>NC_045598.1:164136590-164815162 GCF_009762305.2 Zalophus californianus | reverse complement strand
TGGATAAGATCAGCAGGTGTAATAGGTTTTCTTTGAAGGCTCGGAGATAGCGAAGAGTCATCACAGTACAGTCTAGGTGGAAATAAACAATCAGACAGACAACAGCACTTACTGTCTGCTATTTGCTAGGCACTGTCATTAGCATATCTTTCTCTCTTGCTCCTGCTTTTACCTGGACAACTTAAGAATCTTTTACCTCCAACTTCCAGGTCTTTCTAATGCAGCGCAATGTAGCTTGTCACTCTCTCCTGCCAATTTATTTCAGGTACATTTTCTTTTCACTAAAAACTGTAATATGCTTACCAAGTCGAGGGCTTTTTACTCATTCACTGTATCAGAGTTTTAGGTAAGACTCCCTACATACATAGCATAGCATTCCCCTATAGCTTACATAGCTGTGAAGTTGGAGGTTTGGGGAGGGAGTGCCACTGTAAGGATGACTTGGCAAAGGTCCCAAAGCCAGAACTATGGATTATTCATTTTACTAACTACATGTCTGCTAAATAGATATTTATTAGCAATTATGTAGTAAGCTCTGAGATCTACAGTTTTCCTATTTTATCTGAATAATAGCAGCAACAGTAATAGTAATAGTGGTAATGGTAGCAGCTAACACTTAGCTAACCATTTCACTTTCCTTATCTCATTTAATCTTCCTAACAACTCTCAGTTAACCTCATGTTAATTAGGAGGAAATTCAGGTTTAGAGAGTTATGTAATTTATGCAAAACCTGCAGTTTATAAATTGCAGAGGGACTTCAATACAAGGAGCCTAACTCCAGTGCTTGCAGTGCTAACCCTTCGGCTATAATTAGAGAAGAAAACATCATGTGTTGAAATACTCGGTAAAAACTCAACTCTTGAGCGTGTTTTATATTTCATGTATTTCATGTCTACAGTAGCTTTGCTATTTTGGTTTGCTGAGTAGAATTCAGGGAATGTAACCTCAGTCTCTATGATCTGGGCGATAAGTGTGATGTGTGTAGTGAAGACCAGGTGACAAATTGTCAATAACTTGTTAGGGAAAAAAAGGCTTCCCCTTATTCTGTTATTGACTCATTTGCGCAAATAGGCATAGCTCCCTGGAATAGCTGCTTTTGGGGGATGTGCTTTACTGTGATGTATGAGATGAATGGGAGCTTCTCTTAGCCTTCTTTCAGGATCTGAGTAGACTTTGCCATACTTGACTTATATAACTATAAATTACGTAATTGATTTATATAAATATAATGCCTTTTTGGCTATATCTAAAATAAAGAGCATTCCTTCTTTAGATGAGAGTTTTATAACATTTAGAATATTGATTTTACCACAGTTCATCTCTCTCCCCTGAGAGTTAGGCAATTCTAGGGACAATTCCTTTATTTCCAAAAACACCTGTAAATTCAAAGCTGTCGATATGGTGAAGCCCTGTTCTTCCTCAGGAGCATCTATTATTGGAATAACTGAAATCAGTATATTGTAAAGGGGACAAAGTAGCATCCCTCCTAATAGTCTTTAAGTGTTAGTCTGCAAGAGGGGGGTTTAACTCTATGCTCTTCCTCCTATAAATCTACTCAGACTGCCAGGAGAAAAGCAGGCTTCTTGGGACTTGTATATAGAACGACTTGGCTCCATAATATTATTTTATTTTCCTTCTGAAAGAAAGATGTTACTGGAGGAGACCAAATATAAGTAAATTTGATGTTTAGCTGGTTTAGAATGTAAGCCTTATGCCTTTAATTGGTGCTATCTTGATGACTCAGCTATGAATACAAATATAGGTTATTGCAATTTTGGCTTATTCCAAAAGACTTGAAACATGTATATGAAGAATTCACTGTATAGTACACATTTCACCTTATTGTGTGTTTAGCAAAATTTCATAGTTCAATAAATGAATATTCATTAATCTACTTTATAATGCTTATATTTATAGTTTTATATTTATATTTATGTTTATATTGTAAATATATATTTAATGTATATATTTATATATTTATATAAAATTAATGTGTATATTTAATCTATTTACAGTTCCTGATGATGTGTTTGCCCAAAATTATATATGGAAAGGTTCTTACAATTTCAAAGGAAGGAAACAACCCATGACCTTGACAGTTACTAGTTTCAATGCTTCCACTGGGCGAGTCAATGCAACACTCAGCAATAGCAACATGGAACTGCTACTTTCAGGTATCATGCTAAAGAACAGCAAACTATGCCTTCATGCTTTCACTTCCATCATTTGATCATTTTTATTAGTGATTTTTATACTGTGAAATATTTGTTACATTTTAATGACATTCATAATTTATTCAGAAACAAGGATTTCCTGGTTTTTGGATGGATACATGAATATTACTACGCAAATGAAAAACTGATTCTGAAATAAGCTCGCTCATGATGTAGCTAGAATGAGACATCATGAAATAGAAAAGAACTTTTGATTTGAATAGCTAAATCTTTCTGTATTTTCATAACACCAAAGAGACCAGATCAATGACTTATAACCTATTTTATGGACACAAAATCATTTCTTCACATGAGAATATTTAGGTGGGCACCATAACTGAAGACAGCAAATGTAGAGCTACACTACTTCAAAGAAGCATAAGGGACCCAGAGCCCTATCCAACTGCTCAGGCTTCTCAGCTTTCTGTGTCCTTGATCTAGTGCACATTTCCCATTATCTTTGTTCTGTTTTTTTCTGACATTCAGCTGTTTTCTCAAATGTCATCTCATCAACAGTGCTCCCAATGATCCTATCTAAATACTCTCATTACAAATACAGACACACTCTTAGTCTTAGACACTCTTAACCTGTTTCACTTTCTTCTTTTCACTATTTATAGTATAGTATAATATGGTATTACATGACATGATATGACATTATTTATTTGTCTATACTCCAACCATATAAGATCTAAGAGGGAAGCTCTTTGCCTTCCCAGTTCATTACCATATCTCAGAAGTGAGAAAAGCATCCGGAACAAAATAGGCCTCAGTGAATATTGTATTGTCCAAGTAATGAATTTGAAATATTGCTCTCATTTAAAAAATATTTTTAAAATGTTGATATTGCAAATATGAAATATATTTTTTAAACTTCTTGGTTGTTGGGGCTCTTGGGTGGCTTAGTCAGTTAGATATCCCACTCTTGATTTTGGCTCAGGTCATGACCCCGGGGTCGTGAGACTGAGCTCCATGTCGGGCTCCCTGCTGGGCATGGAGCCTGCTTGGGATTCTCTTTCCCTCTCCCTCTAGCCCTCCTTCACCGTCTCTCTCCCTCTCTTGAATAACTAAATAAATAAATAAGCAAACTTCTTGGCTATGTAAATATTGTAAATAATTATTAATAATAAAATAATTTGTGGTATAAATGAAATGGAAAATAACATATTTATTGATTTTATAAATTTTAGGAAAACAATCACATCATTTTGTGCTATTGAATGATTCTCCATTAAGCCCAAAGTTAAAGTGTCGGAAGCTAATATGTATTATATTTTAAAAACTATACACAGTTACAGTAACATAAATTGAAAGAAGCTTATATTAAAATAAATTCATTTAAATTGTGACTACTGATTTATTTAACTTTGAGGTATAACTTCTTTTTCTTTATTTTCTATAAGAGTCCACACGAAATAAATGTATACTTAATCTAATCTAGAAAAATTTCAAAATAAATTCCTACAAATATAGAAAAACAAACATTAATACATTAATTTGCTATCACTGTCTGCGTATAAATCAATTATAACATTTTCCCAGCAATATTATTTTTTATTACTTTTATGTCTTTCCTGTCAACTATAACTTACTTTTGGTCAAGGTCTGTGTGTCATCTTTGTATTCCCAGCATATTCTTACGATACCTTATTACACAGGTGAAAGATTAAGTAAGTGAATGCATGAGTCAAATTTCAACCATAAGTTAATCACAAAATTTTTACTTAGAAACTTATCTCCTATCTCCCTAAGCACATTTATATTCCAGCTTATTCCTACTTTCAGAATACTCACTGTTTAAGGAAAAAATCATTGTATATATGTTTGCTTTTCTCTCTTATGCCATTATCTATATTTACCTTCTTAAACTGGAGACCCTACTTGATTTTCAAGACCCAGTCCAAATGCTCTTTTTCTTAATAAGCATTTCCTGATCACTCCATTGTGAAATGATCCCTCCCTCTTCTGGCCTTTTATTTATCATATTTTTCCATGTATTTTAGTTGGTTATATATCTGACTAACATCTTCTACTTCATTGGAAATGCTTTTAAGCATCCTATCTTTAGATAGGAACATACATATTCTTCTTTGTTCTCCAGTAGCACCTAGAATACTCTTTCACAGGGTTGGCACCCAATTCACTATTAAGAAAAATATCAGGAATTTTAACATTCGACTTATATGTTTGAAGATTTTAAATTTCATTGGGGGAAGAAGTTATTTTGTTTGCAATATCATGGAATGATTTTAGTAGGAACAGTAATACTTAATTTTAATAGCATAGGTAATTTAACCCCACAATTAAGACTAAAGTTGAGGATTTCAGGTGAGAGATTAACATATTTTGCAGGATTTGTGGAAAGCATTATGGATGAAGCTGGTCTTGACTTGGCTTTGTTTGATTTCACTCCTAGGACGTGTATTACATGATATATTTAAGGAGTTAAAGATAATAAAATGAAGCATAACTATTTACAAAATTAGTAGACTAAAATGTCCTTACATCTTATAGGGGTATATAAAAGCCAAGAAGCTCGCCTGATGTTACATATCTACCTTATTAAAATACCAGCTCATGCTTCTGTGAAGAAAATGAAAGAGGACAATTGGGCCATGGATGGCTTTGTAAGTATAGTTATATAAATGTCTGCTGCTAATTTTAATAACCAATTTGTGCTACAAGTTGTCATTAAGATTCCATAAAAAGGTAATTTTCTAAATTTAGCTAATTATGAACACACATGCATATATAAAATGCCAAGATTACTATTATGGGTAAATTATTTTGAAAACAAGATTCAGTGTAAATTCTTAGCAATCTAGAATGTTAAACCCAGGATTACTGGATTCTGATGAATTTTCCTTACTTTTGTAGTATTTACGTGTATGAGGGCCATATAGTATTTTACTGGTTTCATCAAATCTATTTTGTCTATGGTCAGTACTATGATAAATAAATCTGGATAAAATGTAACTCATTCTTTGTCTGGATCCACTGTTTAAGACATACAAAATGCATCAGAAAAAGTAAGTATGCCCATTACATTTAAGCTTTTTTCCTCTAGATTTAACAGATTTAGAATATTTTACAAAATATTTAGAATATTTTATAAAGTTGTTTATGAAAAGGAAGTTCCGTAAATTACTTCATGTGGAAAAATAGTTACCATAGCTTCACCATGGAATCACCCTGCTCTGTTCACCCACTTACGTGAATGGAGTTTCTAAATTGGAAGTTGGAAGCAACAAATCTTCTATTCACATATTCCCCCGGAGTCTTTCCTAAAAAACGAGCAGGAGAGCTCTGACTACATCCTCACAAGTAACAGGTCTTCTTTTACAAGGAAGACCTAGAGGGAAAGAAGATAGTAGGTCATAGGCTTCAGTGAGTTTTGTGCCTGAGGAGAAAAAAATATTTTTCCTATTTCTCTAACCGTGCCATTATTTGTGGAGTTGGAAACTAACTCATGTCTTCAATGCATTCGAATTGTGTAATTGTATTATTTCATCTAGGAAGCAAACAAAATGAATTCATTCATTTAAATCTTAGAATTTGAGCTCTTCTTTTTAGGAGCATTTCATTTTTAAAAATGACCATGACCAGAGTACGATGTCTGGTAATAAGGAATAAATCACTTCTTCTGACATGCTGGACTGCTATGGATGGATTGGTATGATAGTTTCCTTTTTAGGGTGAGGTTCAAGGTCTTTTACAACTTTTACAATAATGTACAGGACTTAGGTAACTAATTAAAACAAACTTCAGGGCAAATTCACATTACTAGTTAACAGAAACATTGAAATATATCTATTTCTATTGTGTTTATGAGATAAAATCATACTATGCATGTAAAGTATTTTTTAAATATAGAATTTTATACATATGCAAGATACGTATTATAGTCAGCATTTACAGCATTAGACACAACCACAAAATCTCAGGGTCAAAGGAGTATTTTATCCTTTTGCATGTATCTGGGGTTAGTTTGGGTGATCCACTCGAGGCTATGGTAGCAAGTTCGGGTCTGCTCCAGGTGTCTTATTCTCGGGCCCAGGTTGGAGGGGCAGCGGCTACCCAGAGCATATCCTCTTGTCAGAGCTCAGAAGCTCTGAGGGGTGATGTGTTTTAAACACCTCTATTGAGATATAATTCATATGCCCATTTAAAGTGTACATTTTAGTATATTTACAAGTGTGTAACCATCACCATAGTTGATTTTAGAATATTTCTGTCACCTCAAAAAGAAACCGCACACCCTTTAGCTATCATCACTCTACCCATCCACCCCTCATCTCCACCTTAGCCCTAAGCAACTACAAAGCTATTTTCTGTTTCTGTGGATTTCTCTGTTTTGGATATTCATATTTATGGCATCTTATAATATGTGGTTTTTTTGTGACTGGCTTCTTTCACTTATTATAATGGGAAACATGACTCTTAAGGCCTAGGCTTAGAACTGACCTATTGTTAATTCCGCCCACATTCCATTGGCCAAAGCAAGTCACAGGACCAAACCCAATGAGATGGAAAGTACATTCTTCCCATGAAGATTGGTGAGAGGGAGAGAAGGCCTGCAGGCATGCTAAACAGGAATCAAATCTACAAAGTACAGTTTCATTATATTTAATTTTTAATTGATCATTTGCTTTATTTTGTTTCATCGTATCATTGCCCTTTTTTGACAGTAGGTTTCTTAGCCTGAGAAATCTCTGTATATCTACATCATTATATTAATAACAACGCCCTTTTTTCTAATATCCTAATTAATTAAAAATTAAAATTTGGATTTTGCTTATAATGGCACATTTGTACAATGTGCTGTGTTTTACATAGCAGGAAGATACAGAGTTAGGAACTCTGCATAACATTCATTTAAGAGTAAAACTGAATATTTATTAAGGCTGGGAAAATATAGCTGTGTCCAATCTTCAGATTTAATCAACCTTATAAATATTTTCAGGTTTCTGCTGAGCCTGATGGAGCTACTTATGTATTTCAAGGATTTATTCAGGGCAAAGATTATGGGCAATTTGGACTACAAAGACTAGGTAATGTATTCATTTTCATTTTCATGTAGTGCCTTTATTACTCCAGACATCACAAGAAAATACAGTGGATTCTGTACATTTAGGCACACTTCCTACATTTTTAATTTTGCATTGTCAGGATTATACATTGATACATTTGATAGCCTTTTAAATAATTGCATTCTTCAGAATATTGATTCTTTATGTACCAAGCCTACAGTGCTTGGTTGTCGTATTTCTAATAAATATGACACACTGTCTTGCCCTTAGCAAGTCAAAAGGAGAAAAAGAGATACAGATATAAAAGAAAATATTAAACTAAATTATTTTATTTTATCTCATGAGAACTGCAGTACATCTCTTCAGTTTGAATATTGTTGCAACTTTCTTTCTCTTTCAAAAATATAGTGGCACTTTGAAAACTTAATGTGGTCTGGAAAGGGAAAATAACTTTGAGGAATGGACCCCTTTTGGGGGCTTTGCACTATTCAGATATGTGAATTTCCTGTAGTAGGAGGCATGGATTTTGTCATTTTTCTCCCCAACTCTTCTAAAATATACACAGACATTTAATAGTCTTGCTTGAATATAATTATTAACATAGCTTTTGGTAGATTATTTTTCTAAGGTATATTGTCTCACATTATTATATTGTGGTGTTGATATATAAAGAATAAATTCAGGCTCTAAAAACTACTATTTGATGTTTATCTTAAAAGTTCCATTACTTTGAACTCTTACATAAATATTCTGAGTCCCTTGAAAAATAAGGTAGAAATAAGGTATTAACTTTTAACCTGGACTAAGGTGTCATTTAGTTGAATATAACTACTTATCAAAAAGGGAAATTTGTTTTCTCTAAGTGAACAATAATAATATGTCATTTCAGATAATGTCTTGCCTAAAATTGTGTTAGTTTTGAAAACCAGATAAAAGATTCATTAACACAGTACATTAACACAGTTGTGTAATTTAATGCAAGATGTTTATGTAAGCTATTCCCAAAAGCATCTCGCACACTGTATGTCTAAAACAGAACCTGTAAAAAAAAAACAAACAAAACAAAACAAAACAAAAAAACGAGCTATTTCTTTCTGGGGAAAATAAAAGCAAAACACAAAAAAACAATCTGTTCATTATTTTCTCCCCCCCAACCTTATCCAACATGTTAACAAACCTGATTCTTCTCATTTCCTAATTTTGCTAATGTCTTTGCCATTTACTCATCCCCAAGTAGAACCCTTCTCATCCTGTGCCCTCGTACCGCTTATCCTCACAAACAGGTTCTGTTGATTTTTAACTACAAGATGTTCCCCTACATCTATTTTTTCATGCTCTTCCTAGTGCTCTAGGGTACAATCAACTTCCATTTTTATCTGGGATGTTGCTATGACCTTTGAAGTACTCTTGCTTCCAGTCCAGATCCCCTCAAGTCCATCCCACCCTAGTCACTGTTCTAAGTTGTGTGTCTTATCACAGGGGCTTTTACTTCTAAACACCCACAGTTGTCCCTCACTGCAGGTAACTAACAAGTTTGAACCTCTTAGGATGACGTTTATGGCTTTTCAGGGTCTGGCCATAGTTTTACCATTTTAGCATCCTAATCCTACCACACTGATACATACTTACCTCTGCATCCTTTCCACACAGTTACCCCTAGTGCTTGTCACATCTAAACAGGCCACTCACCTTCCCATTTCTAGGCTTATCATGGTCCTATTTCCTCTCCCATCCATTGTTCTGCTGATTTTTCAAAGCCAAGCTCATATTTTATATTCTCCGGAATACATTCTTACATATCACCAGATGGAATTGCTCCTTCTCTTCCTCAAGCACATTGATCATTAATTCATGCTTGATGTCTATACTTACTTGTGTCATGGTATTCTTCCCACAATTGTATAAACTCCTCAGTTCAGAAACTCTGCTTATTTTTTATTCTATATACGTTCCTGGGAAAATGTCTTATAAATAGAACGCACTGTACAAACTTGTATGGAAAAGAGTTGAAGTAGTTTCATGAATTACTTTTGTTTCCTCTGTACATTTCCTAGTAGATATCTTGAGAAAGAAATAAAATGATTGGTTCATAAATATAAAAATCGGTTGTGATAAAATAAAGTTGATTTTTTTTATTTTATTTTATAGGCTTGAACATGTCAGAAGGCTCAAATTCTTCAAATCAGCCTCATGGTACAAACAGTAGTTCTGTGGCCATCGCTATTCTTGTGCCTTTTTTTGCACTTATATTTGCAGGATTTGGATTTTATCTTTATAAACAAAGGTAAGTTTGTTGATTTCACTAACAAAACATTTCCAAAATCTTCATGTTCTTTTTACTACTCGAGTTCAAATTGTAACTTACATTTTTTTTCTGGGTTTTTGAAAACAAGGTGTGCCAAATATTGCAACAATTGTTAAAAACCTTATTTCCCCTGCCTGCCTTCCACCACCCCAACATGATAAAAAAAAAAAAAAAATCACTCTGTTAATTTGCATGAACATTCAACTTAACCCTTACTACTTTTTCGTGTCAATTTCTTGGTACATACTTAATTGTATCAGTTACTTTTGCGTTCTCCATAATGAGGCTTTAGAGATACAAAATCCAGGTTAAGGTTTAAACCAAAGAGGTGATGCCTGCTGCCAGATTTATTTAGAGAATTAGGAAGAAGTTTGTGTCCAAACCTCTTTAGTTCACATGACAATGCTGACCAATTTCACCCAGGCAGACAGATGGTAAAATCCTCTAATCTTTTCTTCTGCTGCTTTTAGAAGATTATGCAATTAATATATTTCTTATATGTCAACTATATGACTATACATAGTATTAGTTTGTCTTTGTTTATTATGTCCATTACAACATCCCAAGTGGCTTTATTATATAGTTGTCTGCTATTTGGGACTATCCTTTATCAAGAAAAAATATGTAGGTAACTGGATAATTAAATGATTATTGTTACTAAATGTATTTTTCTCAAAACTGATAATTTTATTATAAATTTCAGCTTACATTATCTAAAAACGGTTTATTTAATATTATGTGAATTTGTAATTATTGAATATTAGCAGCTGCTTAGGCCTTGTCAATATCAGATTTTATTAATGATAAAAAATCATCACTAAATCTATCTATAAAGCAAACTATTCTGATCTTTCTTTAAAAACTATTTTTGTGAAATATGCATAACATAAAACCATTTAAACCATTCTAGGTGTACAGTTCAGTGGCCTTTAGTATATTCACAATGTCATGGAGCCCTCACTGCAGTTCCAGAATATTTCCATTATCCCAAAAGGAAACTCTGTGCCATTAATCAGTCATCCCCCATTCCTCGCATTCCTGCCCTAGGCAACGGCTATTCTGCTTTCTATCTGTATCTGTTTGCCTATTCTGGGTATTTCATATAAATGGAATCATGTACTATGTGATATTTTATATCTGGTCTCTTAAACTTAACATAATGTTTTCAAGTTTCTTCCGTGTTATAGCATTTATCAGTACTCCATTTCTTTATCTGTCTGAATAATATTCCATTGTGTTTGAATGTATTCTGTTTAAATATGCCCATTCATCAGTTGGTGGGCATTTGGATTGCTCCTACATTTTGGCTATTGTGAATAGTGCTCATATATACACTTGTGCAAGTTTTTGTTTGGACACCCGCTTCAATTCTTTTGGGTATATACCCCAAAATAGAATTGCTGGGTTTTATGGTAATTGCACATTTAACTTACTGGGGAAGCACCAACTGTTTTGCAGAACAACTGCGCCATATTTTATTCCCACCAGCAATGTATGACCGTTCCACTTCCTCCACATCCATGCCAACACTTGTCATTTTCTGTTTTCTTTTCTCTTTCTTTCTTTTTTATTATAGTCATCCTAATGCATATGTGAAGTGGTATCTTATTGTAGTTTTGATTTGCATTTCCCTAATTACCAATGATATTGAGCATCTTTTCAGTGCTTCTTGGCCATTTTCCTTTGAAGAAATGCCTATTCAAGTATTTACCCATTTTTTATTGGGTCATTTGTTCTTGTTGTTGAATTGTAAGAGTTCTTTATATGTTTTGGAGACTAGACTCGGCACATATATGGTTTGCAAATATCTCTCCCTTTCTATGAGTTGTATTTTCACTCTTGATAGTGTCATTTGATGTATAAAGGTTTCTCATTTTGATAAATCCAATTTATCTATTTTCTTTTGCTATTTGTGCTTAGAGTGTCATATCTAAGAAACCATTGCCAGATTCAAGGTCATGAATCAAGATCAGATTTACCTATAAGTTTTCCCCAAAGAGTTTAATAGATTTAGCTCTTATATTCAGAAGTTCCATTTCGAATTAATTTTGGTTGATGTTGTAAACTTTTCTGAAACTTGATATTTTCCTTAAAGCTGTTGTTCAATATTATTTATAACATTTCTTTATATCTTCATGAATCTTGCTTAATTAGAAGAAAATGATGCTGCTTCTGGTTTTTATTGTGAATCTAGTTTGAAAAAAGAGAGACAAATGCTATCCATTAGAACTATGCCCCTGGCAAGAGCAAGTTGTAAGCAATATAACTGTATAGGTGATGCCACTGAAAAAAACTTAAGATAGCTTTAACAAAATTTATTGCCATACAAATCACCTAACAATTTTTAATACAGAGAAAAATTCAGAAAATGCATTAGAAATAGTAAAATAATATAATAACAAATATAAAATATGAAAAAAATAGTTGAAATTTGTAATGTTTGATATAAACAAAGGAATTGAGAAACAGATCTATTTTAAGATATATCCATTTTAGGAATTAGGTCCCAGAAACAGGTAGGAGCAAGTCTGCTTTGTACCATAATGAATGTCAGCAAAATATGCAGTGGGATGTAGGAAACTAGAAATAATATTTGCCAAAGGAGAGAGAAATAAAAAAAGGAAGAAAGAATTCAAGACCAGCAGCTTATACTAGCCAGCCTAGAATCCATGTGTTTTGTTATATAAAACCAAATGTTCAGTTATCAGTAACTCTTTGGAAACTATTTTCATGACTTAATTATCAGTATAGTCATTTCTTCCTTGAGATTTTGAATTTATTGTTCTAATGTATATCATTTTTAAGAAAATTGAGTATGTTTTTGGGATACTCCAAGTACCATCCTAAATTGGGCCTCAGTGTTAGTTGTCTGCTCATTCTGAAATCCTTTTTAATTAGTGCAGAACTGGCTTCTTCTTGTCCTTCAAGTCTCAGATTATATTTTACCTTCTCAGAGATGCTTTTCCTTGTTACTGCTCCTAAAGTGGGTCCCTGTTACTTACTGTCATATCAACAGCTTTCTTTTTCATCAGAACAATTCTTGTTATCTATTTTTCTTATTTTATTTATTTATTTTTATTTTAACTTATTTAACAAATATTTATTTATTAGTTAATTATTTTCTATCACTACATTATGAGCTCCATGAGAGTAATGCCTTCCTTGCATTTTCTTTAAAAAAATTCTATATCCAATGCCTAAGATCATGCCTGGCACATAACAGATGCTCAGTAAATATTTGAGGAATTAATGAATGAATGGATGGATGGATGGTTAGTAATGAGATTTATATTTATCACCATAATTTATTTATATTATACATGCAAATTCATAATGATTATTATTGCATCAGAAAATTTAAATTTATGAAAATAGCCATAATACATTTATTTATACTTGTATTACTCATATTGGTACTGTACATTGGTATGTATTATATGTAAATAATAAAAGTCACTCAGGGTTTAAAAGTGACTGGTAAATTGTTTGAATTTGATGTGTTGAGCTTATGATTTCTCAATTAATACTTTGAAGTTACATTATGCATTAACAATGATAATTCAAGTATATTATGTTTGAGCTCTACTCTGCTATTTCTAGAAGAATGTTAACACATAACTAATCAGTGTTCTCATCAACAGGACTGCACCCAAAACACAGTATACAGGATGTTCAGTTCATGAAAATAACAATGGCCAAGCAGCTTTTGAAAACCCCATGTATGATACCAACTCAAAGTCAGTGGAAGGGAAGGCAGTACGATTCGATCCCAACTTGAACACGGTCTGCACAATGGTATAACTTGGCAACTCTTTGCCTTCTTCAGAAGCTTGGAAATCGACACACAAAACAGTGCACATTTAGTTCACTGCTAAACAAATTAAAGCACACTTTTCAGGACTTGCTGGGTCACCTTTTCCTGAGGAATGAGAGAGAAGAGTGTTTTTCATAAACTGGACCATAATTCTTCTTCATGTTTACCATGGAGAGTTTTACAGAAATTTGGCTGCACTCTGAGAGTGCTTACTCACAGTTTATTTGCTTTTTTAAAAAAGGAGATTATTCTAAAACATAAACTTATTTGCATATATTGGAGGAGCATCCACTATCAGTATTTCTGTGCTTTATAAAGTATATTAGAGGGACTGGGTTTAAAAAAAAAGATATAGGGTAGAAAATAAGAGCTATACTTACAAGAGTCAATAGATCACTGACTTCTCTTTAACTGTCATGAGCTACATCACACCCATGAGTCTGTATTTCACACCACTCTATCCACTTTCCGTTCTTGTTAATTGAGTCATTGTCTTCCTTATTTCCATGATTATTTCAGATTGAGTCATGCCCTAAGTGTTTAAGAGCTAATTTATGCCACAAAAGAAATAAGACTGCCTACTCTGATTTGACTCTTTCTGGTATTTGTTCTTCAGTATCATATTGTTATTTTTTCTTAGACGGTTGTCACAGTTTCTGCAAATGGCAAGATCGTTGTGCTGTTCTCCCAATTCCCCTCATTATGTTGTAACCAATATCATTCAGTAAGCCATGGGGCAGTGTTTAACACCTTGCTTCAGTCTGTTTTGTCACCCAGAAACCAGTCTAGCTGGCAAAACTTATCTATAATAATGATGATTTTGCAGTTATCTGAGGCACCAAACTTACCATCCTTTACCACACTTTCCAAAGTTTTTGAAAGACCAAATAGAACCTATTAATCTACTATAGTTGGCTATGATATATCCTATTTTCCTTCCAGTTGAGACTCTAAATTTATTTCACATTGTTTTGAACTTTTATCAACAACGAGTTAGAAATATAAGATTTTAAGCTTTTAACTTTTATCTGACAGTGAGTTAGACATACATTTTGGACCAGTCCATAAATATAATGACTACAGAAAATTTACGCTGTCAAATCACCAATATAAATTTATTTCCTAAAGTCATAGATTTTCCAAATTTTCATGTATTTTAAACTTTCTCTACTCTTAAGAAGCAAGTTTCAGATATGACAGGTTTCTTTCATCATCAAATTAAGATTCACATTGGCAAGTTATTGGTGGCTCATTTACAAATGTATCACAGCAGTGCCAGCATATTGATTTAATAGGCCATTGTCTTCCTTTTATAGCATGTTTTACTTCATTGAATAAATTATGTACCCAGTGTGAACTCTTTGTCGTTGTCCCTCTCAAATATGGAAAACTCTGTAAACAGTTTCGACTTTTTGTATCATGAGACAGAGTGCCTAAGAGAAATCATTGCACCCGGAAGCACTGCTTGGATCTATCTCTACAACATTTAGTGAATTTCTTGTAAACCACTTTGAGATACATTGTTTTGGAAATTCATACAATTTTCTCAACATTGTACTCTACTGACAGGATGCTGTTTTAAATTTTATGCCATCAGTTATTTATTCTTGTTTATTCAAATGACTGCAATAACAATGATTCATTCATTAATGTTAAGGTTAATACATTTAAGATCTTGTTTAAACAATGTTTCTTCTGCAACTGGCTACTCCTCTTATATTAATGCATACACTTTTGTAAAGAAGTATATTTTTATGAAAAAAAAACTTTGTAAAAGTATGATGTAAATTTTCAGTGCAATGTAAACAAAATAAAAATGGATAATTGCTTTTGTAAAATGTGTATTCTTTTCAAAATTGTCTGCCAGTGTACTGGATAGCAAAAAGAATGGACAGCCCACATTTATTTGGTATTTTAAAGTTGCCAAACTACATACTATATACTTAATTAGCAACATAATGATTAGACATGGGTGTTTTTCTACTTTATATGTTATAGTTCCCCAAGTGTGACACTCTTTTAGAAGTAAACAGATTCCCACTAAACATAATAGTATCATAAGAACCTCATCTTAGAATTTTCCTTACGTATAAATATTTTAACATTACTTTCTAAATTTGGGTATGTCATGATTTCTAATATTTCTATGTTTCTGTGTTTTCTCAGATACTTATTTTTAGCATGTGTTATAGGTAGGAACTTAGTAATCCTTTGAATAGCTACATTAAACTAATATTCAAAAAGATATCTATCTTGCCAAGGTGTAACATGTAAAATTTTGTATTCAAGAAACTTACCAAGTTTCTATAAAATTCAAGTCACAAGTTATTTAAGTAATTTTATTAGAGAACTCTTTTTCACAAAATATATTGTCTTTATATTTCACAGCCTCCAACTCCAGCCTTTAAAAGTCTATCTCAGTTTGTTACACTTTCATTTAAGAAATGAATGCTTCTTGACATAATTGTAGTTTCTTTTTAAACTTTAACTGTATGACCTCCATCTTAACACTTATTTCATGTCTTCTATATTTTCCCTTATTGTTGTTTGTCCTTATTTTTATTCCTCTCTGTGCTTTTGTCTTCCTCTTTTTTGTACTTTTTAATTTGCTTTCTGTCTTCTGATATTTTTCTTAATATCCTTTCCTATTTTATGTCTTCTCCTTTTTAGCCTTTGATCATTTTTTATAATGCCCTTTATCCTTAACCCTCTCAAAAGGTAGTGTCAGTTTTAGTGGAAGTAATTTTATTTTTATTTTTTACCAGCTTTATTGGAGTATAATTAACAAAATGTAAGGTATTTAAAGTTCATGGTGTGATGACAAATGTATACTTTTTTTGAGGAGAATATTTAAGCTCTACTCTCATTAAATTTCAATTAAAGAAGTAATTTTAAAGAGCCTTCTTGTACTTCCCTTATATTTAAAACATTAAAACCAATAGGTTCCAAGGTTCCACCCAGGATCTCTTGATACTAGAGCCTGATGATAATGATTATGGAAATAGACCAAAGGGTCAGAATTTTTTTTTAACCTGTCCTTTTCACTTACGAAGAGAAAGAGAGAGAGAGAGAAGGACATATCATTGGCCAGAAGAGTCAACAAAAATAACTAAATGAAACTCTCTTAAAGAGATTAAGTGAATACATTGCCTGCCAAAGTATTAATCTGTGTATTGATGCCTATAAACTTAAAGCAGGAAAGTTTAAGTAAGGTAAAAAAAAATCTGTTGATTATAGACATTCATGACTCTAAGAAATATTTTAGGATAAGTAGTTTGAAATTTGGCTGAAAAACTATTGATTTGCTTTTTTTTTTTTTTAGGGTAACTTTGGAGGAAAGGGAATATTAATCCAAGAAGATATGCCTATTGTAAAAATCTGAGAAATATCTTTCTGTCACCACTACTTGAGCTTGGTATTCCAATTTAAGAACAGATTTAAAGTTACTGGGGAGTAGAAATGGCCACTGGATTATTAGATTTCATTCTTCAGTATACAAACAATGGAACTAGTGAACACCTGCTAAATATTCTCCCAACTTTTAATAAGTTCCCATGTGTAATAATTTTATTAGCCTTGAAAAAGAAGTATATTCTATATATTCAAATTCATAGCTCTAAATTATATTGCAAAACACAAAACAAGAAATCTGTGGTTAAACTCTCATAAGATCCAAACCTTTCTTGTAACTATTAGCATACCTAGGAAAATAGGGATGAACCCATGTGCTTTGGCAGGACCAATAAGATATATATGTGTGGAGAAAAATATGGAACCATCCACATAGGATGAATTAGAAGGAACCTAATGGTCTTCCTCCTTAGCAAGTATCTTGACACCCTTGAGTTAAGATTGGTATCGCCTGAAGGAACTTATTAGAATGAAATATGTTATCTGGCGATAATATCGTATGATAGCACTATAATCCCAATAAGCAAATTAACACAGCCATTACAGAGCAAGTCAGTAAAGCTAGGATTCCTATTCTTCTTATTTTTAAACCAGGACTTTTTCCAGTCTATGCTACTCTTTCTAGAATGGTGTTTCTAAATACACAAAGCAAAATACAAAGGAAATTATAAATAAATAACAAAATAATTACAAAAAACATTTTAAATGTTGTATATATGTAATAATCTGCACATGTATGAACTTATATACTAATACACATATACATACTAATATATATGTGTATTTCTAGACTGATATATTAAATATGAAGTGGGGCTAATAATTTCTGTAATTTTAGAGTATCATAAACAATATTTTGAGATATTCATGACATTTCACATGACATGAAAATATCTGATTTTTATTAGTCACAAAATCAAAGAATTTTTGCCCAACTTTTCACAGAAGGAAAATAATATGTTTTAATTAAGAGAGCAGTGAAGATAAAGGTGTAACTTTATCCCAGTGCAAGTTTCCAAACTCTCTGAATTCTAATGGCATAACAACTTAAAAACCCTGCCTTAGAGGTTGAAATTTACAGCAAGTACATTGTGAGGGGCAGGGAAGAAGACATTGATTGTTCTCTTGAGTCTTTGGCAATGAAAACGGAATGCTTAATTTGAACTTTGGTTACCAAATAACAGCATAAAGTCAATGGACTCTAAGAAGAAATCCTCAATGGGAAGGAGTGAGTATAGATAGTAAAATGTCATTAATCAATTTATTAATACAAATATTTTCTAACTTTAAATATATGTATAGTACTTTACTATGAGGTATAATGGATACTTGATGAATAAAAATATAAGAAATGCATGGATCTTACCCTGAGGTAACTTAAAGTCTTGTCAAGTTATAAAAAAAATTCTTAAACTATATCTAGAAGATGCCACACAATAATACTGGGTGGTAACTATGTACATCTATGTATGCTTTCACTCTTTCACTTTCACTACTTTCTGTTAATTAAAATAGACTTTTATGAAATTGTAAGTGAGATGTTTGACAAATTCTAGTCTATAGAATTGGATGCTACCTTTTTTTTTTAAATCTAATGATTAAGGGGTATATAAGTGATTTGGGTATGTGGCATCAATACATATTCTCCAGAATATTCAGAATTTGATGGAGTTAATTTGAAAACTGCATATTAGGTTAATTTAATATCATGAGACACCTGGGCATTTCTTGACAAAATGATCACAACCTATTCACAATTTCAATGGGGCATGCATGTTTTTCTCTTTTATTTCACCTGCCTGTATTTCCAAAGAATCTTTATGAGTTGAAGCTTTATCTACCAAATGTCATTTTCAGTTTCAGTGAAGGAAAAGAAAAGCACCTAAAGTTTCAATAGAAATCAAATAAGACAAGACAAAGGTCAAATGTATATTTAAAGATATGCTATTTATTGGGTAAGAGAAATCAGTATTCTTTTTCACCTAGTAGTTCTACTAGGTTCTCAATAGGTTATTAAAAACAAAATCAGAGAGGGTGTATTTGACATGGTTTTCAAATTATGCACTATTTGTGTATGATGAAAACTATATCACTAGTTATCAGTGTGCAAGCAACATAGATATTCACTGACTTGGGATTGTATTAGAAATGATCATACATTTATAACTATTAAAGTCATATTCAAAGTTAATGACATGAGTAAGACTTTAATGTTCAAACAAAAACCACTATTTGTATCTCTCTCTCCTACTCCCTTTTCCTCTGTCCCATTTTTTTTTTTTCTTCCAAATACATGCATATACAAACATAAATGTCTTGAAGCAAAGAAATAAAAATAAATAGTAGTTATGATTGTCAGGAGTGCAATGATTACAATTTTTTGGTTGACGGTTTTTCCACAGTGTATATAATTTCATTTTAAAAATGGTAGTTTTAAATGAAAAAACAGCTGAAATTTAAAAGTAGATTTTACTTTACTGATAACTTTGCTTAAAAGAATATCCATACCTAGAAGTGACAGCAGAAGAGCCTGAGTTTAGGAGACCCGGGTCAACTGTGTCAATATGAATAAAAACCTAAAGAATTAAAAAGGAAAATATCTATATATAATAAATTGTTTAAATGCGTTAAAGAAGTGAGAATAAAATTAATAAATCTATTAATAATAGATTTTTTGTCAAATATGTATATATTTTCACTTTCTTTTTGCTGTTTGCATTGCATCAAAATTACCTGGAATAAGAATATTAGACAAACAGGTAATTTTTTCTTGACAACTCTAAACTTCCTCTAAAAATGTAACTTAAGCCCTGAAAAGAACCTGAGCCAATATTTTTTTTTATTTTATGTATTTTAAAAAGTAAATACTTCTCCAAATAGCTGTAGTAGTAGATGTTTTACTTTATAAAACCTTTTTTACATGTTAAAAATCTTAAAAAATACCTGACCAGAAGTTGTTGTTTTTATGATTATTCCTTTGAGTCTATGGAGTTGATGAATCTCTTTTCTTTAAAGCAATTACACTATCTACCCCGAGCTTTTTATTTTACATTACATTTTTCTGTTTCTAAGATGTACTTAAAGTGTTTTTCCTTGAATAGTGTCATGTAACTAAGTGCAAAGCATCATTATTAAATGACACCAAAATATTCCTTAGCTCTATAAAAGAACAGAAACCATATTATTTGCCTAAGAATTGCCAGTGTTTTTTTTTTTTTTTTTTTGGCTTAAAAGACATTTTAGCTGTTTGTATACCTTCCACCCCTACTCACCATATGATGTAGTTAATGGCAAATTCTATCAGCAATTGATTTGGGAAAGCAAGTCCCAAATTTTTATGTATAAATGATTTGATGCATTATTTTAGTAATAGACTCCAGCAATACTTTATTATTTAAAATTACAATTTCACTTTCAACTCTCAGGATATGATTGACATTATGCAGATGGCAAAGGTGCATAAAGTATTTAGAGGATGAAAGTAAAAGTTGTATCAGTCAGTATAAAGTGTGGAAAAAATATTTCAGGAATCAGTTAAGTTGTTCCAGGAATCAACAAAGCAAATTTATTCATAAAATAAATTTAATATTAAATAATTTTTAAACGGCAAAATTAATAGTTCTTCTGTAACACTTGTTTTGAAAATGCAAATCTATTCCAATGTGATTAATATATCAGGAAACAATTTGGGTGTAAGGGTATTTTGCATTTGCTTATACAAGACTCCTCCCTCCCCCAACCACAGGCAAGCCTGAACACAGATAGCTACAGCCATTGGAATCAATCAGGGTGGGAATATGCGACATACACACAGGCAAACACCCTACCAGCCACCTCACGTCACTATAAGTGTCAGGGGACACTCCCATCTACATCTGGTGTTAAAATTGTCAGTCAGATCTCAGATAATTCTCCTTCTTCCACCACACAGTAACTCACAAGCTGCAATCCTCCCAACATGTACTTCCAAAACACACTCAGGTCTTTTTCAGGGTAAAGTGCTATACTTTTTGTAGTACATATGTATTTTTAACCACGTAATATGTGTATGGCTGTGTTATGTGTAGTATCAATATCTCTCAGCAAAAGACCACCAGGAACACACATATGTTTGAATAAGTTTGTTTTTTTCCCTTGTCTCAGCGAAGGAGAACACTATGGGCAGTCATGGTACATCTCAGTAACAGAGTGTTAAAATAGACCTATTTTAGGTTTAGGGCTTGTGACTTTAGTGGGTTTTTACAGAAGTGGGGTTTTTCTCTTATTTTAGGATTAGGGCTTGTGATTTTAGTGGGTTTTTACAGAAGTGGGGTTTTTCTCTGGATTAGAAACAGAGGCAATTCTATGTGTGGACATTTTACAAAATACAAAGGAAGAGGAAACACTAACCTGGAGTTTAGCTCTAATTGTAAAAAGACAAGTTACTCACATTGGTCACAGTAGGGGGATGTTTGGTCATTTTTGTGGACTGGATAAGGTATATGGTTTGTTTTTGTTCAGAGTGGTCTGGTTTTTGTCTTGATTTATCATATTCATCTAATATCGATGGTCTGTGGAGTGTCCATGTTTAACAGGAGAGCATCAGGAGACATCCACAGTGCCAGGCTGGCTAGTAGCCACACCAAGTCCTAGCTGATTGTATGTTCCAGGTCAGCTCCTGATTGCTGGAGCCGTTATTCTCTTTCTCAGATGTACTCTACTTTGAACTAAATGCTAATATGAGTTACACCAAAATTTAGGCTCAGTAAAAGGTGCAGGTTCTTTATTTCCTCTCTTAGCTTTAGTTGGAGGAATATGTTAGTTTATTTGCAGGACATTTCAGCAATGTTATCAACTGAAATGTTTTGTTAAAATATTATTGTTATAAGGGATTATTTGTTATCTCACTGTACAGATTTTTATCAGAATTTACAAAAAATAGATCTTTAGTAAACTATGGATATTTCTTAATCAATCCCAAACAAATATTTAGGAAATATTTGCACAGCTTATGTAGGTATTGGTTTCATAAGAACTAGGTGCCCATTAAAAAAGGTGGTTGCAAATAAATATGTATACAGTGGTTAAAATCTCTATGTAATGAGTATGTGATTGTATATAGTGGATTTATGTGGGGTTTTGTTTGCATTACTAGCATTCCCAAGGGAACAACTTTTTGCCTACTTAAAAAACCTACTTTAAAACTTTTAATTATTTGCAGTCACCTAAAATTCAGCATATCAAAACTAGACAGTGTCCCAATTATGTGACATTTATGTCAATGATTTTTACCCTACCTGTTAGGTTATTCATGGCAGTAATGGGAGTGTCATCCCCAATGATTCCTTCACCTTCATTTCCCCCTAGGCCAGTGTATGACAATGTCATGTCAATTTTACCAAGTGAATATTTCTTGGATTTGTTCATTCTTCTCTCATTCTCCTGCCAATATCCGAGTTCAAAATAATGTCATCTTTCTCTTGGACTACTCAGTGCAGTAGCTAGCTAAGTGCACTTTTCACATCTAATTCTGTTTTATTTCTGATCTGTTGTCTATAAAGCATCATAGTGATGTTTCAAATCACAAATATTGTCTTGTAATAAGTGATACAATAAAGTCTGTCCAAAGTACTAATGAAGCATGAAGGAAAGGGTGATTAACCTTGTTGGATGAGGTTGATTATAAAATAAAATATTTTTAGTGGATTCTTAAAGAATGAGTAAGAGTCAAAAAGGTAGGTAGATGGTGATGGAAAAGGGTAGTAAAGGGAAGATTTCAGGTGAAATAGCAGCACATGGATGTAATGTAGAGAGAGATACAGGTATGCTAGAGGAAACTGTCGGTTAGAAATCCTGAAGCCTAAGGCACATTTGGAGAAAAGATAAAAAATGAAACTAGAAACTTCAGAAGTTCAAGATCAGGAAAGTCCCTGTATGCTATGCTATGGAGGTTCAACTCTTCTTTATACTGAATTGGGATCCAGTGGAGATTTTAAAGACAAGTAACATTATTGGGGGGTGGGGGGATGGGTTAGACTGGTGATGGGTATTAAAGAGAGCACGTTCTGCGTGGAGCACTGGTTGTTATGCACAAACAATGAATCATGGAACACTACATTACAAACTAATGATGTAATGTATGGTGATTAACATAACAATAAAAATTTAAAGAAAAAAAGACAAGTAACATTATTATATTTTTATTTAGGGGAAAAAATGACTCTGGAAGCTGAGAAAGAATGCATGAAAGGAGATGAATTTAGAGTAAAACGTCTGGTTGGAAAGACATTGCAGTATTGTACTGAGGTGAGGAACCTGATGTAAAACAGCTCTAGTTGGCTTGGAGAGAAAGTATGCGTTGAAGCAATATAGAGGAGATGGACTTGGAAACATGCAGTAAAGACTGAATGTGTAGGAATGTAAAGAAGACAACGGGTTAAAGAAGTCTAAATGGACTCTCCAATTTTCTGGTTTGGAGAGTGTGGATGAAAAATGGTAACACTGGCCAAAATAAAGTCCAAAAGAATGAATATGCCAGCTAATCAGTGTAACACAGGTCTTAAGCCCCATCTTAAATATATCGGGTCCTTGGGATTCATTCCAAAATTTAGGCTCAGAAAAAATTGCAGTTTCTTCATTTTGTCTCTTAGCTTTAGCTGAGGGAATTTGTGACTGCTCTATTAAATTCAAACTTTATAGTTTGTTGAAAACACATGAAGATTCTCCATTTTAACAATGATCTGAAGATATTATTGGAGCTATAGACAGCAATAAGGAAACATAGCTGTAAACAACCATAAATCTCCTTTATATAGCCTTGCAAACCATATAGAGAAATAGGAACTGAGTGATATTAGAGTAGGAATGATTCCTATCTAGTTGAATACCCATCCCTTAAACATGTTCACCAAAAGATTTATTTTCAGTGAAAGAACATTATCGGTTGTATGGCATAGGAAATCTTCAGGTAACCAGATAATTAAATAATGTTAAATAATTAAGTTTTGTAAATAAATATCAGACATATATTATATCAAATAATTAAATTAATAAATAAACGAATATTTTTTCAAGTCTTCAAATCACAGCTTACAGCTATGTATAGTATAATTTGTATTTACTCTTTTGTTAACATTTAAAATGAAGTTTTATATAAGTTTTGGTCCTTTCAAATTTATTATAAATCAACAGAGGTACTATAAGGGGCAATTTAATATTAGGCCAAATTAATAGACAAATACTATATCAAGGAAGAAAACACTCCTTACCATATTTATATTAAAATGGTTACATTGAGGTTCTTGCCTGGCTCAGTCAATAGAGCAAGTGACTCTCGATCTTGGGGTTGTGAGTTCAAACCCCACACTGGGTGTAAAGATTACTTAAATAAATAATGCTTAATAAAAATTTTTGAAATGTTAGTGCCCTAACATTAAAAAATAAAATAAAAGTTACATTAAGTTATAAATTTGTTTCAAGTGGTAAACTGATGTTTGAGGTATCTGGATTAAAGCAAGTAGGTTCATTTGTTATAAAAGTAATTACTGGATATTTTCTATTAGCCAGGCATTGTTCTAGGTGTTGGGCCTATCTTCTTAAATAAAGTAGAATTCTCTACTTTTATGAGACCTACTCTCTTTTTTAAGAGTTTTATTTATTTAAGTAATCTCTACACCCCATGTGGGGCTCAAACTCATGACCCTGAGATCAAGAGTTACACCCCTTACTGAGCTAGCCAGGCGCCCCTTATGAGACTTACTTTCTAAGGAGTTATATAAGATAGATAATAACCAATAAGGATGAATGTCCAGGAAGACTCCAGTCTTTTTTCTGTTAAAAAAGAAAAATATGGAGAACAAGCTCTATCTGATGTCAGGGTTTATTATAAAGCTGTGATGATTAAGATGTTATGGTATTTCCATAGACCAGTAGGTCAAGAAACAGAGTAGCAAACATAGGTACAGAACTACATAGGTACACTTGATTTGCAAGAGAGTTGGCACTGGGGAGAAGTAAGGGAAAGAGAGCCTCTTCAATAATTGGCAGCAGAAAAAATGATTATCAGTATTGAAAGAGAGGGAAAAAAAGGAGAGATTGAGTTAAGTATAGGGGCAGAGAGGGAGGGAAAGATTAAACCATTTCACATCATTCATAAACATCAACCCTAGAGAGAGTATAGATCAAATCATAAAAAGGTGATTAAAAACTTTCGGAAAAACTTTTCATAGTCTTGTGGTGGTAGGGAATGAATTCTTAAATAAATTAATAACTCTACTAGGAAAACAAATCTGTAAGCAAATAGAAAATTTGAACAAAAAACATGCAAGAACATGTTATAGAATACTGCTCCCAACAATTACAAAATACACATAATTTTCTCAAAGACACATGGGACATTTACCCGAGGTCCTGAATTAAGAACTTCCTAGCATTTAGTGCTATAAATTTTCCTCCCAATACTCCATTCTCACCTTCCCACAGAATTTGATATGTTGTGTTTTCATTTTTATTCGTTGCTTTCTAATGTTCCTTTTGATTTATTCTTTGATATATTAGTTACTAAGAAATGTGTTATTTAGATTCCAAATATTTGGGATTTTTCAGATGTATTTTTGTTACTGCTATCCAATTCCACTGTGGTCAGAAAGCATACTTCGTATAATTTGAATCCCTTTAAATTTATTAGAACCTGTTCAGGGCCCAGAATATGCTTTATCTTGGTAAGTGTTCCAGGTACACTTGCAAAGAATATGTATTCCATTATATTTGAGTGCAGTGTACTATGAATGTCACTTAGGTCAATTTGGTTGTTATGATAAAGTCTTCTATATCCTTGCTAATTTTCTGTCAAAATTTTCTACCAATTACTGCAAGAATAATGTTTGAAATCATAGATATCTGACTATAGAAATTGTCAATTTCTATAATTGTAGAAATTATTTCTCCTTGAAGGACTCTCACATTTTATTTCACATATTTCAAAGTTCTGTTATTTAGGGCTTAAAGGTTTAGGACTGCTATGTGTTCTTTATAAATTCACTCTTCTATCATTATGTAGTATACTTTTTATTGCTAGCAATTGTTCTGATATTTTCTTTGTCTCCTTAACATAGCCATGGTATATTACATATCATGGCATATTTTTGCATCCTTTTACTTTTTATTTTATTTTTTAAACCAGAAAAAACTAAGCTAACTCTACTTTTTTTAAGTTTTTACTTAAATTCCAGTTAGTTAACATGTGGTGTAATATTAGTTTCAGGTGTACAATATAGTGATTCAACACTTCCATACAACACGTTGTGCTCATCACAAGCGTACTTCTTAATCCTCATCACCTGTTTAACCAACCCCTACCTACCTCCCCTCTGGCAACCATTAGCCTGTTCCCTATAGTTAAGAGTCTGTTTCTTTGTTTGCCTCTCTCTTTCTTTATCTTCCCCCTTTGCTCATCTGTTTTGTTTCTTAAATTCCACATATGAATGAAATCATGTGGTATTTATCTTCCTATGACTGACTCACTCAGTGTAACACTCCCTAACTCCATCCATGTCATCACAAATGGCAAGATCCCACCCTTCTTTATGGCCAAGTAATATTCCATTGCATATATATACCACATTTTTGGTCTTTCTCAAATCTCAGGTTAGGGTTAGGGCCAGTGAGAGGGTATGTGCTTGGTATCCTGAAGTTCAGAGACTAATCCCAGAGGGTTACCCTAAACCTAACCCTGAAGAGGTCTCTGAAACTAGATGAATTTTAATTGGCCAACTTATGTTATGTCCTCTCACCTTCCAACATCTTCCACCCCACTCACAGCCAGAATAGGATGGGGATTAAGAGGTAAATTAGGTAGAAAAAATATAGAACACCCTGTTTACTGCACGCTGTGTTAAATTTGATTCAGCTACATACACACACCTATTTCTTCAATATTTTTTTCTGACAACTTTCCTACTTCCTCCTGTTACTCTCAGATCATTTGTCTTTTTCTATATTTAGACTTTAGGTCTATCAGTGATTCCAGAATACCTTTAGATATTGTTGAATCCTGATGGTAAAACCCATGAATGAATGATTTGCTGTATCAACATACTAAAAACTGAACCACAAAACAGTTTTCTAAGAGAGTCATATCTAGCTAACAATTGTCTCAACATATTTTATCACCTAGGTATAGATCTAGAAATTATCACACAAAAGCCTCAAAACAAAACTCCTTTGAAGGGAAATGCTTTTTATCCACTGGCAAAGTTTCCAGTAGCTGTGTGTTTAATTGCCATGTTCCCCCATATATTTTGAAAGTTGCTGCAGTCAGTTTTCTTTCCTTTGAAAAGTTATGAAAATAACCTAGAAGGACATTTAAGACATTTAACAATTTCAACGTAAGAAAAATACCACTAATGCTTATATATTATCATTCTAATTCAACTACAGATGAGAAAAAAGATATGCGACATCTCCCAGTAATTACACAGACTAAAATGGAATCATGTTCTGGCAATGGTCTTATGATTCCAGGTCAGATCAACAAAGTTTGTAGTTTGGTAACTGTTCTTTGAAATTATATTATGTATCAGAAGCACTAATGATTCCACTAACAGCATTGTTATTTTCTCTTGAATTACAAGACTAGTTGTCTATAAATGTGTAAGTGAAATGTGAACAAAAAATACATACATTTTATCCTAATTTTTATCCTCTAAGTCTCTGGGTCCCCATCTATAAAATGAAGATTATAACAGTACCTACATCATAGATACAATATTAATAAATAATGAAAAACACTTAACACAGTGCCTGATATAGAGAAAGTGCCCATTGAATGGTAGTTATTATTTTCATTATGAAATTTGGGCTTCATATTTCTGAAATGTGGCAAAAAGAAGCACACCATTGGTAAAACCTCTGCAGAAAAGAACACTTCTGTCAAGAAATAGCAGTATAGTTTTATTTCAAGTATGCTGAAATTAAAAATCAATGTTGTTCATTAGAAAAGATATTTTTATTAGTTGATAAGTGGTCGTGGTTACAAGGCAATGATGACATAACTTAAAATACTTTTGCAAACCCCTATGTTTATTGCAGCATTATTTGCAATAGCCAAGATTTGGAAATAAACTAAGTGTCTGTTGATAAATGCATGAAAATTCACACACACACCCATGCACACGCACACTGGAATATTACTCAGCCACAAAAAGAAATGAGGTCTTGCCCTCTGCAACAACATAGATGGATCCAGAGGGCACTATGCTAAGCAAAACAAGTGAGACAGAGAAACAAACACCACATGATTTAACCCATATGTGGAATCCAAAAACAAAAATGAATGAGCATACAAAAAACAGAAACAGACTCATAAATACAGAAAGCAAACTCTTGATTGCCATAGGAATTTTGGGGGGGATGCATGAAAAAGGTGAACAAGATTAAGAGGTACAAACTTTTAATTATAAAAGAAACCACAGAGATCAAAAGTACAGCATAGGGAACATAGTCAATAATATCATAATAACATTGTATGGTGACAGATGGTAACTACACTTACAGTGGTGAACATTTTGTAATGTATGTAATTATTAAATCACTGTTGTACACCTGAAACTAATATAACATTGTATGTCAACCATATTTCTATAATAAAAAAATTCATTAAGAATACTGTTGCTAAAATATGTTTGGAAAACATTAGTATCTCAGTTTTACATCAACTTCTCACCTGTAACAGCTGTCGCTTTACTCATTAGTTTATTAGGTTCAACTTTTCTGACCACTGTAAAACAAGGTACAAATTACAGAGATCCCAATAAGATTCAAGAACAGAATTTTAAATTCTTAATTGTGAAACAGAGCATAAGAAGTCAATTTCCCATGATTTTTACTACAATTGTATTTCTATCCTCCCTCCCCACATCATAAAAGCATGAAAAAATGAGTACTCTTCAAAAGGTACAATGCGTTTTTAAAGTACTAAGATGTTAACCTCTGCTTACAGCATTAGAACAGAAACTTAAACATTTAAAAGTATTCTCCTCCAAACCCATCATTTTTTTTAACTGCAAGCTAAATCTATAGCATTTTTATTATTTAAATTCAATTACTTAACATATAATGTATTATTAGTTTCAGAGGTAGAGGTCAGTGATTCATCAGTCTTATAGTGCTCAATACATCACATGCCCTCCTTAATGTCCATCACCCATTTACCCTAGCCCCCAACAGCAACCCTCAGTTTGTTTCCTATGATTATGATTCTCTTATGGTTTGTCTCCCTCTCTGATTTCATCTTATTTTTACCTCTCTTCCCCTATGATCCTCTGTTTTGTTTCTTAAATTCCACATATGGGTGAGATCATATGATAATTGTCTTTCTCTGATTGACTTATTTCACTTAACATAATACCCTCTAGTTCCATGCACATCATTGCAAATGGCAAGACTGAAATTTTTTGGAAGGCTAAATAGTATTCCGTTGTGTGTGTGTGTGTGTGTGTGTGTTTGTGTGTGTGTGTGTGTGTGTGTGTGTGTGTGTGTATACCACATCTTCCTTTTCCATTCATCTGTCAATGGCCATTTGGGCTGTTTCCATAGTTTGGCTATTGTGGACATTGCTGCTATAAACACTGGGGTGCAGGTGCCCCTTTGGATCACTACATTTGTATCTTTGGGGTAAACCCCTAGCAGTGCAATTGCTGGGTCATAGGGTAGCTCTATTTTCAACGTTTTGAGTAACCTCCATACTGTTTTCCAGAGTGGCTATACTAACTTGCATTCCCACCAACAGTGTAAGAGGGTTCCCCTTTCTCTGCATCCTCACCAACTTCTGCTGTTTCCTCAGTGGTTAATTTTGGCCATTCTGACCTGTGTGAGGTGGTATCTCTTTGTGGTTTTGATTTGTATTTCCCTCATGTCAACTTATATTGAGCATTTTTTCATATGTCTGATGGCCATTTGTATGTCTTTGGAGAAATATCTATTCATGTTTTCTGACCATTTCTTGATTAGATTATTTGTTCTTTGGGTGTTGAGTTTGATAAGTTCTTTATAGATTTTGGATACTAACCCTTTATCTGATAAGACATTTGCAAATATCTTCTCCCATTCTGTCTGTTGTCTTTTGGTTGACTATTTCCTTAGCTGTTCAAAAACTGTTTATCTTGATGAAAGCCCAATGGTCCATTTTTGCCTTTGTTTCCCTTGCCTTTGGAGATGGGTCTAGCAAGAAGTTGCTGTGGCCAAGGTCACAGAGGTTGCTGCCAGTGTGAATATTTTTTACAGATTTTATTTATTTGAGAGAGAGAGAAGTGGCTGCCTGTGTGAATTTTTTTAAAGATTTTATTTATTTGAGAGAGTGAAAGAGAGCAGGAGCTGGGGGAGAGGCAGGCAGAGAGGGAGAAGCAGACTCCTGCTGAGCAAGGAGCCCGATGTAGGGCTTGATCATAGTACTATGGGATCCTCTAGGATTCTGATGGATTCTTGACTCACATTAAGGTCTTTCATCCATTTTGAGTCTATTATTGTGTATGGTGTAAGGAAATAATGGTCCAGTTTCATTCTTCTGCATGTAGCTGTCCAATTTTCCCAATATTTGTTGAAGAGACTTTTTTCCACTGGATATTCTTTCCTGCTTTGTTGAAGATTAGTTGACCATAGAGCTGAGGGTCCATTTCTGGGCTCTCTATTCTGTTCCACTGATCTTTGTGTCTGTTTTTGTGCCAGTACCATACTGTCTTGATCATTACAGCTTTGTTATAGAGCCTGAAGTCTGGCATTGTGATGTCACAAGCTTTGGTTTTCTTTTTCAATATTCCTTTGGCTATTTGGAGTCTTTTCTGGTTCTATACAAATTTTAGGATTATTTGTTCCAGCTATGTGAAAAAAGTTGATGGTATTTTGATAGGGATTGCATTGAATATATAGATTGCTCTAGGTAGCATAGACATTTTAACAATATTTGTTCTTCCAATCCATCAGCATGAAATGTTTTTCCATTTCTTTGTGTCTTCCTCAATTTCTTTCATAAGCATCCTGTAGTTTTTAGAGTACAGATCCTTTATCTCTTTGGTTAGGTTTATTCCTAGGTATCTTATGGTTTTTGGTGCAATTGTAAATGGGATGGATTCCTTAATTTCTCTTTCCTCTGTCTCGTTAGTGTGTAGAAATGCAACTGATTTCTGTGCATTGATTTTATATCCTGCCATGTTACTGAATTCCTGCATGAGTTCTAACAGTTTTGGGGTGGAGTCTTTGGGTTTTCCACATAGAGTGTCATGTCATCTGCAAAGAGTAAGTTTGACTTCTTCTTTGCCGATTTGAATGCCTTTTATTTCTTTTTGTTGTCTGATTGCTGAGGCTAGGACCTCTAGTACTATGTTGAACAACAGTGGGGTGAGTGGGCATCCTTGTCATGTTTCTGACCCATAGGGAAAAAGCTCTCAGTTTTTCCCCATTGAGAATGATATTCTCTGTGTGTTTTTCATATATGGCTTTTATGATATTGATATTCTATCCCTACACTGTGGAGAATTTATTCAAGATAGGATGCTGTATTTTGTCAAATGCTTTCTCTGCATCAGTTGAGAGGATTATATAGTTCTTGCCCTTTCTTTTATTAGTGTGATGTATCATGTTCATTGATTTGTGGAGGCTAAACTACCCTTGTAGCCCAGGAATAAATCCCACTTGGTCCTGGTGAATAATCCTTTTAATGTACTGTTGGATCATTTTGGTTAATATCTTGGTGAGAATTTTGACATCCATGTTTATCAAGGATATTGGCCTGTAATTCTTCTTCTTGGTGGAATCTATGTTTCATTTTGGGATTAAGGTGATGCTGGCCTCTTAGAACAAGTTTGGAAGTTTTCCATCTATTTCTATTTTTTTGGAACAGTTTCCGAAGAACAGGTATTAATTCTTTTAATGTTTGGTAGAATTCCCCCGGGAAGACTTCTGGGCCTGAGATCTTGTTTGTTGGGAGATTTTTGATTACTGCTTAAATTTCCTTGCTGGTTATGGGTCTGTTCAGGTTTTCTATTTCTTCTGGTTCAGTTTTGGTAGTTTATACATCTCTAGGAATGCATCCATTTCTCCCAGATTGTCTAATTTGTTGGCATATAGTTGCTCATAATATGTTCTTATAATTGTTTGTATTTCTTTGTTGTTGATTGTGATCTCTCCTCTTTCATTCATGATTTTATTTATTTGGGTCCCTTTTTCTTTTCTTTTTGATAAGTCTGGCTAGGGATTTATCAATCATATTAATTCTTTCAAAGAACCAACTCCTAGTTTCATTGATCTGTTCTACTATTCTTTTGGTTTCTATTTCACTGATTTCTGCTTTAATCTTTATTAATTCTCTTCTCCTGCTTGGTTCAGGCTTCATTTGCTATTCTTTCTCCAGCTCCTTTAAAAGGTGTAATTTTAGGTTGTGTATTTGAGACCTTTCTTTCTTCTTGAGAAAGGCTTATATTGCTATATATTTCCCTTTTAGGACTGCCTTTTCTGCATCCCAAAGGTTTTGAATAGTTGTGTTTTCATTTTCATCTGTTTCCATGAAATTTTTAAATTCTTCTTTAATTTCCTGGTTGACACATTCATTCTTTAGTAGGATGCTCTTTAGCCTCCATGTATTTGAGTTCTTTCCAAATTCCCTCTTGTGAATGAGTTCCAGTTTCAAAGCACTGTGGTCTGATAATAGGCAGGCAATGATCCCAATCTTTTGGTACCACTTGAGACCTTATTTGTGAACCAGGATGTGATCTATTCTGGACAATGTTCCATGTGCACTTGAGAAGAAAGTGTATTCTGTTACTTTAGGATGGAATTCTCTGAATACATCTGTGAAGTCTATCTGATCCAGGGTGTCATTCAAAGCCCTTGTTTCGTTGTTGATCTTTTGCTTAGATGATCTGTCCATTACAGTGAGTGGGGTGTTAACATCCCCTACTCTTATTGTATCATTATCAATGTGTTTCATTAATGGTTGTTCTTAATTGGTTTATATAATTGGCTGCTCCCATGTTAGGGGCATAAATATTTGCAATTGTTAGATCTTCTTGTTTTATAGACTCTTTAATTATGATACAGTGTCCTTCCTCATCTCTTATTACAATCTTTGTTTTAAAATCTAATTTGTCTGATATAAGGATTCCTACCCCAGCTTTCTTTTGCTGTCCATTAGTATGATAAATGGTTTTCTACTCCCTCATTTTCAATCTCAAGGTGTCTTTGGGTCTAAAACAAGGCTCTTTCAGACAGCGTATAGATGGCTGTTGCTTTCTTACCAATCTGATAACCTGTGTCTTTTGATTGGGTCATTTAGCCCATTTAAATTCAGAGTAACTATAGAAAGATATGAATTTAGTGCCATTATATTATCTGTAATAACCCTATTTCTGTATATTGTCTCTGTTCCTTTGTGGTCTATGTTACTTTTGGGCTCTCTCTTTGTTTAAAGGATCCCTTTTAATATTTCTTGCAGGCCTGGTTTAGTGGTCACAAATTCTTTTTGTTTCTTTGTTTATCCTGGAAGCTTTTTATCTCTTCTTCTATTTTGAATGGCAGCCTTAAGTGGAAAAACTATTCTTGGCTGCATATTTTTCTCATTTAGCACCATTAATATATCATGCCAGTCCTTTCTGGCCTCCCAGGTCTATGTGGATAGGTCTTCTGCCAGTCTAGTGTTCCTACCCATGTAGGTTATGGACCTCTTCCTGAGCTGCTTTCAGGATTTTCTCTTTGTCTCTGAGATTTGCAAGTTTCACTATTATATATCAGGGTGTTGACCTATTTTTATTGATTTTGAGGGGGGGTTCTCTGTGCTTCCTGGACTTGAATGCCTTTCCTTTCCCAGATTAGGGAAGTTCTCCATTATAATTTGTTCCAATATACCTTCTGCCTCCCCACTCTCTGGCCTCTTCTTCTAGGATCCCAATTATTCTAATATTGTTTTGCTTTATGGTATCACTTATCTCTCAAATTCTCCCCTCATGATCCAGCCGTTGTTTATATCTCTTGTTCTCAGTTCTTTTATTCTCCATCATTTCATCTTCTATATTACTAATTCTCTCTTCTGCCTCATTTATCCTAGCAGTTAGAGCCTCCATTTTTGATTGCCTCTCATTAATAGCTTTTTTTATTTCAACTTAATTGGATTTTAGTTATTTTATTTCTCCAGAAAGGGATTCTCTAGTGTCTTCTATGCTTTTTTCAAGACCAGCTAGTATCTTTATCATCATTATTCGGAACTATAGTTCTGACATCGTTCTTATATCCATACTGATTAGGTCCCTGGCAGTCAGTACTGCCTCTTGTTCTCTCTTTTGAGGTAGGTGTTTTCATCTTGTCATTCTGTCCAGGGAAGAATAGATGAACAAGAGAACAAAATATTAAAATGGCAACAATGTCCCCAGAGAAATATACACTAAACAAATCAGAGGAGACCTGAAACCAAAAAAAAAAAAAAAAAAAAAGAAAGAAAAAGAAAAAAGAAAATTAAAGAAAGAGAGAGAGAGAGAGAATATAATCAGACAGGTGAACAGAACAGAGCAATATGCTGGATCCTGTGTGTATGTTGGTCTGTTTGTTAGAAAACCAGATCCCAACATTGTAAAGAAAGAAAAACTTATATATGTACAAAAATAAAATTAAATACAGTGAAAGGACAAATGTAACTGTAAAAATGAAAATTAAAAGACAGAAAAAAAATAAGGAAGATAAATAGACTGGTAAACAGAACAGAGCAATATCCTGAGTGTATTTGGGTCTGTTTGTTAGAAGAAACTACATCCCAAACTTGTAAACAAAGAAAAACTTACATACATACCAAAGTAAAATATGTTAAAAGAATAGAATATAACTCTGGAGATGAAAGTTAAAAAACACTTTAACAAAATAAGAAGAAAAAATAAGAGAGAATATCATTAGATAGGTGAAAAGAACAGAGCAATACACTAGATTCTTCTGGATGTATTTTGGTCTGTTTGTTAGAAGAAACTGCATCCCAAAATTGTAAAGAAAGAAAAGCTTATATATATACAAAAATAAAATGAAATACAATGAAAAGAGAGAATGTAAGTGTAACAATGAAAATTTTAAAAGATATAAAATAAAAAGTAGACAAATTAAGAAATTGGTTGAAAAAGGAAAGAAAAAAATTAAAATTGAAAGACTAAGGAATCATGGGAAAAACACATTCTATATTACTATATTTCTATATACTATTTTCTATAGCACTGGAGTTTTGCAGTTCTTTATGATTGGTAAACTTGGTCTTAGACAGACGTTCTTGCTGATCTTCTGAGGGAAGGGCTTGTTGTGCTGATTCTCAGGTGTCTTTGCCCCTGACAAACTTGTGCTGCCCTTGCCAGGGGGCCAGGTTAAGTAAGTTTCTCTGGATTTCTTTATGTGGATTTTGTTCCCTGAAGGCTTTCCGCATTGCTTTAGAGGATGAAAATGAAAATGGCGGCCTCCCAATCTCCAGCCCCGTAGCTGAAAGCCGAGGGCCTCACTCCTCATTGCACCCTCAGGGAAATACAGTCAACCACTTCTGTCTCCCTGGTCTCCATTTGCAGTCTGTGCTCATCTAGCCTGTGACTGAGCATTTCTATCTCAGGCATGCAACCCTGTTTCAAGTCTCCAAACCCTGCAAACTCCAGTGGTGCACACTGCACTATACTTCTTGCGGGGGGTGGGGTGGGGTGGGGTGGGGAGAGGGGGTCTCTTGGTGGTTCTGCCACTTGCTGGTCCCCTGCTTGGAGAGCGGTCACCCGACTATGTTGTGGTTCATGGTATATGGCAACCCTGAGCTGAGAGCCCACTTCTGGGCTCACTGATTGCAGGGGCTTCCCTGCTCTGGTGCCTAGGAACTTTGTCACACTCAGGCACCCCCGGTCTTCCTATGACCCTGGGGATCCTGAGACCACACTGTCCCATCTAGGATTCTTCCCTGCTTTACCGTCTGAGAGCCTTTCAGGCAGGGATGTCCCTCACTGGAGCAGACTTAAAAGTTCTGATTTTAGGTTCAGCTGCTGTATCACTTTCCAGTGCTGGCTAAAGCAGCTCCCTCCCCCCATGGTTTACCTTCCCATATATCACTCGCATTTTATTTATTTTTTATTTTCATTTTTTAAAAGATTTTATTCCTTTATTTGTCAGAGATCAAGAGAGAGACAAAGAGGGAAAGAGAGAACAAGCAGGGAGGAACAGCAGGTAAAGGGAGAAGCAGGCTCCCTGCAGAGCAAGGAGCAAGGTGCCTGATGACCTGAGCTGAAGGTAGATGCTTAACCAACTGAGCCACCCCGGTGTTGCCTATCACCTTCATTTTAATTGGGATATTTAGACCACTTAACTTGCTATGAATCTTGATATGATTAAGCTTAAATATACGATTGTGTTTTTTTTTCACTGACTCCACCTCTTGTTTTTATCCTTTCTCCCTTTTGTTCTATTTGTGATTGAATACTGTTTATGATGGCTTATATCTCCAATAAAGGATTATTAACTATAACTACCTGTTATGTTGTCTTAGTGGTTGCTCTGGGGTTTGTACAATGATAATTAACTCAAAATCTACCTTCAAGTGGTATTATACTACTTCATGTATCATATTACAACCTTACAATAGTATACTTCCATTTCTTCCCTCCATTCATTTCACCATTGTTTTCAAACAGTTTACTTTTACTTATGTTATAAAACCCACAATGCATTGCTATTAAAAGTCAATTAAGTTTTATATAGTAGAAAAAAAGTATTTTCACTTACCTATATAAACCATTTCTGGTGCTCTATTCGTTGTATAGATCAGAGTGCCCTCTGTCATCATTTCCTTCTGTCTGAGAGACTATTTTTTTGTTTATTTCTTCTTTAAATGTTATCATTTTAACAAGGTTAAATGAAGATCTTTTGACAATTCTGTTTTTCTTTTACATGTTTGAAAATTCACTGGATTGGCTCACTAGTAGAATAGGATGACAAAGGAAAGAGACAATGAACTTGAATATAGAATAATATATATTTTCCAATGTGGAAAATAGAAAGCAAAATGATTGAAAAAAAAAAATGAACAGAATCTCAGAGACCTGTGGGAAAATATCAAAAGGTCCAATATACTTCTAATTGGAGTAGTAGCAGAGGAGAAGAAGTTTGGGACTGAACAATTCTTTGAAGGAATAATGTCAGAAAACTTACTAAATTTGATGAAAAACAAACTTACAGATTGAAGAAGCTCAGTGAGCACCAAGGAGATACATTCAAAGAAATCTACATCTAGACACATCACAACTAAACTACTGAAAAAGCAGGTGGCCATAGACTGAGTAGAGATGAGTAAAGGAGGGCAAGGTGATGCAAAGTTCTGCTCTCCTCCCTCCCTGATGTCTTTTTAGAGGTCAATTTGTCAGATCAGAACACAGCAATTAACGAGAGATTTTCTTTAGGCTTTGGTACTCACTTAAGCCACGTCTTATGTTTTGAGCAACTTTAGAAATCTCTAGACATGTTTGTTTTTTGTTAAAATAAGCTCTCTTCACTCCTAGAGTGCATCCAAACATATTTGTCTTTCAGAAAGAGCTGGTAATCTAGGGAAATCCAACATGAAGCAGGTACTGGGAAAGAGAAATTCAGCTTTGGTGACTTTCAAACAATTCTGAAGACAGGAAAAGAAAACAAGACAAAAACAAGTTTAGCAATTTCCCAAGAATGCCTTCCAGCTGAAAGTTTGGTTTTATTCAACAAAGATATAACCAAGCTATTGTGAGTTCCTGAAATATTTTGAATTTCTTCTCATCTATAAAGAAGAGTTTAAGAATTACAGTCAAAAGCATGCTGAAGAATTGAAACGTAAATATGAGAGTCTATAAAGTGTGACTGACAGCAAGATGCAAGTTCACCTCTGTATTTCTCTAGTCCAGTACAATGGCCCTTTTACCCATTTAAAAAATTCATACATATCATTTATAAACAACGTCTCATTTGTCAAAAACAGCAAACTCTTAAAAAACCAAGGGAAAAAATAGTTGATTTATCCAGGCAAGAGTTAATCAAGATACAACATTCAGAAAAAATAAATAAATAAAACTTGAACAGTTTTCAAGGGTTTCACTAAGAACAAAACCAATGAAGTCTCTTGAGATTTCAGAGATATCAGGGGTATTATATCATAAGGAAGCTTATTACAACAATCTCTTTAGACAACGGAGGGAAGATTATTAACAAAACCATACTCATAAGTGAGTTTTTTGTAGTGGAAAAAGTTTGACAGGATTATTTGTGTTTCAGCTGCCTAATATTGCTGCTGGTTTCTATTCCGCTTGAGTGGCAAATAACTGGAGGGTAGATGGAGACACCTTTGACTGGACGAGTATGTGTGTTTCAAGAACTTCAATCGTTCATAGAAGGGAATGTTTATCAAACTCAAAAAAAAAACAGTTTGTTGTTTATTTTTCTTAAGTTTAAGAAAGCCATTTGAAAATGAAGGAGAAAAGGAAAACAACTGCAAAACAATTGGGGAATTGTTCAAGTCAACTGAATTACAATGATACTAAGGATATTGAAAAGGGTTTTTTGTTTGTTTAATTTTTAAAATGTAGGGGTGCCTGGGTGGCTCAGACAATTATGCATCTGCCTTTGGCTCAGGTTATAATTCCAGGGTCCTGGGATCAAGCCCCGCATTGGGCTCCCTGCTCGGCAGAAAGCCTGCTTCCTGCTTCTCCCTCTACTGCTCCCCCTGCTTGTGCTCTCTCTCTGGCAAATAAATAAAATCTTTTTTAAAAAAAATGTAAAACGATATAAGGAATTCTTAATCTCAGGAAACAAACTGAGGGTTGCTGGAGTGGGGGGTGTGGGAGGGATGGGGTGGCTGGGTGATAGACATTGGGGAGGGTATGTGCTATGGTGAGCACTGTGAATTGTGTAAGACTGATGAATCACAGACCTCTACCTCTGAAACAAATAATGTAATATATGTTAAGAAAAAAAAAGAAGAAAAAAAGAAGACAGCAGGAGGGGAAGAATGAAGGGGAGGAAATCAGTGGGGGAGAGGAACCATGAGAGACAATGGACTCTGAAAAACAAACTGAGGGTTCTAGAGGGGAGGGGGTGGGGGGATGGGTTAGCCTGGTGATGGGTATTAAAGAGGGCATGTTCTGCATGAAGCACTGGGTGTTATGCACAAACAATGAATGAAATGATATTGCTTAATTTATTTACAAGTACATGCTACATAATTTCAATTGGGTTCTGGCTGCTACACATCACTTTGTCTACTGTACACTGCTTTCATTTTTTCAGACATATTTTATCCAATTAAGCTAAAAACCGTATTCTTAACTATTTCTTTTATTTCAAGAAATTCCTATTGAATGCCTTCAATTTCTTTTCTCAGTATTTCTAAAAGGCCTCATATCTTTTAGCCTTTCTATTCTGCTGTCAGTTTGCTCTCCTGTAAATTTATGTATTTTCACTTTATTTTCTTTTACCGCACAACTTTTCCCCGGTGGTCTAAGTCATTCTTGACATTTTGACTCTCACTACTTTGTAAATTATTCCTAAATATCATGCTCTGACCAATTCTCTCATTTGAGAAATATCTTTAAAAAACTATTGGCTAGATATTTCCAACTATACATTTTTCTAGCTTTTTAAATTCATTTCTGAACTTAAACTTATTGTACATTATGATATATCCTCCTAATTATCTTAATTATGTGAATGGCATCACCAGATCTACCCAAGGTAGAAAGTTTAAATCTATCTGATCTAGTTACTCCTTTCAACAATATTATGTTGAATTAATCTTTTCAATCTCAAACTCCTTGTATGTATTTCTTCTTATATTCTCATGCTCAACATTTTAGTTTAACTATTGTTGGACAGTTCTTAGACTGTTGTAATGATTTCAACGCAAATTCACCAAACTTAAATATATGTTATGCAGAAATGTAAGACTAATTTTTTTAAGGCTCAGTCTTGTTAAAATCACTCCCTACTCTGAATACATAATGGCTTCCCATGTCATCTAAATTCTCAATTCCTCTGCTAGAATTTGAGTTATTCTGAAAATTTTTTCCCCAGACTTTAGCACACAATATTGGTTGCCTACCCTACAGCTAACTTCTCATTCTTCCACCTATACCCCTATTTTTGTTAATAGAGCCTCCTGTTTCTACTGCTTCACCAAAGACACCAGGAAAATTCTGATTTGTTTAAGTCAGGAGCTTTGTACTATTCCCTTTACCGGTGCTTTATGATGAGGCTTGTGAATCAATCCTACCTCAAGAGGGAAAGTCTGCTAATATCATTAGAAATTTCCTTGCTAATAAAAAAGCCACACAAAGAAAATCAATCTGCTGGATGCCATCATGTTTGATTATGACAATGTGTGTAGCCATTTTATAACTGAGTGAGGGAGGGAGGAATTTTGAGGAAATCTAGCTGAGGTTGGCTGAAAGTTGGAAAATAATCTCAAGAATCACAATTATTGGGAACACTGAGTTGGCAAAAACTATCCTTGGGACTACCCTACCTGTAAACTTCTTAACATATAAAGTAATATTGTCTGTATTCTTGAATCCAGTTGAGTTTTCTATTACTTATAAATGAAAGTATACCGACAGACTTTTCCTATACTACAATGTTACTAAAAAAGTACAGATGCTTGGGTTTGCATTAGATCTGCATCACTTACAAGCTGTTCAACTTTGGACAGATTCTTTAACTTCTCAATGTTTCAGTTTTTTCTTCTGCAAACTTGGAATAATAAAATACCTACTCTTTAGGCCATTATGAGGTTAAATAAGTTAATACCAGTAATGCACTTAGAACCATGTGTGATCCAATCTAAATGCTCAATAAATGCTAGTTATTCTTGTTCTTTTATTTTTATTTACATTCTCCCCTCATGTTGCTTTTTGCTTGTGACTACAGGATAACCTGGCTATAAAAAGAGCAAAATCCAAAAGCTCAATGGATTAACAAAAAAAAGTTTCTTTCTTACTCATGCAAATTCCTAGGATGGTCATGTAGCCCAGCTCCATCTTGTAGGTTAGGCATTGCTATGGAGAATTTGTGTTCCCCCAAATTCATATGTTGAAATCCTAACCCCCAAGGTGATGATATTAGGATGTGATACTTTTAGAAGGTGCTTAGGTCATAGGGGTGAAACACTCATGAGAGTGACTGATGGCTTTTTCAAAAAGACTCTGTAGAACTAGCTTGCACCTTTTGCCTTTTGAGGTTAGAGGGAAAAGATGGCTGTAAGGAAACACAGCCTCCCCAGACAACAAATCTGCCGGAGCCTTCTTCTTAGACTTCCCAGCCTTCAGAACACTGAGAAATAAAGTCCTGTTGCTTATAAGCTACTCAGTCTACAGTAATTTGTTATAGTAGCCCAAACAGACTAAGAGGTTCATTTTTATCATGAGTTTTTGTTTAACAGGAGACTTCCAGTCTCTGAGTAAAGGAGGAGAGTTATGAAGCATGGACAGTGACCTCTCATTGCTGGCCGGGAAATTATAAACATCACTTCTTTTCATTATCCATTGTCAGAACTATCACAGGGACCCAACTGAACTCCACGGGCAGCTGAGACACACAGCATAGGATAGGAAATACTTGAGGAACACCATCTCTGCACAGTTCATTTTTCTTTTCGCCAAATGTCCCTTTGCCACCTCTTTCTACACATTAAACACACCTGAGTCCTTTCCAAGAGATACATCTCAAAGTCCCAGCCAGACCTTATCCAGCTGAAACTTTAGGGTCTACAGACGATGCTATCCATTAGGCCAGATGTGGCTACTCTTTGTCCAAGCTACCTGCTTCCCTTTCCCTGACTACATACACCCATCATAGAATGTTCTATTAGTTTCCCGAGGCTGCCATAACAAATTACTACAAACTTAGTGACTTAAAACAAGAGAAAATTATATCTCATAGTTCTTGAGAGTAGAAGTCTAAACCCCACCTGAGTTGTGCTCCCTCTGGGAGCTCTAAGGGAGAATCAATTTTTTGTGTCTTCCAGACTCTATTGGCTATCCTGGGATTCCTGGGCCTGTGGCTGTATTATCCCAATCTCTGCCTCTTCATATTGTTTTCTCTTTTTAAAGTTTTAAAAATTCTTCATATTTTTTCTCCTTTAAAAACTTAAAAGTTATTTCCTATACCTCATTTATGAAGATATGTATGATGGCATTTAGAAATACCTGAAAAATACAGAATAATTGCCTCATCTCAAAATATTTAATTTGATCTGAGCTGCAAAGATAGCTGCAAAGATTTCTTTCTTTTTTTTTCTTTTTTTTTTTTTTTTTACAAATAAGGTAACATTTACAAGTTCTAGGCATTAGGATTTGATATCTTTGGATGGCCACTATTCAACTAACCACAAACATGCTAAAGATATTTTAGCAAGAGAATATGGCACATTCAATTGGCCATGTGAATATGGCAATTCAAAACTAAATGGTGGGGCTGGAGCACAGAGAGCAAAGGAAAGAGAGTGGGAAGACAAGCTAGAAAGAAAGGAAGAGTCAGATTAATAGAACTTTGTGAGACACTATAGAGGAAACTAATTCAAGCTGATCCAAAGCCCCATACTGTATTCCTTCTTTTTTATATATAATATAAGTTAGGACCTCATTTAAGATGGTGTGGAAACTGAGATCTCTCTTCCTGACAGAGCCTTCTGTGAAAAATGTCATTAGCCCACAGTCTTCAGCTGCCATATCTTTGGGATCTGCCATAGCATTCACTTTGAGGTCACTCTTCCCCTATCTCTCTTTAATGGTTCAAAGACGTTTTTTTTCTATTAAATCTTTAGTACTTCCGATATCATACCATTTGCTGCCAGACCTGAACAGGCACAGTTGATACCTGGAGTCGTCCAAGAAGGCAGGTGTTAAAATGGGGTCACCTGACAAGGAAGATTACATCCCAAGTGCTATGTGGGGTATGAATTGTCCTTGGAACAAGGTGTTAGCCGATTTGCTAAAGATTTCACTGGCGTTTATGTGAGAAAATATCCTGGTGAGGGGAATTAACTTGCCAATGCATTGCCAATGCAATGATTCAGGTATTTGAAAGGTACGGGAGAGCAATATATAAAAGTTAGGAATAACTAACTGGTTATTACTAAGTTGTATTCATTCTCCTAATGGAGGAATAATACTTTCTTAACAGGAAATAAAATCAGAATTATTTCATTTAATTGTTCTTTCCTATAAAAATAAGTACTGTTAACATGTTTCAAGTCATTGATACCAGTTAACTGGTCAAATTAGTGGAAATTTTTATCTAGTACTTACACTGTTATGCTAGGCAATGGTTTTCAAATTTTATTGTCAGCAGAGTTTCCTGAGACCTTATTTAAAATGCACAAAACTCAACAATATCTTTTGATTGAATAGTTTCAGGGATAAGTCAGCATTTAAACAGGCAATCCAGAGTATAGGCTTTCCAAAAAGCCTTAAAGAAAGTATATCAAGATTTGGAATTAAATGCTGTATTCAATAATGTATCAGAATATAAATAATATTCATTTCAAGGTTGTTTTTATGAGAAATTTGGAACTCTAATGTTCTCTTTTTTAAAATTTTTATTTATTTTATTTAAATTCAATTAGCCAACACATAGTACATCATTAGTTTCAGATGTAGTGTTCAACAATTCATCAGTTGCATATAACACTCAGTGCTCATTATCTTTTAGAGTAATATGATTAGAGTAATTAGGGTTTGGAAGGACAGGCCAAGTCTTAAATAATACTCTCAAATGTTTATACATTTGTTCTGATCTAATGAAGCTTAAAAGAGTCCAACTGCTGCCCTAATTTCTGATATATTTAATAAAAATGAAATTAACTATATCTCTTAGTTCTTTTGGTAAGTTGCCTGTCTACACGGCTCACTTGGAGAACTCACCAGCCATAAACAAACAAGATATGTAATAACTTCATTTTTGAGGAGTGAAAAATAGTCATCCCAAGATACCAGATTAATCTTCCTCCATTACTAGTATGCTGCCAGAAAAGGTGAATGGAAAGCTAATTGTGACATTCCAAACTGAATATTTTTGTTAATCAAATGTTATTGTTTTAAATAAAATAAAGAGGGATTGTTTTAGAAGGAAATTATTTTGCTTAATAGACCACAATTCCTAAATATATCTCCAAAATCGAATTGTGCGTGTTGGGAATCCATAAGGACAAGCAGAATGAAGAGCTGTAGCGGATTTTTGTAACTTTTTATAGTTTCTCATTTTTGCTTAGTTCAATCATAAAAACTTCAAACACCACTGCATTACACCAGTGCACACTACCATCTTCCCTCTACAGCATGATCAAAGAAATTCTCAGCTCTTCCGTCTGTTTTCACCCTTGTTTGCTTCCAGTTTATTTTCTAAATGGGATACACTGATCTTTCTAAAATGCTAATTATGTCACTCCCACTTCTTATTGTTTTCAGGATAAAATTTATATTTTCTACCAGTCATGACTTCGCTCTTGTTTATCTCTCTAGCAAATTTGAATGTGCATTTCCCTGAAGCATCCTAAGCTTCAGCATCCTAAACAATTCTGTATTTCTGTACTCTAAGGCTCTTATTTCTTAGACACTGAGCATGTTTTTCCCTCCAGTTGAAACACACTACCTTGGGGCGCCTCGGTGCCTCAGTCGGTTAAGTGTCTGCCTTCGGCTCAGGTCATGATCCCTGGGTCCTGGGATCGAGCCCTGCGTCGGGCTCCCCACTCAGCGGGAAGCCTGCTTCTCCCTCTCCCACTCCCCCTGCTTGTGTTCCCTCTCTTGCTATCTCTCTCTCTGTCAAATAAATAAATAACATCTTAAAAAAAAGAAAGAAAGAAAGAAACACAGTACCTTTCTCCACTCCTCACCCTCCAAACCTGTTTCATCTAATTTTTATACTTTGAGTAGCAGCTTAAGCACCACATCTTCTGAGAGGTCCTCCCAAGATTATGACCTTTCTATGTGCTTTTAAATATCATCTCCTACTCCAACCATAGCATTTATATCACTGTAATTTCTTCCTTACTTGAATGTATTTACTATTATATAGATTGTTTGCTAGAGAGGGCAAAGATGTTTCAGCTTTCATCCCTGCTGTATTTCCAGAGCCTAAGAAAGGACATAAAGTGTAGCTTCTACTAGTAAAGAACATATACTAGTAGTTGTGATTGTGGTAGCTTCAATTAGCCATGATTCCTGGATTAGCTAGGAGAATTTAATTTAGACAATTCTGACTTACAGTATCTTAAGAGACATTATTATTCTCAAAAAGCTTCAGTGCATAGCAGAGGCCAGCCATTTGATATCTCCAGTCTGTAATCAGGAGAACTTTTAAAAGAGAGTTGGATCCCAGAAATCCATTTATTCATTGGCCTAAACCTATCTGTGTCTTTCCCCTCCAAACAACAAAATTAAAACCTATCACCTGGGGCGCCTGCGTGGCTCAGATGGTTAAGTGTCTGCCTTCAGCTCAGGTCATGATCCCAGGGTCCTGGGATTGAGTCCCGCATCAGGCTCCCTGCTCCTTGGGAGGCTGCTTCTCCCTCTGCCTCTCTCTCTCTCTGTCTCTCATGAATAAATAAATGAAAGTTAAAAAAAAAGTAACATGGAAACATTGATTTAAAAAAAAAAAACCTATCACCTGCACTATCCACCCATAAGCATTCAAGAATTTGAACTTAGTAAATACCTTTGCACCAGGGCGAGAGTTGTATCATCCTTAATGTTCAACACGCATACCTCAGATCTGCAGAATTTTTAGCTGCTCAGAAATAATTTGAACTGTATTTTCTGGTTTCCTTTTGACAGGAGATATTTTAATTCATATGTAATTTATAACAGCTCATACTACTTCCCTCATTAAATGATACGTCTCTACTCTCTTTAAGGGACACCAATTATGTCTGTTGAACTGAGAGAAACTAAATCTTTTCATTGAAAAGCTTCCTTTATCCTTTATTCTGTATTTGCTAAGTTGATTAATATACATCTTCTTGTGGGAAAGCACACGTTCAGTGGTCCACATATTTTCCCACAGGAGAAGAAAGGATGGCACAAGAATGGATGGCACACTCACACCAGGAAATTTAAAGGAAGATTCATAAATACACTATTGACAAACCTGTGGGCAGGATAATGGTGCTCCTGGGCTGAGCCATAGCACGATTTAGGGCTAGATGGCGGAGAGATCACCAGAGACATGAGCCGGTGACCTGCCAGGGCTTTATGTTTTGGCGGAGGGATCTGCCACTCTGCTCAGCCAATAGTAAGGGAACCAGGGAAAACTGGTCCCTAATCTCACTCCTCTTTTGTCTTTTGATCTCCTCTGGTGCTTCTCATTTGTAAAGCAAACTAGCATCTTTTATTAATCCTGTGAAGCAGCAAAATGAACTCTTCAGAAGATGGTGAAATTGCATAGGAAGAGTATCTCATGGAAAAGCTTTCAAATGAAAGTTTTATGCCCAGGGAATTAGAATTGTTTCTGTATGGATACACACAGACATATTTCTGCAGGGTCATACCAATATATACATATATATTTAACTTTATTAAATATATAATAATTGTGTGTATATACCCAATGTAATTTTGGCCTACAAAAATCATATACTTTTGGCCTATCTAATAAAAATTTCATATAAAAAAGTATAAATAAAAATGTCGTTACTTCTGTAACACATTGTATAATGTCTTCACTTCCATTTTATATTACATTACCCTTTTTTATGAAAACCTTTTGAAAATTATTAAGTACTTCAGATTAAAGGTAAATTGTGTTAAAAAACAAAACAAAACAATGTTCTCCAGTTTTTTACCCTGATTCCCAAATTGGCTGAATTGGCTACCATTTAGTTTAAAGTATTTTATGAATGTGATAATGCATATAGTTGTGAATCATTTATTCTCTGATAACCTGCTCAATAAGAGGAGAAAAATAAGGCTTTCTTTCTTAAAGCCTTTGGATTTGAATGTCAACTTGCTCATATCGACAAATGTGCTGCTGAGGGAGTGCCTTTTCATCTTATTGACAGGGATTACATCATAAGCCAGAGAACTGGAAGCCTGACATGGAGCAATTTAGGCTGTATCTACAATGTTTCAAGAGAAGCTTTTGGAAAACAAATATTTCTTGCAAACTGTCTGAATTGTCTACATAGATTATACAGTTGTGAAAAGAAATTGACTATGTTTTCCCTATACTAAATTCACTGTTATTGTTGGAATGTGCAAACACAGCCGTAGTCCACTTTCTTGCCTTTGGAAAAAACTTTTCCTGCCTTGTTACAATTAGGTGAGAATGTATGGGTTGGTCCCTAAATCTGATCTGGTGGATCAATACTAATCTCCTTTTCTTTACATATCTTCCTATAAAAATGGAAAAAATAACTGGCATGTTTAAGAAGGCATTTCTGCATAAACCTCTATCTTCAAAAGCCGGGGGAAATATATAAAGTTTGTTAAATTTCTACACACGCGATAGATGATACATCTTATATTTAAATTTCAACTCATTTGAACCAGTAAGTATTGATTACACAATATGAAATAAATACAATCATTAAAATATTTCACCAGAATAAGAAAACAAATACTGATTCTGTGTGGAAATCCAATTGAAAGGATTAACTTAGCATCCTCCATTACTTCTTGGGAACCAAGTTCGTCCTTTCAATTGAATTTCCACGTAGAATCAGGACTAGATATTAGGTATGTATGTGTGCTGAGGTCAGCTCTTTTCATTTACTCAACAAATATTTATTGAGTGGCCTCTGTGTGTCAGGTATTTTTGCTTGTGCTGGAAAAGTTAATAATGACACCTTACTGAGTCATTCGTTAGCCCAGAGAAGTAATCCTTTGACTCTTCAGTAATTTTCTGTTATCACTTCCCAAGTGAAAAAAACTAGATTTAAAATAGCTATTCACTAAAAAGATAATAATACAGTAATAATTCGATGTTTTCTTTCCAATCAATATATATCTCCTAAGAATGCACTTGAGGTTAAGGACTTGGCCTGGCATTGGTTTTGGAGCTGGAGATTTTCACCAGAGTTTATTTCTTAAAACCTATGTCTCCGACCTTTCCTTTGGCTTTCTTCAACAGAAATCTTCTCTCACAGCATAGCTGGTCTGCTTAGTAATATGTGCTCATTTCGTGCACTCTCTTGTCTTCTTGTCTACTTGATGTCCATCCCACTCCCAGGAGGAGGAAAGAAGTCCTTTTGCAATGCTAGCACCAGAAGTATGAGCTCCTAGATGGCAGGACCTACCTCAGAAGGAAAGCTGGATGTTAGCAGCTTGAGTGGCATTGCTCTTAGTGGGGACAGCAACTTCTGACCAGTGTTCCTACAGTCATTTTAGTCAACAACTTGCCATAACTGCCAACCTAAACAGAAGGGGTGCAAGAACCTAGAATTCGAGAAAGTGGGGTTATTTGTTCTCTCTTTGTGAACATACGATAAACCCCTAGTATATATTACATTCAGTTTAATAACCAATTACCATGTCTTTCCTGCTAAATAACCATGGAACTTACTCTCACTACTCTGCTTAAGTTTATTGGAAAATAAATCATGGATGATACTATTTCTTACCTCATAGAGTTGATTTGAGGATGGAATGAACATTACATGTGAAAAGTTATAATCACTTCAACTAGATTGAAGCGCCAATAAATGAAGAATCACCTCTGTTTTGTTCACCAGCAATTTCGCTAAGTCTGATACATGGTAAGGGATCATTAAATGCTGGTCATATGAATGAAATCTCTGTGGGGACTCTATCTTTCATCCTTCACATTTGTATAATGCTACAAAGAACTACTTTGGTGCTAATACTTCATATTATACCCAGAAAATAAATTGAAATGGCTAAAGAGAACTACCAATTTTCTTTCATTTTTTTAATTCTTTATTTAAATTCAATGTAGTTTACATATTGTATTATTAGTTTCAGGGGTAAAATTTAGTGATTCATCAGTTACATATCACACCCAGTACTCATTACATCAAGTGCCCTCCTTAATGCCCATCACCCGATCACTTTTCCTTTTATTTCAATATAGTAGGCTATTAAGGTCATACAAATATATATTTTGCAGTGCATTCAATACATATTTTTATTTATTAAGTGGAAAATAATTAATGGTATTATAAGTTTATTAATTTTTGTTGAATTACATTTAAGTTAAAATGTTGCTCACTAATATTCTAAACTTCTCTCTTTACCATACAGAAGTTACCCACTTTTTGTCTTCACCTAATTGGGTGGAAATAATATATTTCTTTTATTGTTTTATATTAATACTGTTTTAAACACCCATATGCCAGATTATAACCAGAATCTCTAGGTGTCTTTACTTTTTTCCTAATTTATCCAGAACAACAGAAGAATTCTCAGTTGAAAAGGAAAACTTCCTTCCAAATGCCTACTTCTGTCTTACACCTTCTAAACATATCATTGCTGGAGAGAGAATTGGAGAATGTGGTCAGGTGGTCACTTCTCTGGTAGACTGTGTTTTTTGACTTTCCTGGCATGTGAAGCTCTCAAAACTGACCCACAATTTAAATAATCTCTGGTTATTCTTGCAATTATATTCTTACTGATCCAGACCACAGATGTCAGTGGTGCCCCATTAATGAGTTTCCAAAGTTCCAACTTCACACTTTACTTTGCAATTTCATGTTCCCAGACATTTCTTTCAAAGAACTCCCTACATGCCAGATAATCTTTATTGAGAAATGGAAACATTTCAATCAGAGAAATTTTAATAATGTCAAATACCAAAAACAAGTAAAGTTTGACTTAAATATATTTCATGTTAAAAGAATCCTTGAGCACTATACAAAATTATTTTATAGTTCCAGAGTTTGAGATCTATACTTGCAGCCTTTTAATTCACATCTTAAAATTTTGCCCAGAGACTCAATAGGCACATGTCTGAAAATAAAATCATTCCACTTTCAAAAGGGAGTATTTTTAACTTTCCTCTTTTTCTTATTGGCATTTCAGTTGCCCAAAATAGAATCTGTAAGCATAATTTTTGTAATATTCCATCTTTTCCTGGCATTGTATACCTATTTGATCACTATGTCAAGTTAATTGATATTTAGAATTCTTTTTTTCCCTCTCTTATTGCCAATATTTTAGCTCAGATCTTTATGATTTTATGCCTGGAAAACTTTATGGTTGTGCTCTTATTTTTCTTTTTTTCCCCTTTTCTTCTAATTATTTGACACATTCTCATTTTATTCCTTCACTTTACAATACTGAATCTAGCAAATGCCTACTTGAGGCAGACACAATGCTAGATCCTGGGAACAATGCAGACCTATCTCTGTCTTTAGAGCTTGGAGCAATGAGAAGTATAATCTTAGTGAAGAGTAATGGATGCTACACTTGAGAAAGTATTGGGTGTGAGGAGAGACTGTAGTAAGGGACACATAAGTAGTTTACAGATGAAAAATGATCAGAAAAGTCATTTCAGAGGAATTTTTGTTTAACCAAACTAAGAGGAATTTAAATGAACATTTAACATACACAGCTAAATTTTAAAGGGCATATTTTTCCAAGTATGGACAAATGGATAACCATCTCATCTGTATAATGCAAGGAAACCAATAGTGATAATAGTATTGATTGAAATAGTTATAACTTAATAGAACATTAATTATTACTTTAGTAATAGTGAAACTTATTTTGCATCCATGAGATAATGATCAAAGAAATTAGAATGATATTCTTATTTTGGAGGAAGTGTCAAATATGTGTAAAGCTATCTAAGGATTTACTAAGAAATAATCACTAGAAATATTAGTCCCCACTTTCCTTGTCCAGTCTAAATGTGAATTTTCCAGATTTGCGTTCTGCATTCAGACCAATTTACATCTTTAAAATAATAACTAATATTTAAGCCCATTAGAAATTATTTTTTCCTATCAAATAAATTTTGAGACTTTTGCCTTAATCAGTATATGGCAAAAGCTCCATGGCATAAATGCATAACACAGAATAAGGTGATGATCAAGACATCTGGCTGAGAATAAAGCCAGATCGGGTGTGGAATCTGGCAAGCCTTTTACTATTTGCATGACTTTAAACAACTCGTATAGTTCCTTTAAGCCTTAGCTTCTTTACTTGTAAAATGGAAATACCTTTAATATCTGTATCAGAAAAGACTTAGAAAGTTTAAAATAGACAATATATATCAAATACTTAACATAGTGCCTGGAATAATAAGCACTCAATCAATGCTTGTTCTGACCTCTCAGGACAACACCTATTATTACTATTACTACTAGTTGTACTATTACTATTACTATTTCCTTTACTACTCATGCTACTGTTATTACTACTCTTTTTTTTTTTTTAAAGATTTTATTTATTTGACAGAGAGAGAGAGACACAGCGGGAGAGGGAACACAAGCAGCAGGAGTGGCAGAGGGAGAAGCAGGCTTCCCGCTGAGCAGGGAGCCCGATGCGGGGCTCAATCCCAGGACCCCGGGATCATGACCTGAGCCGAAGGCAGACGCTTAACGACTGAGCCACCCAGGCGCCCTGTTATTACTACTCTTATTTCTAATACTACTACTATTACTCTTATTGGCATCAGCAGCCTAATTGGACTTTAATCCAATATTATGGTATCAAAAGAGTTGGATCTATTCTAGACAAAAAATTTTGGAGTCAAGGGAAATAATGCAGCTTAGTTTTGTATTTAATTTTTCTGACAACTTTAAATTCTATTGGGTTAGTATGTTCTATAATGTACCTATGGTATTACACAGAGTATTGGCATGCTTACATAAATATACTAAATTTCAGAATATCTGTTCAAAATGTTTTTCTCATAGGAATACTTAGTCAAATACATTTGTAAAACCCTAGTCTAGTAAGAATACAAACAAGTAAGCAACATGTTGTAAATATTATGATAAATCCTATAGCAGATATGAAAGTCCCATGTAAGGGAAAATATCTAACCTACCACTTCATGCTATATTTGACTTATGGGGCCATGGCTGGTCAGCACCATGGTATCTACCCACTGCATTGTCATGGTGATGAATTGGGCCAATCAGATTCTATCAGGAATTTGAATTGGAAACGTGGAAACAGAATCAGTCAATTTATAGCAGTAGCAGAAGCTGAAAAGACAAAGGGGATTCATTTGAAGCAAGTTCCAGAAGATATAAAAAAACTGAAGATATAAATAACTGAAAGTGACGAAAACACAGATGATGTAACGTCGAGAATGGAGAGAGAGAAAAATGTGAGATGCTTGTAGGAGCAACAGAAACAGCAATAGAAATAGAGATAGAAGCTGAGTCACCACAAAAAGAGTAATAAATTCATGCTATTGAGGGCACAAAGAGATAACCGGATCTTTAGAGTTCTCGTGTATTCTCCAGTTCTAAGTTATATTTTATGCTTTTGGAGTCCCTGATATATTGCAGGTCCTGGAATTCTGAGATTCTGTTGTCTTTATTTCCATGTGTACTTTCTTCAGTGTGTCCCCAATTCTTTGAGGTAACTTGATTGATACCTAAGTCTTTTTAAGCAAGTTCAAATCTCAGGTCACAAAAACAAGTGTGGAAGAAACATAACTTTAATTATTTTTACATAACTCAAGTACTATTTTGAGTCACAATTCTACTATACAGCAGAAACTAAATCTTGGTTAATTCTGTGTAGTTCTAGACACTTTGGGTCCCCCACTTTTGCTCTTGACACTCTGTTCTATGGTTCTCAGGTATTGACAGGGCAAGAAGCAGGGATAGTCCACCTCCTGACTGGTTGTTTTCTCTTCCCACTGGCATTCATTACATCCACAACAGGAAATGCCTTAGATTCTTGATATCCAAAAGCTGTTGCTATGTTTTTCCTTGCTTCCAATTGCAGGAGTGGGAGCTATGGAAATTTAATGAAGCTGTACATTTTCTTTCACCACTCCTATGCTTTTCTCAGGAACAACATCTAAAACACTTTAACCTTTGGGAGACTCTGGGAGACTTTCTCAGACTTATCTAGACTGCTGTCTTAGAGAGGCATTTTCTGAAACTGGTTAGTTGTCTGTTTCAGACAGTCCTGAGGCAAAGGTGCATCTCTGATACCTCAAAATCTAGGAGTTTATTGCTTCTCTGCCTCCACTCCGGAAGTTTTTCCAAGTTTTGTTGCGAGGGAGGAGAGCTGGAGCACATATCTCATTCATTCTAATTCAGTGGAAGTTTCCTTGAAGGGGGGAGAAGTTTTTTATCATACTTTGAATCAATTAAATAACCTCTCCTTGAACGTGCCAGAATGGAGCAAGCACATGTTACACTATTAGACTTGCATTTTTAGAACATGACTTCTGATTTCAAAATGTCAGACCATTTCCACTTAATAAATGAGGTTTATTTTAACATTAGAAAATTAAAATCTGAGTTATTTGGTTCATCTTAACCTAACATTCTGACCCAGATTCTTAATAAAGTAAATTTGGTTAAGTCTCAAACATAAAAATCACACTGACAAATTTGCAAAAGAGTTATCTATTTGTTTGCAAATATTTTAAGGTCTTTTTAGCATTATATTCTCTATCAAGCCATTGATAAACATCATCCCATTTGAGGATGGAATGAACATTACATGTGAAAAGTTTGTGAGATGGTAGGAACTTGATTTGGTACTTTTAAGAAAATTGACATAGTAAGGTGTTTTTCAAAGGTGAATAGCTAGCCAGATTTTATAATAGCAGTTATCTGTTTATCAATGCAGTATTATAAGAAATGTTCATCTAGATATATATTATATATCACTACTGCAATGACAAGCTTCCTTAATTATTTACTTTAGCTATTATTTACTTCCATTTTACAAGCAGCCATTTATTTAGTGTAAATGATCATTTCACCTTAATAGTTATTAAGATTTTAGTGTTTCAAATCCAACATATTCCTCAAAATAGGAAAATTATAAATATTATGAGAATAGAGGTTTGGGTAAGTTTTCCATTCCTAAGGGAAATCTTTCATTTAACTATACAACAGTTTTTTCTTGTTGTTGTTGTTGTTAGGTTTTTTTTTTTTTAAGTTTCATGTTTTTATTTAAATTCCAGTTAATTAACATGCAATGTAATATTAGTGTCAGGTATACATCAGTTTTTTTTTTTTTTAAGATTATTTATTTTGAGAGAGAGAGAGAGGGAGTGTGTACACACAAGTGGGGGGTGGGGCAGAGGCAGAGGTAGAGAGAATCTCCAGCAGACTCTTCCTTGAGTGGGGAGCCCAACAAAGGGTTTGATCTCACAACCTTGAGATCATAACCTAAGCTGAAATCAAGAGTCAGATGCTTAACCAACTGAGCCACCCAGGTGCTCCTGGTATACACCAGTTTTTAACAGAATGATACTAATTTTGACTTCCCCTTACCAGAGAAACAGATTTGTTTTCTAGATTTCTAGAAAGGACAGAGAATAAAATGCATTTAATTAGGCATTGTCAAAAACAGAATATTAGAGAATCCAACAGATTTGAGATCCAACAACTTTAAGCCAGTGGCCTCTGCCACACTATTCTCTCTGATTCCTCCCCCTGAGTATTATATCATATTGTCTGTGTTAGCATGTAGTATTTCTAGCTACCTTTTATTGTTATAAAACATTATGGTACCAAATATGGTTTTTGTATTTTGTACTGTTTTTGTTTCATTTCACAGGTTTCCTCTTCCAGTCTCCTCTTCACCATCTGCCTACCATATTGTTCTCCCTCTTGAAAAATGAACTAATGCCCAGAACAGGAGGAAGCAGAAGGGTGAGAGCATTCAGAGGCAGAAAAGGGCCAGGAGAAACCTGGCTGAGCCAGGATAAAGATCTGATTTCAAGACGTACTAACTTCCTACTGTGTGCAAAGCACAAGGAAAGAAACACGACCGAGTTGGCATCCCTTGTGCCTGGCACACAGAATCATTCCATACATATTAAATGACTAAGAAGTTTCCTTTGCTATCTAGGAGATTATGAATTGTTTGAGGAGGGAGCATGTTTTCTGTGAGGTTGTTAGGTGTATATCTAAGTGTAATTTGCTAATGTACTCCTGCCGTTTGTTTTTGGTAATATGTTTCCTCCGAACTCCCTTGAGGGTGGCAGGGAAGCAGCATACCAAGACATGTGCTGCAGAACTCTAGAAACAACCTGGACAAATGAGACATGGGACAGTTTACCTAGGTCTTATAGGAACCTGTGGCAAATAAAAGAGGTACAACTGGAACTGGAATAAAGGATCCTGGGCAAGTCATGGAGACTTGGAAGCTACAGCAGAGATGATGGAATCCAAGGAAACACCCTGTCTTTGGCAAATGGAGATATCTTCAGGGGGCACATGGCACCAGCTTTGAGAGCCCTTACCCATTTCCTGGCACAATGTATGTCAGACATATGCATTCTTTATCACATCAGAATGATTATGCTAATGTGTCATTCTTGTGAGCATCCTATTCATTAAAAAGATGAATAACTATAGCATTCTACCACATTTCTCTTGTTCTATATCCATCTTTTTCTCAGTAGTGTGAGTCCCTCAGGAGCAGGACCATCCTATATCACTGATTGCCCCCTTTTCCCTCACCCTGCGCCATGCTCAGTGACTGGTATGTAGTAAACATTTAATACATGTTTACTTTTTATTATTTATTTTTTTATTATGTTATGTTAATCACCATACATTACATCATTAGTTTTTGTTCCATGATTCATTGTTTGTGCATAACACCCAGTGCTCCATGCAGAATGGGCCACCTACTTTTTTTTAGCTCATGATTCTTTCTTCTGTCTTCAATGCTCAGTGACCCTGGGTTGAGTCCTTGTCATGTTGCCATCTCTCCATTTCTCCTGATTTCTTCTTTTACTTTTAAATTCCCATATGATTACATTTAAAACCCCCTCTCCCCCGGATAACCCAAATTACTCCCAATCGTAAAGTCTGCTCGTTGACAACATTAATTTCCTCTGCAACTTTCATTCCCCTTTGCCATGTAATTTAAGACATTCACAGGTTCCAGGGATTAGGGTGGAGGCATCGTGGGAGGGCCATTATTCTGCCTACCTCTTTAGTCTACTTAAATGTTGAATACTGACAATTCAGATTAACTGTAGTCTCATAACATTACTGATGAGATTCTCCTTGAGGCAATGGTCAAATAATAATCCCAGTTATTCCTTAATATCAGAGTAAATAAATCCATGTGAACAGAATAGAAAAACGGCAGACATCAGCAAAGATGCTATGAATTAAAAACCTCATAAGTGTGCACTATTAATGTTCAATAAGAACCTGTGCGGCGTCTGGGTGGCTCAGTCGTTAAGCATCTGCCTTCGGCTCAGGTCATGATCTCAGGGTCTTGGGATGGAGCCCTGAATCGGGCTCCCTGCTCAGCGGGAAGCCTGCTTCTCCCTCTCCCACTCCCCCTGCTGTGTTCCCTCTCTTGCTGTGTCTCCTTCTGTCACATAAATAAATAAAATCTAAAAAAAAAAAAAGAACCCTGAGTTATTTTTACTAGTGTGTGTCCCTGAAGGGTATCATCGCTGATCTAATTCTGCCTCCCAATCTAGCTTCATTTATCACAAATACTTTTTCCCTTCCTTTTCATAAAACTAACCACTCCTCTTTTGCTTGACTACATTAAAATCTCAGCATTTATATCTTAACTGCAATAACACTTTTCTTCTATTTGTATACATGTCTTTTCTTTTTTACCAGATTGTAAGCATGTTCAGAGAGTGAATTTATTTCTCTTTATAAAACACTGAAGATCTTTGATTTTCATATGTCAATCAGCTTTTCAGTAAATGTCTACTAACTGAATCAAGTGAATGAATATGTACATGAAACAAATGAGTCAAAAAGCCAAATCATATTATTTAGTTACCAATTGGAAAGAAAGTATTCTGGGATCCACACCTTTTTTAAAACTGCTTAGGACATATCAAATCTGCATGACAACACCATTTTCAATTCTGATTTTAGCAGAATTACAGGAACACAGGCTCCACAAAAAGCATTACTAGAATATTCATATTATTGTTGAATAGTTCAGCCCATAAATATATATGTGCATACTAAAAGATTGTTAAATTTGGGGGCGCCTGGGTGGCTCAGATGGTTAAGCGTCTGCCTTCGGCTCAGGTCATGATCCCAGGGTCCTGGGATCGAGCCCTGCATCGGGCTCCCTGCTTGGTGGGAAGTCTGCTTCTCCCTCTCCCTCTACTGTTCCCCCTACTTGTGCTCTCTCACTCTCTCTGTCAAATAAATAAATAAAATCTTTAAAAAAAAGATTGTTAAATTTGCAGTCAGCATTTTAAGTTACTTAAAAGTAATATTTTACATGAAAAGAAACAAGGTTTAAGAATCATCTCTGCATTTATTTGGAGGAGACAGTGGATTGAGGGCTTTCTATTGTAACCTAGCATTGGGGTAGGTGGTGGATATCATAAATATATTGTACTCTTACCCTCAAAAGGAAAATGAGCTAGTCCAAGAGGTAGAAATCAAATAGTTTTAATACAGTCCGTAAAGTATAGATACACTGGGTCTTGGGCACATATATAAATTGGACTTGTCCCTGTGTAGAGAAGTCAGCAAGATCTCTGAGAAGCAAGTAGCTAAACTGAAACCCAAAGGATGAGAGATGGTGACAAGACAATAGATTTTTTAGAAATATTAAGTATTTAGAACAATGAGTTTAGTGATTTTTACTTGTGATGGTTAGGTGAGAGAAGGATTTTAGCTCCTGCCTTTGGGATTTGCGGCTCTAATCCATAAGAGGAAATGGAAAAAGTAGAGCATGTATAGGGAGAAAGAACTCAGTGTTGGACATCTATTCAATCCATAGCTGGAACCTATTTATATTGCAAGATATATTTGCTTTAACAAATATTGTACAATGTGTTTTTGCATAGTACTGATCTCTGTGCCTAACAATATGAAAGATGTATAAATTTTGTGATATGACAAGGATTAGGACTGAAGCTCCATGACCAAGTCTAAATGATTTCGGTAACAAAGGTTTTCTGATATCAGCAACAACACTGACAACAACAAGGGATTCATCTCATAGAATTTAGCACACATTAGTTGACTGTCCTCCTATTGGTCAAGACAACTTATTCTCTAGGAATTCAGTAAAACAAAGAAAGAGTTCTGCTTTTAAAATATCCTCAGGCTAGTATAAACATGGACTACAATACAATTAAGATTTTGTGTTTTATTATAATATGAACAAAGTGGCATAGGAACACAGAGAAATCTGGAATGGTTGCAGTTATTCACTATTTTTATTTTTTTATTTGAATATAGTTGATACACAATGTTATATTAGTTTTAGGTGTACAACTTAGTGATTTGACAAGTTTATACATTATACTACGTTCACCACAAGTGTAGCTATCATCTGTCTCATTATATCACTATTTTAATATCATTGACTATATTCCTTATGTTGTGCCTTTTATTCCCATGACTTATTCATTCCATAAATGGAAGCCTGTATTACCTTCTCCCCTTCACCCATTTTGTCCCATCCCCCACACCCCTGCCCTCTGGTTAAATGTCTCCTGGATAAGAAACCTATCACTTATCAATGCTTTCTTCTGACAAAACCAGCTCATGGACCACAGTGTTTCTGAATCTGAATTCATTGCCATCTGCAAACATCATTTCATGTTATAGCTGAAATCCAGGCCATCTACTGAGGTTCAATTTCAGTCACTTTTTGAGGAGTTAGGATGTAAATTGTTCCAAATGTATTTATTTATTAAATAAACATGTAAAATGGAGGGGGAGATGAACCATGAGAGACTATGGACTCTGAGAAACAAACAGAGGGTTCTAGAGGGGAGGGGGTTGGGGGGATGGGTTAGCCTGGTGATGGGTATTAAAGAAGGCACGTACTGCAAAAAAATTTAAAGAGAAAAAGTGTTTTTCATTAAATGCAAAAGAAGTAATCAAAGTAATTTAAACTGATTGCTAATTACTATCTCTGAATGTGTTAATTATTGTACTGTATTTGTAAATAAGAAATAAGCATCAGTAAAATATAGATTAATTACTTAAAAAAAAAAGTAGGTGACCTTCTAGAGCTAGAAAAGACAGGAGATAAATTCTCCCCTAGAGCTTCCAGAAAAGGATGAAGGCCTGCCTACTTTTTTATTTTTGGCCATTGAGACTCGTGTCAAATTTCTGGTCCAGAGAACCATAAAATAATATATATGTCTTGTTTTAAGCCCCCAGGTTTAAAGTAATTTGTTTTAGCAGCCATAGAAATACTGTTTTCTTCAATAAACTTCTCTCATTTAGGAACTTGAATTATATTTTTCATTAGTTTTTCCTGGCTTCCTGTCTTTTTAGTTACTTTAAAACTAAAAATTACAGGCCTATCTGGTTCAAATCTAGCTTCAATTTAATCAACAAATATGTCTGGGGCACTTGCCATGGACTAACAGTTTCTTTTCTCATAAAACTCAGTCTGATAAGAGAACAGGATAAAAAGCACAACAATGACTTTTTGATATTTTGGTAAGTGCAACCAAAGGAGAGCCCCATGTGCAATATACATAACCAGAAGACCTAAACTGGTTTGCGAGGATTTAGACAGATTTCCGTGAAAAACTAATCTTTAAGTAGTGACCTCGATGAGGAATAGAAAGTATCCATAAGTAGGGCTGGGTTACAGGATTAGGGATCAGGAACTGTGTATATTTCTTCAAATGGGAAAGAAGTCACAAATTTCTGTCCAGGGAGATGAAAAAAAAAACATGTTCACTCCTAGATGAGCCTTCACCCATATCCCCCACTGATCAGTGTTTTCTACCACAATCCGCTTATAATGCCTTTTTCCCTTCATACATCCATAGTTTATCTACTTTTCAGGGTCTGTATAAAAAAACCATCTCTTCTCACATCTCACTCCTGGAAACAATCTTTTTGCCTACTTCCTTAGCACTTTATCTGTTCCTCTCCTATGGCATTTATCACTCTCTCCTTTGTGGTAGTTATTTTTGAGCATTTCTTACTTCCCAGACTAGACTATAGATTTTAGCTTTTCAAGTGTTCTTGGAAAGTGTGAAAGGGCAGAAAGCAGCATATGGTGCAATAGCACGGGGTGTGATATAGAGATTGAGTCTGAAAAAAAGTTGGAAAGCCAAAAAACATGAACAAGGGATTAAGAGCTGAATGAAGGCACTGGTAGCATTTTAGCCTTTTCAATTTCTCACAAGCCTGTAGGCACATATGGATAATCATTTCTCAGTTAAACAATTGTTATGACTGCTATTTCCAATTCTCTGCCAATTACTTTAATCTGGAGATAAACTACAATGTTCTATTTAAGTAAATGCATCTGAAGGATTTCAACTCTCTGCCACCAAGTGAGCTGGCACAGTCTAGTGATAAGAATATACCTAATGTGAGAACATATGGAAGAAAAGTATAAAACAGAAAGAGTTAATGGAGTTTTTGCTACTTAGCACAGAATATCTGAATATTTGAAAACACTCCCATATTGCATATAGATATTTTAGTAATGGGCAAATTCTGAAAGTTGTAATTTTAAAACCCTTCTGTAAGATACTGTACAATATCTTACTATATATGTCAGGATATGTTAAGTTATATTGTGATAAAACTAAAAAAGTCAATGTTTTAAAGCAATTTAAAAAATACTTCTCACTCTTGCTACAAATAATTCAAAAGTTGCATGGGGTCTGTTCATAGTCCTCATCCAGGGACCAAGAGATGAAGCCCCATCAGCTTGAGTGAGAGTATTTGCTATGGCTGTGGAAAGAGAGAACATCAATCATTGATTTTGCAATACCCTTCAGCTGCATCTTATTAACGTAATCATCTTATGTGATGAGATCATCCTGCACTTCAAAGGAGTGAGAACATGAAATATTCTCACAGACTCAGAAGAGGGATAGTAGAAATATAGGTGAGTAGTAATATTTACTATGTTTATCAATATGCACTACTTAAATAATATTTTAAATAAATGTGTTAAGAACCACAAGTAACACAAGACCAGAGAAAAATCTCATTAGTCAACAGTGGTAGTGATTGTTACACAAAAAACCACTCCTGGAAAATGGGGATTAAAAAATTAAGCACCTCTCTTAACTTTTAGTGAGAATTATACTGGATAATCAAAATTCCACAGTTGATAATGAAAGGTGCTTATGTACAGAAGAATGACAACTAATAATTACAGAAGAAATATCGTTAAGTGATTGGTGGTTTGCAACACTAAAGAAATGATAGACTCAAGAGGAAGAAAGGTCAGCGGATGCTAAAACCAGTATGAAAGGTTGAATAAACCTGGATTTTTCCATGAAATCAGATTTTAACCACACAGTTTACTTGCTGCTCATAGTGGGGAAAATACTGCTTGACAATGGAGAGATAAAGCTATCTCCATTTTACCCCTGCCAATAATCTTATTTGTACTAACTAGGGTGGGGGATGATAAACAGATTTGAGTCTTCATTACACAGTGACACCTGAATTTTTCTTGCCAAATGTGTTTAACCTGTGACTACTACCTTCTTATCTAGTTTTGTTTGTATGATATTCAGAAAATACAGAGATAGGAGTTACATGGCAAACACACACACTAGATTTTTTTGTTCAGATAATTTCAGAAGATGAGATATTCTACAGTTCAACTGACCCAACCTCAACAAATTAGTGTTTTAAGAAAACAAAAGTTAGGAAAGGGAGGATTATTCTGGTGAGAAGAGATATAAGAATTAAAGTGTCCAAATGCAAACTGTATGGTCTTTGACTGAATTCTGATTTAAGGAAACTGATTTTTAAAAATTGAGGAAATGTAAATATACTAGATGCAGTAATTGTTGCTAATTTTTATGAATGGTAATGGTTTAGTGGTGATGTAGTAGAACAGCCTTGTTTTCTATAATTAAGATCCCTAAGATATATAGGGATAAAATATATAGGGATAAAATACAACGATGTATTTAATCTATTTCAAAATACGTCAGCAAAAATTAAGCAAAATATTGCAAAATGTTAACTATTCACTCTGAGGGAAGGGCTTAATGGGTCATTTGACTAGGAAAATTGAAGAGATTGGCCAGGCTTGAGTCTTGTTTTGTCCACACTTGAGGGTGGAAGTAGGTGAGTCCAACTCAAAGACATGGACCAAGAGTAAATGAGCCTTGTTTCCCAGAAGAAAGGATGGATTCTGGATACAGTGGTATCCAGTGATGTATATTAGGGTGAAGTGATTAGTCACTCACATTCAATGACTGAATATTTGTTGAAATCAGAATGAATTAATGAGATAATTCAAGTGAATATTTAAATAACTCCTACAGTGACCACGCTTTGTAATAATAAATTTATATGCTCCTATAAAAATGAATCTTAGCAGATTCAGCAACATTGTCTTCACCACAGTAAAAATATGGAGCTGAATAATATCTGGTGGAAGCCACAAGATGGTCCTGAACTAAGCTATTTAAACACATGTATCAAACATATAAAACTGGACGAACTTCATTTGCTTGGCATTTTTAATACTTTCAATCACATAATGGCTTTTCTTCAAGACAAGAATTAATAGCCTCTGATCTCACTCAATGTTTATAAAATTATCTAAAGAAATGTAGGTTCTTTAGTTTCATTTTTTGCAGAACAGCAAAACATTACAAAAAATAATTATTCCCATGAATAAACTGTAACTGTCCTTATCTTCATGCCTATCTCAATATTCTCCTAAGATGTTTACTTCTCTGTACCATGTTATATTATTTAGCATGTTAATTCTTGACTTAATCTCCAAATTCATTTATTCTGTCATACCACAACAACTTTGATTTTGAATATATTCTATGGCATACTTTTGAATTTATATTACTCTAATATTTGATCTGAAGTTTTTAAGTGGATGTGAACATCCATGACCATATCAGAACTTTCTGACAGTATCACATAAGCTGGCCTAAATTGGATAAAATTTGTATTGCTAGAAATAAATCACACCTTTGAGCTAGGTTCCTATTTAGTTTTCTCTACCTCAGCAATTGTACTAAGAAAAAGTTACTGATTGACAGTTTATTCAGTGTCATAAATAATCTCATTTGGTACTCATAAAACCCTGAAAGAGAAACACTACCCTATTTTACAGATACAGAAACTTACATAACTTCACTCAGAGTCACTCAGCTGGGAAGCAGCAGGTGGATGAATGCCTTCATGCTCAGCCTGTATAAACTTGGGTTTTCATAAGAGGCAAGCATGCACGCATTGCTCCCACAAGTAAGTGACTGCCTTGGTTTGGCAGTGGAGGTGTCTGGAAAGGTCAACTAGGAACCATGGAGGAGATGGCAAAGCTGGGAGAGGAGTGAGGGCTGTTCACATGACCTGCAGGTCTCCATCAGATACAACAGGAGACAGAATAGCCCAGCAGTGTAAGAATGATAGCAGCAGGAACCCTAGCATCCAACCTGCTTGCAAGCACAGGTGGGGCATTCTTGAGTCTCCAGATATAGTTGGCAGTCACTTTACTGAGGAATGTAGGTTCTAAAAACCTAAGATTCTCACTTTCTTTTTGGTGTTGATAGAATGGAAAGATTATTAAGGAGAAATGTATGGAGGAAGTAAGGAAAGTACTGGAAACTATGTACAAGAAGGATTTAAAATAGAACATTAAGCAAACAACAAAAGTAATCTTGAAATTAAATAGTTTTCTTACTTTAGGTCATTTAACTTTGCCAAAACATCCTAAATATCATATGGGATTGTGTGTGTGTGTGTGTGTTTATGTGAAATCCAGGAATGGCTCTTAGGTTTCATTTTCATTTAATCACTCATACCTACCTGCCAAATCATTCTCTTCTCTCCATTAAAATCCTACATTTATGTGCATGTATTTAGATAACAAATGAGCTAGATTAAGAATTTCCTAATTACTATATAAAATAAACACACCCATCCTTCTGGCAAGAGATTCTAGTCTCATTTTAGGACTAGACCCAAGTCTATAGGATTCTAGCTAGATTTTAGCCCTGCTAACATAAAACAAATACTTATTGATAACCAAGTCTTCTAGATTCATATCAGTGTTGAATCATTTCTTATTTCTGTAGTTTTAAGAAACTTGTTAGTCAATTCACGCAAAATTACTAAGAAAAAATATAAAATCTTCATGCTATAAACGATAATTTTATTTTATTTCTTTTTTAAAAAGACTGTTTATTTGACAGAGAAAGAGTACAAGCAGAGGGAGAGGGAGAAGCAGGCTCCCTGTCAGAGGCGGGGCTAGATCCCAGAACCCTGGGATCATGACCTGAGCTGAAGGCAGTCGCTTAACTGAGCCACCCAGGCATCCCTAAATGATAATTTTAATTATTACCTTAAAATGTATAATTACTCAGTATAGAAGATTATTATATTGGATTATTAATATTTGTGTAACTGGAAGTTTATATATAACATAAATAGTGTCAAGATTAACTCTTGAAAATGCGTAGAACAGAGCAAAATAAAAGCATGAAAATCCCCTGGGATATAGTTCATATCAGTAATAAGTAACTTTTTTGGATAGAGAAAAAAAGCCTAAAAACATGCTGCATTAAGATTTACATAATTGATATATCACTGGGGAGGGAGAAGCTGTATATAATTTGTTCAATGAAAACCTTAAATGCCTCACTCAGTAAGTTTCAAATGAATATTTTCTTTGTTTCATAGATGTTCAAAATCCTTTACAAAGTCTTCAATTATCATATTCCTTGTAAAACTCCTCCAGAAGAATATGAGATAGGTACAATAATGTATCTTTATAACACTTTCACATAGTCTGGAGATTTCTACAAATCCTGAAATTGTCTGGCTTTTTCACTGCGCGCAGGTCAAACCATTTTGCCAACCAAGATTCCATTTGTAAACATTTTGATTACTTCTCCTTTGATAAATCATCATAAATATATGAAGCATCTGTTGTAAATATCTATTATTATAAACAGAAAATAAGCATTCTGGTTACATGTTGGATGATCAAACTCAACAAGCTTTAGAAATTGTTGACAATATTTCTAAATGTGAAGTTAGGCAATTTTATCATTTCCATGAAGCTCCCAAGATCATTAGTGCATTGTATAATAAACAAATTGTGCTTAATTTACCAAATCATGATGAACAACTCAAAACAGCAACAAATGATCATAGAGAAAAATTACCACTACAACAAAAGCCTCTTTAACTCAACTTTCAACTCTGTGAAAGCTGATTTTTTTGAAAATAATATTAGGGGGCATCTGCCTGGCTCAGTCAGTAAAGCATGGAAATTTTGATCTTGGGTTTGTAAGTTTGAGCCCCACCCTGGGTGTAGAGATTACCTATAATAAAATCTTTAAAAAAAAAAAGAAAGAAAATGAAGTTAGGATTTTGATTCCACACTTACTTTTATACTATCATTAAAAAATCATTGAGCAATTTAATAACATAAAATGCAAATAATTCAAGAAAATAAAATCATTTAAAAATTTTTACAAGTCCTCCACTCAGCAATACACAAAGTTATATATAAATTACAGAGGGTAAGTTCTGCATGGAGCACTGGGTGTTATACGCAAACAATGAATCATGGAGCACTCCATCAAAAACTAATGATGTAATGTATATGATTAACATAACATACTAATAAAAAAGAAAATAAAGCAAGCGAAATGTAAATTACAAAGTGATAAAATATTTCTTATAATTAAAACTTCCCTAAATCATACATTTCTTTTGACTTATCCAGGTTATTCTTCCTAGGAATTAGATTAAAAAAAATTCCGTATTTAGTGTTTTTCCAATATGCTTTATTAAGAAACTATATTGAAATATTCAGTCATTTTTAGTGAATATTGTGGACTTAGAAAGGTAAATGAATTCTGGGAACAAAATTTCTTGAAACTGTCTACCTATTTCTGAATCTCTTTATTTAAAAAACAAATTTTAACTTAATTCCAGTATACCTAATTACAGTGTTATATTAGTTTTAGGTGTATAATACGGTATTCAACAATTTTATGCATTGCTTAGTGTTCATCGTGATAAGTGTACTCTTAATCCCCTTCACTATTTCACCAATCCTCCCACCTACCTCCCCTCTGGTAACCACCAGTTTGTTCTGTATAGTTAAGAGTCTGTGTTTTTTTTTCTTTCTTCGTTTTGTTTCTTAAATTCCACATATGAGTGAAATCATATGGTATTTGTCTTTCTCTGACTGACTTATTTCACTTAGCATTATACCCTCTAAATTCACCCAATATTGTTGCAATTGGCAAGAAATCGTTCTTTTTATGGCAAAGGAAAATTCAATTCTATATATATATACCACATCCTTTTTATCATTCATCTATTGATGACACTTGGGCTGTTTCCATAATTTAGCAATTGTAAATAACGCTGCAATAAACATAGGGGTGCACATATCTTTTTGAAGTAGTGTTTTTGTATTCTGTGAGTAAATAGTAGTGGAAATACTGGATTATATGGTAATTCTTTTTTTAATTTTTTGAGAAACCGCCATACTGTCTTCCACAGTGGCTGCACCAGTTTGCATTCCCACTGACAGGTCACGAGGATTCCTTTTTCTCCACATACTTGCCAACACTTGTTCCTGTGGTGTTTTTTTTTTTACATTTTTTTTATTTTATTATGTTATGTTAATCACCATACATTACATCATTAGTTTTTGATGTAGTGTTCCATGATTCATTGTTTGTGCATAACACCCAGTGCTCCATGCAGTACGTGCCCTCTTTAATACCCATCACCAGGCTAACCCATCCCCCCACCCCCTCCCGTCTAGAACCCTCAGTTTGTTTCTCAGAGTCCATAGTCTCTCATGGTTCGTCTCCTCCTCCGATTTCCTCCCCTTCATTTTTCCATTCCTATTGTCTTCTTTTTTTAACATATAATGTATTATTTGTTTCAGAGGTACAGGTCTGTGATTCAACAGTCTTACACAATTCACAGAGCTCACCATAGCACATACTCACCCCAATGTCCATTACCCAGCCACCCCATCCCTCCCACCCCCCACCACTCCAGCAACCCTCAGTTTGTTTCCTGAGATTAAGAATTCCTCATATCAGTGAGACCATATGATACCTGTCTTTCTCTGATTGACTTATTTCACTCAGCATAATACCCTCCAGTTCCATCCACATTGTTGCAAATGGCAAGATTTCATTCCTTTTGATGGCTGCATAATATTCCATTCTGTGTGTGTGTGTGTGTGTGTGTGTGTGTGTGTGTGTGTGTGTGTGTGTGTGTGTGAGAGAGAGAGAGAGCGAGAGAGAGAGAGAGAGAGAGAGAGATACCACATCTTCTTTATCCATTCATCTGTCGATGGACATCTTGGCTCTTTTCATAGTTTTGCTATTGTGGACATTGCTGCTATAAACATTGGGGTGCATGTACCCCTTCGGATCACTACATTTGTATCTTTGGGGTAAATACCCAGTAGTGCAATTGCTGGATCATACAGTAACTCTATTTTCAACTTTCTGAGCAACCTCCAGACTGTTTTCAAGAGTAGCTGCACCAGCTTGCATTCCCACCAACAGTGTAGGAGTGTTCCCCTTTCTCCACATCCTCGCCAACATTTATCGTTTCCTGACTTGTTAATTTGAGCCATTCTGACTGGTGTGAGCTGGTATCTCATTGAGGTTTTGAATTGGATTTCCCTGATGCCGAGCGATGTTGAGCACTTTTTCATGTGTCTGTTGGCCATTTGGATGTCTTCTTTGGAAAAATGTCTGTTCATGTCTTCTGTCCATTTCTTGACTGGATTATTTGTTCTTTTGGTGTTGAGTATGATAAGTTCTTTATAGATTTTGGATACTAGCCCTTTATCTGATGCTTTATGTGGAAAACCCAAAAGACTCCACCCCAAAACTGCTAGAACTCATACAGGAATTCAGTAAAGTGGCAGGATATAAAATCAATGCACAGAAATCAGTGACATTTATATACACCAACAATAAGACAGAAGAAAGAGAAATTAAGGAGTCGATCCCATTTACAATTGCACCTAAAACCATAAGATACCTAGGAATAAATCTAACCAAAGAGGCAAAGAATCTGTACTCAGAAAACTATAAAATATTCATGAAGGAAATTGAAGAAAACACAAAGAAATGGAAAAATGTTCCATGCTCATGGATTGGAAGAACAAATATTGTGAAGACGTCAATGCTACCTAGAGCAATCTACACATTTAATGCCATCCCCATCAAAATACCATCCACTTTTTTCAAAGAAATGGAGCAAATAATCCTAAAATTTTTATGGAACCAGAAAAGACCCTGAATAGCCAGAGGAATGTTGAAAAAGAAAAGCAAAGTTGGCGGCATCACAATTCCGGACTTCCGGCTCTATTACAAAGCTGTCATCATCAAGACAATATGGTACTGGCACAAAAACAGACACATAGATCAATGGAACAGAATAGAGAGCCCAGAAATGGATCCTCAATTCTATGGTCAACTAATCTTCAACAAAGCAGGAAAGAATGTCCAATGGAAAAGAAGGCAGTCTCTTCAACAAGTGGTTGGGAAAATTCCCAACAAATGGTTGGGAAAAAGTGGCATTTCCTTATGCCACACACAAAAATAGACTCAAAATGGTTGTTTCTGTGTTTTTTATTTTAGCCATTCTGACAGGTATGAGGTGATATCTCACTGTGGTTTTGATTTGCATTTCCTTGATGACTAGTGACATTGAGCATCTTTTCATGTTTCTGTTGTCCATCTATATGTCTTCTGTGAAGAAATGTCTATTCATATCTTCTGCACATTTTTAATTGGATTATTTGTTTTTTTGGTGTTGAGTTGCATGATTTCTTTATTTTTTTCTTTTTTTTAAAGATTTTATTTATTTATTTGAGAGAGAGAGAATGAGAGATAGAGAGCACAAGAGGGAAGAGGGTCAGAGGGAGAAGCAGACTCCCTGCTGAGCAGGGAACCCGATGTGGGACTCGATCCCAGGACTCCAGGAGCATGGCCTGAGCCGAAGGCAGTCGCTTAACCAACTGAGCCACCCAGTCTCCCAGCATGATTTCTTTATATACTTGGATACTAACCCCTTATCAAATATACCATTTACAAATATCTTCTCCCATTTAGTAGGTTGCTTTTTAGTTTTGTTATTTCCTTCACTGTGCAGAAGCTTTTTATTTATTTATTTATTTATTTATTTTAAAGATTTTATTTATTTATTTGAGAGAGCGAGAATGAGAGAGAGAGAACACATGAGATGGGGAGGGTCAGAGGGAGAAGCAGACTCCCTGCTGAGCAGGGAGCCTGATGCGGGACTCGATCCCGGGACTCCAGGATCATGACCTGAACCGAAGGCAGTCGCTTAACCAACTGAGCCACCCAGGCGCCCCAGAAGCTTTTTATTTTGATGTAGTCCCAATAGTTTTATTTTTGCTTTTGTTTCTCTTGCCCGAGGAGACATATCTAGGGAAATGTTGCTATGACTGATATCAAGGAGATTACTGCCTGTACCCTGTCCTAGGATTTTTATGGTTTCAGGTCTCACATTTGGGTCTTTAACCCATTTCAAGTTTATCTTTGTGTATGGTGTGAGAAAGTGGCCCAGATTCATTGTTTTGTATGTAGCTCTTCAGTTTTCCCAACATCATTTGTTGAAGAGACTGTCTTTATCCCGTTGCATATCCTGGCCTCCTTTGTTATAGAATAATTGACCATATAACCATGGGTTTTGTCTCACCTTTCTATTCTGTTCTACTGATCTATGTCTATGTCTGGGCAATTACCATATTTTTTTCTTACTATAACTTTGTAGTATACATTGCAATCTGGGATTGTGATACTTCCAGTTGTGTTCTTTTTCAAGATTGCTTTGGTTATTCAGGGTCTTTTGTGGTTCCATAAAAATTTTAGGATTATTTGTTCTAGTTCTGTGAAAAATGTTGTTGGTAATTTGTTGGGGATTGCATTAAATCTGTAGAATACCTTGGATAGTATGGACATTTTCACAATATTTGTTTTTCTAATCCATGAGCATGGAATATCTTTTCATTTGTTTGTGTCATCTTCAGTTCTTTCATCACTACTTTATAGTTTTCCAAGTATGGGTCTTTTACTTCCTTGATTAAGTTTATTTCTAGGCACTTAATTTTTTTGGTGCAACTATAAATGGATTGTTTTCTCAATTTCTCTTTCTGCTATTCATTATTAGTGTATAGAAATGCAACAGATTTCTGTATATTGATATTATATCTTGCAACCTTGATGAATTCATTTATCAGTTCTAATAGTTTTTTTGTGTGAGGTTTTTAGGGTTTTCTAGGTATATTATGATTTCATCTGCAAATAGTGAAAGTTTTATTTTTTCCTTAAAATTTGAATTCCTTTGATTTTTCTTTTCTTCTCTGATTGCTATGGCTGTGACTTCCAGTACTATATTGAATAAAAGTGGTGAGAGTGGACATCCCTGTCTTATTCCCGATCTTGGCGAAAAAACTGTTTTTTTCACCATTTAGTATGATGTGAGCTGTGGGTTTTTCATATATGGTCATTATTATATTGAAGTATGTTCCCTCTAAACCTATTTTGTTGAGGGTTTTTATCATGAATAGATGCTGTACTTTGTCAAATGCTTTTTCTGCATCTATTGAAATGATCATATGGTTTTTGTCCTTTCTCTTGTTGATGTGATGTATCACATTGATTGATAAGTGAATATTGAACCACTCTTGCATCCCCGAAATAAATTCCACTTGATTGTGGTGAAGTATTCTTTAAATACATTGTTGGATAAATTGGCTAACATTTTGTTGAGGATTTTTACATCTATGTTCATCAGAGATATTGGCCTGTAGTTTTCCTTTTTGTATTGTCTCTTTCTGGTTTTGTTATCAGGATAATGCTGGTCTCATAGAATACATTTGGAATTTTTCCTTACTCTTCTGTTCTTTAGGATAGTTTGAGAAAAATGGTTTCACTCTTCTTTAAATGTTTGGTGGAATTCACCTGTGAAGTCATCTGGCCCTGGACTTTTGTTTGTTGGAAGTTTTTTTTTTTTTTTAAAGATTTCATTTATTTATTTGAGAGAGAGAGAATGAGAAAGAGCACGAGAGGGAAGAGGGTCAGAGGGAGAAGCAGACTCCCCACTGAGCAGGGAGCCCGATGTGGGACTCGATCCTGGGACTCCAGGATCATGACCTGAGCCGAAGGCAGTCGCTTAACCAACTGAGCCACCCAGGCACCCTGTTGGAAGTTTTTTGATTACTGATTCAATTTCATTGCTGATAATCAGTATGTTCAAATTTTCTATTTCTTCCTGATTTGGTTTTGAAATGATATGTGTTTCTAGGAATTTATCCATTTCTTCTTCGTTGTCCAATTTGTTGCCATACGATTTTTCATAATATTCTCTTATAATCCTTTGTATTTCTGTAGTATTTGTTGTTATTTCCCCTCTTTCGTTTCTGATTTTGAGTTCTCTCTCTCCCTATCTCTCTCTCTTTTTAATGAGGCTGGCTAAAGGTTTATCAGTTTTGTTGATCTTTTCAAAGAACCAGCTCCTGGCTTCATTGATTTGTTCTACCGTTTTTGTTTTGTTGTTTTGTTTTGATATCATTTATTTCTGCTCCAATTTTTATTATTGCCTTCCTTCTGCTGGTTTGGGGTTTCATTTGTTCTTTTACTAGTTCTAAGTATAAGATTACGTTGTTTATTTGAGATTTTTCTTGATTCTTGAGGTAAGTGTATACTACTATAAACTTTTCTCTTAAAGCAGCTTTTGCTACATCCCAAAGATTTTAGATCGTTATGTTTTCATTTTTTTAATTTTCATTTGTCTCCATTTATTTTTTGATTTCCTCTTTGATTTCTTGGTTGATCCATTTATTGCTTTGTAGTATGCTTATTAATTTCCATATATTTGTGTTCTTTCCAGGCTTTTTCTTGTGGTTGATCTCTAGTTTCACAGAATTGTGGTTGGAAAAGATGCGTGGTATATCTTCAAATTTTTGAATTTGTTAAGACTTAATTTGTGACCTAATATGTGATTTATTCAAGAGAATGTTCCATATACACTTGAAAAGAATGTATATTCCACTGTTTTAGGATGGAATGTTCTGTATATATCTGTTAGAATCATCTGGTTCAATGTGTCATTCAAGGGCACTTGTTGATTTTCTGTTTTGCTAATCTATCCATTGATGTAAGTGGAGTGTTAAAGTCCCCTAGTATTATTTTATTATTTTATTACTTCCTGTATGTTTGTTAATAGCTGCTTCATGTATTTTGATTCTCCCATTTGGGTACATACATTTTTGCAATTGTTATATCTTCTTGTTGGATTGTTTCCTTCTTTGTCTCTTGTTACAGTCTTTGTTTTAAAGTCTATTTAGTTCTATATAAGTATTACTACCCCAGCTTCTTTTCACTGCCATTGCATGATAAATGCTCTTCTATCCCTTCACTTTCAAACTGTATGTGTCTTTAGGTCTGAAAGGAGTTTCTTTTAGGCAGCATATAAATGGGTTTTGTTTTTTTAACATTCCATCAAACTATATCTTTTTTTTTTTGGAACACTGAATCCATATACATCAAAGTTGTTACTGATAAATATATACTAATTGCCGTTTTGTTTTTTGTCTTATAGTTGTTTTTGTAGTACTTCTCTGTCCTCTCTTTTCTTTTTCTCTTCTCTCATGGTTTACTAGCTTTCTTTAGTGATATACTTGGGTTTCTTTCTCTTTATTTTTTGGATATCTATTACTGGCTTTTGATTAGTAGTTACCATTAGGTTTATATATAACATCTTATGCATATAGCAGTCTATATTAAGTTGATTATCACGGACCTATAGAATAGGTTTGAACCTATTCTAAAACCACTAGATTTTTACTTCTCCCTTGCCTCCACCCACCACTGCCCAGTTTTAGGTATTTGGTGTCATACTTTACATCCTTTTATTTTGTGAATCCCTTGAATGATTTTTATAGATATACTTAATTTTACTGCTCTTGTGCTTCTTACTTTTCTTATTCCTGCTTATGGTTTTTTCTACTCAAAGTGTCCCCTTTAACATTTCTTATTGGGCTGATTTAGTGGTCACAAATACCTTTAACTTTTGTTTGTCTGGGAAGGTATCTTTCCTTCTATTCTGATTGATAGTCTTGTTAGACAGAGTATTCTTGGCTACAGTTTATTTTTTCTTTCAGCATTTTGAACATATCATGCTACTCTCTTCTGGCCTACAAAGTTTCTGCTGAAAAATCAGCTGATAAACTTATGGGGTTTCTCTTTGATTGTAACTTCTTAAAAAATTCTTTATCATTACTTTCTGTTGTTTTAATTACTCTGTGTCTTGGTGTGGACCTATTTAGGTTGATTTTATTGGGACTCTGTACTTTCTGTATCTGAATTTCCATTTCCTTCCCCAGATTCAGGGAGTTTTCAGGTATTATTTCTTCATAAAATTTTCTGTCACTTTTTCTCTCTTTTCTTCTGGGATCCCTATAATATGAATGTTATTATGCTGATGGTTTTACTGAGTTCCCTTAATTTAGTCTCATTTTTTTATTATTCATTTTTCTTTCTCCTGTTCAGCTTGATTGCTTTCCTTTATTCTGTCACCCAAGTCACCGATCTGTTCTGCTTCCTCTAGTCTACTATTTATTCCCTATAGTGTGTTTTTAATTTCAGTTATTGAGTTCCTCATCTCCAATTGTTTCTTTTTTTGTGTTTTCTATCTCTTTGCTGAGGGTCTCACTAAGATCTTCTATTCTTGTCTCAAGCTCATTGAGTCTCTTTATGGCCATCACTTTAAATTCTCTATCAGGCATATTACTTATCTCCATTTGGTTTAACTCTCTTACTATGATTTTGTCCTGTTCTTTCATTTAGAACATATTCTATTTCCTCATTTTGTCTAACTGTGTCCATTACTCTGTGTTAGGTCAGCTACATCTTCTCTTGAAAGTGATGGCCTTATGAAGAAGAGATCCTGAAGTTCCCTGCAGTGCAATGCCCCCTGTTCATCAGAACCTGGCACTCTAGGGGTGTCTCCTATGTGTGTTGCATGTGCCCTACTATTGTGGCTGAGCCACATTTGCCTTCAGTCCAGTCATCTGCAATGGCTCTCTTTGCCTGTTGTGGTCAGGGTTTGGTCCCTGTCTTGTAATGGGCCAGTCTGGGGCTGCCTTGGGCTTGAGCTGGGGCAGACCAGGTGTTTGTTAGAGCTCAGGTTGCACCAAGCTGTGGGACAATCTCCCTGTGTTGTCTCTTGAGAAGCTTTAATTGGTGGGCACAGCCTGCAGTTAGACCAGATGTCTGCCTCCAGCCTACTGTTGGGACTGCAGTCTAACTGGTGTGTGTGTGTGTGTGTGTGTGTGGTTACCTTTCCCTCTCTTTGGGGAAAAAATCACTTTGGAGTGGCACTAGCTCCTGTGACTGATTGCACAGTGCCATGCTGTGACACCACTTTGGATTGATTCCTACTGAGGGCATGTTGGAAGGGGCTCGTCCATATTGTCCATAAGAGAATATGGGCCATGCTGTTAGCAAGCTAGGTAGAGAGTGTTAGTGCTGGGCTGCTTCCTGCAGATGTCTGTGTATCCACGCTGGGGGCAAAGGAGGGAAATAGTGCCCACCAAATCTTTTTTTCTTGGAGAAGTTTCCCAAAGTTTCCTGCCCCTCCAACACATACTCTGAGATTAGTAAATAAATCCCCCTCCCATATACCCTAGACTTCTATGCTGTATCTCAGTGGGGCTATTTGTTATGCTGTCTCTGTAAGGGAAGAGACTCCAGTTTCCTATTGTCCTCCTCTTCTTACAGAGCGAAGTCTGCTGATTTTTAAAGTTCCAGGTGTTAAGCCACAATGTTTTTCAAAGCCAAATATTATGGGAATTTGTCTTCCCAGTGTGAGTCCCCCATACCTGTGGTGCCCAACATGAGGTTTGCTTCTCTCCTCTCTCCATGCCCATAGCATCCTTCCCATAGACAGGCTCATGGGTCAGGTTGATTCCTACTGAGTCTCTGCCCTTCCTACCCTATACAATGTGGCCTCTTCTGTACATTTAGCTGTGAAGCATCTGTTCTGGCCAGGCTTCAGGTCATTTATCTCTCTTTTTTTTTTTTTTTACACTGATACGGGTGTTATCTAGGTGTTCTGTATAATGAGTTGAGTTTAGGATCTTTCTATTCTGCCATCTTCCCAGGAAGTTCTCTAAATCTTTAAAATGCGACAGTTTTCCCATAACCTCAACATTATTTATTTGTTCCAGCAATATTTATCAAATGACTACTACATGCCAGACATGGTTTAGATGCTAGAAAACAAAAAGTGAACCCAACCAAGTCCCTGCCCTCGTGCAGCCTATATTATACTGGAAAATCCAGACAAGAAAAAAATATATATGATGTCACATGCCCTGCAGAAGTATAAACAAGTGAAGAGATAGAGTGATACACTCATGGAAGTTACCTAAAACTGAGTGGCTAGATAAGCCTTTTAGAAGTTGTTATTGATCAGAAACCCAAAACAAGTGAGGGAATGTACCATATGAAGATTTTGGCGACTAATACTTCCAGTAAAGGAAATAGTCAAGTACAGGAAAACTGAATTAGGAAAGAGTATGGCTAATTAGAGGAACCACAAGAAGATCAAAATAGCTAGAGTGCAATGAATGAGGGGGAAAAGGAAAGAGGGAAAGGCCATATTATGTAGTAGTTGGTAAGCCAGAATAAAGTTTGGATTTTATTTTGAGTGTGATGGGAATCCATTGCAGAGTAATGAAGAGGAGAATGACTTGATATGATTTACATTTTCAAAAGATCTCTCTGGCTATATGATAATTGACATTGGGTTAGGAGAATAACTCAAGGGCAAATAAACAAATAACCTAATTAAAACATGGTCAAAGTATTTAAATAGACATTTACCAAAATATGGCATATAAATGGCTAATAAGTACTTGAAAATATGCTCAAAACCACTAATCATCAAGGAAATGCAAATCAAAATCACAAAGTGATCTCACCTCCTATCTGTCAGGATAGCTAATATCAAAGAAGCCAAAGGATAGCAAATGTTGGCCAGAGTAGAGAGAGAAGGAAACCTTATAGACTGTGGTAGGAATGCAAACTGGTACCGCTATTATGGAAAACAGTATAGAGGTTCCTCAAAAAGTTAAAAATAGAACTACCTATGATCCAGAAATCCTACTTCTGTGTATATATCCAAAAAAATAAAACCTCGATCTCACAGAAAGATCTGCACACCTATGCTCATTGCAGCATTATTCACAACAGCCAAGGTATGAAACAACCTAGATGTCTGGAAATGGTTTAAAATATAAAATATGATGCGCGCGCGCACACACACACACACACACACACACACACACACACACACACACACACAGGAATATTATTCAGCCTTAAAAAAAGAAGGAAATTCTACCATTTGTGAAAATATAAAATCTTGGAGGACATTACATCAAGTCATCGTGTTGTACACTTTAAATATATACTTTTTAATGTGTAATTTTATATCTGTAAAGCTTGGGGAGAGGTAATTAGAATGAAACAAGAATTCTGTTTTGGACATGTTAAATCCAAAGCAGCAGTCCAAGTGGAAATGTTAAATATGCTATTGGATATATATGTCTGGTATTCAGGTGGGATATACATATCTGTGTATATATCCAAAAAAAATAAAATCTTGATCTCACAGAAAGATGTGCACACCCATGTGCATTGCAGCATTGTTCGCAACAGCCAAGGTATGAAATAACCTAGATGTCTGGAAATGGTTGAAAACGTAAAATATGATGCACACACACACACACACACACACACACACTGGAATATTATTCAGCCTTAAAAATATTAGTATATATGTGGCTTTCTGTGTAATTCTTTCAGAAGACCAATTTGCATCTTTTTCATATATTTTTTTATTTCAACATTTCCTTTATATCTACATAGATTGCAAGATCGGATAAAATCTCTTCTTTTTACCAATCCTGCATAAATCCCAATGATTCAGAAATTCTAAGCCTTCTGCCTCATAAATCTCCTTTCCTATCCTTTCCTTCAGAGAACAGGATTTGAATACAACTGAAATAAAAAACAGACATAATAATTTAGGAAATAGTTGAGAAATAATTGAATAGTCCATTGTTTAATTAATGAAAAATATCCAAAACCATAAAATATTAATGCATTTTTTAAATACATTAAATATAGTCAATTTTGTTTTTTATTTATTTTTTTTAAGATTTTATTTATTTAATAGAGAGAGAGCATGAGAAGGAACACAAGCAGGGGGAGTGGGAGAGGGAGAAGCAGGTTTCTGGCTGAGCAGGGAGCCTGATGCAGGGCTCGATCCCAGGACCCCGGGATCATGACCTGAGCTGAAGGCAGTCGCTTAACCAGCTGAGCCCCCCAGGCACCCCAGTCAATTTTGTTTTTTAAACTATTCTCAACTTGTAAATTCACAACACTTGGAAGCTACATTATGTGATTTATATTTAAGAATGTTCTTTGTCAGATTAATGAGAACTAATTATTGTTAATTTGTTAATGAGAACTAATTATTGTTAATTATCCACATTCTTTCCCGAAACTCCTTTTGTGACCATTGGCATATACTGATAAACTGATGCCTGTCACTAAGGATAAGACTTTAGTTACAAACACAATAAATTGTTTGTTTATTAAAGGTTCAGTTTTGAACTGCTTAGTTCAGTTATAGCTATTACAAATAAATGCAGCAGAAAATTCAATGGATATTTTATAAACTGCTATCCACATTCATATTGTTATTTCTAGGAATGGACAAGAAGCTGTATTCTTTTTAGCACTGATTATTTGAAAGTCAATGTTTATTCATTTAATGGTCACCAAATGTTTCTTGAACACCTACTCTGGATTGGCCACTGTTTTTGGTTTTTGAAATATCTCAGGAAGAAATCAGATTCAAATACTTTCCATGTTACTAACACACTTAATGTTCTTGCAATCCTTTGTGATATAAAAGTTAGTGGTTTTTACAATCATGCTAAGTACCCAACCTAAATCCTCATGGCCTAAAACAAATAAACACTGTTTAATCTCACAGTTCTGCAAATCAGTTGGGGATATGATGATGTGTGTTGGTCTCAGCTGGGTGGCTCTGCTTCAGGTTACAGTTTGATTGACCATGGCTTTTGGCCATGGTTTAAATTCAGGTCTATGTCTTTGTTCTTGAGCCCAAGCTGAAAAAACATCATACACCAACATCCTGCTCTTCTCATGGTAGATTACAAGTGTGCAGAACACATTTTATGCTCCTTCTGTGTCACATCTACAGCATCCTGTTGGCCAAAGCTAACCATGAAGACAAGTCAAAAGTCAATAAACACTAAGCCATGACAGGAATCTGGATGTTACAGGCTAGATAACATTTTGGAAAGAGAACTCAATCTACCAAAATGGTAGGTACAAATTTATTATCATTTTAAGGTAAGGTATAGAGATACTATTGATTGTTCCAAAGTCATAATGCTAAAAAGTTGCATGGTAGAAACCCAGCATTGTCTCATTCTAGAGGCTGATCTTAACCAAGAATATGCTGGTTTTGGTTACTTATCTATATGATGACATTTATTATAAATTAATCATTAAATTAACTGCTAAGCTTTTTGTTATCTTGCACTCACAAGTTTAGTCCAGTAGACTGGTTCTCTTTCTCTCCGTACTCTCTCTTTTTGTCTTTGTTGGTCTCTGTGCCTCTCACTGTCTCCCTCCGTGTGTGTGTGTGTGTGTGTGTCTGTGTGTGTGTGTGTAGAAAATTTTCTTTTCTTTCTTTTTTTTAAGATTTTATTTATTTATTTGACAGAGAGAGACACAGCGAGAGAGGGAACACAAGCAGGGGGAGTGGGAGAGGGAAAAGCAGGCTTCCCAAGGAGCAGGGAGCCTGATGTGGGGCTCGATCCCAGGACCCTGGGACCATGACCTGAGCCAAAGGCAGACACTTAATGACTGAACCACCCAGTTGCCTCCTGTAGAAAATTTTCTGAAATAAGATATAGAATCTAAGAATGTTATTAACAATAAGCAGGTAAGCTTGCTATAATGGAAAGGATGGAAATTTGAAATCAAAATCAAAGATGGTTTTGAATCCTGGCTTGGCTAATGCACAAGTATATGATCTTCAGCAATTCATCCCTCTGAATGTTGGCTTTATTTATTTATTTATTTATTATTATTTTTAAAGATTTTATTTATTTATTTGACAGAGAGAGACACAGCGAGAAAGGGAACACAAGCGAGGGGAGTGGGAGAGGGAGAAGCAGGCTTCCCACTGAGCAGGGAGCCCAATGTGGGGCTCGATCCCAGGACCCGGGGATCATGACCTGAGCCGAAGGCAGATGCTTAACAACTGAGCCACCCAGGTGCCCCAGCTTTATTTATTTATTTTTAAACTAAGATAATTATCTGAAATGTTTAAGATTAAACAAAAAAATTATTTGATGTCCCAGGTTCATAGTTAAGAGTTTATAGTCCCTGCTTCATAGTTTCCACCCTCTTCCCACTCCCAGGTAATAAATTAAGTTGGTCTTAGACACATATCATCTGAGGAATAAACATTACAATTTAGAGGAATTATATAATAGATATATAGAGATATCTTAAATATAAGACCTGTGATATCAACAAGTAGCTCTTGTAGATCAAGCATAATTTTATGTGTCTTAGAGATTAAGGTACCATTTTTCATTTTATGAAACTATTCAAACTACAAAAATGTTTTGTTTATATTTTCCCCACAAATACATCTGCAAATGTAATGAAATATTGCCTAATTTTGGAATTTAGCTAATAAGCTTTCCATGCTGATGATCAGCAAATTTGAAATTCATGTTTAGTGGCTATAAGAAAGTTTGTCTTGCCTACAAATTTCACTTATGCCTTATCTTTTAAATTCTTTAAACCTAAATTATCAAAGTTTAAGAGAACTGTAAAAAATTAAATGCACACAAACCTATAGACAGACAATCATTAATCCTGATGTCTATATTACCATGATAATAGCCTTTTCCAATTTGTGTAAAAAATAACTTATAAGAGTCATGATTTAAAAAGAAAAGATAAAAATGTGGAATTTTCAGAAGGACAAAGGTTACTGGTCAGTTAGTATTTTGCTTTATTAATTTAAGTAAATATTCATAAGTGTTTCTATATCAGGAAGCCCCTTGAATATTTAGATGATGTCTACAGGACATGGAAAGTTTGGGGGAGTATATTATTTAATATTCTTCATATATTTCCAGATAGTACTGCATGTTAAATATTTCTATGATGTGAAATATTTCCTGTCAGTTAAAGTGGCAAAAAAATGCGGGGGTGTGGCGCTAATTCTGATTAACTTTGTTGTATATCTTCTATTCAATGATACTTTTAGGAGGATTAAATTTTCCATCTACATATGTTCAAGTTTAAGGCAAAAAAAAAAATGGTTAGCTGTGGATATTAATAAGAGCCATTTTAAAGAGTTAAAAAAAAATCTTCCTGAGAAATCCCAGAATTGTAAATAAACAATCTCTTAATGACAATGTCAAGTGTTCTCTCCCCGTTTGGGAACTTTTAAGATGTGAATTCCTTGGGTGGGTACTGAACCTTTATTTATTTATTTATTTTATTTATTTATTTTAAGATTTTATTTATTTATTTGACAGAGATAGAGAGAGAGCTCAAGTAGGCAGAGTGGCAGGCAGAGGGAGAGGGAGAAGCAGGCTTCCCGCTCAGCGGGAAGCCGGATGCGGGGCTCGACCCCAGGCCTCTGGGATCATGACCTGAGCGGAAGGCAGACGCTTAACCAACTGAGCCACCCAGGCACCCCTGAACCTTTGATTTAAAATAAATGAAATAACTTCATGAATAGCATGAAAAATATTATGCTGATCAATTTTAAATCTTAGATGAAATTAATCATTCTCTATAAATTTTTCACATTCACTTAAGTAGAGATAACTGAATGGACAATAAATATTAAAGATATTTAATTGTCATCCAAAACCTACTCACACACAAAAAAGCAGCAGGCCCACATGGTCTTCTAGTCATATATTACTAAACTATAAAGGAATAAATAATACCCTTTTATGCACCTTATTTTAGAATATATAAAATGAGAAAACAGTTCATTCATTCAATGTTGAGGCTCGTGTAACAGATCAAAATCACACACATACAGTCTGTATGAGAAAGAAAAATTGAGTGATCTCAGTTATAAACATAAGTATTATATGAACAAATGTTACCAGAAAATAAATAGGAATTAAAATCCAGTAGAGTGTGTGTGTATATGTATATGTGTGTATGTAAGTATATTATGTCTAAATAGGTTTTATTCTTGAAATAGAAAGATGACTTAACACTTGAAAATCTATTGAATTTATTATGTAATTGAATTATATATATATTATTAATTAAAAGGAAAAATCATAATAGCCTTTCAAATAGGTACAGAAAGAGTACTTTGACAAAGAGTAAAAAGGATGTCTTTAACCTAATGGAATACTAAAAAATCCATGCACATAGGATGTCTTTCAGTTTATTTCCATCTTTAATTTCTTTCATTAGTGTTTTGCAGTTTTCAATGTACAAGTCTTTCACCTCCTTGGCTAACGTTATTCTCAAATATTTTATTATTTTTGATGCTATTGTAAGTGGAATGGTTTTCTTAATTTCTTTTTCATGTAGTTTGGTGTTAGTGTATAGAAATACAACTGATTTTTCTATGTTGATTTTTGTATCCTGAAACTACCAAATTTATTTTAACAGTGTGTGTGTGTGTGTGTGTGTGTGTGTGTGTGTGTGTGTGTGTGTGTTAAGGGGGTTAGTCTTTAGGGTTATCTATGTATAAGACCATGTCATCTGCAAACAGTTAATTTTACTCCTTCCTTTCCAATTTAGATGGCGTTTATTTCTTTTTCTTGCCTGACTTTTCTGGCTACAGCTGGTAATATGTTGACTAGGAGTGGTAAGAGTGGAAATATTTGTCTTGTTTCTGATCCTAGCAGAAAAGCTCCTAGTTTTTAACTATTAAGTTTGATGTCAATGGTGGGCTTCTCATTTATTGCCTTTATTATGTTGGTAAAATATTTCTATATTTTGTTGAGAGTTGTCAGGAAAAAGTGCTGAATTTTCTCAATTTCTTTACATCTATTAAGATGATTGGGGCAGGGGTGTGTGACCTGGGTGGCTCACTGGTTTGGGCATTTGGCTCTTGGTTTAAGCTGAGGTCATGATCTCATGCTTCATGTAATTGAGCCCCACATTGGGATCTGTGCTCAGCAGGGAGTCTGCTTGAACATTCTTTCCTCTTGCCCCTCTCCCCACTTGCTCGCTCTCTGTCTCTCAAAATAAATAAATCTTTTAAAAAAAAAAAAGATGGTCATGAGATTTTTATCTTTCAGTCTCTTAATAAGGTGTATCATTTTAATTGATTTTTGTATGTTGAACCATCTTTTCATCCCAAGATAAGTCCTACTTTATCATGGTGTATGATCTTTTTAATGTGCTGGGGAATTCAGTTTGCTAGTATTTTGTTGAGGATTCTTGCATCTATATTCATCAGAAATATTTTTCTGTAGTTTTCTTGTGATACTTTTGTCTGACTTTGGTATCAGGATAATGCTGGCCTTATGAATGAGGTTTGGAGTGTTTCTTCTTCAATATTTTGAAGAGTTTAAGAAAGATTGTTGTTAACTCTTCTTTGAATGTTTGGCAAAATTCACTAATAAAGCCATCTGGTCCTGGGCTTTTCTTTGTTGGGAGGTTTTTGATTACTGATTGAATCACATTACTTATGATTGGTCTGTTCAGATTTTCTATTTTTTCATGATTTAGTCTAGGAAGACTTAATATTATTAAATGTCCATATTATCCAAAGTGACTTATAGATTGTTATCTCCATCAAAATCTCAATAGCACATTTTTTTCTTTGCAGAAATAGAAAAGGAAAAAAATCTAAAATAATTAAACCTGTAGAAGCAGAGAATAGAATGGTGGTTGCCAGGGACTTGGAGAGGGGGGAAATAGGGAGTTACTGTTCAATGATATAAAATTTCGGTCATGCAAGAGAAATGTATTCTCAAGATGTACTGTACAATATATTGCCTGTGGTAAAAAGATTTATTGTGCACTTAAAAATCTAAGAGGGTAGGTCTCATGTTAAGTGTTCCTATTCCTCTACCAAAGGAAAAAAGGAAAGGAGGAAACTTTTGAAGGTGATGAATGTATCTATTATCTTGTTTGTTATGATAGTTTCACAGGTGTATGAAAATATTCAGACTCTTCAAATTGTATACATTAACTATGTGCAGTTTTGTGTATGTCAGTTATACCTCAATAAAGCTATTTTTAAAAAGTGTACTATTGAAAACAATAGCAAATCTTAGTGGCAAATAATTAGATGCAATCTCTTTAAAATCAGATATATACAAGCCAGACTAGGATGACAATGTATAGAATGGCTAAGGGCATGAGTTACAGAGCAGACTGCAGGTGGATTTCTAACTCTATATTAGGTGGAATTCTAGGCACTTATTCGCTGTAAAGACTTAAACAATTACTTATCTTCTTTTTACTGCATTTTATTCCTTCATAAAATTTAAATAATTATATTGTCTACTTCATCTAGAGGATTGTGAGTTTTAATAATGTTAGATGAAACCCAGGACATAATCAGCTGTTAACAAAAAGTTACCCATTATTATTATCTATTCTTTTATTCAGCATTGTGTTAGAGGTCCTATTTAGTGCAATAAGAAAAAAAATAAATTACAAAAATAGGATTCAGAAAAATAAACTGCCGTTATGATGAAAAACTCAAGAAAATCTACAGAAAATTTTAATTTATAAGAAAAGCTTACATTTACTATGGCAGTATATACAGTATCTAGGAACATATATAATAATTTATGTGTAAGACTTTTATGAATATTATAAAACTCAATGGAAGAAGACTAAAAAAAAGACTAAATATATCATAGGGATAGACCATGTTAAAGGATATGATGACTTAATTTGTTAAAAAAGGTAATAATCATATTTTAAAAATAGTTATAATTGAAATAGAAATAGAGAACATGGGTGTTTACACATATGTAACTTGATAAGCTTATTTTGACAATTATACAGAAGGTATACAAAAAAGAATTCAGGCAATTTTGAATATTATATATCTTTGTATATGATTTACTATTCCAGATAACAAAAATAAAGGAATTATGTAGTTTTAAAATAGCATGGTTTGGGGCGCCTGGGTGGCTCAGTTGGTTGAGCGACTGCCTTCGGCTCGGGTCATGATCCCGGAGTCCTGGGATCGAGTCCCACATCGGGCTCCCTGCTCGGCAGGGAGTTTGCTCCTCCCTCTGACCCTCTTCCCTCTCGTGCTCTCTATCTCTCATTCTCTCTCTCTCAAATAAATAAATAAAATCTTTAAAAAAAAAATAGCATGGTTTGTATGTAAGATTAAACAAGTAGACCAATGGAAAATAACATAGGATAGAAGCAGTTACCATACATATAGGTTATTTAATCAATCATGTTGAAATAATTAGCTTTCTTTCTGAAAGTACAATAAATTAAGCACTCTATTTCATACTTTAAACAAAGATAAACTCCATATTGTTTAATGACCTACATGTGAAAAGTACTTCTTTGAAACATTTCTTCTCAAATGTAAAATGCAATATTCAAGAAGAAATTTATAGTCTTATTTAAAGTTAAAACTTCAAAGAAACATCAGTAACAATGTTTTTAAAAAGCCACAGAAACAAAGCAACAAGAAAAACAAAAACAAATCATGGATGGACAGAAGTTATCTGAATGCATTTACGAAGGACAATGGACTCAGTATTCTACAAATTTATAAGAAAAACAGGTGCCTGACTGTTTCAAAAATTGCAAATATATAAAAGAGCAATTCATAGAAGAGGAAACAGGAATGGCCAAAAATAAAAATGACAAGCTGATAATACCCATGAAAGATTAATTTAAATAATGATACAGCACTTTACACCTAACAGATTGGCACAACTTAACAGTTTTATAAAATGTTGGTGAAGATGAAGGTAAAGAAGAATGCAAATCTAGTACACAGACATTACTGGTTCATGGAGTGGATCCTGCATGAGGGAAGTTATTTCAGGCATTCTTCAGGATATATAGATAGAACACCTCATCTGAGTGATTTTGCAACATTTTATTAGTTATATATCATCTTCTAACAAAAATTTCAAAACCAAATCTATAATAATTATTACTATTGAAATTATTTCCTGTTGAGCGCCTGGGTGGCTCAGTTGGTTAAGCATCTGCCCTCAGCTCAGGTCATGATCTCACAGTCCTGGACTTGAGTCCCACATATGGCTCCCTGCTCAGTGGGGAGTCGGCCTCACCCTCTCCCTCTCTGTCCTCTCTCTCTCTCAAATGAATAAATAAATAAAATCTTTAAAAAAAGTATTTCCTGTCATATAAATTTAAAGCAAAGATTTACTTTTCTGGAATTATAATACTTTAAGAATCAGAAAAAAACAAGCAGAGCATTTTTAGGTGAAGAGGTAATGGTGAACAAAAAATGAGCAAACATTGTTCTGATTTAGATTATATATATGTACAACATAATCTCTTACATTTGGTATCCTGTGGGCCTTGTTTTTGGATATGTCATTCCTTGTTTCAAGATTAAAATTTCAGAAATTAATGACAATCCTAATATCAGCAAACAGATGTACAGAATATTAGTTTTCCTGCAGCTATATGATCAGATAATATGCAAATAATATAGGGACATTTTCAAGAACCTAAACTAGAATTAAAATATAGATTTATAAAATATAGGTATCCTACATGTTATATATTATATCCATCATACATATATCAATATATCAGACTTCAATTAGAAAAGATAAAGATCAAAGAAATCAGACATTTCTATAATACTAACTGGTTGTATGGACTCTTACAAGGTCTCACTAAAAGATGTAGTGACTTTCACTCAAGGAGCACTGAACACCAGTTCAAGATCCTCAGCACTTCAGTTAAAAATGTAAACTGATGAACTTAGTGACAGTTGACTCATAGTTACTTATGTTACTTATAATTTTCTCACATTAATTAAATTTGTATGAATATGAAACTTCTGTTTTATGCCTTTTTATATGAAATTAGTGAACATGGCTGAAATAGTTCTTAGTATTAATATATTTCAATTATATATAAGACAGGATAGAAGAAATTTTGGCTTTCTGGATAAGAGTATGAAAATCATAAGAGCAAGCAACATAGGTTTGGAGATAAAAAATAGATTAAATTCTGGCTCCATTACCTAATAGTAATACCTTACTTAAGTAACTTTTATTTGCTTATTTTCTATTAGGCAATGACCTTCCCATTTTTTTATTTTTATTTTTTTAATTTTATTTCATTATGTTAATCACCATATATTACATCATTAGTTTTTGATGTAGTGTTCCATGATTCATTGTTTGCATAGAACACCCAGTGCTCCCTTCCATACATGCCCTCTTTAATACCCATCACCAGGCTAACCCATCCCCCCACCCCCTCCCCTCTAGAACACTCAGTTTGTTTCTCAGAGTCCATCGTCTCTCATGGTTTGTCTCCCCCTCCGATTTCCCTCCTTTCATTTTGCCCTTCCTACTAGCTTCTTCTACTTCTTCTTTTTTACATATAACATATTATTTGATTCAACAGTCTTACACAATTTGCAGTACTCACCATAGCACATACCCTCCCCAATGTCCATAACCCAGCCACCCAACCCTCCCACCCCCCACCACTCCAGCAACCCTCAGTTTGTTTCCTGAGATGAAGAATTCCTCATATGAGTGAGATCATATGATACATGTCTTTCTCTGACTGACTTATTTCACTCAGCATAATACCCTCCAGTTCCATCCATGTCATTGTGAGATACACACACACACACACACACACACACACACACAAAATGGAATATTATGCAGCCATGTAAAAACCCCACGAAATCCTGCCATTTGAGACATTTCCCATTTTAAAAATGAACTATCTTTCAATCTTGTTTGGGTCCTATGTAAAACAATATTCCAGAACTGAAGAGTGTAAGCATCAAGAGAAACTTGGCAGCTTCTGCTTTTGCCCTTTTGGAATTCCTGAACCACTACCAAGAAATCTAGTTTCCCTACTCGAAAGACCAGTTGGAGAGACCAATGGAGGAGAGTCTTAGAGAATGAATGAAAAGGGAAGAAGTGACACTGGAGGATCTAGATCAATCCAGCCCCAACAATCTGTGAGAAGAGCAGAACTTCCCAGTTGAACCAAACCAACCCACAGACCTATGAGATATACTAAATGGTTACTGTTTTAAGCCATTCAAGTTGGGATGTTTTATTAAACAATGACTTAAAAAACTCAGGGGTGCCTGGATGGCTCAGTCAGTTATGCCTCTGCCTTTGGCTCAGGTCATGATCCCAGGGTCCTGGGATCAAGCCCTGCATTGGGCTCCCTGCTCAGCTGGAATACTGCTTCTCCCTCTCCCTTTGCCTGCCACTCTCCCTGCTTCTGTGCACTCTCTCTCTCTGTCAAATAAGTAAAATCTTAAAAAACAAACAAACAAAAACCTCAATTATGCCAAATATCTTGTAAAGCCATCACTCATTCATTAAAATAAATGTTGTGGAACTTCTATTATGTGCTAGGACTTGAACTAAGGATACAGTTGTGAATTCCAACATTGAAAGTTCCTAACCACATGAAATTAGTCTATTAGATTATAGACATGAAATCAAATGATCAAAATTAGGTGCTGAGAGGGAAAGTTACAAATTCTGTGAGGAAATACAATGCACTGCAGACTACTATGGAAAACCATGAGGAGGAAAATTTGAATTGAAATGAGGATAGATAGACACTAAAACTACATAAAGTGACAGTGGGAGACACATTTTCAGGTGACAACTTGTGTAAATGTTCTTTAACAGAAGCAAACCATTCAAGGGGCTCAGAGGTAACTACTAAGGCTGGAACACTGGGGGTGCCTGGGTACCTCAGTTGGTTAGTTGGTCAGCTGACTCTTGGTTTCAGCTCAGGTCATGATCTCAGGGTCCTGGTATCCAGTCCCATGTCAGGTTCTGCCCTGGGCTCGGTGTCTGCTTCAGACTTTGTTTCCCTTTGCCCTTACCCCTGCTCTCTCCCTCTCTCTCATTCAATAAATAAATCTTAAAAAAATAAAAACAAAAACCTGGAACATTGAGAATAAAGGGGAGAGAAGGACAAGATGAGTTTGATTAAAGCCAGATTACAATGAGTCTTGTAGACCTTGGCAGAGGAGAATCTTTCTTCATGTTTGTTATATACAAAATAATCTGACTTTTACCTTAAGAGGGCTATTGTTTTGAAGGGATAGGAGGTTGCTTTGTATTTCTCCTTTTGGTAGAGAAGGAAGGCTGTTTTATAAATATAGATACAGATTTCCAAGTCACGCTTGAGATGTACTGAATACAAACTTTTGGAAGCTGGACATCAGAATTTAGTATGTTTTTAAAACAAGATATCCTCTTCTAATACAAAGAATCCATAGACTGCTATTAGGGAAACACAGGTCTAGAAGAGCAAGAGCTAAATATATATGCTGTTTACTTTATCCACTTAATCTCATTTAATATTCACAGTTCTGGGGCAGAAGTACAATTGTCTTTCCCCATTTTAAACGCAAATCAATCAATCAATCAATCAATCAATCAATCAAGTTAAGCAACATGGCTCTGGTTGCATAGTTAATGTGTAGTGTAGCTGAAATTCTAACACAAGCTGCTTGACTCCAGAACCTGTGATTTTAAACCATACACTACCATGGACCTTAATTCCATTTCTGATGCTGACTGGAACAAGTGGTTTAAATGTCTTCATTCTAAGTTTCCCTATATTTAAATAGAGGAAAGTGGGCTACATGATTTCTTCTGTCCCTCTAAGCAATTAAGACTTTTCTATCTTGCTTCCCATATTTGAGGAATGAGCATCGGTGTACAATGTGAGGACCCAAAGGGAACTCATTGCTATTCAGAGTCGGTAATTATTTCTATACATACCAGCTATGCCATTAGTTCACACTTGCAGGTTCTATGAGCACTGGAAAAAAGAGACCTCCAAGCATGTATCAAAGCTAAGATCATACTGAAAGAGAAACACAAGCAGGGAACATGGATTCATTGCTCAGAGAAAAATAGATTCAGGCTGGATTTCTTGTTGACCTAAAACCTGATTTCTGGTTTTAGTGTGAAGACTGGATCAACCCAAGCAAATAGTCAAAATAAAGCATCAATGTAAAGGAGATATTGATGATGAAGTGGTACCAAAGCCCAAGCGCTACAAAGGCTTTTTATAAATTCCTTTTGGCATCTTTTCTGGGTTGATGGTGACATACTAAGGATGTTCAAAATTTCTTCCCTCCCTGCCTTTATCACAATCCAACCCATTTTATCTGTCATATCTTTGGGGCTGGATGAATTAAGAAAGGAAGTTCTGAATATAACAACAGTATTTTTTCCTGCAAAATATCTGTCAGCGTCTTGGAACTTTGCTTCAACAACTCAGTTCATTGTGGTGAATGAAAGAATAGGTACACTGCATACTTGTAAGGACAGTTAAATAATTATTAAGTAATAATTGGACCCTGAATTCATTCAATTACTTAATAAATGCTGTTTAACACCAGGGGATTATTTGAAGGAAATTCCATGGTATTTTTCATTAAAATAGTAATTACCCTTCCTTCCTATACATACATTAAAAAAAATTTTGTCCTTGAATGTCATTAAGCCAAAGGTCTGAGATATGAGTCATTATGACAGAAGATAAAGGCAGAGGATTTTCCATAGTTTATTTTCCAATGAACAGTTTCTAATCATCTTGTCTCCCCATCCCCATGGAATAAATATCTGACAAAAGATAAGTATTTTTCAGAATTGATTTCTAGAAGACCAAGTAGTACAGAAATTCTTCCATCTCAAATTTATTTTGTGTTGTGCATTTTGTTTTTCTGAAGAAGCATTGCTGTCATGATGAAATAGTATTTAAATGTCTCTATACATGAAATAAATTGTAAGAATAAAGGAGAAAGAATCTGTATTTTAGAGGAGAATAGAGACAGAGTTTTATTGAGATTTGCAGTTGCTTTTAACTATATTCAATTAGCATGATCATATGCTACCAAAATATCCTAAAATCACATCTTGTTTAATTTGGAAGTAGTATATTTATAAATGCTGTGTTTCACATGCTCTGTAGGTTGAGTATTCCATGTGTCATTTTGTCTCTTGAAGTACTTTATCATTAAAATTATATATTGGACTATTTTCATATTTAAGAGCTATAAACCTGAGGAGATAGATGGCTAAATGCTGGGCAGATAAATAAAAATGATGAATAATTCAAGAAAGCTTACTAGCAGTACATTTGTCCACCACATTAGTTCAGTCTGCTTCTGTCTAGACCACAACTTGAATATTGAGTAAATTTTCAATGAGGGAAATAATTTTTATATTTAATTTTTCTGATGAAATTTGCTTTTATGTTAGTAGAAACCATATATCTTTGCATTTACATTACATTTTATTCATAGAGTGTTGCATATATTTTATATTCCATCACTCTTAGAGCATATATTAATATTATATGTTTTAGGCAATGACTTATTGAAAATTATACCTTGTCTTTTCAAAACTTCTTAGATTTTTATCAAGTTTGTGACATTTTAATGTCTCAAGTGTGACATATTTAATAAAAAAATACCTATCTGTATGAATGAATGCTAAATATATTGAACAAAAATAATCAGAAAAGAGTTTAGAGTTTAGAATTCTGAAAAATACTTATCTTTTTTTTGATGGCTGCATAAATTCCATTGTATATATATATATATACCACATCTTCTTTATCCATTCATCCATTGATGGACACCTCGGCTCTTTGCATAGTTTGGCTATTGTGGACATTGTTGCTATGAACATTGGGGTGCATGTACCCCTTCGGATCACTACATTTGTATCTTTGGGGTAAATACCCAGTAGTGCAATTGCTGGGTATACAGTAGCTCTATTTTCAACTTTTTGAGGAACCTCCAGACTGTTTTCAAGAGTGGCTGCACCAGCTTGCATTCCCACCAACAGTGTAGGAGGGTTTCCCTCTCTCCGCATTCCCACCAACATCTGTCATTTCCTGACTTGTTAATTTGAGCCATTCTGACTGGTGTGAGGTGGTATCTCATTGAGGTTTTGATTTGGATTTCCCTGATGCCGAGCGATGTTGAGCACTTTTTCATGTGTCTGTTGGCCATTTGGATGTCTTCTTTGGAAAAATGTCTGTTCATGTCTTCTGCCCATTTCTTGATTGGGTTATTTGTTCTTTTGGTGTTGAGTTTGATAAATTCTTTATAGATTTTGGATACTAGCCCTTTATCTGAAAGCTTAAGGCATATATAATTAGTTGAAGGGTTATTTCATTTTCTTTTTCTCTGCCTTATCTTTTAGACAAGAAGCTTACGGTCTGACAGAAAATAGGATTAATAACCCCCCCTAAAAAATCACTGTAAATAAAAAAATGTTTAAGAGTTACTTCAAAAATAAATATTTGAAGATCTATAGTTGAGTTTGATAGCTTAAACACAAGAGCTTATAACCAGTACTTCTTAAAATCCCACTGAACTATAATGAATACATAAAAAAGTCATAAACCTCCAGATAAAAATGTAACAAAGAAGATAACACAAAAGAACAGATGTCAAAATTTTTGCAATAAAGGAAGTGGATTTATGCATCCAAAATGGATTAGTAAAATGCAGAAAGCTGGAAACTTACAACAGAGGAAAAAACATTGGCAAGCAAGTGAAGGGAAAATTTGGAAGCAATAATTACCTGTGAAGATAGGTAGAGGATAGTTTGATTAAGAAGTATTTAGATACTCAGGGAGTCACTCCGATTCCCTAAAGGAGGTGAGTATCTCTTCTAGCAGGAGAAAACAGGCATATTAGTTAGATAGTTTAATCCAGACAGGCTCTGGTCTCATGCCTCCAGGCACTACAGAAGGAAAGAGTTGCTCTTCTACTAAAAATTATAAAACTTCTACCTTCTTTCTCTTAACTGGTACTGAGAACCCTGGCAGCCAAGCTTATTATTACTGCCCCACCCCACCCTCTCAACACAAAAACCTCTGCATGACACACCCCTGTGAGCTCCATCACATTAGCAGAATATTGGTGAGAACAAGAAGGATCTGTGTAATGGCTGATTTTCCCCCCACCTGATTATCCCACTAAAAACCCAAGATAACAAAGTACGCCCCCATAAAGCAGTCTGTAATAGTTTGCTAAGGCTGCTGGAGCAAATTACCACAAATTGGGTGGTTGACAACCACAGTAATTTATTCTCTCACCATTTTAGAAGCTGTAAGTCTGAAATCTAGGTGGTCGAGGTGTCTTCAAGGTTGTGCTGTCTCTGAAGGCCTTAAGACAGAATCCTTCCTTGCCGCTTTCTAGCTTCTAGTGCTTGCTGGCAATTCTTAATTTCTTTGGCTTGTATCTGTATCACCAACCTCTGCCACCATCTTCACAGGGCCTTCTTTCTGTGTCTGTCTTTGTGTCTGAATTGTCCTGACTTCTTATAAAGACACAAGTCATTGGATTTAGGGCCCACCTTAATCCAGTAGGATCTCATTTTAACTGACTTACATCTGCAAAGATTATTATCAGATGAAGTAAAATTCTAAATTCCAGGTGAACATGGATTTTGAGAGGACACTAGTTAACCCAGTAATTTTTTTTTTATTTTCTTAAAGATTTTATTTACTCACTTATTTGAGAGAATGAGAATGGGGGGAGGAGCAGAGCAAGAGAAACAAGCAGACTCTGAACTGTGTGCAGAGCCCAATGCAGGGCTAGATCTCAGGACCCTGAGATCATGACCTGAGCTGAAAACAAGAGTCAGATACTTAACCGACTGAGCCACCCAGGCACCCCAAACCCAGTACATTTTTAATATGAATTTTATATTTTTAGTATAAATAGATACTAAACATTACTAGATACTTGAGAAAAGCATAGGAGAAACAAAGACCTGGAAGACAAAAAAAAAAAAAAAAAAGGAACTTGAGAAATAGATAAACATAAGAAAACAAAGAAACCAAAATCAATATTTTCAGAGATCTAAGTACAGATATTACACTTATGAAATAAGAATAGAATGCTGTTTTAGAAAAGGAAATATGGTACAAGATATATTAAAATCATAAATATGACAGTAAAAAACTTGAATAGTTAACATTGAGAAAATTTCCCAGAAAGTAGAATAAAAATAAGAATAAAATATAGTAAAAAATGACAAATTTAGAGGCTCAATCCAGGCATTTTAATATTTGACTAATAAGATTTCCAAAAAGAGAGCCCAGGAAAAATAAATAGCAGGGAAAATGGTGTTTCAGAAAAAAAATTAAAAACCTAGTAGTGCCCAATATTATTAATATAAAAAGAAGCATATCAAGGTATATCATTGTAAAATTTCAGAAAACCAAAAATAAAAGCATGATCCTTAAAGCTTTAAGTAGGAGCACAGATGATATGATATGTAGTGTGAATTGATCATCAGAATAGTAGTAAACTGGTTCAGAACAACATTGGAAGTTGAAAGACATTAAATGAACACTTTCAAAATTTTGAGTAAAAATTATTTCAGATGGGGCACGTGGTTGTTCAGTTGGTTAAGTGTCTGACTCTTGGTTTAGGCTCAGGTCATGATCTCAGGATCTTGAGATAGAGCTCTGCATCAGTCTCCGCTCTCAGTATGGAGTCTTCTTAAGACTCTCTCTGCCCCTCCTGCTTCTGTTCTCTCTCTCTCAAATAAAATTTTAAACAATCTTTAAATGATAATAATTTCAGATTTATAATTTTAGACCACCATGACATTAATCAAGTGTCATGGCTCAAACATATGTAGATAAATATAGTTACAGATATATACCTATGTACTCTAATATGTATGGTTTCAAAACATACTTCCCTATGCATGTTTTCTCAAGAAACTGCTAAAGTTATTTTACTACCAGAATATAGCACACATATAATTCATGAGCAATTTGATTAAATGTGAAAGAAAACTGGTTCAGTATTGCTTAAACAAAATGACATTTTGAGGTAGACATTCTAGCATAGCTGGATTCAAACTCTTGATTTTAATAAAACTCTTGTCTCCAGGTTGTTTTGTCTATTAACTCTGCCTTCCTTCATTTGGTTTCATTCCCAGGCAGACTCTTTTCCTTTACTCAGAAGGACCCCCACTTAGTGTCCTCTAGAAAGAACCATTGTTGTTCTCTCTGAGTCACATATCTCCCTGAATCCCAATCTTTTCCACCTCTCTCCCCAAAAGTCACTGGCATAAAAATATTAGTTTCTCTGTTAGTTCTTCTGTATCTTCTTTTAATAGAGGAGTGAGATCATGTGATTGACAGAGAGGCAGATCCAAAAATGAAAGAGAAGAAAGAAATTCTCAGCCAATGATAAAAATTGTATGCACAGATACTTGAGACAAATGTGATTGGTATTAGTATACTGAGTTTTGTGTCTATCAAAAATGTGTACCAATTCCATCTTCTATTGAGAAATACAATTAAATGGATATGTTGATTTAAAATCAGAGTGAAATGTACTCAAAACACATGACTTCAGCCATTTTAAAAAATACCTTCCCTCAGCTGTAATATAAAGTTATGTTCTTTATTTCTGTATCTATTGTAGATTTAAGAATTAACCATTCAAAAAGTCTGTTTTTTCTAAGATCATGATTGAAAATAGGACCAACCTATCATTTAATGTTTATTTTCACAAAAAGCTTATTTTTCCCTGGAAAGTATCAAACAAGCAAAAAAGCCATGCATCTGCAGTTTGCTTTGTATGATTTATTTTTGAAAAGAATGAGAATAACTGTACAGGTTTTATCTTCCCTTTCCATTATCTTCTAGAAATCCTGAAACTCAAATACACAGTTCAAATTTCTGACATCTATTCCATTCTGGTTTTTTGCAATAAAGTTTCTGTATTTCATATTTCAAGGTATTTATTCTGCTAGAATGAATTCATGATGGTATAATGGTTAAGAAAATAGAGTTTTAATGTAACACTGGCTTTTAATACATGTGTAATCTAATGGGCTACTTAATCCTAAACTTCAGTGTTTTCACTTGAAAAGAGGGGTAATAATGTCTCCCTTACCAGAATACGGTGAGAATTAAATGAGATAACATAGTTAGAACATTTAGCACCATGACAACATGTCTATTCATTCATTTATTTGTACTAAGACTATAAACAGTAAATACATGCTACATACAAACTGTAACTATGATGATAAAGCTACTTTTTAAGGACCCACATAGATGGGACTCAGTCACTAGGGCATATAACTCTTGATCTCTGGGTCCTGAGTTCAATCCCCACATTGGGCATAGAGTTTACTTAAGCAAAGGACCCACTTTAATTATAGTTGTGATTATAAAATCATGACACTAAATTTTACTTGCCTCAGATTAATCTGATTATTTTTATTAACCTCTGTGTACTCTATAGGTCAAATCTCCAACTATTACTTGACTTGTAATGTCTTATCTATGTACATTCATTTTTGAAATCTTGACATAAGCTATAAAATTACACTGTTATCAAAATGAATGACAAACAGTACAACAAAAATGAAAATCCTTCCTACTCTAACTTTAGTGTGGCATAACTAAACTGAGACATCCCCTCTCACACTGCTGCAACTAAATTGTGAGTCAATAGAGACAAGACTTCATGTCTATCTTTATATCCAACACTGTGATAAACACAGTTCATATTCCAAATACGTATTTTGGGAATTAAAATGAACTCTATAGATTTAGTGTTTAGTCACCACTGTCATCCTAATTGAGCAAGTTCCTCAATTTTCTTGTTTACGAAGGGAAAGTGTTAAACAAGATGATCACTCCCTTCTCTGTCTTATCCACAACTGTACCTTACGTTTACCTTCATCAGTGTCCTAATTATCTGCGGTTATGATTTTTCTATTATATAGTAAAAATTATATCATTTCATTTATAGTGCCCACATGAAACATTCAGACACTCAGTAAATATTTGTGGAATAAATAAATGACCAGTAGACTTAAAAGATACATCCTTATTATGTTTAGAATATACATTATAATAATTTAGTGTATTAATTACATCATGCCTTATTTTAATTATTGAATTGTACTTATTTTCTCCTAAAACACTTGGGAATGCATAATGAGCAATTAGGGAATTGTAATATTTTTATGAGGGTTGTTAGATAAATTATTGAGGAAAGATTTTCAGCACACCTGCACAAACTCATTTGAAAGCAGAAGATATATAGTTGTTTGCATTGCAGAAAAGTGCCACAGTGATAAAACAGAAAATATCTGTGTTATATTTCATTTCCAAATGGCACAGTATTACAAAAGTTGAGTCCAACTAAATTACAGTGGAAATGCATGTTCTTTAAAAATAGATTCGTATAAATTTTTTAAAATTCAAAGGACTGAGTTTGCACAATTCATGCTATATAAATTGCACAACTAGCAGTAGAATTCCAATTAAATATCAGTCATTTCTTTTTTTCCTTTGGTCATGAAGAAAATTAGGAGAGCTTCATTTGAAAAAAGCAACTTGTCTTGTATATCATGTTTGAATTTTCAAGTCAAAATGATTAAACTGTTTAACAAAAAGAAATGTATTTGAGCATGCAGAAAGATTTGTGGATTAAAACAATATCCATCGCTTTAAAGAACTACTGAAAACACTTATATAGGAAGGCAAAAACTATATTTTAAAGGAAAGAAATACAGCGTTTTTTTCTTCTTTTTTTTTCCTTTGTTACAGTGCTATTTTACCGTCATTGGGTGGTGTATTAGGATTCTAACTGCTGAACAAAAATAAACCTGAAAATTCTCTGACGTTAGCCAGCAAATTACTTCTTGATCATGTCATAGTCCAATATGGAAGCTCCTGGTTCATGATTTGCTTTCCACTTCAGGGCTGGTATGGAACAGAGGCTCCTTCTATTCTGTAATTTTGTCATCCTCCAGGGCTTCAGTGTCTTCTGTCTTTAGGTTGCAGATGGGGGGATAGAAGAGAGATAATATACACAAATGGTCCCAAATAGATGTAAAGCCCCTGGATGTGTCATCCCTGGAAAGGCAGCTACTTCTAACTGATATCACTGTACTGTAGAAAGGGGAGAACAAATTTATTACAAAAAGTCAATCATCTCTGCTTCATGCTTTCCAGGGCACTTTCACATAGAAAATTAATTTATAGCCTTGCTTATCTCAAAACATCACTTTAACATTCTGGCTTGAAACTCCGTAAGAGTTTAATTTGTCTGTTTTCCTCTTTAATTTGGTAATGGAGGACTTGCTAAGAATGATAAACCAACACTCACAAAGTATTTTATGAGCAAATAGGCAGCAGATAAAAATATTTACATGAATCATTTGAGATTAGAAACTTCTGATGCACATACCTTTTTTATAACACCATCTTTACAAAGAATTTTTTGTATTTTTTGCTATCTGTAGCAGAGATAGCAGTGTTCAGTTGATATTTTCAGTTTTTTAATAAATCATACTCACTTTCATTCATTTCATTGATTCCTCCCTCATGACCACCTTTAAGAAATACAGGTGAGGGGGTGCCTGGGTGGCTCAGTCATTGGGCGTCTGCCTCTGGCTCAGGTCATAATCCCATGGTCCTGGGATCGGCCAGCGTCAGGCTCACTGCTCAGCGGGAAGCCTGCTTCTCCCTCTCCCACTCCCCCTGCTTGCGTTCCCTCTCTCACTGTGTCTCTCTCTGTCAAATAAATAAGTAAATCTTAAAAAAAAAAAAAAGAAATATAGGTGGGAGGTAGCAGCCTTTGAACAATCACCTTTTTTTAAGCAAGGAAGAGTTATAAATGTCATCAATTAAACCAAAATTGCAATATAAGTCACTATACTGCTCTCTCCTAATTTGATGTCCAAGTGAATACTTACCGGAATCTTTAATTAAAATTGTAATGAATATAAAACTTTATTTTAACAATTGGATTCTATCTCTTAAAATATTTTATTCTTTACATAGGGAATATTTTTTAATAGAATTCCAATTTTTCTCTTTTTGATCTTACCAGCTCTCTGAACAGAGACTCACAATGTTAATAAAGGAAGTACCTGGGGAGACAGAGAAAACACAAAGGGTGTGAGCATTCTGTAAACTAAGATATCTTCTCTTGGATAATCAGTCAAGTGTAGTAGTCTCATAAATTTTATTAAAATTTAAATAAAAATATAACATGTACAAAGTATTGTAGAATATAAAAAAACTTACATGGTGCTGCTTATGAGTAAAATCTGGAATTCTCATGCTGTTAAAAAGATTGTTTAAAAAGTTATTATTTTCATGGGGTGCCTGGGTGGTCCAGTCATTAAGCATCTGCCTTTGGCTCAGGTCATGATCCCAGGGTCCTGGGATAGAGCCCCACATGGGGCTCCCTGCTCTGCGGGAAGCCTGCTTCTCCCTCTCCCACTCCCCCTGCTTGTGTTCCCTCTCTCGCTCTCTCTCTCGCTCTCTCTGTCAAATAAATAAATAAAATCTTTAAAAAAAGAATATAAAAAAATAAAAAGTTATTATTTTCTCTCACTTTCAATAGCTCTCTTTTAATTTACCAATTAATCTCTCTCCTATCATCTGCTGCCTCACCCCCATTTTCTTACTGTTATCTCTCTGGTTTCAATAAATTCCATTTCTCTTGGAATTAAAACAAAAGCCACTAATTAATTTCATGTAAAGGCCCTACATGATCTAAATTTGGACTACATTTTCAGACTTACATGCATCATCTTATTTACTCTCTGTATTCCTGCTTACCAACTGAAAATATCAACTGAACACTGCTATCTCTGCTACAGATATTAACAAAAACTCTTTGTAAAGATGGTGTTATAAAAAAGGTGTGTGCATCAGAAGTTTCTAATCTCTTGTTGCTTGGTTTAGTACTGGCCACTAATGGCCTACACACATAGTGTTTCATTATTCATAATTCTCTCATTCTTTTCTCGGATCTCACTGAGATACATTCCTTAAGATTGGTATTCCTTTCCTTTCAAAAGAGTTATGTGCTTTGTTATGATGAATTAATTAGAATGAATATGTATGTTTAATATATGTCTCCTCCACTAGATTACTATTTGATGAAATTGAAAATCATATCTGTTCTTTTACCACTATAATTCAAATGCCCAATACAGTCATCCACACATAATTATGGTGACCACATGTCTCAGATTTTCCAGGCTCTCCTTGCTGTAAGCCTGTTACCACAGCATCATTTTAATCATGTTTTGTCATTCTCAAAACTTGAAGTTTGGATAATAAAATATATGGTTACCTTCCCATTATAATTGAAATGGAAATAATTATTAAATATTGACTGAACTGATTGCTTTATTCTTTCATCCATTTAAAAAGTATTTATTGATCCAATATTGTGTGCTATATACTCCTTCGCCATGAGATACAGCAGTGAGAAGGACAGATATGGTCTGTATGATCATGAACTAGTTGATTCAATGACTGAAAGTATACACAACCCTGGTGGGTCTTAATTGTGTGTGTGTGTGTGTGTGTATTTGCACATATATAGAGATGTAGTTATACACAAATATATATTTATATATGCATATTATTGTGTATAATATTTTTATAACTTTTGTCCTGATTTCTTTTTGCCTACATCTCAGAATCTAGAAACTCTGTCACTATTTCCTCTCTTATATTTATTATTTATTTTACATTATCAAACGTTTATATTTCATTTAAAAAATTTAAATTATGTTAACATATACACAACATAAAATTTACCATCTTAATCATTTTTAAGGGGACAGTTTAGTCATGTTAATATATTCACTTTGTGGTGCAACAAATCTCCAGAACTTTTTCATCTTGCAAAATGGAAACTCTCTATCAAACAACAGTTCTGGATCGAAACCATCCTCTGCTACCAAAAAAAAAAAAAAAAAAAAAAACAACAGTTCTTCTGCTCCCACCCAGGCCCTGGCAATCACCATTCTACTCTCTGTTTCTATGAATTTGATTACTCTAGATACCTCATATAAGTGGAAGCACACTGTATTTGTCTTTTGTGACTGGCTTAGTTTATTTAGTGTCATGTTGTCAGGACTCATCCAAATTGTAGTATGTACCAGAAATTCCCTTCTTCTTAAGGCTGAAAAATATTCCATTGTATGCGTATACCAGATACTCTTCATCCATTTATCTGTTAGTGGACAATTGAGTTGCTTCTACTTCTTGGTTATTGTGAATAATGCTGCTATGAACATGAATGTAAAAATATCTGTGTCCCTACTTTCAATTTTTTGGGGGTATATATCCAGAACTGGGATTGCTAGGTCATATGGTATATCTATTTTCAATTTTTTGAGGAAATAATATATTGTTTTCCATAGGAACTGTACCATTTTACATTCCCACCAGTAGAGCACAGGTGTTTCAATTTCTCCACATTCTCACCAGCACTTGTTATTTTCTATTTGTTTTTTTTTTAATGTATTGGCCTAAAGTTTTTCATGGAATTTAGTTATTATTTTAGTATCTGTCGAATCTTTAGTGATATTTTCTGTTGAATTTATTGGTAATATGTTTCACTTTTTATTTTCTTGGCTATATATCGATGTTATTATAAAAGAGTATTTTGCAAGTTCTAACTTCTATGCACATTTATAAATGTTCTAATTTTATTGATTTCTAATTTATGTGGTTAGAGAATATACTCTGTTGATTTCATTTTTGTACATTTATTGATATTTATTTTATGGACTAAGAAGAACATGGCTTATCTAAGTGAGTGAACATATGCTTTTATAAAATGTTTATAGTCATACAGAATCCTGTTCTGTAAATATAATTAGTTTAATGTGGTCAATAATATTGTTCAGGTCTTATGGCCTGATTTTTTGACTAGATGTTGTATGAATTAGTAAGAAATGATGTTAAATTTCCAAGTTTGGTTGTAGATTTATCTATTTTTCCATTTAGCTTTTGTAAGTTTTTGCTTTTTATATTTTGGAGATTAGTCATTAGATGTATACACATTTATGATTATTATGTCTAATGATTTGACTTTTTCATCACTGTACAGTGTCCATCTTTATATTTCAAAATACATGTTTCCTAGAAGTCTAATATTATTTGATATTAATATAGTCACTCTAGCTTTCTTCTTCCTGTTTAAATGATATGTCATTCTAAATTTAAAATATTTCATCCAATATGTGTCTTTTATATTTAATTTGTCTTTTGTAGACAACATATAGTAAGATCTAGGTTTCTGAATGTCTGAAAATATGTATCATTTGTTTCTATTATTTCATTTATTTACCTTTAATGCAATGGTTAGTATATATAGATTCAGGATTCCCATCTTGCTTTTTGTCCCACTTGTTTTTTGTGTTTATTTCTCCTTTTGCATATTCATTTGGTTAATCAATGCCTTTTGAAGTCAGTTTTACTTCATCTTTTGGCTTTTATTGGTCTTATTTGTGGATAACTTTTATTTTTATTTTTATTTTTTTAAAATATAGTTGATGTATAACACTGTATAAAATTAAGGTACTAAAGGTTTAGTACCATATGTATATATATCTATTATATATATGTAATAGATATATACTTTATATATATAATGCTTAGTTTTCTACGTAGAAATAATATTCAAAATACTGGTATGAAAATACTGTATTCTTTTCTTCTTTAGTATATGTACTGCCGAAGCGAGCACTCTTTTCTTCTTTAGATGTTCTAAAGCATAGATATTCTAAAACTACTTACCAAGTGATAAAAATTAGTAGTCAAACCATTGTATAAATTTCCAAATCTTTTTATAAGAAGTTTGTATAACCATTTATTAGATACAGATTTTACTAGCTAAATGAGGATTCTGTCTGAGCCCAGAAATAAACAAAAGTCTTCTATTAGATCGTGAGCTCTTTAATAAGGAGATAATTTTCCTTAACAAAAATAATAGTGTTTATGATACTACAATATATCTCTGATTCTGTTGAGAAATACCAGTTGCATTAACTTTTTTCTAGCCATTGTTTGATTATCTGAATATCTTGTATATTAATTACTCACTGGAACTAACTTATTGAAATGTCATGTTTAAAGTTAGGTGGAGCTTAATAATCTGGTGAAATGCAAGATATCATAGTATGGATCTTGCTGGGCCACCCTAGTTTGAATCCCAGATGTGACCTTTAAGCTTAAAAAAAAAAAAAAGATAACCTTTCTATTTCTCCATTTGTTCAACTCTAAAATCATAGTCAAAGTATAAAATAAATTCGTATTAAAAGGTTTAGAATGCTGTTGGACTCAGAGAAAGATGAAAAATGCTTTAGTTTTCATATCTAGTAATATCATTAATGTTAGTATTTTTGATGGGCAAATGTTAATGGGCTAATGAACTCATCTTTTTAAAAAGAGTTGCCATTCAACAGGATGGTAAAAAGAGGAATCTGCACTGCAGACATCTTCTGTCCCCCTACCTGAGGGATCCACCCTGCAGGCATCCTCTGTCCCACTACCTTTCTCCTAGGAACTCATCTATCCTCAATTTTCTTCTGTTGTAGGAGTAACTGTCATATTGTTAGATTTTATAGTGGCCAACCAATTACTTTTTATAATAGAAACTACAATAACCATAAAAACCAAGCAGGTGGCCACAGGCACATGGGCACTGTATCTTTGATTTCTACAGTGGTCATGTTGTTGCTTTCAGTTTTGAATCTTCAAAGCTATTTGGGGACCTTGTGCTAGGGAGCATGTGGCATATGAGGCTGGCAATGAGGAACCTGGAAACCAACCCCTAACCATGATCTATCCAGGATTACCTGGACCAGAGAGGAGGTGGAAATAGCACAGGTTCTTTTTGTAGTCTTTCAGGAGCCAATAGTTGTGCCTGGCAATCAAGATTTTTGTGGGCTAACTTTAGTACTTATCAATTAAACAGATAGTATTTAAATAAGGGTCCTGGAGGGCACCCCTATGTCAGGCATTCTCTTTAGTTGTTGAATTGTGTCAAAGTGTAGGGATAGAAAGGAATTTGGAAGCTAGAGAAAGTAGCTATTTACCAACAGCTCAGTATTTTTACAATTAGTGCTATTATACCTATGTGCTGGGTTAAATATCAGCCCTTTTATACTCAGACTCATATGCAAATGATGATGATTTTCTTTCCTCCTTAGCAATTTTTTAGTTTATTTGATTTTCTGTTACTGAGTTATCTGTTCTGTTCCATTTAACTAGTATCAATATTTGCACAAATCATACTTGTTTTTTCTATGCAATTGTAAAATTCTTACATCTGGTAGGCCATTCCTTTTCTTTGTTCTTTTTATGTATGGACAGCTTTCCTTTTTTAAAAAATATTGAAATGAATTATTGTGTTCCTAAAAAAATTTAACTAGAAATTTGATTACTATTTCTTTAAATTATGGATTGTTATAAAGATATAGTTGTTATATTCTCCCATCCCTGAACATATCTCTTACATTATTAAAATAGAATTTTACCTGTAATAATCTTAATTTTATCCATAAAATTCTAGAGTATTATTTATTTTCTATTAACTTTATACTTTCTGATATTTTTAATTATATTTTAGTGTATTAGTCTCAGCATAGGGTATAACTACAGACTGTTTAATGAAAATTTCATTGAATTGTAACATACATATTGAAACATGTATAAATCATAAGTTTATACCTAAATAATAAAACAAGATTGAACATAAATGTATAAACCTCACCAGGATTAAGAAATAATATTCAAGGGGCACCTGGGTGGCTCAGTTGGTTAAGCATCTGTCTTCAGCTCAGGTCACAACCCCAGGGTCCTAGGATCTAGCCCCATGTAAGGCTCCCTGCTCAGCGGGGAGCCTGCTTCTCCCTCTCCTCCCTGCTTGTCGCTCTGTCACTATCTCTGTCTCTTTCTCTCTCAAATAAATAAATAAAATCTTTAAAAAAAGGAAATAATATTCAACACTTTAGTGGTGCCTACTATATATGTTTTTTCCTCTCTGCTCACGTGTAATTACTATCAAATTTTTAACACCTAAGATTTTTTTATCTCTTATTGAAATTTATATAAATGGATTTCTATAATAATAGACTTTTAGTCTAGTTTCTTTTGTTCAAAATTATGCTTGCAAAATGTATCCATGATTTCTGTCACATAACTTCATTTAATTTCATGGTTTTGTGGTATTCCATTATATAAAGATATCACTATTTTTTAATCTATCCATATTTGATGGGCTTTGGAGATGTTTCTAGCTTTTGGACATTATCAGTAACACTATTGTACATATGCTTTGGACCATATGTATCTATTTTTATTGAGTCAATAGCTAGGAATATAATTGCTGTGTCATAGGAGATGTGTATGTATACTCTCATCAGCATCATATATTATTTTGGTTACTTCATATCTCCATCAAAACTTGTGCCATTAGACAAAATGCATGGTACTTCCACTTTCTCCATAACTTTTTCCTATGCCATTAGGCAGAACATATGGAATTTCTAACAACTTTCATCTCCCAAATCTAGAATTTTCTTTCCTGTATTTGGAGTAGATTCCTTTAAGTGCTTGACATTGGTTTATGTTTTATTATATTTTTCAGTCAATATCAGTATTGGGCTTTAAAAGAAATGCCTTGGGGTGCCTGAGTGGCTCAGTCGTTAAACATCTGCCTTTGGCTCAGGTCGTGATCTCAGGGTCCTGGGATCAAGCCCCCCATGGGGCTCCCTGCTGTGCGGGAAGCCTGCTTCTCCATCTCCCACTCCAGCTGCTTGTGTTCCCTCTCTCGCTGTCTCTCTCTGTCAAATAAATAAATAAAATCTTTAAAAATAATTAAATAAATAAATAAATAAATAAAAGAAATGCCTAATAGACATGTGAATGGGAAGCCATGAGAGTGTCATGAGAGTGATGAGAAGCTTTTGATCAAGCATGATTTAAAATAGAAATTCTATTTCATTTTCTTGAAACACTCCATTCTATTGTCATCTGACAAATTATTTTCTGTGGTTTATATCTCTATTAATCGTCCTTCAATGGCATCTGTATCAATCCCGGTCAAATCAGGAAAAAGAAGCCATATAATAGTTTGAACAAGAAAAGTATAAAGAATTGGTGACTATAATAGGTTAAAAAAGTAATGAGAGATTAGCTAGTAAGTGGTAAAGAAAATTTTAAAGAATGTAGGAGTAGCAAATACATAAAATAATAATGGACAATGTAATATAATTTAATAGTCACTACCCTGGAGCTGAGAGAGAGCTCTCAAGAAAGAGTTTTCTCTGCTCCAAAAAGGAAATCCAGACCTTGTTGGAGAGGATCTTAGTATGACTCACTGAATGGCAGAGAATTGGTTGTTGTGCTAGCAAAACTTGCAAGAAATCTATTCTATAGGATGTCAGAAAAAGCTTTTCATAAGGAGGTGTCTCATTAGAGGGATGCACTACAAAATTGTCTGATGGGGTGGCTGGTAGAAGGTGCTGGCCTTGGGTGATGCTGGGGGCTGAAATGAAGGAACCAGATACTGAGGAAACCATGTACACTGAAGGATATGAATGCTAGAAAAGCTACTGATGCTGTAGAAGGCTGCCAAAGGAGCACACCCAAACTGAGAAGCAAAACCATTCCTCCTGCAGCATCTCTCCACGGCCCATGACACTGACAAAACAGCATAATGGCAGCTAACAAAGAAAAAAATATATTTAAAGGGCCAGGATTTATTTTCACAGAATAGGCAATAAGAGTGAATTTGGAGCTGAGAGGCAATAAATTAATAACTTGGTAAAACCCTTTTCTGGCTCTTATTCCTTTGTCCAGGCATACACAGGACAAAAGTTTCCTCTCTATCCTTTCAATTTTGGGCTACACTTTCTTATCACTGAAAATAAGGAAAATGACTGTTTTTGTTCCATTGCATGCTCCTTAATTTGCAAAGCATCTGGATTATAGAAAGAACATAATGAATAATTTTGAATTAATGAGGGTATGCTGAATAAGGTAATACCTAAATTTAAGTCTCAACATAATGCTTTTTCTTAAGCTACTGACCACATTAACCTAAATGTACTGCACGTCCTACACGTACTGCAAACTAAACTCATTGCTGTCCAGATCTGCTCCTTTTTTATATTCACTGTATTAGTAAATGGCACCATTTCTTGACCAATGCTCCAACTTAGAAATCCATAAGTCCCCTTCTCTTTCCCCCTCACTCTATATATTTAATCAATAAATCAGATTTTCAGGGTACTATTTCTCATTTGTTGACTATATTCCCTACTGTTATTTTCTTGATTCTGGTCCTTGTCATAACTCTTCTAGATTATTGTGATGTTCTCCCTGCTGGCCTTTCTGTCTTTGGTTTCACAAGCCTCTGATTTATCCTTTATACTGTTGCCCCAGTTATCTGGTAAAATCCATATCTCATCATGTGGCTACTTTGCTTAAATCTTTCAGAGGTTTTCTGTTCCTTAAAGCAATGCTTTTCAACTGTGCTCTTAGAAACCCCAGGTAAATACAGTGACCTTCAGGTGTATGAAGAAGAAAAGGAACAGAGAGAGGGCAGGATTCTGGGATGTACATTCTTGCTTCCTACTGAGCAGCTTAATTTGATCTTTTTTACATATTTTCCGTAAGATATTTTTTAATAAAGTACTTCACTACAAGCAACTATAGCAAAATTCAAAACAATTGAACTAAAGGATAAAATCCAAATCTTTGATATGGCATTGACAGTCATCTACTTTGGCTTTTTAGTAATTTTTAGCCTGATCTGTAATCTTTCATAACCTGCCAAGACAGCAAAAGTCAACCACAGCTATACTCAGTTATTCAAAGTTCGCTAAGTATGCCATATTTTAAAATTTATTTGTTATTTCAAGAAATAAATTTTGAGTACTTAACTATGCACCAGCTAGTGTACCAAGTGCTGCAACATAGTAGTGATCAAAACAGAAAAATAAATAAATAATAAATAGGTAAATAAATAAGTAAAAGAAACAGACTACAAGAACATGAAAAGCACTAGGAAATTACAAGTAGTAAATTGAGATAGAAAGTTTGTGGGATCTAGTTTTAGTTATAAACATAGTGGCCAGGGAAAACCTGACAGAGATGGTAGCATACAAGTAAAGCCTCAAAGTGGGTGAGTAACATAAGCATTCTAAACATCTGAGGGAAGAACTTTCTAAGCAGAACAGAAAATGTCAATTCCCTCTGGCAAAAGTATGCCTAGAATATCGGAAGAACACCAAAAATGCCAATGTGGCTGGAGTAAAGGGAACAAGATGAAGAAGTAGTGGGAGATGAGATTATGGGCAAGATGGGAACCAAACTGAAGTATTAAGTAGGTCACTGCAATACTTTTGGCTCTTATTCAGAGTGACATGCTCTGTTAGTTTCCTGGGGTTACCTTAACAAAGTGCCACAAACTGGGTGGATTAAAAAACAGAAATTTATCCTGTCACAGTTCAGGAGATGAGAAGTTCAAGATCAAGGTGTCAGCAGGACCATGCTCTCTCTGAAGGAGCTAGAGGAGGTTTCCTTCTTTGGCTTTTTCTAACTTCTGGTAGTGACTATCAATCCTTGGTGTTCATTGACTTACATATGAATCACTTCAGTCTCTGCCTCTATCATCAATGGCATTCTCCCAGTGTGTCTCCCTCTCTTCTTATAAGGTCACCAGTCATATTGGTCATACTCCAATATGACCCCATATTATGTAATTACATCTGTTTCCAAGTAAGTTCACTTTCTGAAGTACTGGAGGGTTAGGACTTCAGTGTTATCTTTCTGGGGACACAATTCAATTCAAAACACATGGGGAAACAGTGAGTTTTTATACATAACTTACTTAATCAGACTTAGATTTCTAAAACATCTTTTGGCAGGTATGTTTAAAGACCAGAGGGGGCAAGTTTGGAAGCAAGGAAACCAATGAGTAGGTGATGATAGATGATTGGATTAGTAGAGGTATGGGAAGTGGTGAAATTTAGATATATTTCAAAGGCAGAGCTGACAGGGTTTACTACTAGTTTTATTGTAAATTTGAAGGAGAGCAGTATACATAATTCCAAAATTTTTGACCCAGGCGCATGGAATTATTGATGGAGGAGAAAATTTTAAAATAGAATCTAGAAGGATAACATGAGGAGTTAAACTGAACATCATAAATTTGAGCTATGCTTTAAACATGTTGCCCAAAATGTCCTGGATTATATCCATGTCTGTGTCCTGCAAGTCTCCTGATATTTTATATTTTAACAAAAATATACTGATTAATACTGTGTTTATTGTGGTTGTTGTAACAGATTACCAGAAACTGAGTGGATTAAATCAGCAGAAATTTACTTTCTTAAAGTTCTGGTGTTGGTTCCTTCTGAAAGTTCTGAGGAAGAATTCCTTCCATACCTCTGTTCTAGTTTCTGGGGTGGCCAGCAATCCTTGATGTTTCTCGGCTTGCACACACATCACTCCAATCTCTGCCTCTGTCTTCACATCACCACCTTCTCTGTGTCTTTTCCCTTTCCCTTTCCTTATAAGAACACTTAATGGATTCAGAGCCTGCCCTAATTCAATATCTCATCTTAAGATCTTTAATTATACCTACAAAGACGCTGTTTCTGAATAAGTTTGCATTCACAGGTTCTAAGTGTACATATTTTCTTGTGGAGGAGGGTCACCATTTAACTCATTGCAAGTAGTTACATTAAAATAAACCAGATTGGCTTTGGTAGACTTTCACTTTGTTCTCACAACTTCTGTCATAGTGTTTTTGTTTAGTAGTGTGGGAGACATGAAGGATGGCTAGAATTATCACTTTAATATGTAGTTAAATTTGAGAAAAGACCAGAAAGTCTTGTCATTCTTTTTTACCTTTCCAGTTACATATGGCTGACATTTCCCTTTCAAGAACTGTATGCAAGACCCTTAATGATAAAATCAAATTTATATAGATGGCAGGAACTAATTTCCTCTGGTCTGATGGTAGTAGGAAAGGTATTCAATACTGGATGTACTATGGTCCGATTATGCCTGTAAGATGCACAAAATCCCAAGCTATTGGTGAGCCAAGTTAGTAGAAACTGTAGACAAATATAAGCTAGATGTATGTGAAATATGTATAGGAAATCACTGAGAAGTGTATAGCTAGTAATCTGAATACATTTGTAAGCGTAGTTTTTTTATTTAATATATGGTAAGTATAAAAAGTATTTATTCATTTTATTTAAATGAAATAAGTCCTTTAATAGCAACAAACTCAAGTAATGAAAGTGATTATTTAATTAAAAATTTAATACTGAATTTATTTTTAAGAAATTTGATTTTCAACATGTTTTTGCACAATATGTTAAAGTTTTTCTCATCTGCTATATGGGTGCTATAGACTAAACTCTGCTTCCCTCCCCCAAAATTTATATGCTAAAACTCTAACCCCTAATGTGATTGTATTTGGAGGTAGATCCTTCAGGGAGGTAAATGAGGCAAAATGAGGTCATAAAGGTAAGTTCTTAATCCTAAAGGACTGGTGACTTTTTAAGAAGAGGAAGAGAGATTTGTCTTCCTCCACGTGGGCACACAGAGAAAAGTCCATGTGAAGGCAAAGCAAGAAGGGGCCCTCTATGAGTCAGAAAAAGAGTCCTCACCACAAATCAACAATGCTAGTGCTCTGATCTTGGACTTCCCAGCCTCCAGAACTGTGAGAAATAAATTTCTGTTGTTTAAGCAATGCAGTCTATGGTACTTTGTTATGGCAGAGACAGTGGGCCGAAGTGATTCCACTGACTACATAAAAATCAGAGGCAAAAATCTAGTTCAAACATTCATAGTTATTTAGCAAGATTTCACTCAATGATAAACTGCAGAAGCTGTGTTTAATAACTTTCTGAAGTTTGGCTTTTCATTTAAGTAAAATTTCTTTTAAAATAATTTTGCTTCATTTTGGATTTTGAGTTTTCCTGTGCTCATATGAAAAGTGAAGTGATGGACGCCGGGGTGGCTCAGTCGTTAAACATCTGCCTTCGGCTCAGGTCGTGATCCCAGGGTCCTGGGATCGAGTCGCACATCGGGCTCCCTGCTCAGCGGGAAGACTGCTTCTCTCTCTCCCACTCCCACTGCTTGTGTGCCTGCTCTTGCTGTCTTTCTTTCTGTCAAATAAATAAATAAATAAATCTTAAAAAAAAGAAAGAAAAGTGAAGTGACAGCTCCACTACCAAAAGTTCTTCAGAGTTACACTTTTGCCAGTTTTTTGTCAAAATTGTTCAATGTTCAAATAAAATTCCAATAATGGCTTAATACTTTTATTCAAATTCATGAAATAAAAGTAAATATTTTGAACATTTATAGTAATCAGGTGAAATATCTGACAAAACTGTTTATTATAAATTGAACTAAATGGTACAATATTTAAGGTGAATGAAGTGGTATTTGGAAAATAAATTTTGTTGCAGAAAAGTTATGAGGTAAAAACTGAAAAGTTATCAAAAAATTTGGAGTCAAATGCATATACATACGCATACTATATATATTACATAGTAAGAATGACTGAAATTTAATTTTTTTTGGTGACAACACTGTTATTGAATACAAAAATATTTTCAAGTATAGAAAACCTTTCTCTTTTTGTTGCCCATGTAGAAATATTTGAGCCTTTAAAGAATCACTTTGTAAATGAATCTGTCCTTTAATAATATTGAAAGATTTTGTAAAGGAGTCTTCTAAATTTTGTGTGTATTTTATTCCCTTATTTTTTTAAAGATTTTATTTATTTATTTGACAGAAAGAGACACAGCAAGAGAGGGAACACAGCAGGGGGAGTGGGAGAGGGAGAAGCAGGCTTCCCGCGGAGCAGGGAGCCCAACGCGGAGCTCGATCTCAGGACTCTGGGATCATAACCTGAGCCGAAGGCAGACGCTTAATGACTGAGCCACCAAGGTACCCCTATTTTATTCCCTTATTTTTAGCACTCTTTTATTTTCCCAGTTCTGATAATAATTTATATGAACACTAACTGTGGACATCCAATTGCACATTTCAAGAATGCAGTTGGATGGGTGTGTACAGAATGCAGGAGGGGTCTAAGCCAGATATGTAATTTGGAAGTCAACAGTATATAGATGGAAATTTTAAAGCCATGTCAAGCCTTTTCCTTTTACTCTGAAAAGAATAAACAAATAAGAAATCTTTTATAAGTAAAATCATAATCCTCATTTTAAGAGTGTATTAAAAACTGCCCTTCAAACTGAGTGTCATAATATTGCTTTCAGGACTTTTGTGTATTACAGAATCTTGTTTTTTTTTGTTTTGTTTTGTTTTGTTTTCATAGTAGAATATTGCCTAACTTAGATAGTTTTGTGAACACAGACACAAATATCTAGCACAATAAAATTACATAACTCATTCATTTCATATTTTTCAATACCTAATGGGAATTATCATTAGGAGTAGCAATTGCCTACATTATTTTTATGATTGCATTCTCCAAACACTTTAAAATAGTTGCTAATAGTATTAACTTAAGTTCTGTATTTTATTGCGAGAAAAATGCTGAACAAAAAAGCAGTTTATACCTACATTTCCTACCACTTGCAGTTGGGGAGAACCTCTCTATCTGGTTGTTCTGACAGAAACTCCAAAATCAAATGTATAAAAGTTAAGCACAGTTTCCTACCCCTTGTAATTCCCCAAATTTTCTTCTATTTTCTATTTCTACTTTGGAGTCACCAGTTAGTTTACATTTTAAACTCACTTTCATTTTCTTCATTTTGTTTTCTAACTGACCAGCTTTCCAACCATACTGACTGTAACTTCTGCCATGCTCTCACAGCCAACTCTCCACTTCTGATATCCATTTCATGTACCGAATGATTAAAAGGGAGAAACCAGAGAGCTGTAATAGACAATGAACATTTCCACCAATGACAAGGAATATATGACCATTTCCTATGAACCAGAGGTAGGCAAAGTGGAAGAGACATCTGGCATAGGACCTTTTCAATGTCCTATCAAAGAAGACAGCCCGAGAGAATGAGGGAACTTTACTGCTAATGCCTGAGTGTGGAGCTGAGATAAAAGTATCTAGCTGAAGGAGAGGTAACTCGAGGGATCTCTGGTTAGAAGAGCCCAGCAAGGGATTTTTGAAGAACCTTGAAAATTGTCCAAGATAGAAGGAGTTTTAAGTATCTGCAAGATTTGAATAGTTAGAAGCCAGCTTACAATAGCACAAGCCAAGAAATTTCTTGTTCTCTCTTTCCTTGACTTTCTTCCAAAATTGCAGTTATGGTTAGGGAAGAGATTAGAAGAAAAAGTAAAAAGGGAAAAACAAAAGTAAATAAAAAAACAAAACAAAACAAAACTGAACAGACCTTTTACAAAAAAGGAGAATGTGTTTTAGTAGTGTCTGTATATTTAACCCCTAGTAACTGGCTGGGAGGCAGAGAATACGATCCCAGACACAGATGGGCAGACGTGGTGGTCAGTTAGTGGAAGTCTCTTCAGATTTCAACCCTATTTTCTCAATGAAATATTTACTAGGAACATCACCAGGAGTGGAGGTGGAGGAGAATATACAGGTTTGAGGAGAAAGGAGGAGTTATAAAATAATCATCAGGAAGAGTGATTGAACTAGTAACTGTCTAGTGAAGAGAATTAATAATTCATTTGAAGTTGGTGTCAAGAATTTAATGTGATTAAGACTCAGTGTAGTTATCTATTACTCATGGGCCACTTCAGTTGTTAGATGGGCACACAGAATAAGTAAACCGTTGGATTTAACCAGCCTTGAGCTTTTACCGGATGAGGGTGTTGAATAGTAATACAAAAGGGAGTGATACTAATCGGTACCTTAAAATTCAAGTTGCGTAAGGAGAAAAGTGAGGCACGGTGAAGAAAAGTAGAAGATGAGTAGGATCAAAGCTGGAGGTTCTGAGCCATTGGAGTAGGAATAGGATAGGAAATGAGTTAGAAAGATAGCAGGTAATTGCTATCTTTATTTATTTTTTTTAGTTGCTATCTTAAGTTTAAAATATATTGGCCAATTATTAGATTAAGTTTGTATTGTACGGAATTGGGTATTATTTATTTTATAGAAATAATGACTAGAATATTAAACAAATTAGAAGGGCCAAGGATATATCATTGAGTTCTTTCTATCCTGTATGTCACATATCTCAATTATGCTAATTATGGAGGCATTCAGAAAGAAATTCTTACAACTAAAAGATTTTACAAATTTTTGCTGCACTCAAAAGATACTTTTACAATTTTTCTGTTTTTAATGAAAATGTTTGTTCTAGTCAACCTACCCATATTAATATAGAAATTTTAAATGAGCCAACACAATGTTCTGAATGTCAAACTATTCTGACAGGGCTAGTAATTATGATATTTTGGAATTTTTGAAAAATCCACTTTGTTACTTAATTGTAATGAATACATATCTTTTTTCCCAACACACATGCATATTCTGACACACTTATTAACATTTTAAAAAGATGAGATACAATCAGATAGGAAATGAATGTGCAGAATTGCATTCCATCCTCTCAATATGAATTACAATTTAATTTTTAAAACAATATATGCCATTTAGTATTCTATATATCCTTACTTTTCTAGTTTTCCTTTTTAAAGGACTTAATTTATTCACCAAAGCTTGCAATTTTCAGATTATTTATAGATACAGAAGCCATTAAGCCTTGTTGCATAAATGGTAAATAATGACACCATGGAAATAATCTTTTAATATTACTTTATGAATATGTATGGTGTTATTGTAATATTCATTTCTCAAAACTTATTATAAATAGGAGAAGTACAAATAAAACAAGCAGGAGATACTCCAATCATATTGGTTCTATACATAAATTTTATATAAATAATTTATCTAAAAATCCTAAAAAATTGAAATTTTCTGCAGGTTCTTCAGATTAGCACTTATTTTTTTTAATTTTAGAAAGTTCTCTTTGCTTCTAAGTAATAGAAAAACACAAGAAGACATATTGTAGTAAAGGTGACAGATGCCAGCTAAAAATTCAACTTCTTTGTCTACAATTTGCAGGAATAATTTTGAAAAATTAAAAACAAAAACAATAACAAGCTAAATCCACCACCTGCTAAATTTTATACTTCAGATGTGGAACTAATTAAGTAAGCATTTTATTTTTATCTTTGTCTTCATTATTAGCTTTGAATCCCACTATATTTAGGGATTTAAAAGTGTTTTGATTGTCAAAGGTATTACCCTTTGAAAAAGCAGGACGAATCATGGAAGTCGATTCTTATAATTTTCATTCATAATTTTTTTCTCAAAGCAGTTCATAATTATAATTATTAGATATTGACTGTAGATGCCCTACATATCAATAATGATGATATGATTTTAAATTTGCCCCAAAGCATGGTGTGTGAATTTAAATTGCTCAACTCCAGTAGATAGGAATTCTTTTAAGAGGAGACAATTCTCATGCATTTCTATTCACCTTTGGTGGTTTACATAGATTAAAGTATGTTTATTTTGGTAGAAATCAATTAAATCTTATGACCAATTAATGGGGTAGCCTCCATGAAAGAGTCTTATACTCTGTTTTAGGTAAGTAATATAAAAAGCTACTACAACAAAGGAAATAGTGGAATAGGTGTTAAGATTATTACTTTACAGTGGTGCCTGGGTAGCTCAGTTGGTTAAGCATCTGACTCTTGATTTCAGCTCAGGCCTCGATCTCATGAATGTGGAATCAAGCCCCAAGTTGGTCTCCACACTCATTGCATAGTCTGCTTGAGATTCTCTCTCTCTCTCTCTTCCTCTGACCCCAGCCCCTGCTTGTGCAATGTCTCCCAAATAAATAAATAAATAAATAAATAAAAATATATTTTAAAAAATAAATAAAATTATTACTTTACATAAGGAAAACCTCTTTATAAAACAATTGGTATCACTTCTTTTGAAAATAAAGGAGTACTAGATATTTTAAAAAATATGTACCTTTAAAAAAAAAATGTACCTTTAAATTTTTTTTCTCAGGAGAGTTCTATGCTTTAATATCTGTTTCAAAGGAAAATACTTAATTTTTGGAATTTCAGACCCAGTGGAAAGATGAAAATCAACAACAACAATAACAACAAAGCTGTTAAAAAGACACGTTTGAGTAAATGGTAAATGTAGTGAGAGAAGAGTGCTAACCCAAGCAAATCTGATTTTAATCTTGGGCTCCAGCATTTACTTGCTTTGTAAGTTTGAAAAGTTGCTTACTCTTTATGGGACTCTTAATTTCTCATTTGCAAGGTGAACATACTACCTAACTCAAGGGTTGTTTTGGACACCAGAAGAAAACTACAAAGTGGGTATGGCAGAGTCCTCACATATAGAAGTCAGTCTGTGGTTGTTAGTGGTTTCCATTTGCAGTGCACCTGAAGTCCTCTCATAGATGTAGCTTCCTATTTACTACTTCTTACCTTGATTTCATACTACAGAGTAGGATGGACCATGTCTTAAAGGCTAAGAAGCAGCCAGAAGATATTCTATCTCTTTACTAAGAAAGGCAGTGGCAATCTGACTACATGAGCCCATTTAGGTATCATTATTACTCAATTAATATAAAATTAATATTCTAGAAAGGTTAAAAAAGTGTCCTTAATGGTGACAATTCTGGAAATAATAAGAAAATTAGTATGGTAGACATGATAAAGCCTTCAAATGAGAGCAGAGACAGTTTCCTGTCCTTTCTGTATAACATTAATTGTTTTGTATTATGGCTTCATTACTGTAACACTTTATAATTTGTTTCCAAAAAAAAAAAAAAGTTGTATTATCCTTATTTATGAATGGGGAAAAAAAAGTTGAGAAAGATTAAGTCATTTACCAAGTTTTTTAAACTAGTAATTGGTGGACAGATCCCAAGCTATCTGATTTTGGGGGCTATTTTCTTAAGCTATCTTGGTCTTTATATATTAAGTATATCTCTATGTCACACATTATTCATAAACAAAGGCTTTCCTTACAGAAATGTTTGAAGAAAGCTCATCAATGAGGTTGACCATTAGCAAAGCAGTAAAACAGGAAGAAATTTTTTTTAATTTTCTATTTCACTACCCTTTCATTGTATTTTTAAATAGGAAGTAGATTTTCATAAAGAGAAGTTATCTATAAACCTCAAACACTGAAAATTTGATTATTGCCTGAAATATTTCTGTGAATATTAATCTGACTTACGTAAAGATGTATAAAGACTTCATGCAGTCATGTTTCTAAAAAATATAAACAATTCTGTATAGAGAATGTATTGCAGGTTTTATTCCAGTTTTTTTTTATTTTTAACATCTTTATTGAGATATAATTCATATAACATGCACTTCACTCATTTAAAGTATTCCGGTATTTGTTCTTTGTCTTCATTTCTGGCACAGAAGTCCCTAAAACTCTTGGAATTTCCTAAGTGATGAGGGTAATGAAAGTGTCTTTTGTTATATTAATGACTTAATTTAGGATGGGGGCTGGCTGCCAGTAGAGTCAACCATGTGATTCAAGGGTTGGAACTTTCAGTTCCTCTCACTCCATAACCTTTGAGGAGGAGCAGAGAGGGGTTAGAAGTTTAATCAATCACCAATGGACAATGAGTTAATCAATCATGACAATTGTCAACCAAGAAAAGAAGCTGAGTTAAAATAAAAACAAAAGCATTTGGGGGGTCTCATAATTGCAAGGTGGGGAACACAGATTTGGCCAGCAGCCCAAATAGTACCCCCTACACACACAGGTCCAGGAAACAAAGTCAAATATTTTTAAAGACAAAAGGGAATGTTTGTATATATTGTTTACAAAGAATTTTGATTGGCATTGGTGAAAGAAAGTTACTATTGGCTGAATATAATTGTTTACTAAGCCCAACACTAAGCAAAGTCTCTTACAATAACAAGTTGTAGGTTTTCAGGCTGAGTCCTTAAAATATTTGTGGTTTGGCCCAGTTCAAAAGTTCATGGTTCTACCTGGTGAGGACATGCATAGGCCCATCTTCTTAATGGCCCCCCAGCTCCCTTTTAAAACTCCTTGACACGAGTGACCCCATTTCATTTCACCTTTCACACTTTGTAATAAAGCCTCCATAAAAACCCCAAAGGAGAGGGTTCGGAGAGCTTCTGGTTTGGTGAACATGTGGAGGTGAGGTGCTGGGAGAGTGGCACACCTGGAGAGGGCATGGAAGCTTTGCACCCATTCCCCATACTTTACCCTGTGCATCTTTTTCATCTGGCTGATCCTAGTTATATCCTTGTATAATAAACTGGCAGTCTAAGACGTAAAATGTTTCTTTGAGTTCTGTGAGCCACTCTAGCAAATTAATCAAACACATGGATGGGACCATGGGAACCTTTGATTTATAGCCAGTTGGTCAGAAGTACAGGTAACAACCTGGGCTTGTGATTGGTGTCTGAAGTGGAGGGAGGTCTTGTGGGACAGAGTCCTTTATTTGTAGGATCTAATACTATCTCCAGGTAGATCCTGTCAGACCTGAGTTGAATTGCATCCTGCTGGCATCTGAGAATTGTTTGGTGTTCTGTGCTAAGTAACCCCCTACACATACATGTGTGTGTGCGCACACACACACACTGGAATTGGGTCTGAAAACCCAAAGACCATGTGAAAATAATTAAATGAAATCTTCACTGTCAACCTCAGAGAGTCGGGGACCTGGGGCGGTGAAGGAACTGAGAAAAAGAGACGACAGTACGGCAAGGCACAGGGGACCCCGAGCAAACAGCCCGAGGTTCTGAGGTTTATTTTCCATAGTCTAATATACCTTCTACAATGACATAGGTCTATAATGGTTTACGGCAGGGGCTTAGTAAGGCACATTCTTCCACATACACAGGGTTAGTTAAGTGAAACGGGGAGTGGAGAAGGAGTAAAGAAACCTGTACCTGGCTGTGATCAATTAATGGTAAACACCATTGTACTCGGACTTTAACACAGGATAAGAGAACAAAGAAGGGAATGCACAGTGTACTGTTTACAGCTGGCTTCCTATCTACAAACATCTTCTGCTGTGTACTCTAGAACAGACCACACACATCCCAAGGGCATTTCACTCTGATCCTTTCGGGTTATTTTTAACCCTGCAATCTCGAGTTTTCTCAGAGATCTCGGAGTCTGAACGAATATGCACCAGTGGCCATTGTGGCCTTCTGTTTCCTACACTTTACCTCTCTCCATCCACAAAATGAATTCCAGATGGATTAAAGACTTAAATGTGAAAACTAAATTTTAATATTTCAAACATATGTAGGGTAGCTTTTACAAAGCACACACACACACACACACACAAAATCCTCACAAACCATGAGATACATAAAATTATCTACATTAAAATTTAAAAAAACAGATTTATATGTGCAGTAAGACTTGATAAAAAGTAAACATCAGCAACAACTTAGCAGAAGAAATTTTAAACATAAAACCAAATAAAAGTATTACTCATAACACAAAATAATTGTTAAAAATAGTAATATAATATCTCACGCCCAACACACATACAAAGGTTCAAAGAATATTCACTGAAAATTCAAAAATCCAAAGTATGGGAAATCAAATCTGCAAAAATTCAGTATTACTTGTAACCAGGGAAATGAAAATATTTCTAAAACTATGAGATACCATTTCACACTTAACAGATTAGGGGAAAACTTATAGTACCAACTACTATCTAGAATATGGGAAATAGAAATAGTCATGTGCTCACCATAAATTATATAACGGTATAATAATTTTGTGTAGCACTTTGTCAGTAGCCGATAGAACTGATTATGTGCTTTTCCAACACTCCAGCAAAACAACTTCTCTGAATACCTGCTGGAAGAAATCTCAAATAATGCACAAGAAAACCTGCTCAGAGATGTTAATTGAATGTTTGCAATTAAAACAAATTAGAAACCACATAAATACCCACTAAGGGAAAATAGATAAATAACTTTTTGGTCACATGACACAAAATAGTCTTGCATTTAAAATGAGTGAGCCAAAACTCCAGGCATTTAGATGGGAAAATTTTTGAAACACAATATTTAGTGAACATATTGCTGAACAACATAAATGCTGTAGTATTATTTATGTAAAAGTTAACATTTACTTAAACTTTAACATGATATTATATGTTGCCTTGGGTTGCACAAATGTGTGGTAGAATATAAAACCTACATGGAAAGGATTCAAACCTCCTTCAGGATGGGGGCTATGCTTGGGGAGTTTTGTTTGTGTGGGAGGGAGTACTATAATTCTATTGTTTCGTATCTTTAAAAAAATTGGAAGCACATATGATAAATATTAATATTTGTTACCCTAGGGTAGGAGTGGATAGGTATTAAATTACTGTTTTTATTTTCTTTGTGTTTGAAATATTGTATATTACTTTTGTATAGGCGCTGTTCCAAGTTACCACAAATCAGTAGGTTAAAACCACAGATATTTATTATCGCACATTCTGAAGGCCAGAATTCCAAGAATTCCAGTAGTTTCATCAGGGCAAAATCCAAGTGTTGACAGGACCACACTTCCTCAGAAGGTTCTAGGGGAGAATCCATCCCTGGCCTCTTTAGCTTCTGTTAGCTGCTGGTGCTCCTTGGCTTTTAGTCCATCACTTCATTCTCTGCCTCAGGTTTTACATCACCTTGTTCTCTGTATGTCTCATCTCCTCCTTCCGCATTTCTTATGAGGACCCTTGGGATGGTATTTAGATTATCCAGGATAATTCTGCAAAATTTTACCATGTAAGGTAACATGCACAAATTTCAGGAACTAGAACCTGAAATCTTTGAGGACTACCATTTAACCCACTACATTTTATAACAAATACAAGGAAAGAAATCAGACCGAAGAATAGTACTTCTTTCCTTTCTTCATTGTTTTTTGGGGGGGGGTTGTTTATTTTTTCTGTTTTCAACAGATATTTGCAGGGGACCTGTTATATAACAGGTACACTTTAAGCTTTGAGGATACAATAGTGAATAAGATAAACAAGGTACCAGACTGAAGGACCCTTGCACTGGAGTATGAAGGAGGCATGGTCAGTAATTATGTAAATAAAACCACTATAAAGTATGATAAATACTATAGAGGAAATATATAATGAGTGTCCAAAAATATAAAGGAATGCAAGAGAGCTACTTTCTGTTACTTTCCCAGGGAAGACTTTCTGTTTGGGGACCATTTAACTTATGACTAGGCTTTTAAGAGATGGTAATAACAAAGAACGAAGGAAAGAGTTGATGTAATTATAATACCTATAAAACCTGCAAAGTCATATATGTAGACTTTTCTATGTGTAAATTATTTCTAACCATTTTAGCCAACTTGCTTTATTGTCTTGGAAAACAACAACAATCAAAACACATGATTCAAACTAGGTATTTTGCAGGATGGATTTTTTTATTCATATGAAATGGAAAAAACTTACTTTCTTCCTTCTAGTAAATTCACTAGATAGTAAATACTACCACATAGCATTTGGCCAAAATGCATAAATGCAATAAGAAGAGATGCATTTATTTGTATGCTAAAAGGAGTCACATTATTTACTGCTAATGAAAGAAGAAAAAAATTCTTACTGCAAAACATTAACAATTTACGGGAATAAAAATAACTTGAGAGTCCTACCCTTTCATATATTTCATATATACATATGCATATATAATCCATATCATATTTTCATATATATATATATATATATCTCCATGGAGATGATGAAAATCTTCATGCCTGCAAGAAAGAATAACAAGGCAACTTATTGAACAAAAATGATTTTAGGGTGAGGAAAGGTGAATTTTGCTAAGGGATACTGAAGAGAAACATAACCAGAAAACATAATCAATAGATAAATGGCAGGAGGTCATTAACCACTGGCAATGCTAATTTTTTGTGTGAATTTCAAATGAAGACTATGTAAAGATGCTTTTGAAAAGTGTATGCCTTCTAAGTCCAATGTCATGGAAGTTAAAAAAGTTACAAGAAACTATTCAGAAACAGTGAGGGTCCAATTTGCAATTTAGTCCCTTTGCCTAGAAATATTTCAAGAATTTACTCTGAAGGTCAGAATTTAAGAGTTTTGAGGATCTTGTCTAGGCATATGAGAGTGTGGCAGCAGCAATAGAATTCATTAAAAAAAAAAAAAAAAAAAAAACTACAGAAGCAACTGTGACCTGAAGGCCCAATGTTCCTAGTTGTATTTGATCTCCAAACGACAGGGTAGCATGTGACTCATAGAGGCAAATACTCTATCATCAAGTCCTATAGGGACAGTACACCCAGAAAGGATTTTAACATTTGACAGGGAAAGATATTCTATCATCATACCAGGCAAAGTATATTTTATGGAGTTTGAAGGTACAAACCAGTTGTGTATAACTAACTGAAACCAAAAAGAGATGCATACCATTCATTTCTCAGTTGGAAAACATATTTTTTTTATTAAGAGATTTTCTTTTTTAGAACAGTTTTAGGATCACAGCAAAATTGAGCGGGATGTATAGCAAGTCCCCATATACCTCCTACCCACATATATGTGTAGCCTTCCCCATTATCAACATCCCCCAGTAGAGTGGTATGTTTGTCACAAATGATGAACCTATACTGACACATATCACCCAAAATCCATAGTTTACATTAGAGTTTACTATTGGTGTTGTATATTCAGGGACTTGGACAAATATACAATGGCACATATCCACCATTATAGTATCTTTTGTATCTTATCTTATTATTGTATCTTTCACTGCCCTAAAAATCTGTGCTCTGCCTATTCATCCCTCCCTCCTTTCAACCCCTGGCAACCACAGATTTTCCACTGTCTCTGTATTTTGGCCTTTTCCAGAATGTGTATAGATGGAATCATACAGTATGTAGCTTTTTTAGACTGGCTTCTTTTACTGAGTAATGTACATTTAAGTTTCCTCCATGTCTTTTCATGGCTTGATAGCTCATTTCTTTTTAGCTCAGTGTAATATTCCAATGTCTGGATGTACCACAGCTTATTTATGTATTCATCTACTGAAGGACATCTTGGTTACTTCCAGGTATTGGCAATGATAAAGAAAGCTACTTTGGATATGTGTACGCACATTTTTGGGTAGACATGAATTTTCATCTCCTTTGGGTAAATACTAAGGAGTGTGATAAATGTATCATGTTAAGAGTATGTTTCATTTTGTGAGAAACACCCAACTGTCTTCCCAAGTATCTGTACCATTTTGCATTCCCACCAACAGTGAATGTGAGTTTCTATTACTCCATATCCTTGCTAGCAATTGGTGTTGGCAGTGTTCTGGATTTTGGCCATCCTAATAGGTATGCTTTGGTACCTCATCGTTGTGTCAATTTGCATTTCCCTGCTGACAATGATGGGGAGCATCTTTTATGTGCTATTTTCTATCTATATAGCTTTGTTGGTGAAATGTCTATTAAAGTCTCTGACCTACTTTTCAATCAGGTTTTTTCTTATTATTTTTAAGAGTTCTTTGTATATTTTAAGTACCAGTTCTTTATAAGATGTGTCTTTTGCAAATATTTTCTCTCAGTTTGTTTCTCATTTTATTCTCTTGACAGTAGATTTCACAGAGCATAAATATTTAATTTCAATGAAATCCAGATCATCAATTATTTCTTTCAGGGATTGCATCTTTGCACTTTTACCTATAAATCATCTTCATACTCAAGATCATTTAGATTTTTTCCTAAGTTCTGTAAGTTTTATGGTTTTGTATTTTACATGTATATTTAAATCTGTGATCATTTTGAATTAATTTTTGGTTGCATGTAGATGTTCAGTTGTTCCAGCATCATTTGTTGAAAAGACTGTCATTGCTCCATTGCATTGCATTTACTCCTTTGTCAAAGGTCAGTTGACTGTAATTATGTCAACTTCTGGGCTTTCTGTTCTCTTCCATTGATCTATTTGTCTATTCTTTCACCAATACCACAGTGTCACTTCAATATGACATTCCTTGATTTCATTGTAGCTTTATAGGAATTCCTGAAGTTGAAAAGTGGCAGTCCTCCCAATTTTATTCTTCTCCTTCAATATTATATAGGCTATCCTGGGTCATTTGTCTCTCCACATAGGCTTTAGAATCAGTTTGTTGATATCCAAATAACTTGCTGGGATTTTATTGAATCTGTAGAACAGGTTGTGAAAAACTCACATCTTAACAATTTTGAATAGGTCTATTCAAATAGTTTATTTTTTCTTGTGTGAATTTTGACAGATTGTGGCTTTCAAGGAATTGATCCATTTCATCCAAGTTATCAAATTTGTGCTCATAGAGTTGTTCACATTATTCCTTTATTATCCTTTTAATGTCCATGATCTCTGTATGATGTCCTTACTTTCATTTTTAATATTAGTAATTTGTGTCCCCTTTTTATATTAGTCTGGCTAGAGGTTTTTGATTTTGTTGTTATTTTCAAAGAACCAGCCTTTGTTTTTTTCTTTTTTTAAACTTTACTGATGCCGTGTTTTCAATTTTATTGATTTCTGCTTTTCAAGTATTCTTTTCTATTTACTTTGGATTAAATTTGCTCTACTTTTTCTAGTTTCCTAAGCTGCAAGCTTACGTTATTGATTTTCGATTTTCTCCTTTTCTAATATATACATCAATGACTATGAATTTTCCTCTAAGCACTGCTTTTGTTGCATCCCATAAATTTTGATAGGGTGTGAACACTATTTTTTGAATACACTGCTTAAAAAGATAAGCATAATTCAAATGCAGTGTCATTTTTTTTTTTTTACTTTTAAAGATGTGTATAAATTGTGTGTTTAGTGTTTTTGGATTATAATTCTTATTATTTTGTGGGAAAATTCGTTTTTATAATATAGAGTAGTAAATGCATGGGTAACAGTGAACTCAGAAATTCGCTTCACACTTTAACCTTGATATTTTCCTCTTCTGGTAATCATTCCTCCTCTTTTGAGATTTTTGAGATTTACTACCATTTCACCACTGTTTCATCCAATTCTTTGTTCTGCAGCAGTTAAAGAAAAAATAAAAGGTTCACTGATGAAACATAGGTATCTATAAAAATTACCAATGAGAATGTCCTAGGGACACTGAGAATATGATCTTCCAGCACCAGCAGCATGAGATTTTCTCTTTTTATTCAAAGTATACTAGTATATACTGGAAAATACATGTTTTCATTAGTATTTTTCTTTTTTATCCATAAGTCAAATTATCAAAATATTTTTTACAGTTTTCAAAAAAGCTTTATCCTTCTGTCCAGGCTCAATCAGAGTCTGGTAGAGGATCTCTCATTGTGGAGAATAGTCATTTCTTTATCATCTGCTTATTGACTTATCAACCAGCTCTTTTTTGAAATGTCATAACTTGAATGTTATGTCAGAATTGTATCTTGACAGTCATCTTTTGGGAAATTGTATCCATGAAGAGTAAAGTTCTTCAAAACCCTGTGACTTACCTTAAAGATTTTTATAAGCAAATTTACCTCTTCTACTGGAAACATTAAAAAACTTCCTTGATTGCTGTAAACATCAGCAACTGTTTTGGAAATTGTGCAGAGAATATGCTAGTAACTCAATTATGGTATACATAGAAATATTAAATTATGTGACATTATACAGTCACACCTTCTTTTATTACACCTCACTTTGTTGTGCTTCACTGATACTGTGATTTTTACAAATTGAAAGTTTGTGGTAATCCTGAATTGAACAAGTCTATCAGCAGCATTTTTCCAACAGCATTTGCTCCCTTCTTTTCTCTGTGTCACATGTTGGTAATTTTCACAATATTTAAGCTTTGTCATTGTCATTATTTGATTTGCCACAATCTTATGATTAAACTTTAACAGATGAGGTGTTGCTTGTTATGGGTGAGCAAAGAAAATGGTTTCTTGAGTTGGTATCTACTCCTCATGAAGATGCTATGGAGATTGTTGAAATGACAACAAAGGATTTAGAATATTATACAAACTTAATTGATAAAGCAGCAGCAAGATTTGAGCAGATTCACTCCAATTTTGAAAGTCTACTGTGTGCAAAATGCTATAATAGCATTTCATGATGCAGAGAAATTTTTCATGAAAGGGAGAGGCAATACATGTGGCAAACTTCATTGTTGTCTTATTTTAAGAAATTGCCACAGCCACCCCAACCTTCAGCAACCACCACCTGATCAGTCAGCAGCCATCCACATCGAGGCAAGATCCTCCACCAGCAAACTGATTACAGTTTGCTGAAAGCCAGATGATGGCGAGCACTTTTTCTTTTAGCAATAATGTATTTTTAAATTAAGGCATGTACATTATTTTTTAAGACTATGTTATTGTACACTTAATAGACTAGACTATAGAGTAAACCTAACTTTTATATACACTGGGAAACAAAAAATTTCATTTGACTCACTTTATTATAATATCTGCTTTATTGCTGTGGTCTAGAACCAAACCTGTAATATCTCCAAGATATGCCTGTACAGCAATTTTTTATCCTTATTAGAACATACTTTAACTGGGCTGTTTTATTTTTTCCTGATAAATAATTTCTTGTAGATAGAGCCTAAATCAGACTTTGTGACTAAGTTTTAATACATTATGTATTCATTATTTTCCTGGATTGCTAGCTTCTTATAAACATAATATCTTACATTAATTGATATGTTAGTGTATTAAATTTTATATATTCATGCCTCATATATTCATAATGAATAAATGTATATGTGGTATATCACTGATACTAAAAAGTTCATGTTTTATTGTTTCATTAGTAGATATGAGAACAGTTTAACATTATTTGAAATTTTGCCTCTTCTTAACGTTATATTGACATAAACAGCTGCAGCTCCCTAACAGACAAAAGAGCTGAATTGAATCTAGACTAGGTTAATGTCTAGATATCTATACGTTTTTCAGGACAGCACTTGCTTTGAACATCATATAAACATTTTGCCAATTATATAGCTGAATGGAATTTGATGAATAGCTAAATCTCATTGGTATGTAATACATAGGGAAAACAATAGATTTTATTTTTGAAGGGAATGTGTAAGATTTATGTTGGAGAGATTAAACAATATCTTTGGTTCTTACTGCCAAAGTCCACCTCTCACAAGAGAAGCTAAAAATGCCAGAGCTGTCTTTATTCCTGTTCCCTTTACTGTAGAACATAAATATGAGTTTTGATCATAGAGTTTTGATCATAGCCAATGGGGCCTAGAAAGAGAAGCATAGAAGGAGAAAGAGATAATCCCTTCTTTCATCTTCTGTAAGTTGGTGTATATACATAAGACACATGGGTCTAAATCAGCTATCCATGATCATGAGGAAACAAGCCTAAGAACCAGGCCAATAATTTCAACAATTACAGATATAAAAAGACAGAACAATCCTGGATCCTTGATTATATTACTAATTCTGGAAGTGTTTCCCTCCATATTTCTTATCATATGAGATTCTTTAAGTCTCTTTCCATTAGATATTGTTTTCTTTGTATTTCAGAGTATCTTAACTAAAAAAACCCCAAAAACAAAAAACAAAGTATCTTAACTGATACACATACCTCATCCAATCCATCTATATTTTCTTTCAAATCTCCTGGGAAAACATATGTTGAATTGATTTCATTGTTTAATTCCCTAGGCTATGTTACCATCATCTCTGTTTTCCTTGCTTCTACTTTTGTTGCCATTTAAATCACCACACAACTAGAATTGTCTTTTTAAAAAATATATGCATTATTATTTCACCTTCCTGCTTAAAATTCTCCAGCACTTTCCCACTGCATTTAGGGAAAAATAATTTAAGCTCCATGTTCTGGATGTGGCCTTATGTCATCTGCTCTTGCCTACACCATCCTCATTCAATACCACTTTCTGACTCATTCATTATGCTTTAGCCAGACTGGAAATTTTTGGTTTCATAAATATGTCAAGATGCTTCTATCTTAGGATTTTTCCATAAACATCTCTGCTGCTTATAATGCTTGTCCTATTGACTTTATAACAACAGAATCCTTTTTGACATTCACACCTCAACTTAAAATGGCACCTCCTGAAGGAAACTCTCCATGACAATCTAATTTTAATTAGACATCTGATGACTTCCTTTCATTACACTCACTCTAATTATTCAGATAGTATTATTGCTGTATGTTTTCTTTTGTCTTTTATTAATTAAGCATTTTTTATTTGATTTCCCTTAGTAGAATGACAGCTTTCTATAAGGAGAAACCTTGGTATTTGATTTCATGTTGTACATATCTAGGACACTACTGCATTCAGAATAGGCCTTCAGTTTACATTTGTTAATTATGAAAAAGTGCTCAGTCCCTTGTCATTTCCCCAATCTTAGTTATATTTTTTTTATGCTGGCATTTCATGTTCCATCCTCTCCCCCTGCTTTTCTGTGCTTAGTTAGTATAAGTCCAATCCAGAGGACTTCATTACATTTGTATATATTGGCAAAATTCAATTTCCAAGCCTAGAAAATTAAATACAGAATTTCTAGAATATAGCAAAAATATTTTGTGGCTCTAATAGTATTCTAAATATTCAGATCAATTTCTTTCAAGGAACACCCTATATGTTTGTCCCAAGGTCCTTAAATTGCATCTCAGTGTTTTTTCCTATATGCATTCTTTGCTCCCTAATTCCTTCTCAGTCGAAGTAGTGCAAAATCACTATATTGTACACCTGAAACTAATACTACATGGTATGTTACTTAACTGGAATTTGAATAAAAACTTAAAAAATAAAAGAACAAAAAGAAAGGGAAAAAATAGAATTCTTGATGTTCCAAATTATTGCCTATAAGTTCATTTCTCCCCTTTCTGGATTTTTGGGGGATTATTAAATATGAATTAAAGTAAGTTTTTTAAAAGAAGTTTTTACACTGTTTCATGTTCACATTTTAAACCCTTAATTTAATAAAGATACTAAATCACAATGAACAAATTGCAAGAATGTGTTTAATTTATTTGTAGATGGACTATGGTTTTAATAAGGTACTATAGACTTTAATGAGGAAAAGCCTCTAAAATCATAATTTGATTTCAGTATTACTAATAAAACATTAGTGTAGGTTCTTAAAAATTGGAACATGATTTTAGTGTGTTACCACTTAGTTCAAGACTTCTTCAGCATACGGTCCATTTTTATAACCCCAGTACTTGACAAAGTTTCTAACACCTAAGAAGTATGCAAAAATTTTGTTTAAACTGGTCTATAGTGCTCATGATCTTTGCAGTGGTAAATTTAAAAATAAAGACAGAGAAGCAAAAAAAGTCTTCCATGCCATCATTGACAAAAAAAAAAAGCTTTTATGTAGTTCCATAAACCTTGAAACTGATACTTTTTTTAAAAAAATATTTTATTTATTTATTTGAGAGCGGGAATGAGATAGAGAGAGCATGAGATGGGGGGAGGGTCAGAGGGAGAAGCAGACTCCCCGCCAAGTAGGGAGCCTGAGGCGGGACTCGATCCCGGAACTCCAGGATCGTGACCTGAGCCGAAGGCAGTCGCCCAACCAACTGAGCCACCCAGGCGCCCGAAACTGATACTTTTAATACTGTATATCATCCCATTCTCATCCCTACCTCTTTTCAACCAAATTACCTATGCTTGTATTTCCACGTCCCCTTGTCTTTGATTTTACTTTTTATTTCTTGGCCTTAAACTTTATTTCCCCATTTGTCAATGTGATGAATCTCTACTCAACTGAGACTGACCCTGTGCATTGGCTGTTTCAACCCCAACCACATTAACTCTCTTCCTTATGGCCTTTCACTCCAGAGACTAGAGAATCTAGACATTCTCCACTCAAATACCTTTTCAGCTCAAGAGGGGCACAGGATAAAATTCTCACAACTGGGATATAAAAATTATAGTGGAAAAGTGTTGCTTTCTTTACTAAAGAAGCAGAATTTAGGGCGCCTGGGTGGCTCAACCGTTAAGCAGCTGCCTTCGGCTCAGGTCATGATCCTGGGATCAAGTCCCACATCGTGCTCCCTGCTCAGTAGGAAGCCTGCTTCTCCCTCTCCCACTCTCCCTGCTTGTGTTCCCTCTCTTGCTGTCTCTCTCTCTCTCTGTTAAAAAATAAATTAAAGAATCTTAAAAAAAAAAAAAAGCAGAATTTACTGGAGCTTTCTATCTAGTTCCTTCCTGAATTTGGATATGTTATCTGGAACTGCAGTGCCCATTTTTAAAAGCATAAAAAAGGTCAGTTGAACCAAAGAGATGCTGGGCCTGATTTTGCTCAACACTGACAATGCTGGCAGGCTCCTACCTCCACATTTTTCATCATTAAGAGAAACAAATCTCTATGTATATTCTAGTGTAGGCCAAGTTTTGTATTAACAATTAATAGACATCATCTGTTAAGACCCAGTCAAAATATTAACCTCTTTTTTTTTTTAAAGATTTTATTTATTTATTTGAGAGAGAGAGAGAGCACATGAGAGGAGGAAGGGTCAGAGGGTGAAGCAGACTCGCTGCTGAGCAGGGAGCCCGATGCGGGAGGGGACTCGATCCTGAGACTCCAGGATCATGACCTGAGCCGAAAGCAGTCGCTTCACCAACTGAGCCACCTAGGCGCCCCTTAACCTCTTCTAAGATGAATTCAGCAACCCTTCTGGGCAGAATCAATGGTGCCCTTACCTGACATCCCACTATTCTTTGTTTATAGAGCTTCTTTAACCTCAGTGTCCCTATTATTTAATGGTCTGCCTGCTATAGTATTTTTCTTACTTGTTAGACTGTGATCTTCTTGAGGGCATGAGTTATACTTTATTTATTTTTGAAGCCACAAAATCTAGACTGTGTCTTGGAGAATGTAGCTTTACAAAAAAAATGCATTTTAGATTGAAAATATTTAAAACTTTATCTGGTATGGGGTTAAAGCAGTTATACTATGGTAGATATTAAGAGATCATTGTTAATTTTGTTAAGTGTGAAATGGTATTATGGTTATATAAGGAAATGTCAGGTTTGGGAGTTATATTTTGAAGTATTTAAATACTGTTAAAAAAACAGAATCCAAATGAGTAAGCTCGAAAATCTAATTGGCTTTATTAAATGATTCATGAATAGCAAGTAGAAAGCTCCAAGGAGCTGTGCCAAATGGAAGGTTTTTAAAGATAGAGAGGGGGTGGATAAAAGGAATTTATTCGTAAGGAGTGTATCGTTTTAAGCAAAGTCGCCCTCCTAAGCGGAATGGGAAGAGTCTATAAGGGAATTACCTCCCGATATTGACTAGGAAATTCCAGTTTGTCTGGTTAAAGGTTACATCTCTGGTGGGGGTAAAACTGCAGTTAGGCTAGGTGTTAAGTTGATTTACTGACTTGGGCCTTTAACATAAGTGACACCATTTTGGGCCTGTGGTTTTCTTTTAAACAGTACAGGTTGCATTATATTTTAAAATACTTTATAAAACAAAATGGGGTGAGGAGTGATAAAAACAAGTGTGTGAAATGTAGATAATTTTTGATAGGTACATAGACATTTGTTTTACTCTATATTTGTGCAGAGTAAAATTTCCATAGCAAATTTTCATAGCAAATTTCATAGCATGAGGCCAACTTCTATAATTCAGTTCCAATCAAATGTTCTTTCTGTTTTCATTTGAAACTTTCTAGTATGCTTATAACTTTAATCTTAAGGATATCTTCTTAACAAATAACTTAATATGTGAAAAAAACCACAAGCACTTCTAAGTACATATTATGATTCATTTCTTTCTACTAGCACACTTCGCATATAAAAGGAAATGGAATTCATATAAGATGCCACTATTGAACTTTTATTTTGCAATCAAGCTATTATGTTTATATTAAAATGCAAAAAGGTTTTTTATAAGGAAATATGAAAATGAATTAAAGCAATATTGACTCCTAACCCTTATTAATATAGGATTAGCTTTCAAAGAATAGAATTGATTTAGCAAACACCTATTCATTTTAACTCAGGACAAAATTACACTGTAAAATAATAGTGCATCAAACACTAAAGAAATGCATACTGAAAATTGGCATTTGTCCATTCAGTGCACATGAAATATATAAAATTAAAATCAAGAAAGGAGTAATTTAAATGTAATCAAAGGGGAGTTTGAGTGGTTCAGATAGAAAAAGTATTTTCCGTCTGTTCTTCCATTCATCTTCATGTACTTATAAAAATATAACTTGTTCCATTTACTTAACATGAATATATTTTCAAATTTCAGAAAACAGAAGCTTTAAATGCTAGAAAATGTTGACATCTCTCAACTTTAGATGACTTACAAAAGTCCCTGAGGTATTCCTCTTCCTTAAACACTTATGCTAATTGACACAGTTCACTCTGATAGCTTATCAGTGTGTTCAAAGGCTTTCCTGTGATTTCTGCTCTTTATTTCTTTACTTACTTAAATTGTTCAGGTTTCTCCATACCTATATCCCCAACTCACTTCATCAAACCGGGTGACCTCTTCATATTTCTCAATACATTTTTCAATGGCATACAATACACCATACTCTATTCATGGTTGTACCGAATATGGGTTGGAAGGGGTAGAAAATTCATATTACACACCTAAAGATTTATGCTGTCTGTAGGAGTTATTCTCATTTTTACTATTTAGGGCTGCCTCACTTCCATTCTATATATTTATGTAGGGGAGAAAAAACAATTTTCCCTTTATCCTTGGAATTCTTAGCTGAGACTCACGGTAATAAAAGACAGGTTAACAAGGAAAAACAAACAAAAATTTAACGTGTCTACCTCATGTATATATGGGAGATAACCAGGAACGAATAAGTAACTCCACAGAGGTGGTTTATAATTCAAGATTAAATACCATCTTAATAGGGAAAAAGGAAGAGAGAGATAAGCCACTTACCAGGAGAGTAAATGATATTTAGGAAAGATGAAGGGGCCCTTAGGAAAATAGATGGGAGGTAAGATAGTTTGTGATAAATTATCTGGGTGTGGTTTTGACTTTTAGTCTCCTTTACCGTGATGAGTCCATTTTCCTCAGTTGATAAACTCCTGGGGAGAAAATTTATGACAATTGAGTTCCTTTTTGAGGAGCTATCTTTAGGCAGGTAAGGGGAGTTCAGAGAAAGACTCTTTTTGCATTTGCTTTTTTTCCAGTGACTACAGCTCAAAATAATATATCAAAGTGACAAATTTGGGGGTGGCATGCCTTGACCTCCTATGGTCATATTTTGGAGTGGCATACTCTTCTGCCCTTCACTTACAGAGCCTATGATCTCAACATTTGCTTTCCTTTTCTGTGCGTAACTTCCTGGAAGTGTAGCTCTTGTCTTTTGCTCTCATTGCTTTTCATTCTGAAGGTGATATTCTATAGTCCTGATAAATATACGTGTGTATTTATGTGTGTGTGCATCTTGTATTGGACTGTAAGAGCGGACGAAATAACTTCATTTTACTCTTCACATCTTTGGACACTAATCATCAGCATGTGTAAGACCCTCCTTTAGTTAATTTTCACTGATCAGTGGTACAGTGTGTTTACTTGTTTCATTTGGTCTATGAAACTCTGTCCTTCATCTTTTGCTTCCAATTTTCTCTTCTTTTTCTCTCCTTTCATAGAAACCTACTCTAACACGTTCAGGTTGTGCCCTTGGATGTGAGATATCTTTGAAGAAATATATTGGGTATTGTGAATCTATGTATCTTAAATAACTTGTGTTATGGTGTAAATATTTTCCTGTTTCCTGTAAAAAAATAAATAAATAAATCAGAACTCTTATGATCTACCCAAGTTGCTACAGTTTCTCCATCACAGTTAATTTAATTATGGCATTGATTTCAAAGGATGTCTTACCACATTTTACTTAATCATTTCTTTCTAATGCAAACTGACTGCCTATATTCCCCCCAACCCAGATAGTGCTGGAACCCACACAGTTCTGAGAGATTTCTCTGAAGTATGTATCCAGGGGTCAGAATATTTTTTTTTTCCTAGAGGTTATGTTTATTTCTTTTCCAAATATATCAAATTGTGCCCAAGGGGCAACAACTCATTACACTCCCACCAGAAAAGCATGAGAGCTCCTGTTAGCACATCCGAGACAGGGTATCATCTTTTCCTACTCATTTTGGTTAATCTGAGGTTGTAAAATTGTATCGTAGTGTTGTTGAAATTTACATTTTTCTGATTACCAAAAAAGTCTAGCTTATTTCCATAAATTTGTAGCCATTCTATGAATTACCTATGCAAATTTTTTACAACTTTTTCTTGAACTTTATATTTTCTTGAAAATTGGGAACCAATTACACATTAAAATATTAGTATTTGTCAGGTTTAGCTGCTGAAATATTTCCTCCCAGTGTGCTAATGTCTATCTGTTAAATTTGTCTATGGTTTCCATGGCTGAGTATACTTACTGTTTTATTTCTGATGTTTATTTTAACTTTTAAATGTGTGAAAAGATTATATGGCTGAATAAATTGCTTCATAATGAAAGTGATGATGTTTTTTGGTTTTTGTTTTTTTCTGTGGAGTGGGAAAATCCTCAAATGAGTCAGAGGAAAGAAAAAAAAAACCTTCTGCCATTCAGTTTTGTAATTAATGATTTATTGTACTGGATATCACTGTCAAATCATTTTTAAAATAAATTTTCAACAAACTTCCAGCAGCAATAAACTCAATAAAATAAAAGTACATGTTTAATGAAAAAGTAGATACCAAATTTAAATTTTTTTAAAATAGTTGATAAACTTGTAACTTACCCAAAGTATTTGTTAACATTTAACCGCCCACCATGGGGGCTGTGCCAATATCACTGGCCACAGAAAAGCCAGAACACACACGTTTACTGGGAAAGCATCATATCTACTTCACAAGTTAACCGGTATTTAAAACACTGTGTCTGAATATGGAAATTGAATGGGGTGGTTGCAGAACTGTGTAAAATTCAACTTTTGAATCAATTATCTAACTATTCTGCTAAATAAATTTGGCCCACTTTTGATATCAAGTTTATGTGTGTGTGTGTGTGTGTGTGTGTGTGTGTGTTTGTAATTATGAGAAGTAGGATGATAGCTATGGATGTGTTAGAGCCATTAGCAGAAGAGTTTGCAAACACTCCTACGGTGTGTAAAGCAGCGTCATCAAATACATCAATGGGAAGTCAGTTAATTCCTATAACAGATCATTTGTTCATCTAATTTGTGAATTAAAGAAAAGGTTTTGAAGTTCATTCTGTCAGAAACACCTGACATTTTTGTGAATGGCATTTTAAACTCCTCATTAGGAGGCTCAATGTTAAATATAAAATTGTATTTGTCAAGATAATATAAATACAAACTTGGGGAACAAAATGCCATGGTATAACCATTGTTACTACTAATTTAAGAAGCTTATGAGCAGAAATGTTCTGGCACTTCTGGGATTTATGTATTTTTGAAATTTTTGAAATTTATAATTACATGTGAACAAGTGACAATAATCTACCAAAGAAGTGGTAGTAGTAAAAAATAACAACTATTTTTACATATACAGAGTATTTTTTTAATATTTTATTTATTTATTTGACGGAGAGAGAGAGACATCGAGAGAGGGAACACAAGCAGGGGCAGAGAGAGAGGGAGAAGCAGGCCTCCCGCCGAGCAGGGAGCCCGATGTGGGACTCAATCCCAGGACCCTGGGACCATGACCCGAGCAGAAGGCAGACGCTTAACGACTCAGCCACCCAGGTGCCCCTATACAGAGTATTTTTAAGAAGATAATATATATAAATGCTAAAAATAAGCACTGCAATACTATTTTCTAACTTTCTGCTTACTGGGGATTTTCATAACATTTAAACTTTTAAAAATTATTTATAAATGAAATTTCTAGAATAATATTAAACTATTTTGTAAATACATTCTCTAAACTTTTGGGTGCATTTTGTTCAAACTCAGCTGGAAACTTTTAATTAAAGTACTTACAACCAAGGACTGGTGAAAATTCAACTTTTGAAGTTTTCTGTAAGTTTTAATTATTGAAATTAAACTTCTGCAAAAGGGAAAACATTGAACTCTATTACTCCATAATCAAGGTAGTAAATAAATTATATGATAAAAATTCAAATGATATGTAATATTAAATTTTGAAATATGATCTTTGTTCTTTATAACGTATCAAATATGGGATGAATTTTTTAAATTTTATTATGTTAATCACCATACATTACATCATGATTAACATAACATAATAAAATTTTTAAAAATGCCTCTTTTATTTTTTAAATAGATTTATATTCTACTGGAATGTAATGAAATTAGGGTCTATCTTTTGCAGTATCTAAATTTAGCTAAACATTCAAATAGTTAATTTAATCTTGTGAAAATACTTTTTGAATAAAAGTGTCCTGAGTGAAGGTAAAAATATGGTATTTGAAAAATATTTCAGCTGATTTATTTATACATTTCAATACAAAAAGAAAAATAGCACCAAGGAGTATATTTCTTTTTGACTCTACCAGGTACTTCAGCATCTATGAGGAAAATATTTTTCAATTTAAAAATGATGACCTACTGAGATAAAGTAGTTGAAATTTTTAATGATTTTTAAATTCAATAATATGCATTTCTGGAGAAAATTACAGGGAATTTTATTAAAAATTAGGGATAATAACAAACTACTGGACCCTCTTGTTGATACTTAAGGCTTTTAGGTGGTATCCTTTCTTCTAAGTCATTTCCAAGCTCCATTGACTGGCTCTCTAGTTAACTTTTGTCTTGATGATTTGCCCACCTTTGGGATCATCATATTCAATTTCTAATTTTCTTTTTTAGTATTTATAGTCAAAACCTAGGATGAATTTGTGTTGGCATGACACTAAATGTGGGTACTTTTTTCTGATATCAAAGCCCAGTATCTGACACTGATGTGTGAGGATATTTGTGTATGACTAAAAGTTCTTATTAGGATATAGGCTGTTGAACATGCTTTATTGATGTATTTTGCTGCTTCTTATACTATTTAAAAATTATATCAGCATAGTGTTCGGAATCTTCTCAAAAAAGAAGAGCACTTATATCCATTATAAACTTAAGCAACATATCTTCTCAAATAAGTGTATCATGTGTATCTCTAAGGTGTGGTGTCATGATTCAGAAGGGCTCCTTTAGCTGTGTATAGGACCATTGCCACACACTCCTACATTCCAGGCTGCAACTCAAAGTAGTAATTGATTATATTCTCCATTTAGGTCTTTCTGGTAGAGAGGGATCTCTGACTAAATGATTCAATTTGGGTAAGAGATTTCATTTGTCTTTTTGGCATTTGTTTTGGATTTTTGTTTCTGTTAGTTTTTGATATTTGTAGTTTACTCATTTGAGTCATAAATATAGGATCAGTATGGTTTAACTACACCGTATATTCAGGAGACTAAGAAACTTATTTAGTTCATAATGATAAATGTGAGATGTTATCTTGACCAGTAAATGCACAGTTGAAATGTTCTAATGAAGTTTAGGATTTCTTGCAATGGCAAAGTAATGAAGTAGTCACACATATGCCAAGTAAATAACAATTTTTTAATTAAATAAAATAACTAAAGAGCTATTTAAAGATAGAAACTTAAGGAACATTTTATATCAAAAATTGTAACAAGAAAGCGTAAATACAACAAATTCATTATTTATTGGATCAAGATGAGAAACCAGCCCCCCTTGGATTTAGCTATGAACACATAAACACAAGTAAATGAGATATCAGGAGAATTATCACTTATAGGTGTCAGAGATTATAGTATTAATCTGGAAAAAACAGCTGGAAATTGGAGGGTAAAATCAGAATCCTGAAAACCATTAGACTGACTTCTAAATATGGAATATAGATTGCAAAAACATGATTGGCAGCTAACCGTGTGTGAGCGAGAGACTCTGTGGGCACGGCAAAAATACAGGCAGAGAGAAGAAAAACAATCTATTCATAAAATATACATCCATGAACTTAAAGGCAAATCAATAAAATTATCCAATTTGAAGGATAGAAAATATTTTTTAAAATTAATTGATAGTAAACAGAACCTCAGAGACCTGTGGGGCAATGTAAGCCAGTCTGACATATGGTCAAAAGATTTGTAGTAAATGAGAAGAGAAAGAAAGAGGGAGAAAAATATTTGAAGAAATAATGGCTTAAAACTTCCCAAATTTATGGAAAAGATTAATTTGCAGATCCAAGAAGCTCAACTAACCCCAGCTAAGTTGAATACTAAAAGCATATTTAACATTGGAATGGCTTATTCCAAAGGATAAAAGAACACAACCTGTAACTAAGAATTCTACATCCCACCAAGTTATCCTTCAAAAATGAAGAAGAATAAATCCATTTTTAGAATAAAAATTGAGAAAATTTTGATTTTTTTCAAAGATTTTATTTATTCATTTGAGAGAGAGAGCGAGAGCATAAGCAGAAGGGAAAGGGGGAGAGAATCTGAAGCAGACTCTGTGCTGAGCACAAAGCCTGATATGGGGCTTTATCCTATGACCATGAGATCATGACCCAAGCTGAAACCGAGCATCGGACACTTAACTGACTGAGCTACCCAGGTACCTGAGAAAATTTTGTTTTGTTTCTAGATTGCCATTATAAGAAATGTTAAAGAAACTCCTTCAGTCTGAAAGGAAGTGTCATTTGATGAAAACTTAGATCTATAAGTTGTGGAAGGGAGTTTTTGGGGAAGAAATATTTTTAGGGTAATAGATACATTCTATATTCACTTTGTGGTAATTAAATAAGTGTATTTGTCAAAATTTATCAAATTGTATACTTAATATGTTATTGTATATAAATTATATCTCAATAAAATAATTTTTCAGTGGAAAGGCCCTCAGATTGGTGTGGTATGGCAAAATTCCTGATTTGGTTCTTACTGTGAAGAAAATAATTTCACATCACTATCTACATCATTACACTTCTAATAACTCCTGATGAAACCTGGAAGAAAATTTGTGTTGGAGCTTGGATCATAGTAAAAAATGCCAATAATGAGAGTTCAGCATAATTGTAAACAGGATAGTTACAAGTACTTGGATAATTGACATTTCTTTAGGGTAAGCAACTTCCAGTTTAAAATGTTTTTAACTGGATAATTTGACTTAGATAAAATAGTTAATCTTTTAAGGACTGTGGAAATACAAATTGTCAGTTTGTTTTATAAGTGGACTGATTTAAAACACAAAGTATAATGGACAGAGTTCCCATTTTGGCTTTAAAATAGAAATCTAAAACTTTTACCTTTAAAAATTATTTAGAAAATGAGTAAAAATTACAATTAAGATAGGAGAAATTGAATAAATTAAATCCTAAGGCTTATATGTAGAATGGAATGGAAAAGAAAACAAGCATCGCTCTAGTCTTTAATGAACCAAATTTTCTCAATAGGTAAAAAAAATAAAGAAAAATATGGAAAAATTAAAGAAATTTAAAGGTTGATGTTAACATTTTTGTAGCTTGTTATAACTGTTTGTTGCCTATATTTTAAAATGGTGAAAGCACTTAAAAGTGCTTACACATTAGACATTAAAAAGTTTAAAACATTCATTTTTAATCAATATGTATTTGAAAAAAGAATTTGTTGAAATTATGCTTTTTATTTATTAGCTCTGTTCCTATATTAATTTAGAAAAAACTATTTTTGGGGTATCAATAAATTTAATCAGTGGACAAAGAACTAGTAATGATAGAATAGTGATAGTGAAATAAATAATGGCTACTTGTTATGCACCTAAGTCTTTTGGGGAAAACCATAAAAATATAAAGCAGATAAAGAGATCTCTTTCCTTGCAAACAGTCACCTTGACAGCTTTCTTTCTTTAGTTCTCCTGAACATGCCAATTCTTTTTTGTTTTATCATATTTCAGAAAATATAAGCCATCCACCAAAAGAGAATGATAGTCTAGAAGTATGATAATATTAACACAGCATGATAAATTTGGCTCCTAATGAAGCCTGCTCTTAACTCTATGACCCTTTCCAAACCCCTATCATGAACTCATGTACTTTTTTTTTTTTTTTTAACAAGTTTGAGATCCTTCCCTGGAAAAGAAGAAGGAAATGTCTGATCAAAACTTCTAAAATTCACCCCTGGCTTTTATCAAATGGTGAGGGCAAAAATTACATTGTCTATGATATTTACTCCTTTTATAAAAATCAGAAACCAGCAGGGAAAGCAGTGTATAATTTACAAACAATATGCAAGGATTGAAACAATAGGCATAGAATTATAATTAAGTAGTTCTAACATAAAAACTTAAAAAAAATTCATACATTCATGTCAAAAATAGTTTAGACAGAAGGGGACATGTGGACTCTCCCAATACTAATAATGGTAATAGTTGAGTTTGGCGGATTTCTTGTATTTTGTTTTGTTTTGTTTTTGTCCTTTTGTATCAGGCAGTGTTCAAGGTCATCTGCACATATTAACTTCTTTAGTCTTTGGGTCTGGCCTGTGACTATTTTTGCAAATGTAGAACCAGGGCACACAGAGGTTAGGTCGCACACTCCAGTGACATAGCCATTTTGTTAGACCAAACTGTATCAGAGGAAAGGTTGAGATAAATGGCCTAAGGATCATAGCTTATTAATTTAAAAAGGCATTTAAATACTACTACTAGTAATAGATTTGTCCTATGCACCAGCAATGTTGCTAAAAAATTAATAAAATAATTCAGTCTCTCTGCGCTAAAATGTTAAAGAAATAATGCATAATTTTAATATGAAGATGTTAGAAAAAGGTGATTATGAGAAAAATTACAATTTAATGGCCACATTAGTTCCTTTTTATCACATTTACTGTAGGATGCTCTTTTAGACTGTGTTCTAAATCTTTCTTCTTTATTGAGCTCTGCCCATGAAAATCTGTGTTTAAAGAAGAAAATAATTGGATTCAAAGAAAAAAAGTGTTTAGAGACAGAAACTAAGAATGATTATTTACTGGACTTGATGGCCTCCAAGTTTAAAATCGAAAGTACTTAATTAAGACTTGAAGCTTCTGTTGATATTCTATAAAAAAGCACTTTCTCTTGCTTTAAGATAAATATGTTTTCCTGTCCTGGCAACAAAGTAAGCACAGGTGAATATTTTGATTACATGTATATAAAAACTTATCAACTCAAGATTAAAATATATGGACCAAGCATGCGATTCAAATGTTTAATAACTGATTTTTTTTCTCTCTCAGGACTGATGGTGTTTTGGCATATGTCTTCCCTAGCTGTGATATGAAGAACATGTGAGTGCGTTCTTGGACCTTGCCCACTTGGCAAATCATGGAATGGGAAAAAAAGAAATGAGGATTTTGAGTGGGGAAAATAAGTGGGTTAGTCAAATTCCTTTTCTTTAGTGAAAGGTGTATTTGTGTATAGGAAAAATGGAAGCAGGGAGAGACTATTAATGGACCATTTTAAACAATGGAAAAGTCTATTAGCAAAGTCAGTTAACAAAGTAGCAAAATATCCTGAATCAGGAGTCTAGGAAAGAAATAGGTGTCTGGTGCGTGCACAGGTTAGGGTATGGTGAGAAGAAGGGACAATTTGCCAAAACCTCTAATAGGCTAATGTCTTGTAGCATCCCTGTGCAAAGCTTGGACTTAGCCAAGTTAAAATAGATGATGGGTGATAGGTTTAAAGTCAGTTCTGGTGAAGTAAAAGTTGAACTTCCCTGCTTCTTGTTGAATAAGGGAAAATGAGAGGAAAGGAGCCTCATATGTGAAACTGAACAAAATGAAGAACCTTAGAAGGAAGCAATTAGTTCCCCCAGAGGCATCATGAATGTGGAAGCAAGGTATCTTGGTCTCTTCCCTGAGGAAACAAGTGACCTTTCCAGAACATAGCAGTAGAAGGGCCCAAAGGTAGGACTACTTGGATGTAGGTGGGGGAGCCTCACATCTCAGACTGAATACAGGTGCTAATTGGACATGAACAATTAAAACATCTTTTATCATCAGCAACAATTTAAAATAGTTAAATCTCTGAAGGTTTCATGGGCAAGGGCCACCCCTCTAAAACCTAGTCTGTTAGAAATAGATTATTGGACCCAATTAGTGAATGTCAAAACCAAAGCCAAATGTTAGCCAATAAATAAATAATAACTGAATTAACTTAAATACTTTTTAAATTTTTGGTGTTCAATACATCACATTAAATTAGAGTTAAGGGGCTCCTGGGTGGCTTAGCTGTTAAGCGTCTGCCTTCGGCTCAGGTCATGATCCCAGGGTCCTGGGATCGAGCCCCGCATCGGGCTCCTTGCTCTGCAGAGAGCCTCCTTCTCCCTCTCCCACTCCCCCTGCTTGTGTTCCCTCTCTCACTGTCTCTCTCTCACTGTCTCTCTCTCTGTGTCAAAATAAATAAATAAAACAATTTTTTAAAAAAATAAATAAATAAATTAGAGTTAAGTAAGAGTTCTAGACAAAATTTCAAAGATGTCATTACTTTTATTGCTATTTTCTATTAACTGTATGAAGTTCAGGTTTTTATATTAGATATTTTACCTTTTTATTTTTGTAATATGCCTTTGGGGAGATAATAAAATTTCTCCTCTTTTTAAGATGCTATGGTATGTTGATATGCCACTAGGAGGCCACATCTAGATTTGTAAACTATAAAAATAATTTGAGATAATTTGACAATATTTTTAAAGAAAATTACTCTTACGCAACCAACTTAGAAAAAAATATGGAGGATTCTGAGTCTTCTTTTATCCTCCTTTGTGGTGTTTTTTTTGTTTGTTTGTTTTGTTTTGTTTTTTACTAAAACTAAATATATTATTTCCAAAACTCTCCCTACAAGATGTGAAACAGTTTTAGGATCATATTCTGAGTTTAAACAAAAATGGCACTTGTGATGAGCACTGGGTATTATATGTAAGTGATGAATCACTAAATTCTATTCCTGAAACCAATATTACACTATATGTTAACTAACTAGAATTTAAACAAAAACTTGAAAATAAAATTTAAACAAAAATGATAATAAAAAAAGAAAATTTAATTTCACATACAGAATATTTGTAATAAACTCTGGATGGTTTCTTGGTAGTTCCTCAGATTATTTTTCCCTTTTATGTTTACATGTCCCAGGGGAAAAGAGAGAATATGACAAATTTGATTTTTTTTACTGTGTAGTAAGAGGAAATTGATATGAATGCCACCTACAAATTGTGTGCTTATTTTTACATTAATCAACTCTATCAAAAAATGAATTCAATTACATCATAATGAAAAATTTAAATAATTTTCTTCCTTACTGTGGATTGCCTTTTTAACTGCCAATGACTGACAAACCCATTTCACAGGCGAGGTACTTAAACTGATTAGCAAAATTCAATAGACAGCAAGTCCTATACTGCTACGTCTAAGGAGTAGAATTCGAGAAGATTTTGAATAGCAGATTAACTAAACTATGGCAGTGTATATTTAAAAACAGTCTAAAACCTTATCATAAGCTCTTACAAGTATAAAGTCTATGCCACACACAGAACTAGGAGTAACCGTTATCAAATTACTACAGGAAAGCTTCTAGGGATGCTTATATTTGCACACTGACCATATCTAACTTATAGTCATAGATATCCAATTAAAAATAACCTTGTACTCTCAGAATCATTTTTTTTCAAAAGTCAAGGCCGGATTCTTCTATCTTCTTACTTGTCTGTCCCCTAATCAAGTTCTGTCCATGAACAACCCCACTGGATCTCTGTTGGGTTAAACAATGGCAGATGTTCTCAACAGTTCACAATGTCATTAAGTGCCAGCAACAGAGAATTTAGAATCCTGTGTCCCATTGCAAGTTAGCACTTACCCCAGTGGAATATTAATCTTTTACTAATTATCAAATAACATAATAAACCACTACCAAAGCATGGTGCTTTCAGCTTCCCCTTCTACCTGGACCACTTAAGACTACACCATGAAAATCCACTTTTCTAGACATGGATCACTTAAGACTATACCATGAAAATCCACTTTTTTTTTTTTTTTTTTAGACATGGATCCCCAACTCTTTTGGAGAAACAATTATTTGAAAAATATACCCCATAATTTGTGCTCCTGGTAGGTAATAAATATATTTTGAGACTGAAGTAGATCTTGAGGTCTATGCTTCAAATTTAGTAAAGGATTGATGATGAAGTTCTGAAAAACTGCATTAGGAAACCATCCAAACATGCTATTTGGGATAACTTGAGAGAGAGTTAAGGCAATCTTAGTTTTAGAACTTCTAATCATCTTTATTATATTTATCCTCTGCTGGCTTACATAGTCTTTGGTTCCCTGATGATTGATTCCACCTGCCCTAGAAACTCCCTATGAGAATCCAGATAAGCGATATAGTCCTGATTTTAGGGAGCCTTATTTTTTAGATAGCACTTTCCAGGAGCCAGTTGTCAGAGTAAGTATTTCTATATTCATCATTTTATAGAACTGAATATTCTGGAGCATTTTCCTGCTCATACTTTACTAGAAACTTCCATACACTTTATGTATTCTCATGAATACATCTTTAATAAAGCAAGCAGTTCTAAGGCCACACTTCTTCCCTTCTTGGTGAAAGATCTCGCCACTCTAATTTGTTAATTTAATCCCACATTGATCAACCAGCCAGAGGCCTGAGTGGGTGGGAAGTGGAGAGGGGAGAAACTATGTTAGGGGTGCCTGGGTGGCTCAGTTGGTTAAGCGACTGCCTTCGGCTCGGGTCATGATCCTGGAGTCCCGGGATCGAGTCCCACATTGGGCTCCCTGCTCAGCGGGGAGTCTGCTTCTCCCTCTGACCCTCTTCCCTCTCGTGCTCTCTATCTCTCATTCTCTCTCTCTCAAGTAAATAAATAAAATCTTTAAAAAAAAAAAAAGAAACTATGTTAAACAAAAAATCTAAAGTAAGACAGGAAGCCTCTAGGAATTTACATGTTTTCCTTTCCTTTAAAGTATAAGGAAGATGAGAACATAATCTGTTTCTAACCTTGGCATAAACCATTTCACTAATCCAGTTTTTGGATTTGTGTTCCTCCCTTGTGGACCACAATTTGACTCTTATTATCATTCCCATCAAACTGTCCTTCTAAAGCAAAACTCATTTTAGTAGTACCTAAATATATTGTTTTGAACTAACTACATAAGCCACATAAATAATAGGATGTGACTATCAACAGATGGAAAGTTTGTCGTTGCAATGATGTCCCACAGCTGTGCATATCAACAGTGGTGACTGGATTTCAAATCCACTGTTACCATATGTATCACGCATTACTCAAATACAAGTGTTTTAGTATTTGAGTAATGCATTAGGCCACTTATTTTGAATAAAAGGTTCTTTGAATTCCTGAGTTCTAATTTTCTTTACCCATTAGATTTACTAATTAAGCACCTACCAGAACAGATGCTGTTCTAGGTGCTGAGGTTTGTTAGTGTACAAAACTGATTATCTTTCTATTATCTTGAGGATTATGATCTAGTGGGAGGGTGACAGTATGCTGAAGAGTATAATGAAGAAAAACAAAGAGCAAAAAGAGGGGAGGTGATCGGAATACTATTTTACATAGGGAAATCCAAGATGAGGTGAAAAGATAACATTTAACTTTTGATAGATTTTCAGAGTATAACTACACATATTTCTCAGAACTACTGATGAAGGTAACCTATCGACAGCTTTTTAGTGACAAAATCACAGTTTTTTTAACAAGCATTTTCTCTCTCTCTTTCCCTAAATATGAAATATTCTTTTTTGTTTGTTTGTTTTTCCTTTTTTTCACTTTAAATTTTTTATTGTTATGTTAATCACCATACATTACATCATTAGTTTTTGATGTAGTGTTCCATGATTCATTGTTTGTGCATAAGTATTCTTATTTAGTTGTTCAGAATGAAACTCACCATAATAATGAAAATGTGTTTTTTAAGCTGAGTACTTAATGAAAGAACAATTAAAATATGTGTGTATAGAATAATTTTTTTCTATTGTAAGTGGAATGAAAGGAAAGAAACCATCGTGGTATTTCAAGTGAATTACAATCACTTATGTACATGATTCTTTTATTGCAGACTTAAAATTCAGGCTTAAAATTCATCACTGTGCACAATTCCCCATGTACAACATCTGGCACTGGCACTGTGAATGTTTGAACAAACTTTTGACCCATACAGGTGTCTCTGCTTCAGACCACATCTCTTCCTACATGTTTTTTGCTTATTAAGTGGTATAGGCTTGTAGACTCTGTTCAAAGTGCAGGGCATTTTCTGACCATCTAAATAGACCCCAAATGGCATGAACTAATATGAATACACTCTCTCCGTAACAGGTGAAGCACTTTAAATCTGGCAAACTCCTCTATGGAGGTTTTCAATCTTGTGTTGATTTCAATTGGTAGCAGATATTAACTTGCCTAGACCTCACATTGTGAGAATATATAAAATATTTTGATGTGATTATTTTAGAGGAAAAAATCTGCTTAATTTACCATAGTATCTTGAAATTTCATTACTGCATACCCCATGAATCTGATTTTGCCCTGGACATTTATTTCTTTAGCTTCTTTGGCTATGACTTTGAGATATTAGGAATTGCATAGGTTATATATTAATGCTACATTTTTCAAACTCTTAATGCTATAATATTCTTTATGTCAAATAATCATTTGGCACTTAGAGCAACTGTGAAGTTAATTTACATTTTTATTATGGACAGTCAATTAACATGGGCTGTTGCTGTCTCCCTGCTTTGAATATAATCCTGAAATTATTACGGAAATATGAGTAAATTTGATAGATTCCGGAGCCTAACATAAAAACTGAATGGAGATAAATTTGTGGAGGCCAAAGATATTTGATTACAATAGAAGAAAGAAAGGAAAAGAGCTGGATTCCTAAGAAAAGCAAGAGGCTAGAGATGAATACCTTGCTTTTGCTCTTTTGCTTACTTCCACAGTACAAACTCAGTGACAGTCCCAGTTTTGTACATACACATCAGCAACTTAGTATCTGCCAGAGGGGTCAGTGGCTGAGTATTCCCTCCTTCTCTCTACTTCACTTGAAAGATTACATGAGTAAAATCCAGAAAGACAACTATTAGAAGAGACCCAGGGTGGGGGGCATGGGGAAGAGTTTGAAGTCAATTACAAACAAGAATGTCACCCGGCAGAAGAGGGTGGAAATAGAGGAAGGCCAGCCTATAGTTAACACCAGAGACTGCCCTGAGGCTTACCTTTTCCTCCATAAATTTATATGAAATGAAGCAAAATTAATGGATCTCAAAAAATAAGAATTTTAAATAAGCATAATACATATCTTTGAGGACATAAAAAGGATAATGGAAAGATAAAGCAGGAACAAGTAGTCATTAAAATAACCAGCTTCAAATATTGCATACAAAATTCTGAAGTAAGCCAACAGATGGGTATAGATCAACAGGAAAGTGAATTAGTGAGTAAAAAATCAGAAAGAGGAACTCTTGCAGAGGACATTGAGAGTAAATAAATAGAAAATGTAAAATAAATAAAATAAAAGTAAAAAAAACATTAGAAGTTAAAGATATGAGTGTGAACAAGCTAAACAGGGAAAAAATACATAGAAGGGAAGAAATATTAGATGAAAGAGTTATTTAAAATTTCCCCAATTAATGAAATATATAAGATGAGAGAATTTTAAACAAAACTTATGTTAAACAAATCAAAATAGTCACACCTAAATCAACACTTATAAACTTCAAGTCTAAAGAATTGTCTAAAAAAGAGGGGTGCCTGGGTGGCTCACTCAGACCTTCGGCTCAGGTCATGATCCCAGGGTCCTGGGATCAAGCCCCACATCGGGCTCCCTGCTCAGTAGGGAGTCTGCTTCTCCCTTTGCCTCTGCCTGCCGATTCCCCTGTTTGTGCTCGTTCTCTCTCTCTTTCTCTGTCAAATAAATAAATAAAATCTTAAAAAAACAATTCCCAAGAAAGTTCCCATATATATGTATACACACACACACACACACACACACACACACACACACACACACACACACACACATTGACTTAGATTTCCCAATAGCATCACTGAATGCAGGAAGAAAACAGGGTAATCTTTTTAAGATTTAAAAGAAAATTTCAAACTTGCAATTTTATATATATTCCTAGAATATCATTTAATGCAAGACTGAAAAAAAATAAATGCAAGACTGAAATAAAGATCCTTATTTATAAAAGTACAGTTGACCCTTGCACAACACAGGTTTGAACTGCATTAGTCTACTTATATTTGGATTTTTTCAATAAATATATATACAGTACTGTAAATGTGTTTTCCTTATGATTTTCTTAATAACATTTTCTTTTCTGTAGTTTATTCATTGTAAGAATACAGTATGTAATACATATAATATACAAAATAGGTGTTAATCGACTATGTATGTTAACAGTAAGGCTTCCAGTCAACAGAAGGTTGTTAGTGTTAAGTTTTGGGGGACTCAAAAGTTACATGTGGATTTTCAACTGCATAGGGGTTTGCTCCCCTAACCCCACATTGTTCAGGGGTAAACCATAGATGTTTTATCACACACACACACACACACCCAAACCCAAAAACTTTGAAATATTTATGAAAGAAATACACAAACAAAGAAATAAATATAGGAGAACGTAACTAGTTATTACAATCAAAAACAATTAGTAACTTAGCAAATGATACTCTTTTCACCTATGAAATGACCATCTCTCTTCCCCTGATTCATTACCCAAGCCACATAAATGGTAAAAACCCAGAATGAAAACTCTAGAATGACAGGAATATGTGTGTGTGTGTGGAGGGGGGAGTGGAGGTGTGGGGAGTAGAAAACCAGAGGGAAGTGATAGTTTGTTGTGATTCCTATGGTCTGGTAGACAAATTAGGTAAAAATAAAAGCAAAATTTTAGAAGAAAAAATAATAAATATTGGTCTTAAATAGCTAGATGTAACCACTAGAGAAACAAACATTTGTATGTATACTTCCAGTTAAACATTTTTGGTTGATTAAAATGTTTGCCTTCCATTCCCTCCTAAGTGTATACCAAAATAATCCTTAATGAATAACAATGTCATGCATGCATGGCAATAAAGAGAATTGAGGGAAAAGACAACACTAGATGAAAGATGTCAACATAATTTTGGAAGACAAAAGTAAACAGAAAACTGGTCACCGAGTAAAAGTTGAGAATGCTAAAATCTAAATATGGAAAAGAGGGAAGCCAACAAAAAGAAAGATTCATTACTTCTCCCATCTACATTGATCAGGATTCCAGGCCCTGTATGCTTCTGGGAAGTGGGTTCTTGTAAGAGGTGGGGCTTAAAACATTGAAGGATTTGCTGAAATTTCTAGATTGCCTCCTTCATCGCAAATAGCCAAGTGACTACTCTTCTTTCACCATGAGGAAACAAGGAAGGCTTATATTCTGGGGAGATTAAAAAAGAGATTCTGTACTTAAAAACTTTAACCAAGGGCAACTGGATGAGGTACCTTATTGAAAGCAGAGGAATTGAATAAATGTTTACATCCATGGTAAATAACTAGACTATAGACCCCCCTTCTCCTATTTATCATCCAGAATCTATCAACTAGACTTAAGTCTGTAGGCAAGAGAGTGAACGAATCCTCTGTGGAAAATTAAACAGTCCAAAGAATTCAAGTAATGGAATTAGTTGTTTCTCCCCCAAAACTGGCAAGGCACATTGTTCTGTCATTCTGTGTTGAAGCACACCCACTACCACTCCAAGTTAGCAAGACAAAACCATCCACTCAAGATTTTCACTTTTTTTTTTTTTTTTTTAGGGAGAGGGAGGGGCAGAGGGAGAGAATCTTAAGCAGGCTCCATACCTAGCACAAAGTCCAAAGCAGGGCTCTATCTCACAGCCTTGAGATCATGACCTGAGCTGAAATCAAGAGTTGGACACTTAACCAACTGAGCTACCCAGACACCCTGAAAATTTTCACTTTTAAATATAAATATATATATAAAATATATATAAACATTAAATATAAATGAATACCTATGGACCTGAAAGATATTTCAGACAGTTTTTTATATCAAAGGAAGCTAGAAAAATTAAGAAAATGAAACTTCCAAAAATAATATCTTCAGAGATATAAGATACTGTTTTTATGAGTAAAAATAGAATGATATAGAAGGGAACACTCAGAAAACAAGAAAGCTCTTGGAATGAAAAATATGAGAACAGAAGAAAAAAAGTAGAGTATTGGGAAAACGATGAAGAATTCCAAAAAGCTTAAAATGACAAAAAGCTAAAAAAAGAGTAATGGAAAGACAAGAATTTTGAGGATCAATCCAAGCAGTTGTGTGTCCAGCAAATCCAGACTAAAAAAAAAAAAAAGAAAAGAAAGAAAGAAAGAAAAAGAGAGAAAATGCGTAGAAGAAAATAATCAAACACATGCTAAAGTCTCCCGTTTCCAATGATATGTAGGATTGACTATCCTGCAAGTGCTCCTGTTACAAAACAATTTAAAATGCTAGATGATATGTAAATTATATCTCAATAAAGCTGTTATACTTTTTAAAATCCTAGATGAAATGTTTGAAAGCATCTTTTTTAAAATACAGAGCTGAATTGAGAAAGTAAGCAAGCTCCTCTGAGGACAAGAATGAGCCAGAAGCATGAATCCAGTTTAGGAAAAGTGTGTTGAATCCATGGCTGCCCTAAAGGCACCTGAACTTTTAATGGTTGCAGTGTGGAAAAGAACTGAGACCTAGTGCTGTGCGAGGTAGAATATCAGAATAATAACCCCACACAAAGATGTGTGAGGGTCTGCAATCTCAGTGTCACAGAAACTAAAAATAATCTGTTCTATAAAGGGAGAGGTTCAGCAAATTCGCCACAGCTTTGGCACTTGTTTTTAGGATGAAAGTCAATCCTGAGAATTCTTAACTATATGTTGCCCTTGTGAAGACTGGAGTTTGAATTCCCAATACAGAAGTGGTATCAAACACATCCAACCTGGGAAATTAATTTGAAGAGATCCCAAGTCAGGAGCACCTTGAACAATCGCAAATCCTCTATGGAGTATTGTGCCTTTACACCAAGAATCATGAAATGTTCTCAGATAAACCACTGCACATGCACTCACAATTTTAAAAAAATCACAAAATACTAGAGTAAAACAGTGGTTTATCATCTTTATCCTCAGAGATAATCACTTTCAAGCCTTTAGTCATTTCTTTTCTTATTTACTTTCATCTTTACAGAGAATATAAATAATAAGTAATCTATTTATTTATTCTCCCACTTTATTTTTTGTAGATTAGGCTTTGTTTTATTGCTATGTAAGAAGAGTCTTTTAGTTTTTAGTTCCTCTCCATGAGCATTTGTTCATGTACAGGAAAAAAAATACATTGTTTCTAGCCTCAGCCTCATAATATAATAGAAACATTTTAAAATCAATTTTTTAGAGTTCTAGAGTTTTTTGATTTTAAAATCAAATTTTAGAGTTCTAGAGTTTTGATTATTTGGGATATATGCTATTCACATTTGAGCTGCATTGATTTTATTTGTAATCAGAGTATAGCTCTTTTGCCACTGAAGTAAATTTATTTATTCATTCATTCATTCAAGGTATAACTGACACGTTAGTTTCAGGTGTAAAACATAATGCTTCAATTATCTATATATTTTGCAAAATGATTACCACAATAACTCCAGTTAACATCTTGTACCATCCATAGTTACAGAATTTTTTTGTGTGTGGTAAGTGCTTTTAAGAACTTCTAAGCTCTGTTCTCCAAGCAACTTTCAAATATGTGATAGAGTATTATTAACTATAGTTGCAGTGCTGTGTATTACATCCCCCTGACTTATTTATTTTATAATTGGAAGTTTGTACCTTTTGATTCCCTTCACCCATTTTGTCCACCTCCCATTCCCCCACTTCTGGCAACCGCTAATCTGTTCTTGGTATCTATAAGCTTGTTGTTGTTTTTTTTTCCTAAAGATTCCACATATAAGTGAGAATATACAGCACTTTCTTTCTCTCCTTATTTCACTTATCATACAGCACTCAAATTCCACCCATATTGTCACAAATGACAACATTTCATTTTTTTATGACTGAATGATATTTTATTGTGTATATGTAGCACAATTTCTTTATTCATTCATCCAGTGATAGACTTTTAGGTTGTTAACATATCTTGACTACTGTAGATGATATTAAAATAAACATGGGGATGCATATATCTTTTTAAATTAGTGTTTTCATTTTATTCAGGTAAATACCCAGAAGTACAATTGCTAGATCATACGGTAATACTACTTTTTAGCTTTTTGAAGAACCTCCATGCTGTTTTACATAGTGGTTGCACCAATTTATATTCCCACCAACAGTGCACAAGTGTTTCCTATTCTTCACATCCTTGTCAACACTTATTATATCTTGTCTTTTTTATGACTGCCATCCTAATAGGTTTAAGGTGATATCTCAGCATGGTTTTGATTTGCATTTCCCTAATGATTAGTAATGAGACTGTCCTTTCCCCATTGTATATTATAGACTCCTTTGCTGTAAATTCATTGACCATGTATCTGTGGGTTTATTTCTTGGCTCTCTATTCTGTTCCATTTATCTCTGTGTCTGTTTTTATATCAATACCATACTATTTTGCTTACTACAGCTTTGAAATCAGAAAGTAAATGCCTCCAGGTTTGTTTGTCTTTCTCAAGATTGCTTTGGCTAATGTGGCATCTTTTGTAGTTCCACATATTTTAGGACTGTTTGTTCTATTTTTGTGAAAAATGCCATTGGAATTTTGATAGGAATTGTATTGAACCTTTAGATTGCTTTGGATAATGTGGACATTTAAACAATATTGATTCTTCTAATCCATGAGCATAGACTATCTTGCCATTTATTGATGTTTTTTTAAATTCTGAAATAAATTATTATCTGTTCATTAACTTTTTTTCCTCCCTATGAATCTATCATTAATTTGCTCCCAAAGGTACAAAACTCTCCTTAGTACTGAAGTACATCAGGTCACATATCCACCTGTGTTTCTTTCAGTCTTCTTCTCCAGATCGGTTTCTAGATCTGCTGCCCACTTTATTGGCTTGCCTCTGACTTTAGCAATGTACTGAGCACCTTCTTTGTCACCCTCATAAGATCCCACTGTTAAGATTTTACTTATTTATTCATTTATTCATTCATTCATTTTTAGGTTAGTCAATCCTCCAGTAGCATACTAAGATGGTGTGCATTGGACTTAAATTTTATAATGCTTGCATGTCTGACAATGTTTTTAAGCAATTAATCAAAGGGAAAACTGAAATAACTATTATGAATAAGAATATGTTTTCATCCTCATTAGCAATGTAGAGAATTCTGGTGTAGGCATGAATGTAAGAAATACTGTGGGCCTATTTTAAGATGGTGGGTGGTTTGGGGTATACCAGAAATGTACATCAGTGATTTATCTAGCTTCATTGGTACTCAGTTCTAATATGTGTTGGTGCTATGTACAATTGATTTAACTTCTTTTTTTTATTTTTATTTTTAATTTTTTATTGTTATGTTAATCACCATACATTACATCATTAGTTCTTGATGTAGTGTTCCATGACTCATTGTCTGTGCATAACAACCAGTGCTCCACGCAGAATGTGCCCTCTTTAATACCCATCACCAGGCTAACCCATCCCCCCACCCCACTCCCCTCTAGAACCCTCAGTTTGTTTTTCAGAGCCCATCGTCTCTCATGGTTCGTCTCCCCCTCTGACTTACTCCCCTTTACTCTTCCCCTCCTGCTATCTTCTTCTTTTTCTTTTTTCTTAGCATATGTTGCATTATTTGTTTCAGAAGTACAGATCTGTGATTCAACAGTCTTGCACAATTCACAGTGCTCACCATAGCACATACCCTCCCCAATGTCTATCACCCAGCCACCCCATCCCTCCCAGCCCCCACCACTCCAGCAACAATTTGTTTCCTGAGATTAAGAATTCCTCATATCAGTGAGGTCATATGATACATGTCTTTCTCTGATTGACTCATTTCACTCAGCATAACACCCTCCAGTTCCAACCACGTTGTTGCAAATGGCAAGATCTCATTCCTTTTGATGGCTGCATAATATTGTTCAATTTCTTTCATGCATATTTTACAGGTTTCTGAGTACAGATCCCTTGCCTCTTTGGTTAAATTTATTCCTAGGTATCTTATGCTTTTGGGTCCAATTGTAAGTGGGATTTGTCTCTCTTGATTTGTCTCTCTTCTGTCTTGTTGTTGGTGTATAGGAATGCCACTGATTTCTGTGCATTGATTTTATATCCTGCTACTTTACTGAATTCCTGTATGAGTTCTAGCAGTTTTGGGGTGGAGTCTTTTGGGTTTTCCACATACAGTATCATATCATCTGCAAAGAGTGAGAGTTTGACTTCCTCTTTGCCGATTTAGATGCCTTTGATTTCTTTTTGTTGTCTGATTGCTGTGGCTAGGACTTCCAATACTATGTTGAATAGCAGTGGTGATAGTGGACATCCCTGCCGCGTTCCTGACCTTAGGGGAAAAGCTCTCAGCTTTTCCCCATTGAGAATGATATTCGCTGTAGGTTTTTCATAGATGGCTTTAATGATATTGAGGTATGTACCCTCTATCCCTATACTCTGAAGAGTTTTGATCAAGAAAGGATGCTGTACTTCGTCAAATGCTTTTTCTGCATCTATTGAGAGGATCATATGATTCTTGTTTTTCTTTTGTTAATGTACTGTATCACGTTGATTGATTTGCGGATGTTGAACCAGCCTTGCATCCCAGGGCTAAATCCCACTTAGTCATGGTGAATAATCCTTTTAATGTACTGTTGGATCCTATTGGCTAGTATTTTGGTGAGAATTTTTGCATCCATGTTCAACAAGGATATTGGTCTGTAATTCTCCTTTTTCATGGGTTCTTTGTCTGGTTTGGGGATCAAGGGAATCCTGGCCTCATAAAATGAGTTTGGAAGTTTTCCTTCCATTTCTATTTTTGGAACAGTTTCAGAATAGGTATTAATTCTTCTTTAAAGGTCTGATAGAATTCCCCTGGGAAGCCATGTGGCCCTGGGCTTTTGTTTGTTGGGAGATTTTTGATGACTGCTTCAATTTCCTTAGTAGTTATAGGTCTGTTCAGGTGTTCTATTTCTTCCTGGTTCAATTTTGGTAGTTGATACATCTCTAGGAATGCACCCATTTCTTCCAGGTTATCTAATTTGCTGGCATAGAGGTGCTCATAATATGTTCTTATAGTTGTTTGTATTTCTTTGGTGTTGGTTGTGATCTCTCCTCTTTCATTCTTGATTTTGTTGATTTGGGTCATTTCTCTTTTCTTTTTGATAAGTCTGGCCAGGGGTTTATCAATCTTATTAATTCTTTCAAAGAACCAGCTCCTAGTTTTGTGGATCTGTTCTACTGTTCTTTTGGTTTCTAGTTCATTGATTTCTGCTCTGATCTTTATTATTTCTCTTCTCCTGCTGGGTTTAGGCTTTATTTGCTGTTCTTTCTCCAGCTTCTTTAGGTTTAGGTTTAGGTTGTGTATTTGAGACCTTTTTGTTTCTTCAGAAAGACTTGTATTGCTATATACTTTCCTCTCAGGACTGCCTTTGCTGTATCGCAAAGATTTTGAAAAGTCATGTTTTCATTTTCATTGGTTTCCATGAATTTTTTAAATTCTTTTTTAATTTCCTGGTTGACCCATTCATTCTTAGTAGGATGCTCTTTAGCCTCCATGTATTTGAGTTCTTTCCGACTTCCCTCTTGTGATTGAGTTCTAGTTTCAAAGCATTGTGGTCTGAAAACATGCAGGGAATAATCCCAAACTTTTGGTACCAGTTGAGACCTGATTTGTGACCTAGGATGTGATCAGTTCTGGAGAAAGTTCCATGGGTATTAGAGAAGAATGTGTATTCCGTTGCTTTGGGATGGAATGTTCTGAATATGTCTGTGAAGTCCATTTGGTCCAGTGTTTCATTTAAAGTCTTTATTTCCTTGTTGATCTTTTGCTTAGATGATCTGTCCTTTTCAGTCAGGGGGTGTTAAAGTCCCCCACTATTATTGTATTGTTGTCAAAGTGTTTCTCTGCTTTTGTTATTAATTGCCTTATATAATTGGCTGCTCCCATGTTAGCGGCATAGATATTTACAATTGTTAGATCTACTTGGGGGATAGACCCTTTAATTAGCATATAGTGTACTTCCTCATCTCTTATTACAGTTTTTGTTTTAAAATCTAATTTGTCTGATAAAGGATTGCCACCCCTGCTTTCTTTTGGTGTCCATTAGCATGGTAAATTGTTTTCCACCCTGTCACTTTCAATCTGGGGGTGTCTTTGGGTCTAAAATGCGTCTCTTGCAGACAACATATCGATGGGTCTTGTTTTTTAATCCAATCTCATAGCCTGTGTCTTTTGATTGGGGCATTGAGCCTATTTACATTCATGGTAACTATTGAAAGGTATGAATTTAGTGCCATTGTATTGCCTGTAAGGTGACTGTGACTGTATGTTGCCTCTGTTCCTTTCTGATCTATGCTGCTTTTAGGCTCTGTCTTTGCTTAGAGGACCCCTTTCAATATTTCTTGGAGGGCTGGTTTTGTGTTTGCAAATTCCTTTAGTTTTTGTTTGTCCTGAAAGCTTTTTATCTCTCCTTTTATTTTCAATGACAGCCTAGCTGGATATAGTATTCTTGGCTGCATATTTTTCTCGTTTAGTGCTCTGAAGATATCATGCCAGTCCTTTCTGGCCTGCCAGGTCTCTCTGGATAGGTCTCTTGCCAATCTAATATTTCTACCATTGTAGGTTACATATCTCTTCTCCCGAGCTGCTTTCAGGATTTTCTCTTTGTCTCTCAGACTCGTAAGTTTTACTCTTAGATGTCGGGGTGTTGACCTATTTTTACTGATTTTGATAGGGGTTCTCTGTGCCCCCTGGATTTTGATGCCTGTTTCCTTCCTCACATTAGGGAAGTTCTCTGCTATTATTTGCTCCAATATACCTTCTGCCCTTCTCTCTCTTTCTTCTTCTTCTGGGATCCCAATTATTCTAATGTTGTTTCGTCTTATCGTATCACTTATCTCTCGAATTCTGCCCTGGTGATCCTGTAGTTGTTTCTCTCTCTTTCTCAGCCTCTTTATTTTCCATCATTTGGTCTTCTATATCACTGATTCTCTCTTCTGCCTCATTTATCCTAGCAGTTAGTGCCCCCATTTTTAATTGCACCTCATTAATAGCCTTTTTGATTTCGACTTGGTTAGATTTTAGTTCTTTTATTTCTCCAGAAAGGGTTTCTCTAATAACTTCCACACTTTTTTCAAGCCCAGCTAGTATCTTTAAAGTCATGATTCTGAACTCTAGGTCCGACATCATACTAATGTCCGTATTGAGTAGGTCCCTGGCTGACGGTATTATCTCTTGTTCTATTTGCTGAGGTGATTTTTTTCGTCTTGTCATTTTGTCCAGAGGAGAATAGATTAATGAGAGAACAAAATGCTAACGGGTTAACAATGTCCCCAGCAAATATACTCTAAAGAAATCAGAAAGGACCTGAAACCAGGGGAAAAGAAAGGGAAAGAAAGAAAAAAGAAAGAGAAAAGAAAGAAAAAAAGAAACAAAAAGAAAAAGATAAAAACAAAAACAGAACAATACAAAAAAAAACAGAATATGATCAAATATGATCAGGCTAGTGCATAGATCAGTGCCACACACTAGATTTTGGGTGTATTTTGGTCTGTTAGAAAAACTGCCTCCTAAAATTTTAAAGGAAGAAAGACTTATATATGTACCAAATAAGGGTTGATACAATGAAGGGACGGAAGATGACTGTAAAGATGAAAATTATAAAAGATTTTATAAAAGGGATTGATAAGATAAGAAGTTGTTTGTAAAAGGAAAGAAAAAGATTTAAAAAGAAAGAAAAAGAAAAACGAAAGGAAAAAAGGTACAGAATGTGATCAGGCAGGAGACTAGAAAAAAGCCATACACTAGTGATTTAGGGTATATTTTGATCCATTAGAAGAAACTGTATCTCAAAATTTTAAAGAGAGAATAACTTATATATATATGCCAAAAATAAGGGTAACTACTATGAAGGGATAAAATATGACTCTAAAAATGAAAAATAAAAAATGTTTTTTTAAAAAAAGGGATTGAGAAGATGTTGGTTGAAAAAGGGAAAAAGAAAAATTTAAAAAAAACAGTTAAAAAAATTAACTTTGAAAAACTAATGAATCATGGTAAAAAGGCTATGAATTCTACGTGCAGTATTCCCCTAGCGCTGGATTTCTCCCGTTCTCCTTGATCCGTAAACTTGGTCTTGGCTTGCTGGCTGTTCGTGCTGATCTTCTGGGGGAGGGGCCTGTTGCTGTGGTTCCCAAATGTCCTTGCCGGAGGCAGAATTGCCCCACCCTTGTCGGTCTGGGCTAAGCAAGCTGTTCGGGTTCGCTCTCAGGAGCTTTTGTTCCCTGCAAGCTCTGGTACAGCTTTGGAGGTCCAGGGTGAAAATGGTGGCCTCCCAATCTCCACTCGGGGAAATTGAGAACTCAGGGCCCCGCTCCTCAGTGTGCCCCCAGAGAAAAGCAATCACTCCCGTCTCCCTGGTCTCCAGCCGCACTGCGTGCTCACCCGGCCTGTGACTGAGCGTTTCTATCTCTGGCACCCGACCCTGTGTGGAGTCTCCAAACCCAGCAGATCCATGCGGTGCGTTTCTGCGCCGCTCCTCCCCGGGGAGGAAGGGGAGTCTCCCCGGATCTACCGCTTGTTGGGTCCCTGCTGGAGGAGCAGTGGCCCTGACTGGGCACAGATCACAGTTTATGGCAACCCCGAGCTGAGAGCCCGCGCCTCGGCTCCGTCTCTGCAGCCGGCTTCCCCGCTCTGATACCTGGGAGCTCTGCTGCACTCAGTCACCCCCAGTCTTTCTGTGACCCCGAGGGTCCTGAGACCACACTGTCCCGCGAGGGTTCCAACCCCCGCTTAGCCACCGGAGCAACGTCCCTCAGCGGAGCCGACTTCTAAAATTCCGATTTTGTGCTCCGCGGCTCTAGCACTTGCCAGAAGTGGCCGACGGAGACCCCCTCCCCCGCTGTCTATCCTCCCGAATATCGCCTCGGATTCACTCCTCCGCACGTCCTACCTTCCAGTAAGTGGTCGCTTCTCTGTTCAGAGAGTTGTTGCTAATCTCTTCACGGTCTCCTGTTGAGTTCATAGGTATTCAGAATGGTTTGATCCCTATTCAGCTGAATTCCTGAGACCAGACGAAAGCCAGGTCTCCTACTCCTCCGCCATCTTGCTCCGCCCCCAATTGATTTAACTTCTAAAATACTTTCTTTTAATCATGGTCAAGTAGAGTGTTATGCTAGCCATTAAGATGTGATTTCCCACGTGCTAAGTAAAAAGTGATGCTCTTCCTCCATACTACCACTACCAGGAGGGGAAGGTTAGACTCTTCATATTAGTGAAAAGCAATGCCAACTGGTTTTATAAAGTAGAATTTCAATTAAAAAATACAAATAAATAAGTCAACTTGGATTGGATCCATTTTTATAAATAAGGGTCGGGTGGTATGCCTATTAAAACAAATATTTGAAGTGTTTAATGTATTAAAAAACTAACTATGGAAAGCTTATATATTTTATATGTGTAAGTATAAAGATGTAACAGGAAATATTCCCAGCTTCAAGGATTTAAAAAATTATGGGGAAGAAAAGATTTATTCACAAATAGTTACAATAGAAGGCAAAAGGTGATGAGGACCATAGTAATGAAACATATTGGTATCTGATATTTGGGGTATTACTTTTAGCTGAAAGGTTTCATGGTTAGGACCTTGATGAATGAGTAAAATACTAACATGCCCAGGTTGAGGTATGACTATCTGTAGTGTAGTTAAGTGTTTATAAAACTCGGAGTGTTTTAAAACCATAGTGAACATCTGACAGCTTGAAATAGCTGAAATCTAAGAATTAGGATCAAACTTGTACCAAATGTTAGTTATTCTTATGGTTTCTAATACTGACTGGCTTTGCTGATCATCCTCTGAATAAATAAAAATTTATAAGATTCATCTCTTTATATATTTGTCATGTTCAGAGTAGGTGAACTGACATAGTTCAATATAATCATAAGCAAATTTTATATTAATTGCACTTGTGTAGAATTATACAATAATAAGCTGCAAAGTAAAACTTTAACCATACATTTTTAATTTTATTTAGAAAATGAAATTATTTTCATATCAGAAAATATAAATATTATATGTAAATATATTTGACATAGTGCATATTTACAAAAGTGAATAGCTTATTTTTATTCCCTCCTAGTGTTTTATTTTTATTAAATCAATTTTGTTTAGTACCACAATGCAAATGATTATACTAATGAATTTTGGGTGACTTTGGAACTATTTTATAAGGTTAAAATGTATTGCTCTTTACAGTCTTTTTCTTTTTTGTCATCTTGAAAATTTGGAAATCAAACAGCAATAGTAATTCTTGAGATGAAACTTGCCTTTCAAAGACTACAGTCATGTGTGAGAGAAATCTGTGAAGAAGCCACTTGAGTATTTGAGCTGATTGCATTCCAAATGAGAAAAGGAGGAGAATTATGAGGGTACTTCTTGGTGCTTGGGCTTTCTAACTCACAACTTTCATTTTCCAATGATATTTTACAGGTCATTGAGCTCTCATTTAGAATAATTTTATAGTTGTGGGAATTTTAAAGTTCTGATTATGGAGAAAAACATGCTTACAGCATCCATACAAATACTCTCTCTGATCCAGTGACAAGCTTGCAGTGATGTAATCCATTTTCTATGCCTTAAGCATTTTTATTTTATTTCTGCTCTTTTTTTTTTTTCTATATCACTGGTCACTGGATTTCTCCATGTGATTATATTTTATTCCTATTGAATTGATTTGGATTCAATCTAGGAATGAAAAAAAAAAATAACAGGGGCTCTAATTCAGTGAGATGTGGGTTCAAATCCCAGAACTGCTATTTATCAGCTGTGACTCTAAGCAATTTATCATGTGCGCCTCAATTTTCTTTTCTGAAAAATCAGGACAAGATATAACTGGGTTTATTAACAATCAGATGGCTCAAAGTGTTCAGCCCAGAGTCAGGCTATCTAAGAGTTATTTAATCATCTCTTCTTCTTCCTTGAAGAAAGATATCACTTCAACATTTCAGCCTATGTGCTAAGTACTTCAGAGTAAACTACATCACTTTTGATGACTTACTAAATCTTTCTTAGCTAGTCAAGTCCATTTTTGTTTAATGTGTGTGAGGTTACATTTGATTGGATGGGAGTAATAATAAAATTTCTGTATTTTTTGGACTTACTATACACATTCAACCTCTCTTCATTGTCATTCTCCACCTTTGCTGGATACTTAAATTATTGAGAGCATTAATTTAGCTCACCACTGCATTTTCCATTGGTTCTTAATTAACCACATTGGTTATTAATTACATAATATAATTCTTATGCTAAAGTGAGCATGAACTCTGAGGTTGAGCCATAAGAAATTTCCACAAGAAATTGCCATTATTACTCTGTATTTGATCTACAAAAATGGCAACTTAATATAGTTCAAACTAAAAAACTTAAAAGTAATAATAACATTTGAAAAATACTAATAAGTCCTGATTTTCTCTTGTGATAAGCTTCATATTAGTTGTTTATTCCTATACACAGTATTCACATATGCATGAGAGAAGCTGAGAGGTGATAGATGAACAGGGTTCCTTAAGAGAAAATGAATGAGAGATGAAAGAGAAATGAAAAGCCCTGCAGTAAGGGGTTATATAAATAAAACAGGGAGGGGGAAGTGAAATATATTGTTAAAAATAAGCGGTAAATTTTGATTTGTAACTAGTTTCTCTAATTTAAGTAATTAACTTGAGATGCCTCTCGAATAAATGCCATATACTAATAGATTTTTAAGGCAGCTTTTGTGAAATAAAGATAAGCTTTAATAATATGCTTGCTTCCTTAACAGCCATGGTATTAACAGAGAACTTAAAATTCTAATATAATTCTGACAAACCTGAACAATTTGCAGGTCCATAAATAGAGACATTGAGGGAGTTCATCAGTGCATTGTGCATCTTCACTTCAGCTAAGAAAATCATCATTCCAGATAAAAATAATTCTCTTCTTAAAACATCTCCACACATTTTCAACAGTCACTCAGCAAATTATCATTTCAGTTCTTTGTATTAGATGATAATGCCACTGGCTAAGATAATGACAGTCAATTTCCCACTTAAATTTTTTTAATTGTATTCATTTTTCTTATAATGTCTAATCTTACTCGGTGTGAAATATGCAAGAAAATCCCTGGATTAATGTCTTAATTACAGTGTTGGTTAACGTTGCTAGGTAGATGATTCTTCAATTTTGAATATTTTTAAAAGTATTTTTTTCAACTGTTTGAGAAGATAGGCAATCTTTAAATGAATGATCTAGTCTTTGTGCCCCTTAATTCTGGTAGATGAGCCATTTAGGTGAAAGGGATGGACAGAAGTTATGCATGAACTCAACAATATGGACTTCTTCTCACCAAAGTTACTACAGTGCTAACCTGTATTGATTTATCCTCCTGCCAACAATAAAAGCCAATGCTGAGACCCTCATGGAGGATCATTTCCTGGGGGCTCACATTAATTCCATTTGACCTCTTCCATCAAGAAAAGGACACTGGACTACACCTCTCTTTTGCCTATGGGTTTGCCTTCATGCTCACAAGTTTCCTTCCATGAATTGAAACAGATGATGAAAATTAATATTTTATTTAACATTGATCACCTCACAATAAATTATGTAGGAAAAAAAAAGGTTTCCTTCCAGTATTTATTAGCAGACTTTCAGAATGACTTTATCAGTTCTGTGCTGGTAAATATTTAACAATTAATTTTCTGGAAAAACAGAAATATAAAATACAAAGCACAAAAAACAAAACCAAAAAGTACGCATATGTATTTATACATATTATAAATTATATATTGATATAAAGGGTATATAAGATATATTATGCAAATAATATAATATATAAAACTCTTTTTTGTAAATTCCATGGAAATAATTGATTCTCACAGAATGAGTGTGATGACTTATGCTGAACTCTTCTAATCACAGCCAACCTGCAGTTGCAGCTAATGAATGAATGATACTCAAACATGAATGGCGCTTTCCATTTTCCTTCACATTGATAAGACAAAAGTGAAATAACAAAGATATATGGTTCTGATATAGCTGACACTGATTCTGACAGCATCCATGGAATTTCCTCTTTGTTAAATTGGAAAATAGTTTTTAAATACTGGACTGATATTTTCTTTTTTTTTCACTATTCACAATGTAACAGCTACGGATATGACATATTTTCAAGTTCAGTATCCATTTTTACTACTTTCTCAAGTCTAGACAATCAACAAAACAATAAATAAAGTTATGATTTTTACCGTTTGCCAATAAATACTTCCACTATGGCCAATGTGACATCTGCTAAACTTGAACTTGGAAAAAGATACTCAGTAGGACAGTTATATAGTACTTCTACTATATAGATAAAATAGATGGATGTAATTTAAGTCCATTGAAAATTGTAAAATATAGAACAATAATTAAGAAGTGGTGAGATTTTTGTGTGTATTGCCTTTTTAAAGTACATTTTATTTTTAGTATTGGATTTTTGATACTCATCTTTATTAATTTTACCTTGATGCTCACATACAAAATGTTCTAGATCAGAGACATATATCTGATTAGGTTAGAGTAAATAAAAAAGCACATTGGATGCCCTCTTCTTTGCCTCAGGCTTTACCCCTGGGGTGACTTAATGAAAGCCCAGGTTAAATATCCTACCTTAGAAGTTGGATACTCCATAGGCAAAGAATGGAGAACAATTTCTCCATTTTCTTATAGGAGAAAGATAGTCATGTCTCTTCTTCCCCAAAGAAGAAAGAGTGAATGGAAAACAAATCAAAACAGAACAATTTTTTGTTATTGTTGTTTTTCCTTTGAGACAGATGGAAAGGATCCTGTATTCTCACATCCTGGGTTCTTATGCTAACCTTTTGGAATGTAAATGCATCTTTCCAAGGGCCAGATAAATCTGAGACTGTCTTTTATAACCTAGAGATTTCTCCAAAGTCTTTGTTTCAAACCTAGGGAGGAAACACCCCAGTATTCCTGGCACTTTGGGAGCTTAACCTAAGGACCTTGTTTGGGCTGTAACTATTGACTCCCTTAGACAAGTTTTATAACCTTTCTGGATCAGAGAAATTAACTAAACAGATGGCTACAAATACGGTTCTCAAGGTATGAGAATGGTCTTAGGAAGCTAGGGATTTTTACAGTAGCACAAGAAACTCAGGAAATTTTAGGGCACTTGGGTGGCTCAGTTGGTTAAGCAACCTCCTTCGGCTCAGGTCATGATCTTGGAGTCCCGGGATTGAGTACCACATCAGGCTCCCTGCTTAGCGGGGAGTCTGCTTCTCCCTCTCACCCTCCCCTCCTCATGTGCTCTCTCTCTCTCTCAAATAAATGAACAAATAAAATCTTAAAAAAAAAAAAACTCAGGAAATTTTATATTCCCACAGTAAGTTTAAATAATTTAATTTTTAATAATGGCTGTGCTTAATCAATTCACAAAATTCCTGAAAATTTAACAATTGTTTTCATGAGCCAGTATGATCAGTTTAGGACACCACTGCACTATTCATCAACATGTTACACATGTCATATATGTAGTATTTCCGCTAGACAGAGAACTCACTTGAAGGCAAAAGATCTACAGCAAATGGGCGCTCACCCAAGGAATTTCCTCACATTATCACAGGCCTAGTCATGCTGAAACAGCTTTCAATAGATTCAATCAGAGCTCCATCTGATGGCCACACTTTGTAATGTTGGGTTATTGCTCTATAGGACATCCTTTATTCCTTAAAACAGAGATTGATATATAGTCTTGCTTCCTCCACTGACAAAATATGAGTTCAAAAACTAAGGGGTATAAATGAAGAGACTTCATTCATATTACATTTAATAATCCACTTGTGGAATATTTTCTTCCCCTGCACAGCTCAAGCTCAATAGATTTGGACGTCTTAGTGCCCAACATAATATTAAACTAGAAAATAAGACAAAAATATTTTTGACTCTTCATACTAATGAGCCTACAAGCAAAAAAGAGGTTTGCTCTACTGTCTAGGATGTTTAATTCAAATTGCCAAAAAAAAAAAAAAAAGGACGCTGTTACACAATGAAAAAAAGGAGGACTGTAGTAGGATCAATAATGGTGCTCTGAAGATCTTCCCATTCCCTGGAATGCATGAGCTATGTTATGTTATATGGAAAAAGGAATTTTATAGATTTGATTAAATTAAGGATATTGAGATGGTAAGATTATCCTGAATTATCTAATTGGGCCAAATGATGAAATCACAAGGACTTTCAAAGACAGAAAACTGAAACGGGGGCAAAAGGGAGAGATTTGAGGGTGTTACACTGATGGATTTGAAAGAAAAGAAAAGGGAGATGAGTCAAATAATGTAATAGTTTCTGGAAGGCTGAAAGGCTAAAAAACAGATTCTCCCTTGGAGCTTACAGAAGGAATGCAATCCTGTGAACCCATTTTTAGGCTTCTGACCTCCAGAACTATAATAAATGTGTTTTAAGTCATTAAGTTTGTGATAATTGGTTACACTTTTCCCAATAGGAAACTAATATAAAGGCTATGTCTAGAAATCTGAAGATTGACTTGGGAACCTCTTAGTATCCCATGACTAATAACAGAAGTCAGTGGGAAACTGTGAGAACCACTAAATACAGGATAACTTGGAACATATGACTGTTATATTTGTGGTTCCCACCATGACTTAAAAACTCTTAGCTGTCTGAGTCCAGCTTTGGATAATGAGAAGAGACCCATTTCATATGATCTCACGGATATGAGGAATTCTTAATCTCAGGAAACAAACTGAGGGTTGCTGGAGTGGTGGGGGTGGGAGGGATGGGGTGGCTGGGTGATAGACATTGGGGAGGGTGTGCCATGGTGAGCACTGTGAATTGTGTAAGACTGTTGAATCACAGACCTGTACCTCTGAAACAAATAATACATTATATGTTTAAAAAAAAAAAAGAAGATAGTAGAAAGGGTAAAATGAAGGGGGGGAAATCAGAGGGGGAGACAAACCATGAGAGACTATGGACTCTGAGAAACAAACTGAGGGTTTAAGGGGAGGGGAGTGGGGGGATTGGTTAGCCTGGTGATGGGTATTAAAGAGGGCACGTACTGAATGGAGCACTGGGTGTTATACACAAGCAATAAATCATGGAATACTACATCAAAAACTAATGATGTAATATATGGTGATTGACATAATAAAATTTTAAAAATAGAATAAGGGATAGAAGCAAGAAACCATGATTTTCAATAAAAATGGAGATTAAAGTGGCTATATATATATATATATATATATATATATATATATATATATATAGTATATAGGGTACATATGGTATTATGAGGTCAATTAGTCATGATACTGGCATGTTCTCCCAGTTTTGAACAATGAATGACATCTAGGAGGAAAGATAGAGGGAATGAAAATTTCCTGGTGCATAGGATAAATAGAACCTGATTGATTCACTCATTTTAATGAGTAGCAGGCAAATATTTATTGTATCAGGAGATATCTGTTTCCACTTCTTAGTTTTTAAATTCTGTTTTTGTTCCAAATCTTTTAGATGCCAGGAAAAAAACATACCCATTTCCTCTGCCAAACTATGACCTTTTAAAGTAGAATATCCCATGAGGATGCCTATTTTCATAATGTTCATTTTGGCTTCTTTACAATGGAGCTATAAAATAGAAATGCTGAAATCTGCCCCTGAAACTGTGCATACATGCATACGCCAAGTTAGTAGCTTGGATATTTAAAGTTCCTTCTAGTAGGACAAGTAAAATAGACTTCTCTCATTTATCAAGTATGACATGTTTTATTAGTACCTAACTGGTTAGGGGAATAGAAGGAGTTTCCACCTTAGAGGAAATGAGGTGTAATTATGGGTTATTGTGGCGTAAGTCATCTTTTGAGTGACTGTAATCAAGCCAATAATACACTCAGATTTTCTGGGGCTGTTCAACCAAAAATATTCGTTGTTATAAGCTCTTGCCCTAATGGTAAAACACTGAGTCTTCAATTTTACTTAACTGCTCTAGGACATATGGCCCACATACCAGTTTATATAAATGGAACTCCTGGAAATGTACACTGCAACCCAGCCCTTTGATTACTGGCTTTCTTTCAGTTAGACTTAAGTTTCTGCATCTCTAGCCTCTTAATGGTATTACCCATGGCTCTCGTGGACTTAATTCTTCATGAATTGGAAAAGCTCATTTTAATCCATTCCAAAAATGAGTAAAATTAAGTATTAGAAATATCTAAGATTTTAAAACACAAGCTTGTTTGGGGTGTTATAAACAGGATAACATGATATAAATTCCCATTGTCTTTCTTAGCACTTACTTCAATGGTAAAACTTATCTTTTACAGAAAACTGGTGTTCTGTGGACCGAAAAGAGAAATAGTGTATGTGATTGTAGGTATGGTTTTCCAAATTAATCCTGTAGAGCTTTTTATTAGCAGTTTCCTGTTCACTCAAGAAAAGTGAAAAGAACATTGTCAGATTGGATTTGCTATTGTTGCTCAGAAGAGGGAATAATGCCTATTACAACTTTGCCAGCTGAATTGACAGAGAGAGTTTATACATTTGAGAGTCAGTTTCTCAAAATCAGAGATGAAAGAAATTCATTGAAATTTTCCTTTCCATTTCTGGATGTTTTCTTGAGCTAATTCTATAGATTTTTCTTGTTACATTCATGTATTGATTAGCAATCATTTTTTCTGGTATTAGAAACACCAGACCAGTGAAATATCAAAATACTTCAATATTATGCAATTTAAAACATTTCCCTCTGTAGCTCAGGCCTGATCCAGAATTTTAAGACTATAGCAGAAAGGAGAAACATGCTTTATTTCTTCTCTTTCCCTCTGTTGACTCCCTGACTCAATAATTTTTTTTCTTGGCTCCTCTAGAATCTGGTATAGAAGAAATGGCAGTCTTATGTGACCCATGCTATTATATCTGCTGTTGTATCCTCCTGTGGAACAGAAGCCTAAAGCCATCTTTGTGTGTTTGGTTCTTGTTTATTTGTTTTGATTTGTTTTGTTTTGGAGTCCATCACTCTATTGAGACCTCCCACTATGTCTTTTTCTGATATGGACCATATCCCAACTTTTGGCCACTTACATGTTTTCACCTCTCAGCTCTTCTCTCTTCACACTATCCCATGTGGATTCATTCTGATTGCATCACATCACCCTGATAGGCACACCTCTTTGGTGACATCCTATCCCCACCTCTCCTACCATGTTGAAGCCAAAAGACATGGTAGGAGATGTAGGTGAATGAATGCAGGGAAACAGACACTCTGGTAAACTATCAGTCATTGATCAGTCTCTCAATGAATTCTTCCACAGCTTTGACATGTTCTAGAGGTTGGTGATAAGGTGAGAGTTACAAAATAGGTTTTGATCCCCGCCCTTAGCAACATTCTTGTTTGTCAAGCACATCATTTGGGATCTCATGGTACTTACCTCCTGTTGTTCTCATTAGGTAACAAATAAAACAAGGACAAAACAAAACAAATCATTTCTTTAAAGGGTAACTATGTGTATAATGAATCTAATCTCTTTATATTGTTTATAGAGCTTCTCAGTTTTTGGCTTTTGCCTAATTCTCCTACTACATCTTATAGCACCCTCTCCCTCCCACCTATGTCTGAACAGCCCTGGCTTTATTTCAGAGCCTTAAACCAAAGCTTGTTCTTGCCTTAAAATGTTGTGTTTGCTATTCCTTCTTCCTGGAATAATCTTTCTCCTGATATTTTCATGGCTGACTCCTTTTTGTTTAGTGCTTTGTTTAAATGCCTCCTTCTCAAAGAAGCCTTCCTATCTGTAGTAGCAATGAAATCACTGTTACCAAAAACCTACCACACATTTCCGTAGAAAATTCCCTCCCTACTCTGCCAACTAATTCATTCTTTCTCTTCTCTCCATGAATACTCAACACTTCTCACCTTTTCCCTTATTTTATGGCTTTACTTCTTATTTCTCTGAGAAACCAGAAGCAATGGTAAGGAAACTATATCATCTTCCTACAGCAAAATCTTTCATTTTTTTGGTTTCTGTACTCATACTCTGCCTTTTTCCTACTGTGGGTGGACTCTTTACTCATATCCAAGCCCAAACCTGCCAGTATGAGATGGGTCTTATCCTTTCTTACTTATTCAAGGACACTGTTTAATCATTTTTCATGCCTTACCTTCACTCAGTTGTACTATCCCAATTAGCAAACAAACATGCTGCAACATCCCCTATCAAAAAGCCCTCTTGTAGTTCCTCATTGCTCTTTAGATACCATTCCACTTCTCTTTCATTTATGGCAAGAATCCCTGAGAAATTTATTTAATCTAGATGTCTTCTTTTTTTAAATATGAAATAGATTTTTTTAACGCCAAGTTTCATTCCTATCTTCCAACTGAAGCCATTCTTATAAATATTACCAATGATTTGAACTGTGGCAAAAGCAATAATCAATTCTCATTCTACTTTATTATGTTTAGTGTTTTTCAGTGCCATTTACAAGCCTAAGACTGCAAAATCTTATTAATTCATGACTTTATCCTAGAAGCTACTCATTCCATTCTTTACCAATCTTTTTTATATTTTGTGTTTCACCTATAAGTATATACCAATCTTCATCTCTCCCAGGGCTGCTGCAACTGATCAATCAGGAGTTTCATGCACTAGTGCTACAGACACACACACACACACACACACACACACACACACACACGCATAACTAATAACCAAATGCAGTCTTCATCTAGTTTTCTCCGTATATTCATTGATTATGTTAGTGAGTCTCATTGGCTTTTATCTTAAATATATCTTAAATTTCCTTTTTTCCCCCCATTTCCAATACACTGCTCAAATCTATTGCACTTAATCCTAACTACCTGATAATCCTCCTTTCATTCCTTCATTATTTCCTTTCTTCTTTCCCTACATGCCTCTTATCAATAATGCATGAGCCCCATGGAGCACAGACCTAGACTGACTTGTTCATTATTAAATCTCCAATTCTTTTTTTTTTAAGATTGTATTTATTTATTTGAGAGGGAGAGTGAGTGAGCGAGAGAGAACATGAGTTGGGGGGCGAGCAAAGAGAGTGGGAGAAGCAGACTCGCCACTGAGCAGGGAGCCCAATGTGGGCTTGACCCAGGGATTCTGGGATCATGACCTGAGCAGAAAGCAGATTTTTAACCAACTGAGCCACCCAGGCTCCCCTAAATCCCCAATTCTTATATTGAATAAACAATTGATCATCTCCTTGCTCAGAATGACTATAGAAAATACAGTAGATACTGCCATTTATGAGATCCATGGTCAAATCTCATTAAAATTCATTGACTTTTTAGGAAATACTTGGTTCTTCATATGGGTTTAATCAATCTTATTATTTCTCATGCTTATCCTTAAGATAGCTTTTTTAAACAAGATGTTGTCAACCTATAATTTGTTGAGCACACAATCTTTGTAATGTCTGTGTTCTTTGTATACTATTCACCTGATAAAGATCCCTGAGCTTTTATTATATTTGTCTAGCATAAGACCTTTAAATATATTGCACTGACAAAAGTCATTCCATGGAGTGAAAATACATTAAATAATATTTTATAATACTATTCAATTCACTTTTATTTTTGAGACAAAGTAATAATTATGGTTAATAAAAAGACATCAAAAAAGAACAAAAATAATATGTCTGGAAAAAGAATTTTATGACTAACTTATACCATGAGTCATCTTGCCTATTTAAACTAATGATTTATATTTCATATGCTCCCAGGCACTTGAGTGCTCATATCCAAGGCTTTATGATTAACTCTAAGTGCTCCAAAAACAATTACAAAAATAAGTGAGTATATTAAGGTTTGCTATTTATTGAAAATTTGAATTCTTTTACAAGTGATCGTGATTATACCTACTCATTTTAAAGTTCCCTTTGAGGAAAGATGGATGACCCATGAATATTCCTTATCACATGGGCATCTACCGACATTATCCAGGAATAGGAAATTGAAAACTCCTAAGGACCACAGTTAGTACAGGAAATATAAGTAGTATGCCATGAGATTAAGTGATGGTTGCAAAGGTCTTAGTGATACTATTGCAAACTGCAAATATGAAGGAATAGAGACAATGAGTAAATTATTCCTTTATATCTGCTCCAAACTGGAGTCTGCTATCTAAAGAGATACATCTCTCTGGTTGACTCTCTATTTTTGTTATCAAATATAAATTGGGTCTATATTTTCCACTTTTCTATCCATCTGCAAAGTGCCTCCTCCCTTGATGGTCCTCTGCTATGCTGATTTTTATTTAATCTGATCACAGATTTTACATATTTCAAATTATGCTCCCTCAAGACAAAGGCTATGTGTTATTGTGTCAATTATCGATTTCTTCTTAGCTCCAAATTTGCCCTTGACTATATACTCTCCAATAATAAATGGAATTCCTTTAAGCATTTCTGCTTTAACATGAGCATGTTAAATTTTCTCAGTAGAGAGCACTGGAGGGACATAACAGATTCAAGGGTCTCTTCTGCAGTTTTTGGCTGCTGTGACTGGGTCACCACAATGGGAATAAAGAAATCTTGTGAAACTCTGCCTGAGTCATGCTCATAGGATGTGTGGCCCCTCTATGACATTGTAGCCTTGGCTCTGGTACCACTCACCTGTAGCAAAGCTCCCAGTGCATGCAACTCATGCTATTGCTGATTTCCTGGTACCTGTCTGAACTATAGAAGTTGCTTCCTGCTGGCTCAATAACCATAGCACAGTCTTGTCCTAGTCAACTTCTCTGCTATTTAATGGGCTGAACTATACCTTCTTCTAGGAGGTTTGAACTTCAGCCTTGGAGAGGGACCCCTTTTAAGAATTTCTCCTTCTTTAGATACTCTCCATTATATCTAGGATACCATATATAGCTACACTGTTGTCATAGTTAAATAATTCTCTCTTTTTAAATTTTATTTATTTATTTTAGAGAGAGACAGAGTGTGTGAGTGGGGGGAAGAGCAGAGGGAGAGTGAAAGAGAATCCCCAAGCAGACTCCCCACTGAGCACAGAGCCCCACACAGGGCTTGGTCCCAGGACCCTAAGATCATGACCTGAGCTGAAATCAAGAGTCAGCCACTTAAACAACTGAGCCACCCAGATGCCCCAAATAATTCTTTATATTAAACTATTAAATTATGTGGTTTCTAATTCCTGATTGGACCCTAAAACGTACCACACTTAATTTAATATACCAACTTTATTCATTAAATGAATGATCAATAGCATGTTCTATATTCCAACTCAATTTTTTTCTTATTCAGTACTGGGTTACTCTCATGAACTCATTTCTGATGAGTAGGAATATTTACTTTCTGGGTTTCTATAGCATTTTTGACCTGCATCCCAATTAATCAAATTTATGTTTCTACTAAGCCTCTTTAACAACCCATTTCTCTCTCATATTTAAATTAATGAAATTTAGGAAAATCCTGCTTTTTATTTGATTTTTGATGCTTAGTAGCTATTTAATCCCAATATTTCTTGACAAGGCCTGAATATTAAGACATAAATCCTTTCTCTGATTTCTATCAAACCTAACAGACTTTTAGATTATGCAGTAAATGGATTTTACCCTTTCACATTAAAGTTATTTAAAAAGGAAATTTAAGGGTTATTAAACAGAAATCAGTTCTATTGATACCCAAATGATTTTTCACATATGGCCAAATTTGTAAGAGTGCTTGGCAAACAAAAATATTTAATGTCTGTCATTTTTAATCAAGTAAGTGATCCAGTTTTATATATTGGTTGAGATTGCACAATATAGATATTTTGAGGTAACTCTATGAGGATGGAGAGTTTTGCTGAAACTAGGAATGGTTTTTATCTTTCATGTTTTTAAGAAATACTTTAAAAATACTTTAAGTTCTAGGCAATTTGAGTAGAAGAGATTAGTAAAAGTATGTTGCTTTGCAACTTTTAAAAAATAAAATTATCTACAATATCTGGAATCAGGAAAATTTTTAGAATAAGGTTATGATCTCCAATGCCATTAGCATATTTATTTTCAAACTTTTCAGAAAGCCCCTATTCTACCTAAAGCACTATCCCTGGTGTTCTAAGCACAAATAGTGAATAAGATAAAATTCTGCCTTCAACAAGAGTACAATCTAGTGGGAGAGAGAAAATGATACAAAAATATTACAAATTAGTAGATCACAAGGGTATAGAAATGTTTGGTATGAGCTAAGTATAAAAATAAGACAAAAAACTCCTGGTACTAATAATGATTATAGCAAGGTTGCAGGATACAAGATTAATATACAAAAGTCAACTGTTTTGCTATATACCAGCAATGAACAGTGGAATTTGAAATTAAAAATATAACACTTTACATTAATATCTCCCTCCCCAAAATAAAATACTTAGGTATAAATCTAACAAAATATGTCAAGGAAACCTATAAAATTCTCATGAAAGATATTTTAAAAACTATATAAGTGGTGAAATAGTCTTTGTTTATGAATAGAAAGACTCAATTTCTTCAAGATGCCAGTTATTTGCAACCTGATCTACAGATTAAATGCAATCCCAATCAAAATCCCGGTAAGTTATTTAGTGGGTATCAGCAAATTGATTCTAAACTTATAGAGAGAGACAAAAGACACAGAATAGCCAACATAATATTGAAGGAGAATGAAATTGGAGGACTGACACTATCTGACTTCAAATCTTAACTATGAAGGTGTCATAACAAAGACAGTGAAGTATTGGTGAAAGAGTAGATCAATTGGTCATTGAAACAGAGGAGAGAGCCCAAAAATAGACCCACAGAAATAGAGTCAACTTATCTTTGACAAAGGAGCAAAGGTAATAAATTGAGCCAAGATAGACTTTTTCAACAAGTGGTGCTACCACATGCAAAAAAGTAAATCGAGATACAAACCTTACAGACTTCACGAAAATTAACTCAAAAATGGATCATAGACCTAAAGGTAAAATGCAAAACTAAAAATCCTAGAAGATAACATAAGTGAAAATGTATATGATCTGGGTTTTTTGATGACTTTTTAGATATAATACCATAGGCACCATCCATGAAAGAAAGAACTGACAAACTGGACTCCATTAAAATTAAAAAATCTGTGTGTTGCAAAAAACACAGTCAACAGAATAAAAAGAGAAGCCACAGCCTAGAAGAAAATATTTGCAAAAGATATGCCTGATAAAGGATTATTATCCAGAATACAAACTATTAAAACTCAGCAAAATGGGCCAAAAATCTGGATATTTCACCAAGGAGGACATACAGTTGACACATAAGCATATGAAAAGTTGCTCCACATCATGTGTCATCAGGGAAATACAAATTAAAAAAACAATGAGATTCTACCACATGCCTTTCAGATGGCCAAAATTCAGAACACTGTCAACACCAAATGCTGAGAAGGATGAGAAGCAAGAGGAACACACATTCATTGCTGTTGAGAATGCAAAATGAAACAACCACTTTGGAAGACAGTTTGATGATTTCTTTAGGAGCTAAACATACTAGTGCATAAGATTCCACAATTGTGGAACCTAAATCAGCCAATCTTTTAGAAACAGTGAGTAGAGTGGTGGTTATCAGGGATTGGGGGTGGGAGAAATTTAGTGTTGTGGTCAAAGGGTAAAAACTTCCAGTTATAAGATGAATAAGTTCTGGGGATCTAATGTACAGCATTTTGATTATGCTTAACAACACTGTATCATAAATTTGCTAAGAGACAACATCTTAAATGTTTTCACCCCCAGAATGCAATGGTAATTATGTGATGTGATGGAGGTGCTAGCTAATGTTATAGCGGTAATCATTTTGAAATATATATGTGTACCAAATCAACATGTTGTAAACCTTAAACTTGTACAAAACTGTATCAATTATATCTTAATAAAGCTGAAAATAAAAAGAAAAAATAAAGATTCAGCAATTGCACTCCTTGGTATTTGTCCAAAGAAGTTGAAAAGTTATGTACTCACAAAAACCTGCACATGGATGTTTATAGCAGCTTTCTTCAAAATTGCTAAAACCTGGAATAACCAAGATGTCCTTCAATAGGGAATGGATAAATAAACTGTGGTACAACTAGACAGTGGAACATTCTTCAGCACTAAAAATGAATGAGCCATCAAGCCACGAAAAGACATAGAGGAAACTTAAATACATATCACTAGGTCAAAGTATCCTGAAAAGGCTACATAATGTATAATTCCAACTGTCTACACTATATACGTTCTGGAAAAGGCAAAACTGTGGAGATAGTAAAAAAAAAAAAAAGTGGTTGCCAAGGTTGGGGAAGGAAGGATGAATTGAGGGGGCACAGAGGATTTTTAGAGTGTGAAACTTCTCTCTATGATACCATATGTTGGATATATGTCATTATGCATTTGCCCAAACCCATAGAATGTACACCAAGAGTGAACACTAATGTAAACTATGAACTTGGGTTGATAATGTGTCAATATAGGTATATCAGTTGTAACAAATATAACACTTTGGGGGGGTGTTGATAATGAAGGAGGCTATGCATACAAGGGGCAGAAGTTATATGGAAAATCTCTGTACCTTCTGCTCAATTTTGCCGTAAACCTAAAAATGCTCCTCATTAAAAGTCTATTTAAGAGCAAAACAAAATAAAAATGTTATTTAACTTCCAAATTGGAATTCTTATAATATGAGATAATTTAGGAAACTTCTGGAGGAATTAAATTGTATGCGCTAGCTGAAGTTTTCAAGGAAAAGTTTTCTTTCTTTACAATACAAAATGAATGCATGCTGATTGTTAGCAAATGTAAACACTTTATTCAAAAATATGAAGAGCAAACTATAAAAGCTCTTCTTACCTTTTTCTTTGATTACCCAACTGAGTCTTGGACTAAGTATGCATTGTTTGAGACTTTGGTGTGCCTTTTCCACAGCATCTCATAATCACTTATAAACATTGCATTATTTTCCATTATAATGTATAATAAAAAAATTAGGACCTTGTTTATTTTAAACTTTTATTTTTGAGAGAGAGAGGAGGGGGAGGGGCAGAGGGAGAAAGAGAGAGAGAATCTTTAAGGAGGCTCTATGCCCAGTGCAGAGCCCGATGTGGGGCTCAGTCCAGGGCCCTGAGATCATGACCTGAGCCCAAACCAAGAGTTGGATACTTAATTGACTAAGCCATCCAGGTATCCTGGGACCTTGTTTATTTTATATGCCATTTTATATTCCCTGCACAGAACACTTCTTAGCACATAGTGATTCCTCAAGGAATGTTTATTGAATTATAAATGAATATATGTGCATGTGTATGTGTGTGTGAGTATACACAGAAAAATACAATCACAGTCTATATAGTGTTCTATAATGTGCTTGTTATCATCAAACAATACATTTGGAATCTTTTTTCACATCAATATACTTAAACTATATTCATTGATTTAAATAGCTCCATGGTATCTAATTGTACTATAACATATTAAGCCAGTCTCCAAAAGATGGGGTTTGGGGTTATCTATAATTATTCACTAATATGCACAACTGAATATTCTCTTACGTATATTTTTGCATGGTTTTAGAATTGCTAGGTCAAAGCGTACATGAGTTTTACATTTGGTGTGTATGGAAAAGTTCTATGCAAAAAGTTTGAAGCAATTTATATTCCTGCAAATGCTGTAGAAGAATTAGTAGGCACATTAAACTTAGATTTATAAAGTTGGGTCTTTGTCAAATAATTGAGATAATCTCAAAACTCAGCATTTGAATTCTTTTTTACCCAGTGTAAAGTTCATTTTCTCTAATGATGATTTAGTTAACAAGAAAATGGATTCTGAATTTCTATTCACTGGGGGCCATAGCATCTGCTTGCAGTGTGTAAATATGATAGAATATTGTATTTTTTTATTTGAAAACTAAGAACACATGTATTTAATCCCATGTGTGTCTTTTCTATTCACACACATCTTTATTAATTCATCTACTTGATAAGATAACAATAGTTATTGAGACCTCTTACTTGCCGTTCACTTATTTAGGCCGAGATGATCAGAACAGATACAGTCTCTGAACTTAGAGAGTTCATGGTCTTGTGGGAAGATAGTAAAAATAGCACTGATAATTGTGACAACTGGCTGTATTTTAATAACATAAGTGAAGGGTACAGTGAGAATACAGACTGACCATCTAATTACATCTTGGGTGGTGAGGTAGCAGTCAGACATGGCCTTGAAGAGAAAGTGACATGGAAGCTGCTTTCCAAAGGAATAGTGGGACCTGGCCAGGTAGACAGTAGAGAGAATAGGGATTCAAGCAAAAGAAGAACAGTGTATAAAGTTCTTGGAGAATTTGTCCAAGACCTAAAAAATGCTTGGTGTATCTAGAGCATGAAACAAAATGGTGTAATTTTTCCCTTTTCTTTTTTCTAAAGCATGTTGCAAGTTTAAGCTTATTTTTTTTAAATAAAATATTCTCTTGCTACGTTCTTAGTATATTCCAGTTTTTACTGTAAAATAAATTACTTATAGTTTTTTTCCAGTGCAGGTTTTTATGGAAAATTTTCTCTGAGTGATACTTGAATTTTTCAAAGGAAATTTCAAAGCTACAGATGCTTAAATCTACTTTAGCAACTGTAAGATTAAAAACATTTTGTACAGCTGCATTGCTAGGTTTGAAGCCAATTAACACTTGTTTATAATTTATAAGTTATAAATATACTACCTTGCCTTTTAGTGACATCCACAAGATTATAAATTAGCTGATAAAAATATAAGAAATACATAATTGTTACCTAAAATTAAGGACTTTCAAACTTACAGGGCTTTCAAAAATGGCATTAACTCTCATAAATTATACTTGAAGTAAAATATCACTGTCCATTTGAAAACTCTCCATTTAATAAATCATTATATGCCAGAGAGGAATTCATACTGTAAGAATATCAAGTATTAATGTGATAGAATTTAAATTTCTCTCTTATTCCAAGTGGATTCTTTTTGTGAGACATCCGAATTAGCCAATAAAGAATACATAAAGGAATTCACATTTCTTTCCTTAGTGTCAAACAGAATTAGGTTCTCTGAAATTTGCAGCCAGACTCTTCAGTCTTCTAACACATAATCCTGGCAGCTTTCTGTAACTCTCATTTTAGTTAGGCTTCCAAAAGTGATTTCTATTTGGCACACATACAAGTTTTGTTCCTAAGTTAGTGATCTTCCCATAGAACACATAGAATTTCTAGTTTGAAAATCTTTTTATAATGAAACTTTCAGGCTTCAGTGAGTAAACTAGTACCTGACCATGCCAATTATATCAACTGAAAATGTGATTTGATTTGATGTAACATGATGGGTATTGGTGGACTCTCATAGTTCCTCAGATGATGCATACAGGCAAAAAAAATGAAATCATAAATAAGAAAAAAAACTGGAGCAGCCTTTACTGCTTTTCAAAAGCCTGAATGTGATGGGATAACCAGAAAAAGAAATTTGTACACAAATCCGTACTATTGTGGAATTTTCAGGTATAGTTTTCACATGCTGTCTGGCTGCATTCCATAATTTTTCTCCAGTTTTTCTTTTACATAATTTAGGTTGAAGCCTTGTGATTTATCTTCTGCAGTCCTTTCTATGCAGAAATGTAGTTGTACTATCTCATGTCTAAAAAATACTTTGTTTTGTTTTTAAGGGTATTTCTCCCCCTGGTAATCATTCAGTTAATGTAAATCATAGTGTAACAACAAACTTTGTGTTCAAATCATTTAAGGGAGATTGTCCTTTGAGAGTCAAACTTTCTGAAGTAGTTATTCTGTCAGAAATTATCCATGACCATGAAACAAAAAACATATAAAATTCATGCAATGTTTTGATATAATATGAAAATAATTTCAAATTCAGGAATGACTGAAAATCTTTTAAAGACCTTAAAATGGGAACTAAGTAGGTCATATGTAAGGTACAAATCTCCGCCTAATCCTTATTCTTTACAGAGACAAACCTTTCTTTTCACCATGAACAGGGTTTCTCTCTGTGAGGATTTATAGGCTTATGGTCCCTAAATTGAAGTCATCTTTACCTCTCCTGTCAATCAGAATTGAAATAAAGGTTCTAAACAGCTAGGTCACTGTCAATATAAACCTATTTCCATGTGGATGATATGTGCATATTTACAATCTCCCTGATATAATATTTATGGTCTTTAAAGGTAAGAGAATTTGTACGGACACAAAAATCACAATAGAAAAAGGAATCTTTGAATACCAAATAGAATATATTTACCTAAATTGCATGTGAAGGGTAAGACAATTATAGTGAGGGAAATCGTGGAAATAGGATCAAATTTATAATTTAATTCACAAGTTACCTGAGGTACTTGTATACAAGGAATGGGAATGGAATATCCATCACCATTCTATTTGGCCAACACCTCTGGTTTCCAAATTTAGAATACCTGAAGCATGATTGACACAGAGAATTGCCTTTTAAAAATAGTGGTAAATGTAGTGGAGTACAGCAGACCCCCTTATTCACATATTTAATTTCTGTGTTTCAGTTACCCATGGTCACCCGTGGTCCAGAAGCAGATGATCCTCCTCTGACAAATCATCAGAAAGTCATTAGTAACCTAACGCTATGTCACAAGGCTGGTGTCATTCACTTCATTTTATCTCATCATACAGATATTTGATCATCACTAGGGTAAGTACAGTACAAAATATTTTGAGAGAGGGAGAGACCACATTCATATAACTTTTTTTACAGTAATTGTTAAAATATTCTATTTTATTACTAGTTATTGTTAATCTCTTAGTATGCTTGATCTATAAATTAAACTTGATCATAGGTACATATGTATAGTAAAAACATAATATATATATACAGTTTGGTAAGATCTGTGGTTTCAGGCATCCACTGCGAGTCTTGGAATGTATCTTCCATGGATAAGGAGGGACCACTGTATATTAATTTGTAAGGAATTCAAAGTATATTTCTTTATGACAGTAATGTTATTTTATTAATTTCCTGGCTGCTCTAACAAATCACTACAGACTCGGTGGCTTAAGACAACAAAAATTCATTTCCCCACAATTCTGGAAGGCAGGAGTCCAGCATCAATATCACTTGGCCATAATCAAGATATCAGGGCTGTGCCCCCACTTGAGGCTCCAGGGAAAATCCCTTCCATGTTTCCAGCTCTGGTGGCTGCTAGCATACCTTGGTTTGTGGCCATGTCATTCCAATCTCTGCCTCTGTGATCATATTGCCTTCTGTCTCTGACAAATCTTTTTCTACCTCCGCTTATAAAGATATGCTTATTATCAGGGCTTACCCAGAATAATCTCCCAGTTTCAAGCTCCTTAACTTAATAACATCTGCAAAGTCCCCTTTCCTTTTAAGGTAACATTTTGAGGTTCTAGTGACAAGGAGAAGATAGCTTAGGGTGGCCATTATTCAACCAACTCCAATCATGGATAATGAAAAGATTCTTATGATAGCTTAAAAACTAGCTTTTCATAGATTTTAAAATGTGCTATTTGTTCATCTTTTGATTTCTTGAAGAGGCCTTGACATCCTTGCCATTATCAAAGAGTAGGGAGATTTAGAATGAGAAGGTAGCCCAAATATTTTCTTGATCCCCGTCTGTCTCCCAGAGGCAACCAAAAAATTGAACCCCACCCTCTTCCAGGAAAGATTTACTTCCAATAGGTAATACCAGCTAGCAGAATGTAAGAGAGAGACTGGTTTGTGAAACACAAAGATTTTTTTATATTGACTTTAGGAAGAATTAGTGGGAGAAGTGCAGGACTCAAAGATTCCACCCTGCAGACACAAAATCATTTTTCTTATATACAAACCAAATTCTTTAGTTTCTCTGCTAATATTTTCCCCCAAAATTTTCACTCTCCTTATTAAGGAATATCATAAATATTTTATTTTGTATAACAAACTTTTGATGGGAAATGAAAAATAAAATATTAACAAAACAAAGGGGGAATTAGACTGATCCAGTAAATAATTAAAAAGTAATTGAATCCCGATCTCAAAATTTTATTGGTAACATTTAAATATAAAAAGAGATTTTTTTGCAATGTACTGAAGGCAATTGTTTAAATTATAACAGGAAAAAATGATAAAAGTTGTTTACTTGGTGAAAACATTTAGTTAAATAATTTTGTCACCATCCTTACATATTACTTCCAACCAGTTCAAAAGAAATAAACAGCAAACCAAAACAACCCTCACCATCATATTGATTATCTGCAAAAGCCTCTGACTCTAAATATACAAAAGCTTTATGTAAGAGTGATGAGAGGGGTAATAATGGAAAAGATGCTATGAGAAGATGATTGTTTTGCCTCGGAGCAGGTTTAAAAATTTATAACAGATGCTTCACTGAAACTTTGATAAATTTCTAAAAGCAAACTGAATTTTCTATTTCAATTTTTCTTTTACAAATAAAGTCTACTTTCTAAGAAAAAAACACTAAAAGCCAATTATTTTGTTTGTTTTAATATTTAAAGCTAATGATAAAAAGATTGTTTAGTATTTGAGACATTGTGTATCCTTGCAGCAAACCAAAAAGTTCATATAAGAAACCTTTTCCTCTAGGGTCTCCTGGGTGGCTCAGTGGGTTAAGCGTCTGCCTTCAGCTCAGGTCACGATTCCAGGTCCTGGGATGGAACCCCACATCAGGCTCCCTGCTTAGCAGAGAGACTGCTTCTCTCTCTCCCTCTGCCACTCCCCCTCCTGTGCTCTCTCTCTCTCTCAAATACATAAATAAAAATTAAAAAAAAAAAAAGAAAATGTCTCCTCTTGTGGTAGTTAGAATTGCAATCTGGATTTTGGAAATTTTTATAAATTTTGCTAATAGAATTGCAAATTTGTTTGCATTAAGAATCATTCCATACAGATTAAGGTATCAATTTTGTCCCTGCTTTTAAATAGTCAGAGAAAGACATTCTTCAATGTATGTCTATTTTCTTGTAATTGAACTTCCCAAGATGTTAAGGGGAACAATTAAAAAATTGTTGAATTTTCTATAAACCTAAATAACCTCCACTATGGACATATGTTAACTAATTCCTGTGATGTAATGAAATGAGGGTAGGCTTTAGGTGAGGGCATATTTAGGTTTATAACTTGGATATATGCTGAGTAGCTGGGGGCATTTTACTTAGTTCCTTATTCCTTATGGTTCATGGCTTCCTCATTTCTTCAATAAGGGGAGTGAATTAGCATACATTTGCAGCTAGTGGAAAATAAACTCAAAGTGATTTAAGCAATAACAAAATTTATAATCTCACATTAAAAAATATCCGAAGGTATGACGATCCCAGGATTGGTAAATTCAGTGGTTCAAAGACAATTACCCACATTCTTTAAATCTTCCTGCTTTGCTATCTCTGACATTTTTATTTTATTCTTAGAACAATTCTTGGTTCAAGGTGGTTCCAGATATTTCAGGTCATATTGCGAGACAATAACCAAAAGTAAAAGAGACTGCCACTTTCAATCTCAATCTGTCTTTCTCTCTGTCAATCCATCTATGTGTCTATCTACCTATCTATCTATCATCTCTTCCTCCTTATCCCATTTCAAAAAGCATTCTAGCAGACCCTAATTTGCCTGGCATTTGCCCAGAACTTGGTAACGTAACTTTTTCTAAGTTGAGCTCTACTAAAGTGAATAAAATGACTGCAGTTGGTTTAAATTAATCAACTATAATGTTTGGATATTAAGAATTAACAAAATTGTTTCCAAAACTTGGCCATTGCATTGATTAATAAGTGTTTCAAAATATTGAAGAAAACAAAGTACAATATAAATACTAGCTACTATTACATTTTCATCTGTATATAAGAACTGCAAAGAAATTTGACTGATTCATTATCAATTTTCATAGCAAATGTAAAATTAACCCATGGTTTGTTGAAGAACTGGCTCCATACTCTTTTAGCTCATATTCCTCCCCAATATGGAACTCTTGTCAACAACATTCTTTCAGAGTAGGAAGGCAAAATGTAGCCTATTTTACATCTCTTTTTCACTGTGTTTTTATGGCCTATCAACTAGAAAACCAATGTAACTGGCTATGTAATTTTATAGAAATTTTGGTTTGGAACATTCTATCATAAATTGCACATAAAATTCTATTGCACTATGCCAAACCGTATCCAGTTTTTCACTTGTGGTTACCAGAATAAAATATTTGAGAAATATTTATCAGTTTATGAGAATAAAATATTTTTTAAATTTATGTTCTTCTAATACATGACTGCTATGAATATTTATATTGTTTAGTTTACAAGAAAAATTAGCTCATTCCTACAATTCTAATTAGGTAGAGAATTCTAATTTGGGTAAGAAATTGTCAATCCTACCTACCTGTAATACTAAAGACTAAAGATGTTCCTTATTAATTGCTTGACAAGTAATTTTTGGATTAATGTCCCTGGACACCCTAAAATTTGGCAACATTTCCTCATGGCCTATGTTAATATTATCTTTTAAACACAGTGTATTTTAGGATATTTACATTATAGTAGCTTTTTTTCTGCTGTACTCTGCTGAAAAACATCCTGATATAAACGAAAATGAGCTGGTGATTAGAAGCAAGTTCTAAAAAATTATAGCTGATATTATTGTATATGCCTCACTTTTGTATTTTGGTAAAATGGCTCTTAAAATGAATAGAGATGAAAAGAGGGGAAAATAATAGAAGTATGGGAAAATGAGAAGCTTACTCTATAGCATTGCTGTTTTCTCAACAAATTAAAGCATTGTCATGCTCATTCTCCATTTATGTGAATAAACTCGATAAAATGTATAAAAATACTCATGGGGAAAAATAAATTAGTTTTAGTGTATAATAACAGCTCTCTTATTGGTTCATATTTTACTTGACCAGTATAGCAATGGAAAAGTCCAGTAGGGAGAAATATATGTATTAGTCTATCTTCCAAATAAAGGATGTATACATTAGAGAATCTCTTGCTTTACAGGAGACTTTTCTTTCTATATAGTCTGAAATGAAGTAATCTGTGAGCCTAATTTTCTCAGATTGATCCCAGAATGGAACGCAAAAATTATTTATATTTTGAGAATCATATTTATTGGCATATTTTCATAATTTTTTGCTTCAAAGGAACAAAAGGTGGACTGACAACACACCTTTTAATATTAATAATAGAAGCCAGGAAACAGCAGAATGCTGTGTTTACTGTGCTGAAAGAAAATTACCAAAAGTAAAGAATCCTATCCTTTTTGAAAGAACTTTTCAAAAATTAGGGTTAAACAAATATCATATTCAGACTAAAATTATTTGCCACAAGCAGAATTTCCCTAAATAAATTCTAAAGAACGCACTTGTGACACAAAGAGACATCCATTAAGGCTGTAAGATGCAAGAAGGAATGAAGAACAAAAAAAATTGTACATAGGTGATACATATAAATAAAAACTGCATAAAAGATTAATTGTAATAATGATACATAGTTGGGTTAAAGTAAATGAGGCAGCATTAAAATCACAATAACATATAAGCCTAACAATTCATAAATGTGTTTATAATGTTAAAATGTTCTCAATCACTTGCATTATGTAGTAGGAAGAAAAAAACTATTTCATAACTTTAAACTCATATAAATTAAACATGCGAATTATAAGTTCTTCGATAATCATAAAAATATATGTTTTTTAAAAGTATGGAGAATGATTTCTCTTCTGGTATTATTTGACCTCAAATCTCTTTTTTTAATTTTTTTAAAATTTTTAAAAAAATTTTACTTATTTGAGAGATAGAGCACGCATGAGAGAGACAGAGAGAGCACAATCGGGGTGAGGGGCAGACGGAGAAGCAGACTCCCTGCTGAGCAGGGAGCCCGATGGAGGACTCAATTGGAAGGCAGACACAACCGACTGAACAACCCAGGCGCCCCTCAAATCTCTTTCTTGCTCATACCTTGTTCTGCTCAGTATTGCAGGGGGGGTGACATCTACAGACTCCATTTCCACTTCTCAGATTCCCTTATCTGTCAACCTGCTGCTGGATTCAGCCAATGGAAGTTACTAACAGGAATTTACTGAACAGGAGGAAGAGGCTAGCCTGGGGGTTCTCTTCCTTTCTCTCTGACCCAGGCAATATATTTGGAAGCAGCTGAGTATCCTTCATGGTTCTAAACCTTGCCAGAATGGCCTGATATAGTCCCAGCTTCTCCTGAATAACCCTAGCCCTGGCTCCACTACTTCCTACATTTGCATCTCTAGCCTAGGTATGGTGAATTCTGGTAGGCCATGCTTTCTGCTCTTTGGCCTCAGATATTCAATTGTTTGGGTATTCTGAATTAATTTTACCTTTAAAAAAGTACTAGGAGGATTGTTTTCTATACCAAAGTTGAATTCAAACTTATAGAGAGGAGGCATAGAATAATAAAAAAATAATTAATTGGCATTTCAATCCAATAATTAAGAATAGTACTAGCCAATAATAGTTATAACAGTTATAAATACTGGATAAAATATTTAACAGAAATACTATATAATGGCATGACAGAGTGCCCGAAAACAGACAGAAATTAAAGGGCATTTTATGTTTGAAAGAAAGCACACTAGATAAGATTCATCTCTATATGGCTTTTTCCTGAGGACACTCCTGAGCCTGAACAACATGGGTCAGCCAATACTCAAAGAGAGAGCCACAGAGCTTTGGCTTGAAGTGTCAGAGTTTAGGGCTGCTAAATCAGCTGGAAATTAAAGGAGGAAATCCTGGGAAGAACTTCCAGCAGGGGAAGACCCCAGATCTTTGCTTAAAGTCCTCTCAAATCCCTGGTTGAACCCTGAATTACACATGTATCAGGGAGACACCAGTGCACCCAGAAGAAATGGACTTGATGGAAAGTTGAAAGGATTGAGTGGATTTTAGGGGTTGAACATCAAGCACAATATAGTTCGATGTTTAAGTCTAAATAAGTTATATGGGTTTAGTAAACACCCACCATCACACGAACACTAATAGAACATAAAAACCAAATCACCACAAGATCTAATTGATCAGCCAACAATTTTACTATTTGCTGGGAGGAGTCAACACTAATAAATGTACAATACCAGACCCCAAAGTCTCTATAATGTACAGTCCACAATGAAAATATGATAAAAAATTACTTAGTCTACAGGCAACAGTTATATTTTTTATTTAATTGGACCTTTGCTGTGTCCCCTGGTGGAAGGATTCCTCCAGGGGCCGAATAGGACATCAAACTCACCAAAGCCCAGATTTGTGAGGCCACTTTTACTTCTACCTCCTAGTTCCCAGACCCATGTATTTTTCCTACTGGAATACAGTACCATAGAAAGTTCTTTGGCTCAATGTGTAAATTGCTTCCTGGGGGACAATATCCCATCTGAGCTGGTACTTTTACTTTATCTCCAACAGGCTATTCCAATGCTCTATATGCCCACCAAGTTCTAGATAAAATGACCAGAGTATCCCATGCTCGTTGGCTCACTTCATACCTTCTTTACTGTTTAAGGGGGTCCCCTGGTTGGATGTGACGTATGTGATACTATGTGAGATCCCATCCCACTGGACAAACACTTTTTAAGCTTGGAGAGAGTAGCACTGGCTAAGGCTTTGCAGATAGGAAAGGCAAACTCATTCTATTTCTGTGAGAACAATTTACTGGTCTTTCCTTATGTACAATCTCATGTCTTTGCTCCAGACCTCTTCCCTTTGATTCTCTGGTCTTTTCTTCCTAGACTAAGCCATTCAGTACTTCACATGATTCCATATATAACCTAAACTCAGGCCACTTCCCTTTCCAAATTTCTCTAACACTAAGTAGATAGCCACTGGAAGGGTACTCTTGTCAATTTGTGTAGCTGATTGTTTAGAGACATATAATTAATGTATTGATAGGTTTATCTGTTCTCACTTTTATCTAAGTATGAATTTTCAGACACTTTAGAAATTCAGTTAATAGGAAGGAAAATGCCAACAGATAAACATGGTGATACCTTTTGTCCTGTGGTTAAGGATTATGAGTTCCCTTCTCAAGGAAAGAATGGATTTGATCATTATTCGTACATATAAATCATATAAATAACGCTCTGTTTTAGTTTGAGAAGGGGTAGCAGGAAAACACTTTTTCCATGTTGAGATTTAACATCTAACATTTTAAAATCTAACATTTAGATTTAAATTTACCTCTCAGTGAATTAAGATGGAAAGTAATTATAGATTTTATTTTGTCCACGGATGGCCTTTCATGTACATAAGAAGCAAATGATGATTGCCAAAAAATAAATTAACAAAATTAGCAAAATATGTGGAAACATATCAGTCAAGGGGACAAGTTAAGCAGAAGGACACAAGAGCCCAAGGCAGCTATCAGGAGCATAATGATGTGCGAGACCTACAGACAATATTACAGGGGCCAGTGCAGACGCTTAATGAAGCTGCCAAGGAACCAGCTGTTGCTGTGGAGAACTGTGGTTCACAGCTTGGCATCTGGGTCAGTGTTGGCCATATGAGCAGTTAAATGACTGAGGGTTTTAATGTGGTAGGGCAAATGGCACCTTTCCATCACTGAGTCACCTTTAAAAAGATGATTTTTAAAAGGCTGCTTGCCATCCCTACTGAATGGTGTCAGTGCTTCAGATATCTTTTTGGTGACAACTCAGAATGAATTAAAGTATTTTTACTCCTGAAAGATTTTTTAAAAGCCTCAATATTTGTTTTAGTCCTATAAAATTATATATAAATGGAGATGAGAAGTTAAAAATCCTTTCATAATATTAAAGCAAATTTATAAACACTGTAAAATGTAGCTGTCATCATGGTTACTATCAAATATAACCTAATTGCCATGTTTGTAAGACTCAGTTAAGGAGCCAGTCACACTTCCTACATTTTGCACAGGAAATCCAAAATAGAGTAGAAATCAGAAATCTTTGGGTCTTGTTTTGATTTAATATCTTATATGAATCATTCAACACCCTTGAGTCTTACTTTCTTATTTCTCAAAAGTGGGATAAAAGGTTGAATTCTTCCTGAACCCATCAGGTGTTTAAGAAAGTGCTTGAACAGCACTTACCTAATACAAAAGACATTATTTTTATTTAATCATCACACTTAGCTTACAATGTAGGCCAGTCAATGTGTGTTCACCATTTTAGAGGCCTAAGCCTAGAAAGCTTATTTGGCTTGCTCAATATTACACAGATTTTTTTTTTAATTTGTTTTGCTTTATATTATACAGTTTTTTTTAATTTGTCTTGCTTAATATTACGTAGGTTTTCTTATTTCTTTGTTTTGCCTAATATTACACAGTTTTTATGACATGGAGGACAGAACGCAATGTGGGATTCATCACTTGGTTGAGTAGTTTCCCACTGGTCCATGGTGTCTCTATAAACTTAGAAATTGCTAGATAATAGAAGACATTACCCTTTTTTTGTTAATTAAACAAAATGTCGATATTCTGTGTCATTCTATAAGACAAGTTTTGTTCTTGTTTTTGTTTTTGTTTTTTAAGCAAATTCAACTAAGATTAACGATGTTAGAGTCAATCACCCTACAGGGATGGAATAGACTAGAGAGGTTTTCAACTAGAGAATTGACCAGATAAGACATCTGATTATGAAAGGAAGGTGTGTTGTCAAGTTTAGAGAGGTCACCTAAAACAAGGGAAACAAGCGTGCAAGGGAAATATGAGTAGTGAAGGGAACACACTTATGGGCCAAGCATCCGGAATCAGGATCCCAGATTGAATGATTCACATAATATTTATGAGGATTCCAGGCAGGACAGCTGGACAAAAGGCATGTTAAGCTGTACACATATTTGAAATAAAGATTTCCATTCAAAACTGGAACAATTTCAGCAAGATCTCTGTCAATATATTTGAATAAAAAATGTTTGTTTTTTTCTCTTTTTGTGAAAACCAACAAAAAAAATGACCATTCTTTTGTGAAACACCTTTGTGAAATCTGCAGGAGGAGCTCTATCATGTTTTTTACTTCTGAGAAGCCACCTGCCTATTTCTGTAGTTATATGTAGAAACAGCGCCATAATGCATGAGTCACTCATTTGAGTGCTAAACAAGTCATATTCAATATGTGTTTCCTGGAAACAAAAATCCAAACTGTTTTCATTTGAAATGTGTTAAAAAAAATCTGGAATATCACAATGTAGAATTTGTATATTTTATGTAGTAAAAATAGATCAAGGTATTTTGTCAGAGCTTATATTCCAAATCAGAAAATGAATTTGATGTATCCATTTCCAAATAAGTTGAAAAAATATTAAATAAGAAGCACACATGTTAGAAAGGAAAAGTAAATTGGATTAAGCTATCTTTGAGATTCAACAGCTCCATAGTTCCATTTCTGGAAATCAGCTATACAGATATAGCCACTCTGGAAAACCATAAGAGGCTCTTAACTATGGACAACAAACTGAGGGTTGATGGAGGGGAGGTCGGTGGGGGAAGGGGCTAAATGGGTGATGGGTTTTGAGGAGACGCTTGTGTTGAGCACTGGGTGTTATGTGTAAGTGACTAATCACTAAATTCTACTCTTGAAACCAATATTACACTATATGTTAACTAACAAGAATTTAATAAAAATTCGAAGAAAAGCAAAGTTTATTACTACCACATTGTAAATAATATGAAAAGACAGAAAGCAATGCAGTATTTAAAATGAACTACATATATGTGTGTGCAAATATATATAGTAATATATACACAAAGTAAATATATAGAACATATAAATATACTAACATATATGTAAATATATATTTATATAAGTATATATAACATATAAGCATATAAATAAAATGTAAATTTATTTAAAAATATAAATACATATATATTTACTGCCATGGGCCATATATCTCACTGTTTCACTTCATAAAGTTCACTCATAAACAGTGCTATTATAAAGAAAGCAACCCATGTGGTAGAGAGACCAAATGAGGCTATGTTTTCTGATTCAATCACATGTTGAACCCCAAAGAGTATAGTTCACAACTGGTTAGGACCCAATAATGAGCTCCGTAAATTTTAAGTGTTTCTTCTTGCTCACTGATCTCAATCATGATCATTCTGGGCATTATAATAAATGTACTAGAAACTGTAGAAAAGGATCATAAATCTCAACCCAGTTCTCTCCCAGGTATCCCCTTAACTTCAAATTTTGTACTTTAAATTACCCTTCACAGCAAAAGGTATATGGATGGACCAGCCATAGTTTGGCCGAAATCCTGCTTTGTCACAGACATATAAAGTGAAACATTATTTGGCAAATATATTGATTGACCTTCTGTAATATTTTCTATTACTGATCCCAAAATTTGTTAAGAACAGCCTTTTTTCTTCTTGTGGAGCCTGAAGAATAATAATCCATCAGAAATATGAGAGATACCCAGTGGGACAGAAAAGAGTGTCCCACTTTTTTTATAGCAAGTTCTAAATAAGCATCTGAATCTCATGTTTTACAGAAAATATTATTTATATTATTAAAACTCTGATCAAGTAAGTAAGTATTATTCAATTCTTCTTCTAAGTGATATTGGTAGTGGTGCTTTATAATGATGATGGACAAGAGAGGTATTTGGAAAAGAGAAGGCTGAACTAAAATAAGTATTCCACAAATATAAAGAAAGTTAATATTTTAACCTCAGCTTAACTATATTTCATGGTTTAGGGCACCTGGGTGGCTCAGTTGGTTAAGCAACTGCCTTCGGCTCAGGTCATGATCCTGGAGTCCCAGGATCGAGTCCCACATCGGGCTCCCTGCTCGGCGGGGAGTCTGCTTCTCCCTCTGACCCTCTTCCCTCTCATGCTATCTCTCATTCTCTCTCTCAAATAAATAAATAATCTTAAAAAAAAACTATATTTCATGGTTTAATTAATTGAACATTTTTATATTCACTCTGCATTTTACATCTGTTATTGATCCATTAGAAGTGTTCATGGACTCTGGAATGGAAAAGATATCGTTTAGAACCAATTATCCCATATATGGTTAAACATATGTTATTTCCAGATGACATAGGGTCACTTAAAGGGGAAAAAAGTAATCCATTTTTATTAGGTCAGCATTTCATCTTAGAGTTGTATCACGGATAGGACAAAATGAATGTCACCAAACTTTAAATATCAAGATGCATACCACAAATGAAACATGAAGAAAAATAGATTCATTTTGTAAACAATTATTGTCCATTATTGAGACACACAAATATTGGAGAAAAAATCTATTAAGTGATATAGTCATGTTTATTAGGATTTAATTTAGACATGGCTTTTTAGAAAATTATTTCTTATCAAGAAGCATGTTTACATTTACAACAGATGAAAAAATAAATCTTATTCATTAAAAGTAACAATGATAAATATCTTCATTTGTTCATTGGAAGTGCATAATCAGATTGATTAGTGCTATGAATTAATTAGTCTATAAAATTAGAAGTTTACGGTAATGGCAAGAGGATGTAAGTAAATAAATGAATGAATGGATAGAACTAATCAATTTCAATGTGGGATGTTGCCTGAGAGACATGGAACAATTTTAGTTCTACAGAGAGTACCTCAATGTTGTGCCAAACAATATATTCTGTCTTTTGATTATATTATATGTGAAGATGATAACACATATTTGACTTTTGGAATTACAGACTTTTCAGGTAAATTAATTAAAATTGTTTATTTCCCTCACAAAGTTATAGGTTTAATGTAGGGAGAACGCAAAAAGTAAAAGAAAAAATAAAGAAAACAAGATAGAATTTCCACATTCTAAAATGCATGATTAAGCTAAAAGGAGATGAAGACAAATCCTTACAAACTAGAAACAATGAAAAAGCATATTCAGAGAACTAAGATACCTCTGGATGTGGCCAGAGGACATCTGTAAATTCCTCCCGAGCAGCTTGGAATTTGTCATATTTTTAACTGTACTTTGCAAGAGGCCATTTCATGAAGCTGGAATTTATGAAAGGCAGCTCATTTATTGGAAACAATCTAAAATAAAACACACTTAGACATTATTTAAAAAAAAACTTATTTTGGTCAGATTCTTGCTTACCATAGCCTTGAGACAGAAGGGAATTGTGGTGGAGGAGAGTTATGAAAAACTCTTACTGAGAATTCTTACCACAATCCTGCCTTCCATTGAGGAAAGCCTGAATTACTATCCACATGGTTCAAAGAGATTCAATTTAAAAATTAAACCGTTTCAAGATTTTTAGTACCCCCCCATCACCTGGCAAAAGGATAGGGAAAAATTCTTGGATGAATTATTTTAAAATATGACCTCAAACAATTTCCATAATATAGTTACAAGGGATATAAACTGACTTTTAAACAAAGAGACCCAGATCAACACGAATAAGAATTTTTTTAAAAAGCAACAGCAGACTGCTAAATTTATATGCATTACATAAAGAATATAAAATGCATGTGTTTAATAAATTTATACAAATACAAGAAGGAATTGAAAATTTTGATAAGAGGTAAGACACTATAAAAACTGGACATAGTTATCAATTTATAAAAATACTAAAGGAAAAAATAAATGCAAAATGTAATAGATGGGTCAACCAATTAGATACAGAATGGAGCAGAGAGATGAGGGAATAAAACATTATATAAAAGTTTAAGAGATATAGAAGAGTGAATTTTAAAAAATCAAAATTCATTCAATTAAGTACTAAAAGGAGATTATTGAGAGAAGGAAGAAAGACCAGATAAAAGGAGAAAATGTTTAAGAATATTGCAGAACTGAGGCTCCTGGGTGGCTTAATTGGTTAAGCGGCTGACTCTTGATTTTAGCTCAAGTCATGATCTCAGGTTCGTGAGATCAAGCCCTATGTTTTGCTCCCAGCTCAGCAGGAAGTCTGCTTGAGATTCTCTCGCTCTCCCTTGGCTCCTCCCACTCTCTTTCTCTCTCTCTCTTAAAAAATGAGAGCGAGAGAGAGACAGCCTGACATTATTAATCACATGATGGAAGATGACATCACTATTTATGCAATAGTCTTGCCAAAAATATCTAACATGTATTTGATCCAACTATCAATATTCTTAGATCTAAACGACAACAGATAATTATAAATCTTCCTAGCAAATGACTGGGGATAGTGCATGTCAGGCAGAGAGGTAAAAACATGTTCAGGGTACAAGGAGTGAAACACTGGACATGTTGGAGATCTGTTTGGTGAGTGGCATTATATTTATACAGTAAACAGGAGTACATGCAGGTGGTGAAATAATAAACAGATACATTTAGATATTTCTAGACCGTGGAAGAGTTTGGAATAATTGGTTATTTCAACTTGTTACCAATATTGCAAAACTAGATTCACCTCTGAGTTTGAAAGTTTTCTCTTGCATCAATTCCTAGAATTGAAAGCAATTCTTGACCTGCAACTTAGAGTGAGCAACCCTCCACATTATCTAAGCAAGATGTCCCATGTCTCACTTCTGCTAATAAGACTAGCGGCAAATGAACAGGGATTCTAACATCGGTTTTTCTCTCCCTTTCTTCTGGGGCTACTCATGATTTAAAAGTTTGCAGCTTTGCAAGCAGAGCAGCTAGTTCTTCTGCATGATCCTAAAAACATCATGTAGCATGAGAGATCCCTCATACCTGCTCACTGCAATTGCCCTCTGGTATTTCTATTTGAACTCCTTGACTCTTTATCTCGGTCCACAGACCACTGAACATTGTTTCTCCCTCACTGTCGGATCTAATTCCTTTTTCTCCCTATTTTTGAATTATCAAAACAGGCCAAAGTTTTAGTCAACTGGTATTAAACATAAGCAAATATATCCAACAGATTTTAAATATTTATGAGGTCATTTCCTCTTCCTATGACCTTTGTTCCATTGTTTTTGATGGTTTTATTAGTAGATTAATTTTAGTGACTTGGTTTTTAGTAGAGTAAAGGGATCTACAAATTGTTTCGTATTCCATTCCCATCATCTAATCTGCTGCAGTCTCTAGAGATAGAAAAGCATTCCCACCTTTTTTTGTATCAAAAACTAGAGCACCATTGATTATTTTTATCAGTTTTTCAATTAAATCAAACCACTTCATTTCCCATTTTCCTTTCAGAAGAAAATAGCTTTTCAGCAGAACAATATCAGATGTGGAAATATGGAACATTGTCATCAACATGTCAATTTAACATAATTTGATAACATTGAAATTTGATCAAAGTTCATAGTTGCATTGTGTTTTTCACATTACTGTCAGCCATATTTCACTTTTGACTTGTGGAAAGAGCAAGCAACTGGTAGAAGAATGGAATGTGCAGTATAACAGCTGTTATCAGATGTAAATGCTCAAACTTTGTCAGCTTAGAAATTAAAATTCCTGGCAGATTGCAAAGCTTTCATTTCGAAACATTAGAAGTACCTTTCCATTTCAAATAAAGAAAATGACTTTGACCCCATTCTAACACTTATTATCAAGAACATTTCAGAAAGCAGATTAGTCAAAATATCCTTTGTCTTCATTAGTATTCCCTGCATCATGTAATAACTAACGATTTCTATTACTAATTATCATTACTAAACAGATCTTATTTGGAAGCTTCATGACAATTTTTATGCATTCTTTTACTTTAATTGCTATGAAGAAAAGAAAATTTTATTATGTAATGATACCTTCTTTCAATCAGTTAGCAAAATAAATTGGTTACCCACTGTGTTTATGAATAATACTGTGGCAGACACATTTGGGAGGATACAAAGGGAGGAAATGGCATTTTCCTTCTCTTTCCTGAAGTTCATAAGAGAGTTGGAAAGGCAGGGTATATTCAAGAGAAAAAAGACTTCCAGATCCCTGAGGAGATCTCAAAGAATTACGCTGTACCATATATACTCTCCTGTTGAAATAAATTCCTGATGAAGTATAAAAATCAGTAGTTTTGTTTAAAGGATACAATTATTGGATTAAATAACTTTAATCATAACCCTAATTTAATTTTTCTTAAAATACATATAACCCTGGGTTTGTGTCCAAAGTTTCCAGTGTTTTGTGATCAAATCTTACGGGAATGGGTTTTAATAAAGGAACCTATCTGAAATTGCCAAATGGGAAAATTGAAAGAAAGTTGGTTTTGGAATGAGATACGGTGGGATTTGAGGACGGGCTGCAGCACTCACTAGCCCTATGCTCTTAGGTTGTTGTCCATTTCACCTTTGTGTTTCATAATCTGAAAGGTGAATTTGGTAGCATAGAACTTCCAAGACTGTAATGAGGCTTACAGGTGATATTTATACTAAAATCATGGCACAATGCCGAAGTTAACTAAATCCTGGCTCATGATTTTTATGCTGAAATACAGGGAAATGCTGAAATGTTAACTGATAGTGGAAAATAACTGGATATTTGAAATCATTGGGGTCATTGCTTTTAAATGGTTGTACTTATGCCCTTTGCTTCTTGCTTCTGTCCTCATCTTTTCATTGGTGGATCATTTATTTTAAGATGCAGTTTCAGCTCTATTGCCAAAAGTAAAGCATCTTCTGTCCTCAAGGAGAGTTGTAGGAGACACTATCAAATGAAACTTTTTGCTTTCTTCCAAGTGTGTACTCCAGCTCTCAGAACCTGCCTTTTATCTTGCTCCCATGGGTAATGTAACCTAATTGTTAAGAGCACGATCTCTGGAGGTGGTGCAGTTCCTACACAACAGTCTCTTGAGTCACAGGAAACAGTGCAGAGAAGTTGAGAATAGACCTGGAGAGACAATTAGAGAATAACTTAATTCTGCTTTTTACCCCCATTTCTTGATAAGGATATAAGACTGATAGATCTGAAACATAATAAGGGCACAATATACCGATATTTCAACATAGATTTTCAAAATATTTCTCACTAGCAGAAGGATATTCTGACAGATTTTATAAGAGGTTTCCTAAACTTGTTATTATTTATTCCCTAAGCTGAATATGTTTTTGTGCAGAGAGAAGAAAATGACACAATATTTTCTATTTCCATTGAGTTTAATACATAAACTGAGTCAATTAACAACATTAGGATGCCTGAGGTATAACAGAATAGAATTCTGCTTGTCTCTCTACATTTGATACATTTATCCATGAGCTTGAACAAGAAAGTTAAGTGACTGCTTCAGACATTTTTAGGACACATTAACCTTAAGAGAGTGTACTTATTGACAAAATTGGTATTACAAAAAAACAAAACCCCAACATGGTGAAAGTAATCAAATGGAAATTTAACAGGGATTTTACACACACACACACACACACACACACACACACACACACACACACACACACATCCCTTTGCTCCTTTCCCCCCGTTTTGAAAAATAAACTGCAGAAAGAAAGGGTAGAAAGATCCACTTATTAATAATTACATGCGATAATAGCCTTGGACACTTTAATTGCCTGTATATTGTTTTGTGCCAAAAGTGCCATATGATTGCCAAGAAAATAATGTGATCTTATATTGCCTCAAAACTTGCAGAAATGTAGGCAAAAGGAAAAAGACATGACACCAGTGATTCTAAAGATAAGAATATCTATTTTAGGAAGAAAAATAAGAGGGAGAAATAAATAGAAATAAGTATGAAATAAGAAAGAATAGAAAAACATGAGGGTATTGAGATTTCAGAAGATAATGAAGAAAGAAAGCGTAGGCACCTTGAGATAGATAAAATACTATTATTTGAAAAAGGAATTCAATTTTGAAAGATTTCCAAAGGTACAGCTAGAACTGGTAGGTAAAAGAGAAAAAATATTTGGACTAAAATTTTCCGGATCAATATAAATAAATACTGTTATTGTTTTCTTCATTTCAAAAATTAAACTGTAGTTCACATACAGAAAAATGAATCTTTTTAAGCATAGAGTTCTGTAAGTTTTGAAAAACCTCATAATCACATAACCATCATCACAGTCAAAATATGAAACAATTGTATCACCCCTCCCAAATTGTTCCCCTTTGTAGACCATACCTACAATTATTTACAATACCTGGTTTCTTAAAATGTTTGGGCTGCTGTAATAAAAATACCATAGACTGATTGGCTTTTAAGCAACAGAAGTTTATTTCTCATAGTATGGAGACTGGGAGCCAGCAGATTTCGTGTCTAGGGAGGGCCCACTTCTTAGTTCATAGACAGCAGTCTACTCACTGTATCCTTGCATGTTGGAAGGAGCAAGGGAGCTATCAGGGATCTCTTTTGTGGGCACTAACCCCATTCACGAGGGCTTCACTTCATGACCTAATCACTTCCCAAAGGCCCCACTTCCAAATACTGTCACACTGGGGAATAGGTTTCAACATATGCTTTGGAGGGTGGGGTGGGGCCATAAAGCATTCAGTTTATAGTATCCGGTGACCAGTAATCTGCTTTCTGTCTTTTGAGGGATGCCGTGTAATGAAAACATAGAATATGTATCCTTTAGAAATAGACTTCTATCGCTAACGATAATGCATTTGAGATGCACCTGTATTTCTTTGTTTCAGTAAATCATTCCTTTTTATTGCTGAATAGAATATCATTATACACATGTACTAAAGTCTGGTTATTCATTCATTTCTAAAAGATATTTTTGTTCCTCTAGTGTTAGAGTATTATAAATAAAATTTTTATGAACATTCATGCACAGGTTTTGCATGGGAAATACAGAGGAGTGGGATTGCTGGGTCATATGGTAAATGTATGGTTAACTTTGTAAGAAACTGCTAAACTATTTTCCAAAATGTCTGTATCATTTTATTTTTTTTATTTTTTTAGACTTTGAAGTTTATTCATTATTTAAGGTGTTTTTTTCATGAACTTGTCTCCTTTTATATGTAATCAAAATATCCATATATTTTCCCATAAAGATAAGAAAAAAAGGCACATAAGAGTTATTGAACATACGGGTTTCTAAGTTCTGCACTGATACAGATAAGGTACTTCTATAAGATCTTTTTTTTTAATGATATGTTAATCACCTTACAATACATCATTAGATTTTTTTTTTAAAGATTTTATTTGTTTGACAGAGAAAGACACAGCGAGAGAAGGAACACAAGCAGGGGGAGTGGGAGAGGGAGAAGCAGGGAGCCCGCTGTGGGGCTCGATCACAGGACCCCGGGATCATGACCCCAGCCGAAGGCAGATGCCCAACAACTGAGCCACCCAGGCACCCCTTCATCATTAGTTTTTGATGTAGTGTTCCATGATTCATTGTTTGTGCATAACACCCAGTGCTCCACGCAGAATGTGCCCTCTTTAGTACCCATCACCAGGCTTACCCATCCCCCCACCCCCTCCCCTCTAGAACCCTCCAAAATGTATCATTTTAAATTACAATCACCACTTTATAGAACTCAAGTTGCATCGTGATCAACACTTGGTATTGTTATATTTTTTCTTTTATTTTGGGATTTCTAATTATGGTTTCAATTTCATTTATCTAATAAACAATGAGTTTGAGCATATTTTTATGTGTTTACTTGACATCCATTTATTTTCTTTGGTGAAATGGCTATTCCAATCTTTTTCTCATTGGGGAGGTAGTGTTTATTTTAGGATTATAGAGTTTGGGGAATTTTTTGTATATTTTAGATACAAATCCGTTTTTAGGTATGTGATGTGTAAATATTTTCTCCCAGTCTGTGGCTTTTCCTAAATAATTTAGTTTCCTTAATAGAGTATTTTGAAGAGCAAAGTCTTTAACTTTGATGATGGAAAAATCATTAATATTTTCTTCTATGGTTTCAAATAGATATATAATCTGTTCTTAAATTATTTGCAGATTATAATTGTATTGCATATTTATATAACACTGTATATATTAGAAAGATACATTAATATTACTCCAGGGTTTTCAAACTAAAAAGCAAAACAAAATAAAAACTCCACACTAACCATAGTATGGGTTGATTGGGTAGAATAGCATATAAAATTTAAAATATATATTCCTCAAACTTCAGTAACATTAATTCATCCTTTTTGCCTTGTGTCAGATTCTCTGAATTGCACTGAAAATATTTGAAATATTACACAGCTAAGTTTGACAAAGTGTGGTTACTTTTTACTTCTTGGATTATTTCTATCCTTGGAAATTTTAAGTTGCTTTAATGTACTGCCCATTAGCACACTTTTGCTTTCACATTATTCATGTGAAGTCAGATAAAGTTAACTTTTGTTTAGGCAGGAGAAAACTGACATATACTAAGATTGAGTGATTTGCTCCAGGTCATAGCTACTGAATACAGAAATGTGACTAGAATATATTTTTCTACATTCACCCTGAGAACTTCTCTCTATATCACACTGCCTAGCATTTTGTTTCCCTAGATGGATTTTCTTCTTCCTTAACATGAAGTGGAAAGTTTCTGCATACATTTTCTAACAACTTCTAGTTTATAGAAGAGATCCCATGTCAAAAACAAAAACAAAAAACAGACTGTGTAAGAAATTATAATCTTGTTCTACCTATCTTAATATGTAGTCTTTTAAGGGAGCTATCATATGTAGATGCTAAAATATGTTTTACATGTTATAGGTTAGCTTAATCTACAGTTTTAGGTAAATATTCTTAAATTTCACATTTAAATAATTTTTAATTTATTCACAAAGTGATAAAAAACTTGACAATGTAAATTAAACTTTAGTATTATAAAACCAAAATGTTATGATTGCACCATCCCCCAAGTAAATATCCCTTTTCTTTGATTTTATGACAAAATGATGGTTGTAAACATTTTATTAAGAAGTGTATGTTGCATTTAAAAATAGACGCCTTGTCAAGACAATTGTATGAACTTATAAAGAAAAGTTAATGAGTCACATGGTTCTACCTAGACTATAATATCTAGGTGCAGTCATTTCCCAATAATAACATATTTATCATTCATGTTATGCACAGTTTTTAAATCCAGTGTGACATATTTATTAGTGAAATTAAAACAACCCACCATACTTCATTCCACACTGCACATAGAAAAGATCAGACAACACAATGTAATTCTTAGCATCTTACTCTGAGTAAATTTTATTGTTTACAGGCATACAATATTTCTCACACAATTTTTACTTATCAACATCACTCACTTGTAAAGGTAATATAAGAAAATAGAGTTTAAGATTTACAATATCAAAGGTCACTCACAGAAAGAAGATATTTTGGAAAAGTTGTCTTGGTCATCTGCTCCTGCCTGCCTCATCCCCAAATTTTCAGAGAATTTTTGCCATGTCCATCCATATAATTAATATCAAAAGAATAATTTTATAAAATAGATCTTCCTTTTACAAAGTTGACTGGTAAAATGGCAGCAATCTGATCTATGTTCTGTAGATTTTAGATTTTAGAACATGAAATACTGATCAATCTTTGGGCATTTGGCCATAACATGGTATAGTGTCAGTGTTAAGTTTGATTATTAATTAATGATTATGGTAACTTAAGTGAGTAGAAGCTTATTGATCTCTCTTATCGAAAAAGTCTGGAGGTAACTATTCCTCTGTTGGTTTGATGACTACATAACCACCACGGAGCTGGGTTCCTTCTGTGTTTCTAGTCTGTCATCCTTAACCCTAATTTCCATTTTCTTGTTGATGTCATCATCCAATATGGCAGCCAGCATTCCTGCTGTTGCATTTGTGTTTCAGCCAATAGGAAGGTGGAATGAAGGAACACCTCAAATGCTTACTTAAGGTTTCTTTCCTAACAGATTTTGCTTATATTTCTTGGCCACCGCTATAGGAAAAGAGGCAGGGAATGTGGTCTTTATTCTTTGAGTCAGGGTAATCATCTATAACTCATGCTTCTGTTATGAATAAAGATGGTATTAGATCAGTGGGTAGGAATCTCTGTCATAAAAGTAAGGTTTAGAAGCTGGTGGTGGTTGTGTTATATCATTAAACTAAAGAACAGAAAAGATGTGATTTATAATGTACTGTAGAAAGGAAAGTTGTAACTATTTTTATTATAATGTTAATTTGCCCCAGAATATGACATACTTTGAGAATTAATATAGCAAGACTGATGGTAAATTAAGAAAAAAAAGTGCTAAGCACTATTTGATCGGATTCAGACAGAAGCAGGAGATGGCAAAATAAATTAAGGAGAAGACAAAAAGTATAAAGTTCTTGACTTGGCAGTATTACAAGATTCTGGTTAAGAAGGGGTTGCACAGCATGGTCTGGTTTTATGTGAGAATATTTGCTCCATCTCACATTGGCAGGCTCTGATGACTGTCATCTCCAGATCCCCAGGACATTTCAGTTGACCAGCCTCCCTAAACAATACTTTGGACCTAAAGCTCTAAAGGGCAAGGCAATCTTCTTTGACAACTCATTTACATTTATTTTATATAAGTTGGAAAGATTTGTTTATTCAGTTACACACAGAATAGTGATGCTACCACATTTATTTATCTGCCTTTCACTTATTCATCTGTTGTTTGCTTCTTTAATTGAACAGATATTTGAGAAATATTAACTATGTGCTAGATACTGTTAGGAAGCTAACCATATATGTTATCATGTCCACATTCAAGAAATTAACAATCTAAGATTTAAGACAGCACAGCTATGTGTTAAGTACCAATGTCATAGAGTAAAACAAATCATTTATGAATTTGCCTGATTAGAAGGATTGCAAAAAAGATAACAGCTATAATATTTGATGTCAGTTTTTGCAAATCTGTGTACATATTCAGGATATAAAGGATTACTTTTTTCTATTTCTTTTGTAGTGATAGTGATCACTGTGAGAAGTATTACAACCTTCAAAGGTAGTGATTACTGTGAGAATTATTACAGCCTTCAAAGTGGTCCCAAATTCACTTCTTCATTTGTGCTCTTAATCAGGTTCCATATTTTCAATGTTTATTGTTCATTTTCTCCCGATCTCCTGTTGTCCTTTAACATTCTTGAAAATGTTCATTCTGAATATGTCATCCTCCACAGCAGACACTCCCTCTTAACTTCTATGATTACAATGACATCACATTCTCAGTTACTTAGATCTGATGACCCAGAATCACTGGTAACAAACATTCCTTTCTTTAGTTCATCATGCCTAATTAGCCATCAACTCCTGCCTTTTTCTTGTTGCTACTTTACAAGTGCTCTTTTCTTTCCTTTTTCATATCTACCATCCTTATCAGTACATGGAACATATTAGCTTATTATTCAAGTTTTGCATCAATGCTAAATAAACTGTATAAAATGATTTAGGTAGCCAATATAGGAATGATGGCTTACCCAAATATGTGAGGAGCTGGGTAGTAAAGGGCTGAAAGGCTATGCTGGATGATTGGAAGAACTGCCATAATTTTCCAAAAATAGTGGTTTCTTCTTTATTTCTACCTGTTAATGCATACATAAGTCCATCTCATTTACAAATTCTATCCCAGGACCATACTGTGAAGGAGATGCTTTCCCAGACTGCTGGTGAGAGTGAATATTTAATCCAACATTTTGGGAAAAAAAATGTTGGCATTATATACTAAAAAATAGAATAAATTCAAAATTGAAATGTGATACTGCTGTGGAAATGAACACACTATATTTATGTTCAATGCCGTACATGAATCTAATAAAATAATTTTGAGAAAAAAAGCTAGGAACTGAGAATATATCCTGTGTAACTCTATCTATATATGTTCCCCCTCAAAATAAAGATGGATGAAACATAACTAGATGATTTTTGATGCAAGTTTAGGGAGTAGAATTTAGAAGGAAAGGGAGGAATGATCAGTCAAAAAATCATAATGACTCTAATATATTAGTAAGGGAGAGAGGAAGTAGCAAGTGGAAAGAGGAAAAGTATTTGGGGGGAATACTTGAAAAACTCTATTTCTTACCCTTAGGGGAAGTAATATGGACATTCACTCTGAGATAAATCATTCTGTATATTTTTCTTTAGGTATATTATAATTTTCAGTATAGAAACATTTAAAACTATAATATCTAAAGGAAAATTCTGTATTAAAATTTCTTTCCAAAGTATAAAAATAAAGAAGCATAGTGCAAAAAAAGAAGGGTTCATAAAGGCAATAACAAAATGTTAAGGAAATTCAGATAACCAGGAGCAGTAGATGTACTATTTAATCTATTGTGTTGCTCTGATTAGTAGGAAGGGAAAAATGAAGGGGGGATGGAAATCGGAGGGGGAGACGAACCATGAGAGACTATGGACTCTGAAAAACAAACTGAGGGTTCTAGAGGGGAAGGGGGTGGGGGGATGCGTTAGCCTGGTGATGGGTATTAAAGAGGGCACATATTGAATAGAGCACTGAGTGTTATACCCAAACAATGAATCATGGAACACATCAAAAGCTAATGATGTAATGTATGGTGATTAAGATAGCATAATAAAATAAAGTTTAAAAAAGAATATATGCTGGGCCCATATTAAAGTAAAATAATATGAAAAAATGCTTGTCTAAAATGCCAAAGTTGAAACTTTCCTATCTTCTTGTGAGCAAGGGCTCTTTCTAATAAGAATTGGGAGAGACCACAATCAGAAAGTCTCATATTTTGAAACTTACACCAGTTTTAAAAGTTATTGAGAGACTTATTTATTACTAAAGAAAAATAAAGGCTAAGACAGTTACCATTTTTAAAATGGAAATCATATAAAAAGAAGAAAAATTTGAAGAGAGATATTACAGTTTTGCCAGATAATAGGCAGAATACCAAGTCTAAAAAAGAGAAGGAATTGCAGTTAGTGTACTTCAGACTTTCTACTCCATTTATCTTCTATTCTACAGCTATATAAATCTCTAGTTCCAAAGCAGTTTCTGAAATTTTCTTTATTAAGATTAGACTTCATGACTTTATATCCATAAAATTTAACTTTAGATTCCAATTTTACGGGAAGCCTATGTAGAATGAAATCTATTTAAGCAAACCTCTATGTAGTAAGAAGAATGCTTTTTCTGTAAAAGTTATTTCAAATTCTAAACCATACAACTCACAGTAAACATCTCTGAGGTCATTGCCTATGCCAGTTTATATCAAGGATATAATCAACGTAATCTACAAGTCATGTTTGATATTATCTTGAGGAGAGTAGCCACTATAGTGAACGTTCTGTCAACTGATGACCAACACTATTTAAAGTTGGATCATGCATTTGTTTTACAAAATATACATAACAAAGACTTATAGTAAGTTAGTTAGTTTATAATTCTTTCCGTTTCTCACATTATACTGCAAGAGTCTCCTCTGGCCCATAAATAATGTATATATTTTCTTTCCTCCTCTTTAATATATAACTACCAATCTCCCTTAATAATTACTGTACCCTTGCCCCTCCCAGGGGCAAGGTTGTCCACAGGTTGATGGACAACCTGTCCCTAATTACTTTCAACCACTTCTTGCTTAAGAATATGATATTTTTTATTATTTTTGTTATCTCTTGTCTGATCCAGAATCCCAGGAGGAAACAGACGGCATACTCACAAATGGGGTAATTAAGAAGAGTTTAATAAAGCAGCTAATTATAAAGTTGTGGGTAAAGTTAAGAGAACTATTAGAGGTGTAGTACCCCAGGGTAGGGAGCCTGAATGAGCAAGGGATAGGAGAGCTTCCCACAAGTCAAAGAGAACTATGTACAGCAGTTGTGATATTCCCTAGAAGCAATGAAGGAACCTAGATAGTAGACACCTTGGCCATACTCTAGTCCACCCTATGTTCTGCTAAATCCTCCCACTAGCTGAAACTGGAACCAGAGGGCAAAGGAGTTTGCTAATCTAGTTCATAAGGATGAGCCTCCCAGAAATACATTGCAAGGCAGAGAAGCAGCGAAAAAAATATCTATCACATGTTCACAAGGGAACACAGGTAAGACCTTACATTTTTTATGGCACATTAAAATACAGGCCCACTATATTTTTTCCTTTTGAAGCTTTTTTCTGATGAATTGTCCTGTAATACCAACTGTTGTACATTATAAACTTTGTACCCTGTCCATTTTGCTTTTTATTTTTTTAACTTAAAAAGCATCATGAATTCAGAGTCCTATTAGCTCACTAGTTTAGGTCTTTCTACTCCATAGAGAGAACATGGATTTGAAGTCAGACAAAAATGAGTTCAATTCTAACTATTTTACCCTTGTAAAACATGTTAATTAGGTGAGCCTCATTTCCTTCTTTTGAAAAAATGGAGGTTGTAATAATACCTGATAGTAAGTTTCCAAAGGAATGGACTTAAAGTATTTAAAAATCTTTAATACAGTTCCAGACATGAGCTCCTCCAGGGAGGAAACTGAAATGAACTCTTGCATGGATAAAGCAGAAATGCAAGGGATGTTTCACAGGGATGTGAAACAAGGGAGATCACCAAAACAAGAGTGCATTTCTGAGTTCACTACTGCTATGGATCCCTGGTATTTGCTTGCACCAGTACATTCTGAAAAGCCTTATTAAATGCATTTTAGAACTGATTACTCAGAGGGCAAAAGGATGAAACCCAATATCCATCAGTTCTACTTCCTTACTGATCATGGGCTTTCCCTCCAGTGTTCACTCCCTCACTTCACTTTGTACATGCATGAATGCACATAATTTCCTAAGGACACCCCATGCAAAACCAGTTCCTGCCTGGAACTGGCTGCTGCAGCCATGACTGGAGTAAGAGTTTGGGATGAGAGTTTTTTGAAGTGGTATGAGTATGGTATTTACTAAGTGAAAGAGAAAGCCACTGGACCATTTTATTTTTTTTATTTTTATTTTTTTAGATTTTATTTATTTATTTGAGAAAGAGAGAATGAGAGACAGAGAGCACGAGAGGGAAGAGGGTCAGAGGGAGAAGCAGACTCCCTGCTGAGCAGGGAGCCCGATGCGGGACTCGATCCCGGGACTCCAGGACCATGACCTGAGCCGAAGGCAGTCGCCCAACCAACTGAGCCACCCAGGCACCCCACTGGACCATTTTAAACCGAAGAGTGCCAAGATTTGAATTACACCATAAAACGATCACTCTGATTGCTGTGATGAGAAAAGATTTTACAGATGCAATAGTAGAAGCAGGGAAATTATTGCAAAATTGCAGATTATTTGATGGTATATTAATACAGTGTGGTAGCAGTAAATGATAAAAGAATTATGAGCTGTCAGAAGTATTTTAAAAGTATGCTCATGGAGTCTTTCCTGATGGATTTTACAAAGAATGTGAAGAAAAGAGGAGTCAAGAATGACTGAAGTTTGAGCACCTGGAAGGATACAATCTAGTTGATTAAACTGAGGAGGACTGAGATAAAAAGACTTTGGAAGGAGGAGTAGGCTTTTGATATTTGACACGTGAAGTTTGAAATGTATTTGTTGTCCAAGTGGAGATATTGGGTAGGATTTTGGATATATAAGACTGGAATTAAAATAAGCCTAGGATGCTGATCAAAATTGGGGAATACGCAATAAATTGATGTTATTTGAGGTTCCATACAAATGTTAGGATGGTGTGTTCTAGCTCTGTGAAAAATGTTGGTGGTATTTTGATAGGGATTGTATTAAATGTGTAGATTGCTTTAAGTTAGTATAGACATTTCAACAATACTTGTTCTCCAATCCATGAGCATGGAATGGTTTTCCTTTTCTTTGTATCTTCCTCAATTTCTTTCATCTGTGTTCTATAGTTTTCAGAGCACAGATCTTTTCCCTCATTGTTTAGGTTTATTCCTAGATATCTTATGATTTTTGGTACAATTTTAATGAGATCAATTCCTTGATTTCTCTTTCTGCTGCTTCATTATTGATGTATAGAAATGCAACAAATTTCTGTACGTTGATCTCGTATCCTGTGACTTTACTGAATTCGTGTATCAATTCCAGCAATTTTTTAGTGGAGTCTTTCAGGTTTTCTATATAGAGTATCATGTCATCTGCAAATAATGAAAGTTTGACTTCTTCCTTGTGGATTTGGATGCATTTTATTTCTTTTTGTTTGATTGCTGAGGCTAGGACTTCCACCAATATGTTAAATAACAATGGTGAGAGTGAACATCCCTATGTTGTTCCTGACCGTATGGGAAAAACTGTTTTCCCCCATTGAGGATATTAGCTGTGGGTCTTTCATATATTGCCTTTATAATGTTGAGGTATGTCCCCTCTATCCTTACTTTGTTGAGGGTTTTTATCAAGAATGGTTGCTGTACTTTGGCAAATGCTTTTGCTGCATCTATTGAGAGGATCATATGGTTCTTATCCTTCCTTTGATTAATGTGATGTATCATGTTGATTGATTTGTGAATATTGAACCACCCCTGCAGCCCAGGAATAAATCCCACTTTGATCATGGTGAATAATTGTTTTAATGTACTGTTGGATTCAATTTGCTAGTATCTTATTGCGAGTTTTAGCATCCATGTTCATCAGGGATATTGGCCTGTAATTCTCTTTTTTAGTGGGGTCTTTGTCTGGTTTTGGAATCAAGGTAATGCTGGCCTCCTAGAATGAATTTTGGAAGTTTTCCTTCCATTTCTATTTTTTGGAACAATTTCTGAAGAATAGATATTAACTCTTCTTTAAATGTTTGGTAGAGGGGTGCCTGGGTGTCTCAGTCAGTTAAGCGTCTGCCTTCAGCTCAGGTCATGATCCCAGGGTACTGGGATCAAGTCCCACTTCAGGCTTCATGCTCACTGGGGAGTCTGCTTCTCCCTCTTCCTCTGCCCCTCTTCCCTGCTCGTGCTCACTCTCTCTCTCAAATAAATAAAATCTTTAAATAAATAAATAAATAAATAAATAAATAAATAAATAAATAAATAAAAAAAAAATAAATGCATACATAAATACATAAATACATAAAATAAAGTTTGGTAGAATTCCCCTGGGAAGCCATCAGTCCCTGGACTTTTGTTTGTTGGGAGATTTTTGATTACTGATTCAATTTCTTTGCTGGTTATGGGTCTGTTCCAGTTTTCTATTTCTTCCTGTTTCAGCTTTGGTGATTTATGTTTTCAGAAATTTTTGCATTTCTTCCAGATTGCCCAGTTTGTTGGCATATAATTTTTCATAATGTTCTCTTATAATTATTTATATTTCTGTGGTGTTGTTTATCATCTCTCCTCCATCATTTGTGTTTTTTATTTGGGTCCTTTCTCTTTTCTTTTTGATAAGTCACGCTAGGGGTTTATCAATTATTAATTCTTTCAAAGAACAAGATCCTAGTTTCATTGATCTTTTCTATCACATTTTTATTTGTTGTTTCTATATCATTTATTTTGGCTTTAATCTTCATTATTTCCCTTCTTCTTCTGGCTTTAGGCTTTATATGTTGTTCTTTTTCTAGCTCCTTTGGGTCTAAGGCTAGGTTGTATATTTGAGATTTTTCTTGCTTCTTGAGGTAGGCCTGCATTGCTATATACCTCCCTCTTATGACCAGTTTGCTGCCTCCCAAAGATTTTGGACCATCATGTTTTCATTTTCATTTGCTTTCATGTATTTTTTAAAACTTCTTCTTTAATTTCTTGATTAGCCCATTCATTCTTTAGTAGGATATTCTTTAACCTCCATGTATGTGTGGTCTTTCCAAATTTTTTCTTGTGGTTGACTTTGAGTTTCACAGTGTTGTTGTCTGAAAATATGCACGGTATGATCTCAATCTTTTTGTATTTGTTGAGACCTGATTTGTGACTCAGTATGTGATCTATGGAGAATGTTCCATGTGCACTCATAAAGAGTGCTGATTTAGGATGAAATGTTCTGAATATATCTGTTAAGTCCCTCTGGTCCAGTATATCATTCAAAGCCATTGTTTCCTTGATTTTCTGTTTAGATGATCTGTCTGTTGCTCTAAATGGAGAGTTAAAGTTCCCTACTATTCTTGTATTATTATCAATGAGTTCCTTTAAGTTTGTTATTAATTGATTTATATATTTGGGTGCTCCCAAGTTGGGATTTATATATTTGGGTGCTCCCAGCTACGATTGTTAAATCTTCGTGTTGGATAGCCCCCTTTATTATGGCATAATGTCCTTTATCTCTTATTACAGTCTTTGGTTTAAAATCTAGTTTGTCTCATATAAGGATGGCTACTCCAGCTTTCTTTTGATGTCCATTAGCATGACTGATTGTTCTTCATCACCTCACTTTCAATCTGGAGGTGTGTTTAGATCTAAAATGATTCTCTTGTAGGCAGCATATAGATGGGTCTTCTTTTTTTCCTCCATTCTCATACCCTATGTCTTTTGATTGGGGCATTTAGTCCATTTACATTCAGAGTGATTATTGAAAGATATGAATTTAGTTCCATTGTATGACCTATAAAGTCCATGTTTCTGGAGATTTTCTCTGTTCCTTACTAGTCTTTGTCACTTTTGGTCTTTCTTTCCCTCTCAAAGTGTCCCCTTTAATATTTCTTGCAGGGCTGGTTTAGTGATCACAAACTCCTTTAGTTTTGGTCTAGGAAACTCTATCTCTCCTTCTATTCTGAATGATAGCCTTGCTGGATAAAGTATTGTTGGCTGCATATTTTTCCCATTCAGCATATATATATATCATGACACTTTCTACTGGCCTTCCAAGTTTCTGTGGAGACATCTGCTGCTAAACTTATTTGTCTTACCCTGTAAGTTAGGGACTTCTTTTCTCTTGCTGCTTTTTGGATGTTTTCCTTATCTCTATATTTTGCAAATTTTACTGTGATATATCTTGGTATTGGCCTACTTTTGTTGATTTTGATGGGAGTTCTCTGTGCCTCCTGGATTTGGATGTTTGTTTCCTTTCTCAGATTAGGGACATTTTCAGCTATAATTTCCTCAAATAAACCTTCTGCCCCTTCTCCCCTCTCTTCTTCTTTTGGAACTCCTATGATACAAATGCCATTACACTTTATGAGGTTGTTGTGTTCCCTAAGTCTATTTTCATGATCAAATATTTTTCTTTCCCCTCTTCTTTTCAGCTTCATTATTTTCCATAGTTTTATCTTTGTTGAAATTCATCGTCTACTTCTTCCATTCTTGAGGTCATTACATTCAGTTGATTATGCATCTCAGTTATAGCATTTTTTATTTCAGCCTGACTAGTTTTTAGGTCTTTTCTGTAATAAGGGACTCCTTGGTATTGTCTATGTTTTTCTCAAGCCCAACTAATATCTTTATGATTATTGTTTTAAATTCTGGTTCAGGTACTTATTAATTCTGGTACTTTTACCTGTTTTGGTTAGATCCCTGGCCATGACCTTTTCTTGTTCTTTCTTTTGGGATGAATTTCTCTGTCTCGGTATTTTGTCTAGGTCTCTATCTTCTTCTCTGTATTAGGAAAGGCTGTTTTGTTTCCTGCTCCTGAGAGTAATGGCTTTATTAATAAGAGGTCATATACTGTCCAAGGCCTGGTGCTTCAGGAAGTGTTTCTTGTGTAGGCTGTGTGCACTCTGCTACTATGTTTTGGTTGTTCTTTCCCTCAGGTCAGTCCTCTTTAAAGTTTCTCCTTACCTACAGTGGGGAGTGTTTGGACCTTGGCCAGAGTATGATGAGTTTTAACTAAGTGCTCTCTGGTCTGCTTGTTAAAAGAGACTGATGTTATTTCCACCAGAGCCGACATTTTCAGCAGTCTGTGGTCAATAGGCTAGGTGTGTGCAGGGGGTTGTGCTGGTCTTCTGTGGGAGGGGCCTGCTGCTCTGGTTCTCAGGCACACTTTTCCTAGTAAAGAGCATCTGCAGAGCATGGTTGCGGGGGGTGGGGTAGGAGACTTGGTGTAAGTGGTTTATGCTGCCACTGTTGGCACTGTGCCGCTTACTGAAGTTAGTTTATACTGAAGGATGGGGGAGGGAAATGGCACCAGCTCTCTCCCTCATCCTGGAGAGAGGAGTTCCCACCTTCGGTTGTCTGAGAAGCCCTCAGAGAAGAGCAAACAATCTCGCCTCATGTGTCCCAGGCATCCCTCAGATCCCTGCCTTCACCCTGTCTGTGTCCTGGCTGTCTTCCCACCTGGTAATGTAGTGCACCTGTGTTTTATCTCAGGCAGGCTGGATGAGTTTTATGACTCCAAACTCTAGGGACCTGGCATAGGGCAGACCTGCACTGGTCCTCTTGGGGAGAGTCTCGCCATGCTAGGGCTGATGCAGGTTTGTCCCAGGGGGATGGTTGCACCAAGACCCAGGAACTTTGAGTTTGGAGTAAAGCGTAGCAAAAAGCCAGTGCCCAGGTTAGCTGCCCTTAGCTGGTGTCTCTGCAACTATGCTAAGGAACAGGAGAGCATAATGGTGCTCACCAGCTCCTTTGTCTCTAGAGAGACAATGCCACCACTCCCAGATGTGCTCTAAGAAGGGAGAACTGTCTCTACCAGTCCATCCCAGGAGACCCTCAGATCATTCTATCTGCCCCAGGCTTCTGTCTCCTTCTCCACAGGAGCACTGCAGTGCCCACCGGGCTCCACACCTGACACTGCTTGGACCTATAAAACCAGTCTTTTAGCTCCGCTGGTTGTAAAAACTCATGATAATCAGTCCCTCTCATTTTCCCAGCAATGGCTTTGGGTGTTTTCCTTGTGCTGTCCTCTGTGTGCTCCCCTCCATCTTTCTCTCTTTCCCCCATCCCACCTCTCCCGTGATCACGGCTCCCTCACCTCCACGGCATCTCTGATCCTTCTGTCCCCCAAATCACATCTCCACACCTCCTACCTTCTACATTGTGACTTCTTCTCTGGCTTTAGTTGTGCAGTTTGTTCTGTCAGTCCTCACATCAATTTCTTGGGGATTCAGAATGATTTGATATTTATCTAGCTGTGTCAAGGGATAAGGAAAGTCTAAGGTCCTCATACTTCTCCACCATCTTAGTCCCCCCCTTATCATATCCTAATGGTTGTTATCATATCCCAATGTTCAGCCACATATTTCATTGAGGAAGCCATCATGATTACCTCCTAAAAGAATCAGTGAGCCTCTTTTCATTCTAAGTATACATAGGATATATCTTTTATTATTGTGTATATATTATTATTAGATACATGTCTGATCAAAAATTGCACCTGTTTTTTTTTTTTTCATTTAGAGATATAGTTTAACTGTTAGGCATTTAAGTGTTATGTCTATAATATTTCAAAAGTCTCCCAAGAACAAAATTAAACAGATTTTCAGTTTCCCTTTAACAAAAAAAGACCAATGTCAGCAGTATTAAAATTTCATAATACCTGGGTGGTTTTCACTAAAGCTACTTTAGGAGGATGGGTAGATATGACACTGAAGGAAAATGTTGCATGTGGGGAAAATAGATCATTTGGATTTAGTAAACCTTACAAATAGGACCTATTAATTTCCCTTTTACAGCCATATGACTGCTTAATCATCTATATTGACTACTGTGTACAATAAATGACAGTTAAGAATTCACTTTCTTCCTCTCCTTTTTCCCTTTCATTTGCTCCTTCTTATGCTCAGTATGGCAAATGTAGCTACTGTCATGCCAGTCATCTACCCCGTCTGAATCATCCTCCTTGTTTTAAATGACACATTCTGCATATCTGTTAATCACTTATTATACTTTTATAAAATACCACTAGGCTGCTGTTAGTTTGTACACTGTAGATTGCTTTGTCAAAGCAAACAAGCAGGGTCAGTAGTTATTTTTACAATCCTCTAGGCTCCAGGAACTAAGAACTAAATGGCCTCCACAATTAAACATTAACTAGTATTTTCCCAAATGAGAAATATTTTTTAAAACATGATAGATAACCTTTTTGGATTTTTATTTCAAATTGTATGTTTTTTTACTATTTTAAGGTCTGTGTGAGATACTTGACAAATTATGATGTCACCCCACAAAAACTCTGTTGTAGAGGCTTGTATTTTCAACAGTACTATATATCATCCTCTAGATCCCACTGGCAGTGATCTCCAGCATTTATTTATTCTTGACTTCTGAAAATAGATGGACCCAGCGCCTTGGGAAGGTATTGGAATGACTGTTCATTTTCTCATGTTTAGTATCAAAACCCTTTATTTTCTTTAGACAGTTATTGGCCAAGATAAATTGTATCAAAGTTCTCACCTTTAAACTGAGTATTTTTCCTTCTTCTTAGCATGTCTGCCAACCATGACATATAGCCTTAGAATCTAACTAAAAGGGTGCCTGGGTGGCTCAGTCAGTTAAGCAGGGGCCTTCAGCTCAGGTCATTATCCCAGTGTCCTGGGTTTGAGCACCACGTCAGGCTACCTGCTCAGCCAGGAGCCTGCTTCTCCTTCTCCCCCCTGCTCATGCTCTCTTTCACTCTCTCTCTCTCTCCCAGATAAATAAATAAAATCTTTTTTTTTAAAGAATCTAAAAGTATATAAAATCTTTCATGGAGAACATTGTACATATTATCTCTCTGAGTTCAATTCAGTGAAATAAGTTGGAAAAACTCTACCTTAAGGATAATATTTTACTTGCCTTGATTTATAAGAAAGATTTATCATACTGCTTAGTCATATGCAGTAAGCCATAAATAAATATGACAAAAAACAGGCCCATTTGCACAAAGATGTAATACAGAATCCAAAAAAACAGGCTCCTATGGAGAAACTTAAAGAATATATTAGAACTTTTTGGACATAGCTATCATTACCCTAGAGAAAAATTACCTATCATCAGAAGAGCGTTTTAAGAACTCTCTTAAAAAAATCATTGGAAATATGATTTTAACACCCTGATATCCACATTTCCTAGTTAACATAATGACTAATTAGAAGAAAGATATTCATTTCTTTCCAACAACAACTCCCCTAGCTCCTTATTTGTTTGGTTATTCATGTAGTCTTAATATCTCTCTTATTGTTATCTTAGGTTTTTATACTTCTACAAGATAGGGATCATAATGAACCTATGCTTTAACTAAATTAGAACCATGTACAAATTGGCAGCCCATGAAGGAGTTTAATGCTGATAGTTCTAATTCATATAGCAAGATATATATATATATATATATATATATATATATATATATATATATATATATATATATATATGACCCTTGTATTTTACATGGAGCCATCTTGACAGATTTTTTAAAATCTCCATTTAATCCAAACCTCAAGTCCTCAAAATGAGTTGGAAAAGTTGGAGTTTTCAAATAATAGAATAAAGCAAGAATGAGAGTAAGCAGTTTTGTTTGGTATCAGTGAACGACTTTAGTTCTGTTTCTCTTTGGCTATGGATAACTGAGACTAGTCATTACCACACCTGTCAAAAGGAAGTAGCAAAAGACATAGTTCCACCAGAAATATACATCAATTCAGAGTTTCTATGGATACTCAGGGAGTTTGAGATCCCATAGGAATGAATCAGAGAAGCATGAAGAATTGTCAAACTCAAGGATTTTGTTTCCTGTGAAACTAAAGGAATAAACAGTATTAGTTTTCATTTCATGAAGCTACCCATATTTCTGTATGTCCTTTTAAAAAATTGAGAATATTTTAAAAATTGAAGGTTCAAATTATAGATTGTTGTCATAAGTTATGATGTATTACATATGTGCAATAGTCAGTGCAGCTCTAACTCAGATTTGAAAATGATAAAAGTTAATATTAAAGTGACTATAGCAGTTGATCTGATAAAAATTATTGAACAAATTAAAGTTAGTTAAATGAAGAACTGAGCCTGTGTCAGAATACAGATGAATGCACTAGAGGTGCTTACTGAAGCCAAGAAATTATTATTTTTTTCAACTTTAAACTGTTTTTGTGAAAAAAAATTCATTATCTGGGACAATACTAGTATTTAATCAACAAATAACATGTTACATCACACTTCCATTATATGCTCTGTTAATTTAGTTACAAAAAGTAGTTGAAGAGGAAGAATAAATAAGGTCAAATCATTTTGTTTCTGTCATTGAAAACATCATGCTTAACAAAATTATTATACAGTTTAAAGAACATATTTAAAATAGTTATGTAAGTATAGTGTACCTCCTTATAGCCCCAAATTTCAAGATTTTGTTAAATGTGATTTATATATACCTTTCTTTGCTCTAAAGCATTTAAACAAATTCTGCACATCATTTTACAACTGAATCTCTGAAAAAAAGTTTATATTCTTATACAACAGTAAAGCCAGTATTATTTCAAAAGTGTTTCCTTGATATGAACTAATACTGGATCACTAATCAAATTTTTCTGATGTCATAAAAAATATACCATTTGTCTATGTGAATCAGGATCCATGAAAGTCCACATATTATATTTGTATTAGGTTGTGTCTCTTAAATTCTTTTTTTTAAAGATTTTATTGGGAAAAGTTTTCTTATTTGACAGAAAGTGACACCTTGAGAGAGGGAACACAAGCAGGGGGAGTGGGAGAGGGAGCAGCAGGCTTCCTGCTGAGCAGGGAGCCCGATGAGGGGCTCCATCCCAGCACTCTGGGATCATGACCTGAGCCGAAGGCAGATGCTTAACAACTGAGCCACCCAGGCGCCCCTGTGTCTCTTAAATTCTTGTATTTTAGTTCAGCTTTGAACTTTTAAGTGAACAAAAAAATATAGTAACTACAGAACTATCAACCGGATCATATATTTTATATAATAAAGTCACAAGTAATAAATATTACTTATTAAAATATAAAATCACTATTTACTTAGGACTGTTGGGAAGTACAAATAATTAAGGAGCAAAGGAAAGTGAAGACATGTATACCAGTAGAGTGGGAAAAGAAAGACAGAGATGCCAGTAGAGTTGGAGAAGAAATATAAAAGAAATTTTTCTAGTGGTTACAGGTAAAGGTGATTCAATGAAGACTTTTCCAGGAGATCCAAGGTTTAGGAGAAGGAATTTTGTGTGTGATTGTGGGTACAAGCATTTGTGGGCAAATGTGGAAGTAGAAGTATGGAGTTCATTCAGTTCCATAAATTTTTATTAAGTGTTAGGCACTGTGATGTGTAGCAGAAAGATTATAATAGATGCAATATTACTGAAGTTAGAATCAATTTTATTGATTATTATAATACACAAATGCTTTATTAATATACCAGTTAAATATTTTAGGGTTCAAGTTGAAATATATAAAACAAATTATTTTAAAATATAAGTGTATTTATTAATCTGAAAATTTGGAATCCAAAGTGTTCCAAGCCTGGCTAATACAGCAGATCAGTGATATTAGGGCTCTGGGTTGTCTTCTTGGATATTTTTGTCTTTCCCCACAGATGGCTGTCACTGTATAAAATACTACATTACATGGTAAAGTACAAGATAATAAGTGATTCGGGAGTATTATGGGCTGAATTGTGTCCTCCCAACCCAAATTTAAATATTGAAGCCCTGAAATTCATTACTTTAGAAAGTGACTATATTTTGGAGATGGGTCATTAGCATGCATTATTAGAGTGGGTCCTAATTCAACCTGAGTGGTCTCCTTAGAAAAGATGGAATTTGGACACACAGACATCAGAGTACACATGCACAGAGGGACAATCATGTGAAATGACAGCAAGAGGGTAGCTATAAGCCTATGTGAGAGGCCTCAGAGGACACCAACCCTACTGGCATCTTGATCTTGAACTTCCAGCCTCCAGAAGAGCAACAAAATAAATTTCTGTTGTTGAAGCTACCCAGTCTTTGTATATTGTTATGGTAGTACTACCAAACTAATAGAGAGAGCATTTGGAGAAAGTGGGCTTCCTTATGTTTCCCTCTCCTTTTACTGAGAAGTAAAATCTTTTTCAGTTACTTTCAGCAGACATTCTCTCAAGTCCTTACAGCTAATACTGAGTCACATGCCTATTGCCTAGATGTAGCAAAAGAGACTGTATATGTACACATTTGGTATTAGGGCCCATAGAAAGTGACATGGGATCTTGCTGACAGAAAGAGACTAGACTTTGCAGTTGGGTTGGCAACTAATTATTTATGTAAGTTAGAGGACTTACATAATTTAGGACATTTACCCAAATTTTAAAGTTTAAGTAGGCCAATTTGTAAGATTTTGTACAAATTAGGGGGAAAGTTATCTTTCTTAATGAAACTTAATTATACTTTATGACCATCAGCTAACAGTTTGTTGCAACAACAAATCTACTCTAACTACAAGTGAATGTACCTTTTGGAGTTATGGTGGCTTTGGTTTCAGGAAAGCATATGTGGAATGTGGAAAGCTTGAACAGAGTCATAAGGGATATTTGGGAATTAGATTAAAAGGGAGTGGAGTGTATTGTGGCAAAACATACAAAATGAGCAAGGTCACAGAGAATTCAAATTCAAATAATGCAATGCTGAGGACATACAAGCTGTTTCACATTATTAGAGTTTGGAGCACATATTAGGTAGCAGTGGGAGCTGAAGTGGAGGAGATTGACAGAACCTGGTCATTATAGATCTGGAAGAATGCCAAGTTTTATGGCTTGAGTAGATACAAATGCATCAATCTAATCAACATACACAGGAAGAGACAATAGAAGGTAGAAAGGATTTGGACATGATGACTATGACATACTTGCAGAAGCAACTATTTTATATAGAATCTAGAACACTAACTTTGTTATGCATACATGAGTTCTCATCCTTTTCTGTTCTTTGTTGGCTCTAGGACCATGGGAATATTATTTAACATCTCTAGGCCTTAGTATCCTCATATGTGAGATTTGATATATATATATATGCACTTAAATCAAGGGTTTTGTGAGAACTAAATATGGTAATGCATGTTAGACTAACCATTAAATAAAGCTTTGCATGTTAATAAAGTTCAACTATTTTTCTTTACTCTTCCTTCTATTCAGGCTTCTTCTCATCTTTCTCTTTATTGCGATTAAGATGCCTGCTGGGGTTTTGTGTCTAAAACCCATGAAGTAAGACAATTTTAGAGATAAATAAGCTAGACATCATCATAAAGTGACTGTTAAAATTTTGAAAGTGGATGAGATTATCTGGAGAGCATATCTGAAAAGTCAGAAGAGCAGTGACATTTTACAGAGTGATGAGGAATACTAACGGCTAATAGGTTTGAGGATGCTCAAAAAGAAAGTAGGAAACTCAAGAAAAAGTTCTTATGAGATCCAAAGATGTTAGGAATTTCATGAAGAAGTGAGTAGTTTTAAACACAGTAGTTAGGTTCATATAAACCCTATATGTAGCAGAAAATCATATGCTACTCAAAATATTTAGAGAGCGAGAAAGATAGGAGCAAAAATTTTCCATTGAGTTTAACATCATGGAGTTCATTGCCAGAGAAATTTTACCTGATAACTGGGGCAGAAGGGAAGTAGAAACTGAGAATGTCTACTCTTTTATACTAAAAAAAAAATAACAACTATGGTAGTCATGAAAGAATGATACTGTACCAGACTTTAAAATATTTTTATCTTGTTTGGGAGAGTTTTAACATATTTACAGGGTGAGCAGTAGATGATATAAAAGGGGCAGGAAAAGATCAAAGAACAATGGAGAATCACTGACAGAGTTAAGTTTCAGTGTAAGCAAGGTGATAGAATGAAGAGCAGAGTACTTGGCTTTTTACAGAAAATGGACAGTTCTTCAGAATCAACCAAAAAGAATGCCAAGAAGAATTTATAAGTTTATAGGTGAGATAAAACAGGTAAAGGATTATTTCTGTGGATTGCTGAGATAATATCTCACCATGTTGCTTTCATTTGTCACCTACTGGAACACCTCCAATCATAGACGAGATGGTAGAATTTACCATGAAAAGTTTACATAAGAGCCTCTTTATTGTCATTGACAAAGAAAGCTAGAAGTTGTAGCATTTTATTAGCATCTTGGGATTCATATCTGAAGTAAATTATGCCTCCTAGAGGCCAGCAGTATTGTGTGGTAACTCAGCAAAATGGATGGCTCTTCTCCATTTCGGTTCTTAACATGGGCTTTATTTGAGGAGGCAATTTGTGTTTTTTCCTCTGAGTATCTATTTGTCTACATCTATCTATCTATCTATCTATCTATCTATCTATCTATCTATCTATCATCTATCTAATTTTTTGACTCATGTAAGTTTGCTATATACTATAGAGTTCATATTAAAATAATGAAATTAATAATGGTCTCAGCTTCAAGTCATTTCCTACCTTCCACATACTGCTCATTTTCTTTCTCAGTTCTCTGTTCCACACAAGAACATTACTTTGGGACTAATTTTAATTAATTCTGATTAATATTCAAGAAGAATAAAGTTTTTGAGGAAAATAAATTTTGGTAATGAATAGAGACTGGTGTCCTGCTGGGAACCAGTCTGAAAGATTTTGGGTGAAATTCATCAACCCAACTTGTGTCTTTGCTCTGTAAACTTAGAGAACATTTTTTCTGAAAGGTCAGTCTTTGAAACTCTGAAACTCTATCCATACCCAGGCTTCTTTACATTTATTTATAAGAGACAGAGTTTAAAATGGCTTTCAAGCTCTGTAAGAGCTGACACCTTCTGTCTTACTGCCTTCACTTTCTACCGCTCTTTTCCCCACTAACTTCACTTCTATCACTGGCTCTCTTGAAGGTTCTTTACCCATCAGACTCACTTCTGACCCAGGGATTTTGCATTTGCAGTTTTTCTGCCTCTGATGTTCCTTCTCCAGATATCCTCATGCCTGATTTCTTCACTTCCTTTAGTGCCTGCCTGTATGTCACCTTATGCACAATGCCTTCCCTTAAAGTATTCTGTACCTTTCCCCATATTGAATACAATTGTCATATAGTGCTCCCCCTCATCTGTGATTCCACCATCCATGGTTTCAGTTACCCACAGTCAACCAGGTCTGAAAGAGATGATCCTCCTTCTGACATATCATCAAAGGGTCAGTAGTAGCCTAATCCTACATCACAATGCCTATGTCATTCACTTCACTTCATCTCATCACATGGGTATTTTATCATCTCACATTATCACTAGAAGAAAAAAGGTCAGCACAATGATTTGAGAGAAGGAGATGATATTCACATAATTCTTATTATAGTATATTGTTATAATTATTCTATTTAATTATTAGTTATTCCTGTTAATCTCTCACTGTGCATAATCTATAAATTAAACTTTATCATAGGTATTTACATATAAGAAAAAACATGGTATATACAGGAATATATGGTATATTTAGGACTACCTGTGGTTTCAGGCATCCATTAGGAGTCTTGCAACATATCCCTCATGGATAAAGGATGGAGGGCCATTGGATTTTCCTTGATTTATTTTTCTCCATAGCACTTACTACTATTTGATATGTAGTAATGTAGAGAGAGTAAGGTCTTTTCTGTTTGTTTAGCATTATATGCTTAGCACTTAGTACATACATGGAATGGTAAATTTTTATTGAATGAGTGAATGAAAATAATGATTGATAAATAAAATTATTAATTATCATTTAAATATAAGCCAGTTTATATATAAATTCTAAGTATTAAGATTATTATTTGTGTCCTTGTAACATGAAAGAGAAGCAAAGGCAATTTTTTTCTGCCAAATCACAGATTAGAAATATCTCACCATGAGCCCAAGAGAATTTTTGTGGATATCTGGATTAAACACCCTTTCCTCAAAACAGCTGTCATCTGCAGGATGATTGCCATGCTGACTATACAAATCTGTGATAACTGCATTAGGAAAGGTGTATGTTGCATTTGGGCAAAGCATCATTACATATATGTGGTGGGGAGAGGGGGCTCTGGTTGAAAACTTTCAGCCAGTTCTGAGCTAGACAGTGGAAAGATCACATATATTGTCATCTCCAAATTTAAGATTCTTGAGGTTTAAAACAAGTTTTGATAGGCAAAACAATGATTACTAGAAACAAACACTCTTTTTAAAATTTGTTTTGGTGTGTATGTGTGTGTTTCTGGGAGGGGAGATTTGTAAAAGAATAATCAAGATTCTGAAAGATGACACGTTTCTTTCTTTGGGAGTAAAGAATATATGTTTTTCCAAAATACAAAATTCAATGTATGCCAAAAATAATAGTTACATATATGTAATGCATGCATTAAAGTATTGTATTAAATAGTGAAGTATTCTAAGACCATATATCTCAATATTCTTAATATGAGTTAAATCATGCCTATCATAGAATTTATCCTGCCTTAGTATTATGTAAAATCTCTGCACTTTGCAATATGACACATGATCTTCTTATAAAATTTTATATTAACTTCTTTCAGAAGGAAATAAATACATATATTTTCAGGTAAAATAGTGGCATGGTAAGACAGGTCCAAAAGTAATGAATAAGTGATTTTAAAACTTGCCTCTATTTCTCACATATTGAGAGTGACAAAGTCCTAAATTTGAAAGAGGTCTCTAGAGACACACATATTCTGCATAGTAACTTGAACTGAGAGTCTCTTGGATCGGAGGAAATTGAAATATCATTAGTAGAGAAAAACATCTTCCAGGAGTATGCATCAATTCAACACTTCAGTTCCCAATCCAGCAATAAAAGCAGATTGCTCCATTTATCACTGATCTTATTATTTAGGGTCTTTCAATCCAAGGGAATGCATGTACTTCTTCTATATTTATTACTAAAGTAGTTGTTACAGAATTGTTTTGTAAGCTCCAAAGTCTCATTTAAACTAAGCAATAGTGTGCAAGGTGTGTAAGTGGGTAGATAAGGAGATCTTAGGGGTTCCCAGTGCCATATTAAATTCTGAAATGGGTCACGACTCTTGCCACTTAAGTTAGAGGAAAAAAGTTATCCAAACTTTTGTATAGTTTTTCAGGGTAAGAGAAATTGACATAAGATACGGAACATTAGAATACCCAGGAGATCATATTAGTTTCCTATTAATATTGTTACAACATTAGTCATTTATAATGTAATTATTGTAGCTCTGGATGAATAATAAGATTCAATCTCTCTAATATTTCATGCATTACTTTTTAGTTTATGTAGGATTGCATAGTGATGTAGACTTAGAGGACTATGAATTGAAAGATATTCCTAGAAAGTATAAACTTAAGTATAGACCCTCTGGACAATAAAATGAAAAGCAAAACATAAACTGGGTTACATTTTGTAAAATAAGGTAAGTAATTCTTCCAAGACGTATATACACATATATGTAAAATTGTGAGTGTAAGAGAGTGCTTTTTCCAATTATTTACCAATAAAAATATTAACTTATTTCACCTAGCAAATGCCATATTGGGAGTGCAGCTAACAATGTTATTGAAGACCTAGGCTCTTCCTTTCTTTCTGCTCCAATATCTGAACAGTTTTGGCAATGCCATCTCTATAATATGACCACTAGAGCTCTGTATTAATATAGTTTTTCAAAGAAACAGAACCATAAGATATAAAAGAGGAATTTATTATACGAATTGACTTACACAGAGAGAGAGGCCGATAAGTTGCATGATCAAACTGGAGAACAAGGAGTGCTGGTAATATACTTCAGACCAAGTCCAAAGGCCTGAGAATTGGTGCAGAGGAGGGATGGCCAATGGTATTAAGTCCCTGTCTGAGCACAGATGTATAAGTGCAGGAGAAAATGGATATCTCAGTTCAAGCAAAGAGAGTGAATTTATTCTTGCTTTGCCTTTTTGTCCTGTGTAGGTCCTAACAGATTGGATGTTACCCACCCATATTGGTGAGGGGGATCTTCTATACTCAATGTGTTGACTCAGGTGCTAATATCTTCCAGTAACAGCCACTGCCCCCTCACACACACAGCCAAGAAATATCTTACCACCTATATGGGTAACCCTTAGCCCAGTTGAAGGTAACATAAAATTAACCATCCCCAGTTCCAAGCACTTTGTTCTTACAGAGAAGTGTACCAGGAAAAAGAGAAGTGATGGGCCACTCTGTTATTGAGCAAAAAAAATTCCTCAGACTGACTTATCTCACTTAGCACATTACTCTCTGGCTCCATCGATGTCATTTCAAATGGCAGGATTTCACTCTTTTTATTGTTGAGTAATATTCCATTGTATGTATATGCCACATCTTCTGTATCTGTTCATTAGTGGATGGACATGAGCAGTTTTCATAATTTGACTATCGTAGATAATGCTGTTATAAACATCAGGGTGCATGTATCCCTTTAAATTTGTATTTTTGTATTCTTTGGGTAAATACCTAGTAGGGCAATTTCTGGATCATGGGGTAGTTCTATTTTTAACTTTTTGAGGAACCTCCATCCTGTTTCCAGAGCAGCTGCACCAATATCATATGATTTCATTCATATGTGGAATTTAAGAAACAAACTAATGAAGAAAAATAGAGAGAGAAAGAGAAAGGCAAATCAAGAAGCAAATTGTTAACTATAGAGAATAATGGTTATGGAGAGGGGAGTGGGTTAAATAAGTGATGGGGATTAAGGAGTGCACTGGTTGTGTTGAGCACTGGGCATTGTATGGAAGTGTTGGATTACTATATTGTACACCTGAAACTAATATAACACTGTGTGTTAATTAATTGGAATTTAAATAAAAACTTAAAAAATTTTCTCAGGGATGCCTGGGTGGCTCAGTCGGTTAAGCGTCTGCCTTTGGCTCAGGTCATGATCCCGGGGTCCTGGGATCGAGTCCTGCATTGGGCTCCTTGCGCAGCAGGGAGTCTGCTTCTCCCTCTGCTGCTCTTCCTGCTTGTGTTCTCTCTCGCTATGTCAAATAAATAAATAAAATCTTAAAAAAAATTTTCTCAGAAGCTCCCAGGAGGCTCTCCTTTACATTTTATTGCCGAGAACTGAGATAAATGACCACATGTAGACCAATTAATTGAAGAGGGAAGGAATTTCCATGATAGAGTAATCCTTAATTTAGTTGTTCTCTGGGCACATTGACACGCACTAAAAATGGGGTTCTCCTGGCAAGAAGAACATGAGGAAATGTTTGTTGGCTGTGCAACCAATAATGCCATGCAGAGAAAGTTTAAAAACAACTGGGTCTGTAATATGCCTTAAATATCACCTTTACTCCTATATATAAAAACAATGTTTATATATTTTTTTCAGGATTCTATAAGCTAAGTGTATGTCATTGTCATGAGTAAATTAGCTATGACTTTATGCTATTTGGAATGTTCCTAAATTCTAAGAGGATCTTGATGAACACACACATATATACATATATATATATATATATACAAACACAATATATGTATATTTCTAACTATCTTTTCATTGAGGCTGGTGAATTGCGAATTATGCATCAGAATGTAGATCTTTACTGACATAAAAAATATTATAGAAGTGTTAAGGGCATGCTAGTCTTAACTTTCACACAGACTATATGCTTGAATAGTATTTTCCATTATGCTCCTCAAAATATCCTCAAATTTTGCAACAATTATATGGAAATATTTGAAATGTTTTGGTGTTATTGTCCATCAATAAAGTCAGCAGGAAATGGTCATGATATTAAGGTAGCTATACAATATCTTTTCTTTTTTTTTAAAGAATAAAGGCAGATTCACTGAAAGGTTGTTTGTAACAAGTATTCTCATTTTTATCTGTTTTCTTTAGGGTTCTCCAACCCAAATGTTACTGACTGTATGCATGATGAAATACATTAAGTAGATATCATAAGGATGTGTTTAGTAAACTTTCCAATCTAAATAGACCAGATCATAGCCACAGAATACTTGTCAGCAAGTTTATAAAAATCTGTATGTCTTCAAATTTTAACTGAACCTCATGTTTTCACAGAGGATAACATTTTAAATTGAATTTTCACTATGTCTTCATGAGTATTGCTATTTTAAAATTGTAATCCTATAAAAGCTTAAAATTTTATATAAATTTACTTTGCTTAGATGTACACAATTTTGCAAGTTTCATAAATATAGAAGTGATAAGGGCACATAAAATATTTAATAACAATGATATCTGGGCAAGGCCTTCTATTTACCCAACACTTTGCTGCAACTATTAAAGATACTACACTTATTTATACATTTAATATTTATATATTAATTTACTCACTAATTGAACATTTATTGCTAGGGATCAACAATACTGAGGTTGAGTTTATGAGAATTATAAAAACATAAAAATGTTATTTCTACAGAGTTTTTATTCTGATGGGGGGAGAAAAGCAAGTATACAAATATATGAATATAAAGTATGTGAGTTGTTAATAAGGGTAATGGAAATGCAGAATGTGGGCTAAGTTAACAGATATTAATGGGGGTTTTTATTTTACCTTTATCTTTTCTTTTTGCTATTATCATTTTATTTTGAATCATAGCATTCATAAAACAAAATTTTGGAAATATATATGTATAGTATAGAAGACAATAATAATACAAGCTCATATACCCATTACAACTAGGTGAAAGGTTAATTCAAAGTACCCCAGAATCCCCAAACATACCTCTTCTTAAATACATTCCCCTCTTTCATCTAAAGAGGAAACCATAATCCTGAATTCCCCTAAAGAGAAAAAACATTACTTAAATATTTTTTCTATAAACGGAACCATACTGCTTGTGGTTTTCTATGAATGACCCTCATATTTTATTCAATATCATATTCTGGGGCACCTGGATGTCTCAGTCATTAAATGTCTACCTTTGGCTCAGGTCATGATCCCAGGGTCCTGGGATCGATCCCTGCATCGGGCTCCCTGCTCCATGGGAAGCCTGCTTCTCCCTCTCCCACTCCCCCTGCTTGTGTTCCCTCTCTCACTGTGTCTCTCTGTCAAATAAATAAATAAAATCTTTAAAGAAAATCAAATAATTTCTTAAAAAAATATATCATATTTTGAGATTCAGTCATGTTAATGTGTATAGCAGTAGTGCATTCATTCTCATAACTCTATAGTATTCCATTACATGACTATTCAATAATTTATCCCTAATGAATCTGGCAGTTTGTATCATAAACAAGACCTGTAATATTCTCTTAGCACTGCTTCTTGTTCATTCATATATGAAATTTTAAAGAGTATATACATATTTGTACAATGGTAATTATAGTTCAATATGTTAAATATTTGTAAATAATGCTAAGTTGTTTTTCCAAGGAATTGTACTGATTTATTCTGCCTTTGGTAGTGAGGAACATCTCCATATACTTTTTTCACAGATTTTTAGTGTTGAATAACACTTTTAAAAATGTTTTTTTCTGAAATGCTACTCCATGATGGATATATTTTAAAATTTCACTAAATTAGAAAGATAATATTATTTTCATATGTTCAAGTGTATGGTTATCATATTATTTATCACCCACACTAGGACACATTTAAGAGTAAAAGGGAATGATAAAATAATAGAAACATAAAAATTATCATGTATTTACTTATAAGTTGTTGATTTATAAAATTGTTCTATTCAAAAACTATTTTCAAAATATTTTTCTAAAAAATATTAAATAAAATTTAAAAATATTTATTTAAATAACAACATAAAATCTAACTTTTATATTAGTGATGTCATGTTACAAAAATAGTATAAACAAAAATAAATATTTTTGTTATATGCATATTTGACTATCAGATTTTAGCCATGCAGGGCCCTTGATTATAAAAATAGTAATGCAAGGAGAATAGAACTGGGAAAAACATTTTTTGCCATCTCTATAATTGTTTCCATATAAGACTGAATATTTATGAGTTCTCTATTTTATGGGTCAATATATCTTTCTCTAAGACAAAAATCATATGTTGATAATGTTAGCTTTTTGATAATTCTTGATCATTTGTCAAGTAAGTCAGGGTATGCTATTTTATATATCATGGTCAAGAAAGGTTAAAAATGATAAACGGTCTTTAAAAAGTGGTCTGGATTTCTGCTTCTGACATTTCCAACAGCTTCTGTTAGACCAACCCTCAAAGATAACTGGATGATTTATAAAATATCAATGGCATGAGAACATTGGAGACCAAAAACAAAACAAAACAAAAAAAGTAGTTAGTTAGTGGAGGGGAGTGGACAGTTAGAACAAGGGAATGACACTGAATACTTTTCTTGTTATTGCATCTTTTAGTTCGACAGCTGACCCAGGAAGGGCTATAGTGGATAGATAAAACTATAAGAGAAAGTCTGCAACTTTTCTAGTCTAAGATTTAGACAACAGAGTTCAGGACAACCATGGGCACTGACAAAGTGACATGGGGGTGGGGAATCCTGAATAAAAGAAGTCCAGAAAGATGAACTCAAAATTCCTGTGACTATACTTTGCCTAAATCTCTAACAGGTCCTTGAATCATATATGCATGGAACAGAACCCATGGAGGACAGCTAGATTAAAATAAGTGAATAGGGGATGTCTGGGCAGCTCAGTTGATTAAGTGTCTGTCTTCCGCTCAGCTCATGATCCCAGGTCCTGGGATCAAGCACCACATCAGGCTCGTTGTTCAACAGGGAGCCTTCTTCTCCCTCTGCTTGCCACTCCCCCTGCTTGTGCAATCTCTCTCTCTCTGACAAATAAATAAATAAAATCTTATAAATAAATAAATAAATAAATAAATAAATAAATAAATAAATAAATAAAATTAGTGGAAATTCAGCTGCCACATACTACAGAGGAGAGTTTGTAGTTTGAGTCAGTTAAGTTCCTGCTAAATTAAAACAAACAAAAACGAATCTATATTCCTCACAGGAATATAACAAAACTCGGAATTTCTAATACATGTCACTTACATTGTCCAGGCCCCAATTCAAAATTACTTATTATGTAAAAAAACAGGAAAACTACTTCTTAGGAGTAAATAAAATCAACAGAATTCCAAGAGGCACCTGGGTGGTTCAGTTAGTTAAGCAACCAACTCTTGATTTCTGCTCAGGTCATGATCTCAGGGTTGTGAGATAAAGCCCTGCATCAAGCTTGCACTGGGTATGAAGCCTGCCTAAGATTCTCTTTCCCAACTCTTAACTATAGGAAACAAACTGAGGGTTGCTGGAGGGGAGGTGAGTAGGGGAATGGGGTAATTGGGTGATGAGAATTAAGGAGGGCACGTGATGTGATGAGCACTGAATGTTGTATGCAACTGATGAATTATTGAACTCTATATCTGAAATTAATGAAGTACTATTTGTTGGCTAATTGAATTTAAATAATAAAAAATATTATTCTCTCTCTCCCTTTCCCTCTGACTCTCCCCGCTCCTTCTCTAAAAACAACAACAACAACAACAACAACAAAAACAGATATCTGAGATGAATGACCCCAGTGTTTGGATTAGCATACCAATATTTAAAAGAAGACAGAGGGGGCACCTGGGTGGTTCAGTCGTTAAGCATCTGCCTTCAGGTCAGGTCATGATCCCCAGCTTCTGGAATGGAGCCCCACATCAGGCTCCCTGCTCAGCAGGAAGGCTTCTCCCTCTCCCACTCTCCCTGCTTGTGTTCCCTCTCTTGCTGTGTCTCTTTCTGTCAAATAAATAAATAAAATCTTTAAAAAAATTTTTAAAAATAAAAGAAGACAGAGACATAAATGAAAAAAAGTATCATGAATTAACAAATAGAAAACTTTTGGGCGCCTGGGTGGCTCAGTTGGTTAAGCGACTGCCTTCGGCTCAGGTCATGATCCTGGAGTCCTGGGATCGAGTCCCACATCGGGCTCCCTGCTCAGCGGGGAGTCTGCTTCTCCCTCTGACCCTCTTCCCTCTCGTGCTCTCTCTCATTCTCTCTCTCTCAAATAAATAAATAAAATCTTTAAAAAAAAACAAATAGAAAACTTTTAGCTCAGAAATAAAAACTATAAAATGAACCATTAAAAATTCTAGACTTGTAAAGAAATAATTGACATACAAAATTCACTGGATAAGCTTAAAAAGCAGAATGGTTAAAAATGAAGAGCTTTGAGTATCTATGCAACAACAATAAAAATTTCTAACACATGGGGTGCCTGCATGGCTCAGTCAGTTGAACATCTGACTCTTGATTTTGGATCAGCTCATGATCTCAGTGTTGTGGGACCAAGCTCCACATCAAGTTCTGTGCTCAGCACAGAGTCTGCTTTTCCCACTCCCTCTGCTCTTCCCCCTGCTCACTCTCTATCCCTCTCTCAAATAAATAAATAAAATATTTTTTAAAAGTTCTAACAGGCAAGTATTTGGAGTACCATAAGATTTGAATAGACATTTCACAAATTAAGATATACAAACAATCATTATGGACATGAAAAAGAGATTAACATTAGTAGCCATCATGGAAATACAAATTATTACCTCAATGACTTATCACTTCACACTAAAAAAAAGACTAAAATTAACAAGAGTAATCACACCAAATATTTTGAGAATATGAAGCAAGTAGAGTTCCTAATTCGATCCACATGTAAAAGTGTACAATCCAAATGGTACAACTGATGAGAATTGATAACATTCATAAAATTTGTTCACATAAAGAAAATTCATAGCAGCTTTCTTCAGTATAGCTAAAACTAAAAGGTTTTCAGTTGTTCATCAACAGGAGAATGGAAAAACCAAAGAACTCCACAACACAAAAGAAATAAACCACTGATATATGCAACCACATAGATTGGTCTCAAAAATATTTTGCTTAGTGAAAAAATAAAATAATAAATGAAGAAAATATACTATGATTCAAATTATATGAAGTTTTAGAGAAACAAAACTAATCTGTGGTAGAAAGAAGTCAGTTTGCTGTTTGATTTAAAGGGAATTGTACAGGCAGTATTGACTGGTCAAACTTTATGTGAGGACTTTCTGCAGTGATGGTAATATACTGTATTTTGATTGATATTTGGCTTCCATGGGAGTTGTAGGTGATTATCAAACTCCTGTAATAATCTACTTAGCATATGAACATTTCATTGTATGAAAAATTTATCTCCAAGGAAAAAATAAGCATAAAATAATATTGAATTCTAGTCGATCTTAACACCTTCTAAACTCTTTAGGAAAAAGTGCATTGATATCTACAACTTAATTTAAAATGCAAGTAAAGTAGATGGATTGATGACTGGATAGTCATCCTGTGGTTTGAAAATCATCCTGTGGTTTGAAAATTTTCAGAATAAGATGTTAGAAAAAAAAGGACTGAATGAATGGAGAGAGTGATGCTTTGTGGCTATTTATGGGGAAAAAAACCCAAAAAATAAAAAACATTCAGTTAGAGGAAAGAGAAATCAAAGTCCTTAAGGCTGAAGTGTGCATATACTCATATGAGAGCAGACTGAAATTTTTGAAGCCACCTATGGAACTGTTGGAAAGTAATTTATATTCAATATGCTTAATATGGAGAAAAAATGCAGAATTTATGTGAAACAAAATCAACCATTTATACTTTAAAATTATGCATACTATATATTCATTCATTGTATAAATGGTGCAGGTCAGACTATTTGCCAGATGCCTAGATGCCTAGGATAAAATAACGAGATGAATTGTTGCTAGCTCTGCCCTCATGAAATCTGTAGCCTCAAGCTCTAATTATATTTGGCTCAGTTTCAAGGAACATAACAAAAACATAAATCACATGGCATACTTATTGATAGTCACATGGTGTAATACAGCACTTCTCAAAATGTGGTTCAATTCTTAATGAAAATTAATATTTATGTCCCCCACCCAGACTATGAGTTAGAACCTCTGAGTGACCAAGGTAATCTCCATTTTAACAAGCTCTAGGGTGATTTTTTTTTTTTTTTTTTTTTTTTTAGATTTTATTTATTTATTCATGAGAGACAGAGAGAGAGAGAGAGAGAGAGAGAGAGAGAGGCAGAGGGAGAAGCAGGCTCCCAAGGAGCAGGGAGCCTGATGCGGGACTCGATCCCAGGACCCCGGGATCATGACCTGAGCCGAAGGCAGACGCTTAACCATCTGAGCCACCCAGGCGCCCGCTCTAGGGTGATTTTTATGCACATCAATGTTTGAGAACAACTGTTATGTTATAAACAACATTTGGAGTAAGGAGTTGGGTTGAAAGGCTAATGGCTCTATTCCTAACTATGTAACCTCAGGTAAAAATTTAATGACATTGCATCTCAATTTAACATCTAAAAAGTGAGGAATAAAATAATTTCCCTAATTATCTCACAAGGTCATTATGAACACAGGATCATTGGAAATATAAATTATAGATAGTTTTCATCAAGGTATTCATAAAGTTAAAAGAAGTATAAAAAATTATGGCATTATTTGCATACAAGACAAATTGACTTCCAAGTTTTTGTTTACAGCTGTGTGAATCTACAAGTATATACTCTAGATAATATCAAAAAGCCTACACTTACAAACATATAATTAGAGAAGGTCTTTGAACAATAGGTGCAGTTAACATTTGGGTCTTAATCTAGTAAAAATTTATCATTGAAATTTTAAACTCTTAAAATTGTTTTTGAAATGGGATTATTCCCTCATTTGGCTCATATCATGTCCCCAGGAATAAGTGAGTGGGTTTAAACCTCCTACTCAGCTATGTTAAAAGAGGAGACAGACACACCTGGATTTTATAAACATGTCATCTAGGACAGCCTTTAGGGAAATATGCTCAGCAATGAGTGCATTTTGTTACAGAAAAGCATTTGGCTTTTCTGGAGTTTTTGGAATAGGCAAATGAGAGTATAATAATAAGCCATTTTGCCAATCTGCCAAAATTAAATATGCCACTTTTCCTTGGACTAGGTCTTGCTTTGATCTTTTTAAATGTAATGAAAATTTTAGAACAATAATTTTCTAATCATTTTACTCTCTTCCTTCTTGCATTCATTAATTAATTCAACAAATATTCACTGAGTTTCTAATACGTCTTGGGCTTTATTGAGAATATTCAGGAGAAAAAAGAAAGCAAGAAAAAACAAATGTAAGCACATTTATTTTTTTAGTTTCTACATAGATCAACAGCAGGGGATCCCTGGACATTAATGTACAGCTTTTCTCTCTACCTAATGATGGGAATCATTGATTATCTTAGTGATGCTAAGGTTAGAAATGGCTCAGCTCGCTCAGGATTTGCAAGGGATGGGAGATGTTGACTATTACCTGTAGTAGAAGAGCATAAGTGTTCTGGTTATTTTTATTTCTTTTCTCACAGTGGACATTGTCAGCCACAAATTTCTTGTCTTTTGGAGAACAGCATGGAACATTATATTTTCCCTCTCTATTCTTTTTTTTTTTCAATTTTCATTTAAATTCAATTTAGTTATCATATAGTGTATTATTAGTTTCAGGGGTAGAATTTGGTGATTCATTAGTTTCATATAAAACCCTGTGTTCATTACATCACATGCCCTCCTTAAGGCCCATCACCCGATTACCCCATCCCCCACCCACCTCCCCTCCAGCAACCCTCAGTTTGTTTCCTATAGTTGAGTCTCTTTTATGCTTTGCTTCTCTTTTTCCCCCTATGTTCACCTGTTTGATTTCTTTAATTCCACATATAAGTGAAATCATATTGTATTTGTCTTTCACTGACTTATTTTACTTATCATAATACCCTCATTTCCATCCACATCAGTGCAAATGGCAAGATTTCTTTTTTTTTGATGGCTGAGTAATATTCTTCTGTGTGTGTGTGTGTGTGTGTGTGTATACCACTTTTTCTATATCCATTCATCTGTTGAGGGACATCTGGGCTCTTTCCATAGTTTGGCTATTGTTGACATTGCTGCTATAAATATTAGAGTGTATGTTCCCCTTCAAATCTCTATTTTTGTATCCTTTGGAATAAATACCTAGTAGTGTAATTGTTGGGTCATAGGGTAGTTCTACTTTTAACTTTTTGAGGAACCTCCATACTGTTTTCCAGAGTGGCTGCATCAGTTTACATTCCCACCAACAGTGTAAGAGTGTTCCCCATTCTCCTCATCCATACCAACATCTTTTGTTTCCTGAGTTAATTCTAACCATTCAGACCCATGTGAGGTGGTATATCTTGTGGTTTTGATTTGTATTTCCCTGATGCTGAGTGATGTTGGGCATTTTTTGATGTGTCTGTTGGCCATTTGTACATCTTCTTTGGAGAAATGTCTGTTCATGTCTTCTGCCCATTTCTTGACGATTTTTGTTTGTTTGTTTTTGTGTTAGTGTTGAGTTTGATAAGTTCTTTATAGATTTTGGATACTAGCCCTTTATCTGATGTCATTTGTGAATATCTTCTGCAATTCTATAGATTGCCTTTTAGTTTTGTTGTTTCCTTTCCTGTGCAAAAGCTTTTTATCCTGATGAAGTCCCCAATAGTTCATTTTTGCTTTTGTTTCCCTTGCCTTTGGAGATGTGTCTAGCAAGAGTTGTTGCAGCCGAGGTCATAGAGGTTGCTGCCTGTGTTCTCCTCTAAGATTTTGATGGATTCCTGTCTCACATTTAGGTCTTTTATCCATTTTGAATTTATTTTTGTGTATGGTATATGAGAATGGTCCAGTTTCATCTTACTGCATGTTGCTGCCCAGTATTCCCAGCACCATTTGTTAAAGAAACTGTTTTTTTATCCATTTGATATTCTTTCCAGCTTTGTTGAAGATTAGTTGACCATATAGTTGTGGGTTCATTTCTGGGTTTTCTATTCAGTGTCATTGATCTATGTGTCTGTTTTGTGCCAGTACTATACTGTCTTGATTACTAAAACTTTGTAATGTAGCATGAAGTCCAGAATTGTGATGCCTCCAAGTTTGCTTTTCTTTTTCAAGATTGCTTTGGCTATCCAGGGTCCTTTGTAATTCCATACAAATTTTAGGATTGTGTGTTTTAGCTCTTTGAAAAATGCTGTTGGTATTTGGATAGGGATTGCATTAAATGTGTGTATTGCTTTGGGTACTATGGATATTTTAATAATGTTTTTTCTTCCAATCCATGACCATGGAATATTTTTCCATTTCTTTGTATCATCTTCAATTTCTCGCATTCATTTTCTGTAGTTTTCAGAGTACTGGTCTTTCACCTCTTTAGTTAGGTTTATTCTTAGATATCTTATGGGTTTTGGTACAATTGTAAATGGTATCAATTCCTTGATTTCTTTTTCTGTTGTTTCATTATTGGTGTATAGAAATGCAATAGATTTTTGATTGCTGATTCAATTTCCTCGCTTGTTATGGGTCTGTTTAGGTTTTCTATTGCTTCTTGTTTGAGTTTTGGTAGACTATATGTTTCTAGGAATTTATCCATTTCTTCCAGATTGCCTAATTTGTTGGCATATAATTGCTCATAATAATCTCTTATAATTGTATTTCTTCAGTGTTGGTTGTGATCTCTCCTCTTCTATTCATGATTTTATTTATGTGGGTCATTTCTCTTTTCTTTTTTTTGATAAATCTGGGGTTTATCAAATCTTGTTAATTCAAAGAACCAGCTCCTAGTTTCATTTATCTGTTCTACTGTTTTTCTTTTATTTCTATATCATTGATTTCCACTCTAATCTTTATTGTTTCTCTTCTCCTGATGGATTTAGTCTTTATTTGCTGTTCTTTTTCCAGTTCCTTTTGGTGAAAAGTTAGGTTGTGTTTTTGAGATTTTTCTTGCTTCCTTTTTTTTTTAAGATTTTTATTTATTTATTTGAGTGAGAGAGAGAGGAGAGTGAGAGAACAGAACACAAGTAGGGGGAGGGGCAGAGGGAGAGGGAGAAGCAGACTCCCTGCTGAGCAGGATCCCAGTGCAGGGCTGGCTCCCAGGACCCTGGGGATCATGACCTGTACCAAAGGCAGACACCTAACCAACTGAGCCACCCAGATGCCCCACTTTTCTTGCTTCTTGCTCTATACTTCCCTCTTAGGACTGCCTTTGCTGCATCCCAAAGATTTTGAACTGTCATGCTTTCATTTTTATTTGCTTCCATGTATTTTTTAAAATTCTTCTTTAATTTCCTGGTTGATCCATTCATTCTTTAGTAGGATGTACTTTAACCTCCATGTATTTGTGGTCCTTCCAAATTTATTCTGTTGTTGACTTCAAGTTTCATAGCTTTGTGTTCTGAAAATATGCATGGTATGATCTCAATCTTTTTGTACCATTTGAGAACTGATTTGTGACCCAGTATGTGATCTATTCTAGATAATATTCCATGTGCACGCAAAAAGAATGTGTATTCTGCTGCTTTAGGATGAAATGTTCTGAATATATCTGTTAAGTCCATCTGGTCCAGTGTGTCATTCAACGCCCTTGTTTCTTGTTGATCTTCTGCTTAGATGACCTGTCTGTTGCTGTGAATGGGGAGTTAAAGTCCCCTACTATTTTTGTTATATTATCAATGAGTTATTTTTATTTTATTATTAATTCATTTATATATTTGGGTGCTCCCAAGGTACTGGTATAAATATTTTCAATTATTAGATATTCTTGTTGGATAGCCCCCTTTATTATTATATAGTGTCCTTCATCTCTTATTACAGACTTTGGTTTAAAATCTAGTTCATCTGATATAAGGATGGCTACTCCAGCTTTCTTTTGATGTCCATTAGCAATGATGAATGTTTCTCTACCCTCTCACTTTCAATCTGGAGATGACTTTGTGTCTAAAATGAGTCTCTTGTAAACAGCATATTAATGGGTCTTATATTTTTCTCCATTCTGATACCCTATGTCTTTTCATTGGAGCATTTAGTCCATTTATATTCAGAGTAATTATTGAAAGATATTAATTTAGTGCCATAGTGTCATTATCTGTAAACTCACTGTTCCTATAGATTGTCTCTGGTCCTTTCTGGGCTTTGTTACTTTTGGTCTCTCTTTCTGCTCAAAGGGTCCCTTTTTTTAAAAAAAAAATTAATTTTTTAATTAAAAAAATTTAATTTAAAAATAATTTTTTAATATTTTTTAATATTTCTTGCAGGGCTGGTTTAGTGTTCACAAATTCCTTTAGTTTTTGTTTGGGAAATTTTTCTCCTTCTAGTCTTTTTTTTAAGATTTTATTTATTTATTTGAGAGAAAAAGAAAGCACAGTGGGGGGAGGGGCAGAAGGAGAGGGAGAAGCAGACTCCCTGCTGAGCAGAGAAGCCCAACATGGGGCTTGATCCCAGAACCCTGAGATTATGACCTGAGCCAAAGGCAGCAGCTTAACTGACTGAGCCACACAGTTGCTCCCTCCTTCTATTCTGAACGACAGCCTTGCTATATAAAGTTTTCTTGGCTGCATATTTTTCTCATTTGGCACATTGAATATATCATGCCAGTCCTTTCTGGCCTGCCAGGTCTCTGTGAACAGGTCTGCTCCTAGCCTTATGCATCTACTCTTGTAGGTTAAAGACCTCTTGTCTCAAGCTGCTTTTAGGATTTTCTCTTTATCTTTGTAATTTGCAAGCTTCACTATAATATGTCTAGGTGTTGGCCTATTTTTGTTGATTTTGAGGGGAATTCTCTGTGCCCCTTAGATGAATGCCGGTTTCCTTCCCCAGATTAGGGAAGGAAGAAGGAAACCTCTATAATTTGTTCAAATAAACCTTCTGCCCCTTTTTTCTGACCTTTATCTTCTGGGACTCCTATAATATGGATTTTGTTTCACTTTATGGAATCTCTGAGTTCCCTAAGTCCACCTTTGTGATCTAATAGTTTTCTTTCCCTCTTCTTTTAAGCTTCATTTTCCATAGTTTTATCTTCTATATCACCGATTCGCTCTTCTAATTTGTTCATCCTTATTTTTATGGCTTCCATTGGGACTGTATCTTGGTAATAGCATTTTTAATTTTAGCCTGACTAGATTTTAGTTCTTTTATCTCTACAATAAGGGATTCTCTAGTCTCTTCTATGCTTTTTTCAAGCCCAGCTAATATCTTTATAATTGTTGTTTTAAAAGATCCGTGGATGTGAGTACTACCTCCTGTTCTTTCTTTGGGATGAATTTCTGTATCTCATCATTTTGTCAAGTGAAGAAGAAAGAAAAAGGAAAAAAAAAAAACAACAACAGGAAAAACATTAACAACAACAACAACAGCAACAAACCTAGATCCTTGATCTGTTTTGATTTGCTTGTTAAAAGAAATAGATCCCAAAATAAGAAAGAAAGAAAGAATATATATTACAATGAAAGAAAACAACAAATATAAAAATATATTTAAAGTATATATAAAAATAAAAATTAAAAAAGAATTAAAAAATGAGAAAATAACTGGAAAATAATACTAAAAGACTAAAGAATAAAAATACAAAGAATGCTATATACTGTTTTCCCCAAGAGCTGAAGCTTTACAGCCCTTTATGATCAGTAATCTTGGTGAGAGTGAGCTGTTTGTGTGGGTCTTCTGGGGGAGGGGCCTATTGTGCTGATTCTCAGGTGGACTTGCCCTATTGTAAATATGCCTCCAGTGCACAGGGAGGTAGGGTTCAGTGTAAGTGGTTTCTGACTCCAGTAGGTGGTGCAGTTTTGCTCGCTGAAGGCTTTCAGCACTGATGGGTGGGATGAATATGGCTGTGCCCAGCTAGCTCTCTTATCTCCACAGCTGAAAATTCATGCCCTGCGCTCTTCAGTGAGCCCTCACAGAAAAACAGTCAATCACTCTTGTCTCCCAGGTTTACCCACCTATGACAGAACATTTTTTATCTCAGGCACATGACTGATTTCAAACTCCAAATTTTAGGGACTCCCGCAACATGGACCCGTGCAGTTCGGGGGGGTAGGGGGGAGGGTGGTTCTTGACACACTTCTGCTTTTTGCTGGACTCATCCCAGGAAAGCAGTGGCATGACTGTGCAGTGATTCACAGTTTATGGCAACACAGAGCAGAAAGCTGGCACCTAGACTTGCTGTTCTCAGCTGGCTTCCCTGCTCCTATGCCTGGGAACTCTGTTGCAGTTAGGCACCACCTGTTATTCTTGTGACCCCAGAGATCCTCAGACCACACTGTCACACCTGGGATTCCACCCCATTTCGCTGCCTGAGCACATTTAAGCCAGCCATGTCCCCCATTGAAGCAGACTTCAAGAAGGACAAAAACACTTCATATTAAATTAGGTGAAAAACATGAAATAACTACTTGAGAAATAAAAACTTGCACACACAGCTATTACAGTAAATCAAGGATGTATAACTAGGATTATACTGGACTCCAACAAAATAAAGCTAAACCAGTACCATAGGCTTTAAGAAGTAGAAGGTTAGATAAACATGATCTCAATTTAAGTGCAAAAGTATAGGCAAAATGGATTATCTAAGTAGCACCTTCAGCCATTCCCAATGCAATCATATATTATTTAATCAAAATACTAATTCATACTGAGTTATATTATTGTATTTGCTAACTGGGATGGATCTTACTGAGTGAAGTAAAATTACTGCTAGTTTTACAACTAGCAAGATGTTTTATAATTATGTTAGTAAAAGCTTTCTGTGATTTGAAAAAGACTAAGTGTGGTCAGTAGTCCAAGGATTGACAAGAATAATAAAGCTGATGTCAGTCTCTCTATGTGCTTCATATCCTAAAAAATTGGTAGCAGTGAAGGTTGAGCAGAAATATATTAGCGTTATAAAGTGACTTCATCCAAATAATACAAGTTTTTTGTTTTGTTTTTTTGTTTTTGTTTTTAAGAGGGAGAACCTCATCCAAAGCATCTGAGAAAAATATTACAAAAAGGCAGATTGCCAGTCCAGGCTATTCACCCTCAGAAGGTGGGAATTTGTCTTAAAGTCAAATCCTATTTTTAAGGGGTGGGGGGTTCCCTAGGAACCTGTTTATCAGTGATAATTGTTTAGTCTTACTAATAACAGCACATTAACCACCAGTGTAATTCACATTTTTTCAAATTAACAATTTAGCTCCCACTGGGTGTTATGCACAAACAATGAATCATGGAACACTACATCAAAAACTAATGATGTAAGGTATGGTGATTAACATAACAATAAAAAATAAAAAAAAATTTAGCTCCTAAACTAGGAGAGTAATTGTAGGAAGACTACCATGTTTATTGCAGCACTATTCACAATAACCAAGATACACAACCAAAGTGTCCATTAGGAGATGAATGGATAAAGGAGATGTGGACTATATACATACAATGCAATATTATTCAGCCATGAAAAAAAAGGAAATCCTGCCATTTGTGACAACATAGATGGACCCTGAGGGCTTTATGCTAAGTGAGCTAAGTCAGACAAAGAAAGACAAAACCCATTCTAACAGAATCTGCTGATGGTTTGGGTAAGGGTTGCAAAATAAATATAATTTAAGAACATCACAAAATTTTTGGCCTCAGAAATTAGATAAACATATGCTGAGAGGATGAACACTAATGATGAGAAAGTTTGAGGGGAAACGCAAGAGATTATTAGTTGTGGGCATATTTACATTCAGGTAAATATCCATGAAAGCTGGACACTTTCTTAAATATTAAATACACTGCTACACAGGCTGTTTATGAAACAGAATTTGTTGGTTAACAAAACATGTAAAAAAAAGTTTTGCCAGCGATGGTCAAAAATTATTTTCTCTATAAGATACTAATTCTATCATTACTTTATTTTTTGGTATCATGACAGAAATGAGGGAAAAAAAATCATGCTTGGGGATGATTGAAACTATGATATAATGTGTCTTTATGGGAAAAATAAAACACAGGCTATTCATCTTCTCACTTGGCAAAACACTAAAAATCTTTATAGTTTAAAAACTGCAGAAAATACAAAGGACCAAAAGTTTATCCATTTGCTCTTACATTAAGGAAAACATTAACTATACATACACATCTCAGGATGATCTCTTGAGTAGGAGAATGAGGTAAAGGAGAATTGCGTTTGACTATGCCAAATATAAATTAAAATAAAATGACATTTTTATTCCATTGTGTGCTTGTTGCTTTCCAGGAAAAGAAATCCAAATTTATCTATTAATGAAATTTTAAAGTTCAAATACTTCAATCCACTTGTGGAAAAAGAGAATGCAATCTTTCTCAAATCAAATTTTAAAGAATGAGACTTAAAAACCCTCTGGAATTATCCATAAACATTTTTCTGGAACTTATCTTAAGGAATTTGTGATTGGTAGCTACAAGGATTTTTGCCACAGCACACTTTTGGGAAATTTTTGAAAGTTCTGTGGGACTTTGAAAATGTTTTATTCACATTACAGATTGATTTATATGTAATAAAATTGATTTTGTAGAAATGTATCTAATGTATCATGGAAAGACATGTATTCAACATATATATGATGAAAATATTAAAAGGCAAGCTATTTGATTTCAGAGTTTTATTTTTTAAAAAGTAAGTATACAAAAGATTCTCTAAGTATATATATTAAAATGTTTTGTATGTAGAGTCTCAGCATGTGGGTTTAGAGCAAATGGGATTTTTGTGGGGTTTTCTGCATATTCAAACATTTCTATGTTATAAATCAATTAAAAATGAAGTTATCTCTTCAGATGTATCATCATAGTGATAAGTAGAAAAGAAACTAAACTTAAGGTCAAAGAGCTGGGCTTTATCCAGCTCCACAAGTATAATCAGTCTATTTAAACCTCAGTTTCCTCATTGTAAATAATGTGTGTCATATAAATCTACACAAAAGTAAAAGACACATATAGAACACTCTATTAAGAAATATTCATTTTTCTTTTTGGCCTTCTAACAATGTTTGAGGTAGATATTTATATTCCCATTTTCTAGATGAGGAAGCTAAATTTCATCAAGGTTAATGACCTTGTTCACTTCCATATGACTCCTAAGGTGCAGAAACAGAATTTAAATTCAAGTTAATGTGACTTTAGAGTCTTTGGGCTTTACTCTGCAGTTGGAAGAGAAAAAGTGGAATTAAATAATAGCCATCCTCATTACAGATGAACAGAAGTAAAGGAGCAGTTAGAATAGGCATAGGTGAAGAGATTTAAAACAAGTTTATTCTTGAGAACCAAAGGAAGAGAATAATGAGCAAAGGCAAAATAGAAGACTAAGTGTTTTTCAAGAAAATACACTGGGAAGATTTTTGAATCATTGTCATTAAAGAGAATCTAAGGTAGTCTTTCAATTGAAAGACTAGAATAGTCTAATAGTGAGCTACTAAAGAATTAATTAAAATATACAGGTATGAAAATAAAGAGCTTTATGGGTTTAGGTTGCACACACCATTGTATTTAATTTAGTTAGATGCCAAATTAATATAGTGCAAGTGGCATAAGCCAGAGGTAGACAAGAAGTTCCTTCCCTAAATCTTTACTTCATTTCCACCCTTACTTCAAAGGCTTGGTACTAATTCTTACCTTAGCCTGCTCTCTTTGTCCAAGAAAGTTCCCTCATTTTTCATGTTTTCCAAATAAGGAAATAATTTTCTTAAACTAAATTAAGCACCAAGAATATTTTGGAAAAACATCTATCTTAACGTATGCAACCTGAATGAATCACTTGCATGAAAACAACTTGCTTACAGGAGTAACAATAAAATACACATTTAGGATGTGCAAAGAGTTACATAAACCAATGAAAACCATAGGAAGTTAAATTTGGGACAATCCATTGTAATGAGTAGTTAACCCTCTAACAAATATGAGGACTCATGAATCTGAAAATTTTATATTCTTTTTCTCTGCACTCACTTCTGACCTCTTGGGAGGGCCTCACCTCACATTCACTGATTAAAAGACATGCAGTAAAACATCTTGGTGTAACCTATGAAACAGAATGAGTAATGCTGTTTTAAATTAGTGATAGGTGAATCACAAAGCTTTGGGAGGTTGAGTTTCTTTTCCTCTTCTGAACTTTCTTTGATGAGGAAATAAGGCTAGGAAACGTGAAAATGTATTATCTCATGAGAGATCCAGCACTTCTGTTTCAGCCTCTAGCTTTGAAATGTTTAAAAATATGAAAGATTTTCACTCATGTAGTTCTAATCACTGCATTTTTTCTTAAAAATGAATTGGAAAAATAGAAACAAACAAACAAAAAAACACCAAAAATATTTTGTTTTCCCCTTTCACAAAGTTACCTATTCTTTATAACTTTTAGGATGTATAGGAAAAAGGCAATCTTATATTCTGACTCTGGATAGGACAATAATAATATCTGATTCTCTGCTAAATGAACACTGAATAGACACATGAATAAAGAATAAAATTAATTAACTAATTAAAGAGTAAAATTAAAAAAGAAAGAAAAGGTATAAGCAAGGGAGGAAGAAGGGAGGGAGGGAGAGAAAGAGGGAGGAAGGAAGGAAGGAGGAAGGAAGGAAGGAAGGAAGGAAGGAAGGAAGGAAGGAAGGAAGGAAGGAAGGAGGAAGGCAGGCAGGCTGGCAATTTTGCCGTCACTTGTTTGAGTTATGAGTCTCTTAAATTTTCTCTCCCTACCTTGAAGAAGCATGTCTTTCTGTTCCATGTCTTTCCACTTTCTAAACACATAGGGATGGAAATAAACCCTCTTGGTATAATAGAAGTTCTTCTATAACATTTACTAATCCATCAATTCATGTCTCAAGCATTCTGCTAGTAATCCTGAGAGAACTTTTCTTAAACATTTGGTGTTAGTCTGTAAAATTTGTAAGTCATACGGCAAGGAAAACCATCATAAATAAAAAAACATTCTTAACGTACAAAGCAAATCATTTTAGTACATTGGGCATAAATTTTGAAAGGATGTCTGTAGCAGAGAAGTTTTATGGAATTAAAGACACCTCCTCAGGGGCGCCTGGGTGGCTCAGTTGTTAAGCATCTGCCTTGGGCTCAGGTCATGATCCCAGGGTCCTGGGATCGAGCCCCGCATCAGGCTCCCTGCTCCGTGGGAAGCCTGCTTCTCCCTCTCCCACTCCCCCTGCTTGTGTTCCCTCTCTCGCTGTCTCTCTCTCTGTCAAATAAATAAATAAAGTCTTTAAACAAAAAAAAGACACTTCTTTATATGTGTAATATCATGGAGAGAAGAATGGCATATTAATTATAACATCAACTCTATATCCAATTCCTTCTCCTTTTATTTATTAGATCTTTATTATCTGTATAATAATAGACTAAGTCAAACCCCATTTAACTCAAATCCTCTTATACTTATGATCTGAAATGCATTAAGCCTTCTAAGAAGTCCCAGTAACTCTGTAGTTATGGGTATGGAACAAAAAGACAATAGTCAGTTCTCAACCTTTTAAAATCAGACCAACATTTTTAATTGGTTATGATAAAGAAAACCTGATGTAAGATTTCCTTTGTGGATACTTTAATATTTAAATTCTTTCAATATCAAATAGAATAGCATAATATCACAAGGAAAATGGAGGCTGGCATTTCTATAATACATTCTGATTTATGCTTTTTTTGTGAAAAACATAAGCTGAGTCCTAAAATGACAATATATTCTATTATCAGTTAAGTATTCTATCTCCTATACTGATTTTGAATAATTTTGAAAATGATCTCAGTCTGTTGACAAACTATATATCAGTATGGTAGAATAAGAAAAAATAAGAAATACCATGTGAAATTATAACAGAGTGGTACTGAAACAAAAACTTTCTATTTTATTCATTTATTTTTAAATAATGCATTTAAGCTGGGAGGAAAAAGGAAGTAATCATGAAACTATATATGATGAACACTTAAAATTTGTACTTTTTTAAATTGATTTCAGGGGGAAAAAATAAGACAGAGCTGCAATGTTTTATTTAATTTTTGTTGCACTTTTGCCTCTAGATTTCTTTTCATGCATTCAACAGATTTTCTTCCCTCTCACTTTAGGACCTATGCCTGTCTTTTATGTGATTTTAGATGTTCTCCAACAAGAAAACTTTTGTAAAATTCCATCTTACACGATCTTCAAAGATAGCTTAAAAGTTACCTCTTCATGGATACCATGCCTAACTTCTCTAAATAGGGTTCTTTGGTTATATGCCCTCTTAGTTTCCAATACCTGCTTTTCACAGCACTTAATATAATTGTAATTAAATTACTAAGTTTATAATTAATTGCATAATGTCTCCTTCCCTAAAAAATTAAATCCTCAAGAACACTGCTATATCTCCCACATTGGTAGCTTGTCAGTAAATGATTATTACTGAGTCTCAGAGAACTTAAATCATTTTCCAATAGAATACGATTAGCATGTGACAGAGTCAGGATGCAGTGCTCATTTTCATGTATTTTTTTTTTTCCCTGCTCAGCGATTACTGCCTTTTATTACCTGGAGAAAGGAAAAGTGATAATTGATGTTAAGTTCTAGACCTCAGTGTAGGTAAATTAAGCCTTTCAACAAATAAACGAACCTCCCTATATAGCTTGTGTTCCATCTCCTCTATATATTTATTTTTTGTTTAAAAAATAATTATTTTCCCTCTTCACAGAGACCAGGAAAAGACAGCAACTCATCTAACTACTTAATCTAACTATAAAACAATTATTTCAAAATTATAGACAGGTCTGACTATTCAAAAGCAGCTCTGAATAGAAACATAAATCAATAATTCCATTGTAAGAGAACTAACTTTGGTAATTATGGGCTTTGAATATATCCCAGGTGAAAAAAATGCTCACTTTTCTCCCTGTGGTTTAGACTGTACTATCTTAGAGAAATAATGGTTTTCCTCATGTGGGTGTTTGTATGTATGTGTGTGTGACTGTGGGTGAGTGTGCATACTTGCCCATGTGTACATGTGGTGTATGCTATAGTTACCTATGGACAAGTGGATGAATATGGAAGTATATCTGGTGGGGAGACCTCCAAGTGGTCTCTGTGTGGAGTGCCTGCATGCCCCATGCACATTTCTGCTGCAGTCTCCTCTGTGCTATTTCAGGAATATTAATTCTGACTGAGAAATATACTTATGGGAACAGAGGAGGAATCATATGATAAGAACAAACTCTGTAAGTTCAAGGAATATGGTTTGAAAAATATATATTCCTAGATATGAGTGAAACTATGAATAGGTAAATAATTTTTATTTGTAAAAAAATTGAGGATATTGACAAAAGGAAATCCTTGTGGAGGGGTTTATCTAAGGCTTTCATCAAGAACTTGGAAGTAGGGGCGCCTGAGTGGCTCAGTCGGTTGAGTGGCTGCCTTCAGCTCAGGTCATAATCCCAGGGTCCTGGGTCGAGCCCCGCATTGGGCTCCCTGCTCAGCGGGAAGCCTGCTTCTCCCTCTCCCTCTGCCTGCAGCTCCATCTGCTTGTGCTCTCTCTCTTTGGCAAATAAATAAAATCTTAAAAAAAAAAAAAAGAACTTGGAAGCAATCACATTTACATATAATCTCATTTTCTTATTCTATATTATAATAACCTTAACTACTCAAACCCATTAATAAGGACTACCATCTATAATATTACTCTAAATATCTAGAGGGTATCTGTCATTTATCCCTTTATATCTAGGTTCTACCTTCTTTATCCTTCTTCACCACTCTCTGAGTCTCCTTGGGTCTGACCTGTGGGACATCAAGAAATTCCCTTATTCTCTGCCCTCAGGTTTGATATAGCTTGTGGAGAAGCCCAGCAAAAGAATGGATAACAGAGAAGAGCAAGGTTGGAGTATTTATTCACCCTGTTCCTTCCCCTGGGGTTGCCTTGTATTGGCTAAATCCCTCAATCTAAACTTCTGTCTAGGTCGCCTTTTGCATGCAACTATCTTGTGGGTTCTAAGAATTTTTCATTTCCTTTGCTTCTATAGACCCAGGAATGCTTATTCCTGTAAACACCTGCTTCTAGAATGAGAACCACAGTATAATACCCTGCCTACAGTTTAGGAATTAATCCATTCAATAAACTTTCTTCATGTTACCCAAAATATGCTGTTTCCTGCCATGACTTTGATTGATACAGGGAGTACAGGAAAATGTGTCCTTGTTGTGGCCCATGAAATGGTAACAACATTGTATTGAAAAGACTGAACCCCGGAGTTCCTTGCAATCGCACATGGTAAAGTGAGAAGGGGTTTTTAATAGAACAGGATGAAGGATGTAAGAAGAGACAGGTTGGAAAAAAAATTACAAGTGAAAAAATGAAAAAATATATTGAACTCCATCCTTTAAAAATAAATACTAAAAAAAGTTGGTCCTTGACAGAGGGGATGATATTTGAATTGTAATTTGTAATCTTGAATCATGGCTCTTGGTGTCCCAAGAATATCATCTTAGTATTATGACTTTTCAAAATATGACAATACCCATTTCACCCTGGATTCTTCCACATCCTTTTCCTCTATATCTTTAAAGATGAGTTTCTTTCCTGGTTCTCTGAATCTGGGGCATGTGGGCTTTGGGATCTCTGTTATGAGGAGTGGACATATTCCCTCCTTAATGTGCTGAATGTTTATTCTATGTTTACTTTGGTGGTTGTTAAACACTTAACATCCCAATTCAATTTGAGAGTAAGAGCCAATGCAAGCTTCCTTTGTTTAGTGTTATTTACCAGAAGTTCTGCCACATTCGTGTGATATAGTCATTTGGAAAAGACTCCAGGCAATATTCTTTTTCCAGATAAATTTGGTCTTTCTTTATAAATTGTCAACAGAATGCTCTGGCAGCTGGCCATTACTTTTTAATCAAATACGTGCTCTTCACTATTATTGAAAGTCAAGAGGAAAACCATAACATAGTAAGAATCTCTGTACTTTCCTTGAGATAATAAAAGTAAAAGTTGGCTTTGAGCTAGAGATAATAAGCCCTTAGTTATTACTTTAACTGAATAAACATGAGAAGGACTTGACCAACTTTATTCTCTTGTGAAATTAGGGAATATGATTTAAATATCAATGTAACCAAATCTTTGAATATCTATCATTTATATTAGGATTTTTCTCTACCTTGTTTTTTTACAGTGGAAAAAATCTGTTTATTGTTTACATTGCATCATGTATGCATACAGTATTAGAATTAAAATCCTTATAATTGGAAGGAGTCATCTTAGTTTAAACTCTCAGCAATTGCTGTGTCTCATTATTATTTGCATGTGATTATCTTCCATTGCCTCCTGGAAATTTTCCACTGATAGAATGATCCATGTATTTTTAGTCAGGTAGAAAGTTATTCTTTGTGTTGAGTAAAAATCTAACTTATCATTGGATTAAATTCTACCCTCAGGGATATTGCAATACTTTAAAAATCTATGATTTCTCTTCCAAATCATCTTCTCTTTATCAAACATTTGATATTTCCTCTTTAGATGTCATTCATTCTTCTGCTTTCCATGAATGAAACTGACATCCTCCTATTGTTTCTCTTCCAAATATCACTCATATGAGATTTTATATATATATAATATATAATATATTTAAATATATATGTTAAAATATATATAATAGCTATGTAAAAATATATAGCTATATATATATGTATATATAGCTCAAAATACTACAGTAAAATTACCTACTTAAGTCATCCGTTAATATTTTTAGTTGCTTCTTCAAATTATAATGTAATGTTATTAACAGGTTTTATGTTTTCTTTAACATGTTGACTTGTTCAAGGAAAAAAATATTTTTGAAGGTCTTATCAGATTGCTCAATTGCAAAATTATTAAAATTAAATTTTCAGATTGAAAACATGAAAAAATCAAACTATTGAAATGCGTATTCCATTTTTAAATATAAGATTCTCCTCAATAGTATATAGTTCTTGACAACATTTTAAATAAACCTCAATTCTCCCTTATAACTTCATCTATTCCCACAAATAGGAACAAAATAAATTTTCTAAATCTCATCAGAACTTCCAAGTGCATACATTCTAATTTTTAATTTATCCTTTTTCATGGCTGCAAAATATGTTATATACTTACATCTCATTTTTATGTGACTCAAATTAATATAATTATGGTTAATTAACTTAGATAATAGTGAGTGAGACAAAAGAGTGCTCTATCATCATCAAAAGAATGCTCTGCTTTTTATTTTGCAAACAGATTGATGAATGAATTGTCAGTTTTAAACTCCATGGTCACTCTACATAGCTTTCATAATAGGCATCAGAAAACAGTTTTGTGCATATTACTGTGATTGTATTGTTTTGATCGTATTGGCTTGATATTTTAAGTAAATGCTTATTGAATATAAGTTAAACACATTTTTTTCTTTTTTGGGATCAGATTCATTAAGTTATAATTTACACATAGTGCAATTCGCCAACTTATATATATAGTTCCAAGAGTTTGGCAAATGTATATAGTCATATAGCCACCAACACAATCAAGTTATAAAGTATTTCCATAATGCCCCCAAAGTTCTTAGTATCCCTTTGGATGCAATCTCTTTCTCTACCCCTACTTCTTGGCAACCACTGATCTGATTTCTGTTGCTGTGACTTGTCTTTCCTTAGAACATCACATAAATGAAATCATAGAGTAGGTAGCATCGGTGTCTGGTTTCTTTTATTAAGGCCAATGCTTACAGAATTCGCACATAGTTTTGCATTTATGAGTAGTTTGTTCCTTTTGTTGCTGTATGGTATCTTATTGATGGTTATACCATAATTTGTTTATGTATTCACCAGTTAGTGGATTTTTGGAATCTTTATAGTTTCAGGGGACTGTGAATAAGGCTGTTATAAATATTCTTGTACAGATCTTTATCTGAATAGTTTTCTTGGATGTATATTTAGAAGTGGGATTGCTAGGTTTTTTGGTAAATTTATGTTTAACTTAATTAGACACTGGCCAAAGGTTTTCCAAAATATCTGTACTACTTTGCATTATTCCCAACAGCAGTGTATTAGAGTTTCATGTGTTCTATATCTTCATATATGTAATATGTAATTCTTATATGAAGATATGCATACTCTGTATACTTCCTCCATAACTTGACCAGAAAAGTAACCCACAGAACTGAAGAAAATATCTGTAAACTGTATATTTGATAAGGGGTTAATATCCAAAATACATAAGAAATTTGTACAACTCAATAGCAAAACAACAATAACAACAACAAGAAAACTGATTTTTAAAAGGACAAAGTTTCTGAATAAGCATTTCTCAAAAAAACACAAACAAAAACATACAAATGGTTAACAGGTACATGAAAAAGTGCTCAACATCACTAATCAGAGAAATGTAAATCAAAACCACAATAAAATATTACCTCACACATGTTAGGATGACTACCACCCAAAGACAAGAAATAACAAATGCTGGCAAGGATATACTGTTGGTGGGAATGAAAACTGCCTCAGCCACTATGGAAAACAGTATAGCAGTTCCACAAGAAATTAAAAATAGAACTACTGTATGATCCAGCAACCCTACTTCTGGGTATATATCTAAAGGAAATAAAATCTGGATCTCAAAGAGATATCTGCTCTTCTGTGTTCATTACATCATTATTCACAAGAGTCAAATATGGAAACAACTTAATTATTCCTTGATAGATAAAGAACATGTGGTGAACAAATGAATAAAAAAATATTATTTAATCCTAAAATAGAAAGAAAATCTGCCATTTGCAACCACATGGATAAACCTGGAGCACATTATACTAACTAAATAAGCCACAGAAAGACAAATGCTGCATGATCTCAGTTCTGTGTGGAATCTAACATAGTTAAACTCAGAGAAGCAGAGAGTAGAATGGTGGTTGACATGGGAATGGGGGAGAGGGAAATTGAGAGATGATGCTCAAAGGATACAAAGATTCAGTTATGTGAGATGGATGAGTTCTGGAGGTCTAATATACAGTACGGTGACAATAGTTAATAATGCTGTATTACATAGCTGAAATTTGCTAAGAAGATAGATTGTGAATTAAATCATATACATAAACACACAATGGTAGGTATGTAAAGGTGATGTATAAGTTATTTAGCTTGATTGTGGTCATCTTCCCACAACATGTACATATATCAAAGCATCAAGTTGTATACCTTAAACATTATAATTTTTAGATGTCAAAGATGTCTCAAAGTTGTTTTATAAAAGCAGGCTCAAGACAGGGTGTAGTGCTTATAAAAATTATTAAGGCTTATATATAGAAGGAAAAATGTTATTGTACTTATAAATAAAATAAGAACTGAAAAGATACTTAAAATTATTAACATTTTTAAAAATATCAATATACCTACATATAGGGCTCTACCCAATATTTCTAGTATTATCAGATAAGCAATATACAATAAGTTGAAAGTGGTAATGTAATAATAATGCACTAATAATTGAAAAATTGGGAATAGTCTATTATGTCTAAAAATGAGAGAATTATTAAGATATTGGTATAATGTGATAGATTGGCATCCAGTAGAAAAGTAGAAAAATTAATCTGAAAGTTTTGATACATGGTACAATTCCAGTTATATAATAAGTATAACATCACAGTGTGTTGGAAAGGATAGACTATAATGTTAACAACCTTTATCAATGTCCAGTGTATTGTATGCAAGTTAAAAGAAAGATTAAGCAGCCACTCCATCTTGCACTACTTCTTTTTTTTTTCCTGATACTTCCAGGAAGTTGTTTTTTTTAATTTAGATTCAATTAGCCAACGTATAGTACATCATTAGTTTCAGAGGTAGAGTTCAGTAATTCATCAGTTGCGTATAACACCCAGTGCTCATCACGTCACAGGCGCTCCTTAATGCCCATCACCCAATTACCCCATCTCCCCACCAGCCTCCCCTCCAGCAACCCTTGGTTTGTTTCCTACAGTAAAGAGTCTCTTGTGGTTTTTCTCCCTCTCTGATGACTTGTATTACTTCTAAAGGGCAGTCTTAGGGAGAGTGAAGTGAAGAGACAGTCTGAGTCCTTGAGGGAATTATGATGTTGGTAAACCAATCTTGGGTCTGTCTTCTGTTAAACAGTTTGTTATATGAAGTAAACTCTCCTTATATAGACCACTCTTACTTGGATTTTATATCACTTGCTCAAATGCAGAATAAACTACAAGCAAAAGAAGAGTGCTCACAATGAATATGAAACCTTTTTTTTTAAATGTTATTTTGTTTACTTGACTACTTTATTCCCTTTCCCATTACCCTCATTCTCTCAGTCCTCTGGACACTGTGTAGAAGCATAAGAATTCCTTCTAGCATGAATTGAAATGATCACTGAGAGGGGTGCCTAGATGGCTCAGTCTGTTAAGAGTCTGACTCTTGATCTCAGCTCAGGTCTTGATCTCAGGGTTGTGAATTAAAGCCTCATGTTGAGCTCCACGCTGGGCATGGAAACTACTTTTTTAAAAAAAGAAATTATCAATGGAAAAGCAGTTTTCTCCAATAGGTATTCTAGAAATATGCTCAGTGATCTCTCTGTGTGCTCCATTTGTTGTTGTGGAGAATGATTTGTGCAACACTATTTAGGAAAAATCATGCCAAACTAATTTCATTAAAGTTCTGATGAAAGTTTTTAGATCTAGGTAATACCTTAGAAATACACACTCATCCAACAAAGCATTTGGCAATATTGTCAGTTGCACTTGAAAAGAGGTAGAAAAATTTGTTTTCCACTTGTGGTATAAGAACATGCAATGTTATGATTCCTTGTTCACACAGAGGGAAGTTTATAAGGGCTTAATATAGTTCTGTTTTCTCAACTATTTCTTCCAAAACCTTTTAACATTACTTTTAAAGAAGAAATTGAACTTAACCTTATGCAATTCACAACTGCCCAAATAAACAAATACAGAAACAGTAAAAAAACCCACAAAAAACAAAACAAAACAAAACAAAAAATCATGTAAGCCTTGAGGAAATACTGAAGTCTGTTTTAACTGATAGAATATTTTAAAGGGATAACGTACAAATTGAAACAACACACAAAAAGATATTTTTAAGCAAATAATAACATTTCTTATATGTTCTTCCCTAATACCAATTATTCAAATAATAAATGTAAAAACCTAGCTTGAGGAAATTTCCAGGAAAGGAAATTTTTTAAGACTTTAATTTATTCTAAGTCTATGTTATGGCATAACTTCTAAGAATAATGTAAAATTTGCTTTATACATAGAAATACATTTTCCATATTGTTGTATGAGATTAACCACAAAGGTGAAGTGGTTTTATAGATATAATTAGGATTCCTAATAAGTTGTCTTTAGTTAATCAAAGGGAAATTGAATGGGCCTAACTTAATAAGTTGAACACTTGTTATGAATTTATCAAATTAATACTTATTCAATGGAGCACAACGTGCTGAATAGTGAGCTTTGGTTCAAAAACAGACCAAATGAGAGACTGAAATAAAGGAGTTTATTACTCACAGGTCCTGGATGAAATAGCCAGTATGCCTCAAGGGGTCACATGGGGAGGTCAAGGAAGAGTACAGAGAGAAACAGAACATGGGGCACATTCCTTTATTAGGGTCCATGGATGGAGTGCTTTGGGGTTCCTAGTCTAATGTCGGTTTTGTTAATTCAAATCAAAAGAGTTATGTTTTGGTAAGCCACACAAGGGTCTTGTCTATAGACACAGAAGGGGAAGGCACTGGGAGGCAGAAGGTACTGTTGCTCACAAGGGTTTTGGGAAAGTTATATCAGGAACTTATTTTTGCTTGTGACTCTGCTGGCTGCTATCTTAGGCATGTGCTTGCTGAAGAGACTAGTGCCAATGTGAGGTCACTGCAGGCTACTTGACCAAACAAAATAGGTCCCAAAGCAGCAATACCATGAAGTAGCTTAGCTAAACTCTGATCAACCCTTTAAAAGAGAATCTGGAGGTCAGAGACAAAAGAAGTACCAGAGACACTTCCCTGTTGTCCTTGAAGAAACTAACTGCTGTGCAGTAGGAAAGGTGATACGGTGGAGAAAGGTGGGCAGACTCTAGAAGCTACAAACTACAAGGAACTAGATTCTGTCAAATATAAATGACTCAAAAGATGACACCAAGGCTTACATGAGATTGGAGACCTGGTTGACACCTTGCTTGCAGACAAGTTCCAAAATGATTGTATCCCAGCTAAGTCATGCCAGACTTCTGATCCATGGAAACTGTGATATAAATATATGGTGTTTAAGCCTCTAATTTTGCAGTAGTTTGTTATACAGCAATAAATCATTAATATAGTTGGGGCACCTGGGTGGTTGTCGGTTAAGCATCCGACTCTTGATTTTGACTCAGGTCATGATCTCAGGATCTGTGAGATTGAGCCCCTTGTCCTACTCCATGCTGGGCGTGGAGCTTGCTTAAGATTCTCTCTTTCCCTCTACCTCTGCCCCTCCCCCCTGCTCTCTCTCTCTAAAAAAGAAAAAGTAAATAAATCAGTAATATAATGTGGTGAAAAAGTAGGACTGATACTAAGCAAAAAAGGTGTATAGTCCAGTCTCTAATCTCATGAGGCTTAGAGTGTAACAGAGGACAGACATGAATTATATAGCCACAATTATAACACTGAGATATGGGCTCAAAAATAACAACACATGATTTTTTCACTGCACATAACAAAGGCTGCTCCTAGGTTCAAGGGTCATGCAGTGATGTTTAATGAGAGATTTGAAGGATTAATTGGAAAGAACCACAAAGGAAAGAAGGTGTAGTTACACTACCTCATCAGAACAAGAGCCTATTCTAGCCTTTTCCCATTAGGCAATAAATAAATTGCTTTCAAGGCAGATATTGTATCTTGTTTTGTTTTATTCATAGAGTCCAGGACATAATAAGGTGCTCATTATGCACTGGATAAGTAAATGAATGGATCATTGGTATCACAAGGAAGTAGGCTTTGGCTGTGCTTAAGAAGAACATTCCTCATCTCAGAACTGCCCTTAATGGAGTAGATGGATCCTAGTTAGTGGAAGTCTAAGCAGACACAGCATGATTACCCCTCCAGAGTACTGCAAATATAGTGCAGAGTCTGTTGAAGCAATGTTAGTTTTCAGCCTCTGCTCATTCTTTGGAGTAATAAACTGAAATCATGATAGACATAGTGGGGTATCTTTATGCAATTCTGGAATAGCAACTGGAGAAAGAAACCATCAGAAGATGAGAGACTCAGGACCAAATAAGATGCATTATCAAGTAAGGATACCGTATAATTATAAAACAGTGCTTTTGACATAGAAAGAAACAATCAGGGTATTAGACATTAGAGCTCAAATGAAATAATGCATATTAATAAATGAGGAATCATACAAGGAATTCTGTTTCAAAGGATTATCAGACCTTCTGAGCCCCTTTCTCAACCAAGAAATATATAAGAAAAAGGGCTTTTGAGATTACAAATCCTGACAAGTGTGTATGTGCCTACTCCATTAAGGTGAAAGGAATAGTCTTTAGAATTCAAAGAATCTTCATTGCCTCACTTTGAAAACACACCATTCTCCCTGTTTAAACTGGAATCTCAAACTGGAAGTGGAGAAGTTGGGTGTTTAAGTCCCGCAAACATAAGCAATGGTGGGTTAGCCTTTGAGGCCAAAACTCTAACAGATTTTTCTTCTTTTTTTGTTCAATCTCCAGTGCAGATAGTTATAGGTAGGTATTAAAAAACTCAGCCAGGCCAATATAATTTGTTTGGCTACAATGTATGATCAAAATCAGTCATCACTCATTATTTAACAGTCTTATTTTGGATTTGTTCAAAAATTTGGTTATGCCAGTAGACAACAAGAAACTAAACACATGTTTTGACTATTATTTATATTTTATCATGGATAGTTCACATTACAATTTGGGTTAACAATTATGTAAATATAAAAGACACCAGGAATGTCAAAATGGAAAAAAAAGTTTGACTTACATGAAATCTAATCAATAACTTCTCTGATAAAAATCTATCTTTGATGATAAAAGGAGTTGTTAGCTCTTTGAGGGAGGGGATTTGGCTTTCAGTTGCTCTTACTATATCAGACTCTAGCATAATGCCTGACAAATAGAATTTAAAATATTTGTTGAATATATTAGTGACAGCATTAATGCTTGTTTGTAATTAAACTAATCAAAATAGTCATGTTTCTTTAGAATTTTATATTTTAAAATATTTAGCTAGATTATTTTTATTATTGAAAATGCTTTGAATACAATTCCTATATCACTGTTATAAATAAAAATTATGTTGATTTTATCCTTTTAATGTATCTTCTCATATTTTATGGAAAAATGCTGCTATGTTATAATTGTGAGTACTAATAAAATTATCCTGACCACTAGTTTTGAAAAAAAATAGAGAAGCAAAATGATAAATTACTCTTGTTAAATGATTTCTAATCCTAGAAATGTTCACACAAATTAATCAGCTTCATTTTAGATAAGTAAAGAATCTGAAAAAACAAGAATTATTTAAATTAGCTTTCAGTATAGAAAAGCTCATTACAAAATGTTAATTAATATAACTGTTTTGATGACACTGTCCAGAGAAGTGGATATGTTCTCATAATTTTTAAGTTATACGAAAGGAATGGCATAGGCTATTTTAAAATATTTTATTACTAACAATTATAGAACTTTATGTCCACACAGAATAATGTGAAGACAAAGTAACCTGTGAATAAATTCCAATAAAACTGTATAGATGGTCAACATATCTTATTAATTAAAATAATTAGTTTAATTATTACTTAAAGTGAATTGATGACTGAAAATTATATTTTGTAAGCATCAAGTATGCCAAATTATTTGTCATGAAATTGATAATCATTAATAATTATTTTTAGATGATTACAAGTATTTTATGCATATTTTATTTGGTATAGTTATATAAAAAATCCTTCTGAGAAATTACTTCTACAGCATTGTTACACTAATAAATATATTCAAAGATAGATCTCTAAAATAATATTTATAGTAATTAAAAGAAAATTAGACAATTATAATAGAAAAGCTTCAAGTGTTTTCTTAAGAATATGATTCTTACTGTTTATACAGTTTACTCCATTGCTATACTAAATATCCGACTTTTTACTTTTTCTTGGTTAAGGTTAGATAAAAAGAAAAAAATTAAGGAATAAAAGGCATAAGGGTAACTTAAAATGTTTGTTACAATTGGCTGTAGAAAATCATTGTGTAACGAATATACCACACACAATATAACTCTCACAAAGAGTAGTTACAATGGGAGAGAAGAGATACCGCCAGTAGAGAAAAAGTTGATGGTGCTTAGTCAAGTACAGTCAGGATAATAACTCAATGTGATCAATCTAAGTTCCTCAAGGATAAAATACTGGTTTGGTTAGGGGTTCATTTCTATCAGTTCCTACACTTAATTTTTTTTTCTAGTATACCCTGTATTGAGTAGTCGGGAGCATTTACAGACGCTACACAAACTCAAAAGATACAAATGATTGCAAATACATTTGCATAGAATTAAAACCATAGATAAAACTCAGGAATCAGATTTTATATTTGCTGTTTATTTCCTCTTTCCTTATAGCAATATATGCATGAGAAACCAAGTAAAACAAAATTGTTAATACTAATCTTTGTAACAGTTTCTATTTTTTTAAAAATACGTTATTTAATTGTTTGAGAGAGAGTGCAATAGCGAGAGAGAGAGAGAGAGTGTGAGCACGAGTGCAGGAGCAGGGTTGGGGTGGAGAGGCGGGGAACAGAGTGAGAGGAAGAAGCAGACTCAAGCCGACTCCTGGCTGAGCAGGGAGCCTGATGAGGGGCTTGATCCCAGGATCGTAGGATCATGAACTGAGTCGAAAGCAGAGATTTGATGGACTGAGCCACCCAGGCACCCTGCCCTGCCCCCATCTCCATTTTTTTTGAGTACCAGATATAAGTACTTAGTTGCATACATGACAGGATTAGTAAGGTGACATGATCTTTACATCAAGTTTGTAGGTTAAATATCAGTGCCTTCATTTTATGGATGAGGAATTTGGATAAGAGGAATTAATTACATTTCTAATGATTATAGGATAGCCGGTAATAGAAACAGGATTTGAACTCAAGGCTGTGTGTCTCTAAAGGCCAGGATACTTTACCAAAGTCCTCAGCATTTTCAGATAGGTTGAAATAAATCCATGTACAGGAAAATAAACATTTCCTTAAAGAAGTCATAAACCCTGCAGAGTAATAGTTTTGATAATGCATTCACCTAATTTTCAACACTATGTTACACTTAATTCAGAATTTTTCATTTTGTTCAATTTTCTCCAAGAACTGTAAGTTTTCTTGAATGATGTTTGTATTACAAATATACAATTGTTAGAAGTTTCCTTAACAAACTGACAATCATTTCAAGGATATATAAAAAAATTAGAAATTTTAAACATTCTAAATATGTCCAAAAATATTCTAATGCCTACTGTTAGTTTGGGTCACTTTTTACATAGGATACACTGTCTTGTTTGTTTTTTAAGTAAGCTTTAGCTGTGAAACAGGAATAAACACTCTTTTTGACTTGCTAGGAATGAGATTCCTGAGAGGGTCCTATGTAAATGTTAGCCAGAAGGAATTGGATATAAGGATTAAGTTTAGCCAAGAAGTCTGAATAGAAGACACTGAATTGGGGATCATTAGAGCAGTGGGGGCAACTGAAGCCATCTATGTGGTATAGTCATCCTGCAAGAGTTGTAGACTGAGGAGAGAACAAGCCTGCAATACAACACTAACATTTAAAGGACTGGTAGGAGAGAGTAAATCTGAAAGAGATGCTGAGTAGGAATCACCAGGGGAAGTCAATAAGGAGAAAGGGATAAGAGATGCAAAGAAAATAGTATTTTTAAAAGGTTTAAAGCTGCTGAGATGTCTACTGGTTTTATGACATGGAGACCAATGGTGACCTGGAGAAGAATGTTTTGGTACATGATGGGGACATAAGCCCAATTTCAGTGTCATGAGGAGTCAATAATCAGTGAGCAAAGCAGAGTGGAAAGTTTGGGCAACTTTGTCAATGTTTCTGGCTATAAATGTAGGTAAGAAACAAAAAAAATATATATAATTGTGGGGGAGGTGCAGTAAGGGAAGGTCATCCATGATTCTTTTTCTTTTCTTTTTTTTTTTTAAGATTTATTTATTTATTTGAGAGAGAGAAAGAACTCTCACGCATGCACACCTGGTGGGGAGGAGCAGAGGGTCAGAAGCCAACTCCTCACTGAGCACCGAGGCAGGTATGGGCTGGATCTCACGACCCTGAGATCATGACCCTGAGATCATGACCCCACTGGAAATCAAGAGTCTGGAGCTCAACCAACTGAGCCACCCAGGGACCCCTGTGATTTTCTTTATTTCCTTTAATTATTTTCATATAAAAGATACTGAGCAAACTTACATGCCAGTGGAAAATTCTGTGAAGATGTTTAAGTTACAGGTGAAAGATGCACTAAACAATTGAAGATCCCTAACAATTGGCAGCATAATAGGATGTAAGTATTAGGCAGAAAAGTTAGATTCTAAAATATATATGGATAATGTGACTGACTGTCTTTTCTCCATACTAGCCTCAGCATCCAAAGGAAAACTGAGTGTAATAACATACTTTCCTCTTGTCCTTATTAGAATGAAAATAGCAGGTCCCTTTCCTGTGGTAATCAAGGAGAAACCTAATAAGAGGTCATTTATTACATTTGCTACTCTGATAAGAGACTTCATAGGGATGAAAACAAACCAAACAATATTTTACACAGAAATGGGAGTTACTCTCTTCACAGGAATTGGTAGATAACTCGCCAAACTAGGAAAATGTTCCTTCTTCCATATGGATTGGGATTAAACCTTGTCTCCTTTCACCTGAGTTTCTGTCCTTGTATTATGTATGCTTGAGCTAACAGGTGCACTGATCAATGAAATATCATGTTTTAAGCTCTTACAGGTGAAAATAACAGTGAAGATGAATTCATAGCTATTTCAATGGTAATGTCCCAGAATTCATTCTACCACTACCACTACCTTCTCCTCCACTACCACCCTAAACCCTATTCTCCACCTGACACTAATTGACAGGACTTCAGTAACCAAGGGCATCACTACTTGGAAAGCTAAGTCAAAAATACTCGCACGCAAACTGTATAAATGGATGGGAAAGGAGGAAAGGGATTTAGGCAACATGACCCACTCCTATGTATGTGAGTGGTTTACCTTTGGAGGTGCTGGAGATTTCTAAGGCAAGATGTAGTGAAAGGTTCACTTGGGAAATGGGAACCCTGCCTCAGGACAAAGAACAAGTTAGGTCCTGGGGGGAGGGAGAAGTGGTGGTACTCACCATGGAATTAGTTGGAGAAGACTAACTTCAAAGGTGCTTTCCTTGAACTCTGATGGAAACATTTTTTTCAAGAGTTTATCCTTTCCTCTCCTTTTGTTGTATCTGCCCTTTAAAATGTGCCAATTGATAATTGCATAAATTCTTCCCTGGCTGTAGTCTTTGGGAATCAGAAGAGACATAATAATAATTAGAAAAAATGTTCTAATTCTTTCTGTTCACTGGTGCCCATAATCATGAAACTTGTACTCTCTCTTTAATGCAGGTAAAAAGGCAAAAACAAACAGGAAAGAAGGAGAAAAAAACAATCAGCATGTTGGTAGTACAACTGAGATTGGCATGCAAGGTTGAGGATGAGGCCATGGTAAAAAATAACAAGGAAAAAAGAAGTTTATTGTGGATGAGTAAGCCTAATAACGGGGAGAGAAAATTACAAAGGGGGATAGAAATTTTGTATCTGGATGGTAAGAAACTCATAAGAATAGGTTTATTTTATTCTTTTTTTTTTTTTTTTTTTTTTTTTTTTAGAGACAGAGAGAGAAAGAAAAGGGAAGGAGCAGAGGGAGAGGGACAGAATCTTGAGTAGTCTCCATGTGCAGCAGTGGAGCCCGATGCGGAACTCAGTCTCAGGACCCTGAGATCATGACCTGAGCCGAAACCAAGAGTTGGGTGCTTAACAGACTGAGCCACCCAGGCGCCCCAAGAATAGATACTTTAAATAATGGTCAGGAATTAGCAGTGTGGAACCAAGATGACACAGGTCCTACTTTTTTTTTTTAGAGCGTGAGGAGTAGAAGAAGATTTTACTTGTGAAGACTTTTACTTGCAAAAAGTAATGCCTTCAGAAAAAAGCTAGATTTCAGTTTAGCTAGAGCCTAAGGGAATGGTCCCAAAAAATTGATGATACAGGTGTGGCAGGCAGATTAATGGCCCCAAATGAAATCCACAACTTAATCCTTAGAACCTGTAAATAATGTTGCCTTACATAACAAAAGGGACTTTGAGGATGCAGTTAGGTTAAAGGCCTGCAGATGGGGAAAGAGCAGCCTGGACTATCCAGGTGGACCCAATCTAATTATGGTTCCTTAAAAGCAGAAAACCGTTCTGGCTTGTGGTCAGAGGGAGACATAACGGGAAGACTCGTCAGAGAGAAAACATGAAGAAATAGATTCTTCCCTAGAGAGGGTGTGAAGCATGCCAACACCTTAATATTTGGGACCTCTGACCTTCAGAAACTGTAAGATAATGAATTTGTGTTCTTTTAATCTGCTAAGTTTGTGGTACTTGGTCATGATAGCTTTAGAAAGCTAATACATAGCATTTATTTATCATGTAATGAAGGAGCACACGGAGTAGAAGGTAACCTGGGAGTAATGGTACCTATTTTACAAAGCTGTTGTAAGAATTAATGAGATGGAATATATAAACTGCTTAACATGCTTTTAGGAACATAGGCTTTCAGGATGAGTAATTATTACTTAATTTATTTTCACAGTTAAGAATTAAGAAATGTGGTTTGCATTGCTGATAAAATGCTGAAAACTTTATATATGGAGCTACTTCCATGTAGCTCATACTTAGATTTTGGAAAACCAAGTCATTATTTCCCAGTAATTAGTTTTGTGTTGAAATTAAAGCTGAATTGTGAGCCCCCCCTCCAAAGGAAAATATATATATATTTACTCTTTGAGCCTTAGTTTTACTTATAAAGTGAAATTTTCTTATCTACTTTCCAAACTGCTTATGAGGACCAAATCCTTCATGTCAAAGTAATGGAACAAGGACAAAACTTTTTAAAAGCATGGGTTTAATATTTTAATGTGTGTGTATTTATAAAGGATTGAGTGTTCTTTTTGGTGAAAAATATAGCAACAATTCTTGTCTTTATCACTCTATTTTTGGCTCCATCCAGAGTGGTAATAGAGATGTTGGAAGCAGCATTAGGTAATGTGAGCTTTTCACATTATTAGCCATGGAGTCTGTTAAGCTACCCATTTATTTGTGGAGCTGCCATGGCTTCACAATTAAGGGGAAACACTAAAATCAAGGAAGTGTTTCTTAGTAATTTGTTGAGGATCAATTTAATTGTCCTTTGGCACTCAGTGCTGCTGAAACTCAATAAATGGTTCGCTTGGAGGAAATGTGATGATGAGTAAAACCGATAGGAAAACAAGATCTCACTGTTAGTCACTATTCAGCTTTTGTCCCAAAGATAATGCTATCATGTTGTGCCTAAATTACATGTTGCAACTTGGGAAAAGTTCAAATATAAAAATAAGAATTCCAATCACCTATTTAAGTACATCCCAGACATATTTATCGAGCAAAAAACCATGCTGTATGCACCGCTGGTGTCATACAAAGATGGATTAGGAAAAATTCCTACATTAAAGGATAATAAATAATGGTAACTAATTTTTATAATGTCCTGTAGTTTACAAAACTTCTCATGTACTTTATTCGAAAAGTCTAAAATCTAGTGAGATATAGGAATATACGTGCAAAACTGACAAGTGTAAGGAAACTAAGGATTACAAAAGAGGGATCAGTGATTTGGGCTGGACAGTTATTAAATGACTTACCATTTCATCTTTAGATGACAAATCTGAGTTATGCTATAAGGACTAGAAATTAAATAGTAAATTTTGTTATTCTGTAAAGGAATTGGGTGTGGTCATTGCAAAACACCAAGTTGTGGTTGGCTTATTTTTTTAATCAGCATTTTCAATGTATAACATGCATGTAAAAAAAAAAATTTAAAGTATACAACTCTGAGCTTGAAAAGCATGATAGAAAATATTTCCACCACTGCCCAATGTTACATCATGCCCTTTTGCAGTCAAATCACTTTATTGCCCCTCACTGCCTCCTGGCAGCCACTGCTTTGCTTTCTGATGCTATAATTTTATCTCTTCCAAAACATCACGTAAATTAGCCATAGAGTTGATAGTCTTGTGTCTGCCTGCTTTCACTAAGCATGCTTTTAAGTTTCATCCATGTTGTTAGGTGTATCAGTAGTTAATCGGGGGTCAATCGCTTTTATTTCTGTGTAGATTTGCATTGTAAGGATTGACTACAATTTCTTCATCAGTTCATAAGTTGATGGATATGAGGTTTGTTTCCAGCATCTGGATATTATGCATAAGCTCTTAGGAATATTTAGAAACAAATCTTTGTGGAAAAAAATTTTTTTCATTTACCTTGAGTAGTTTTCAGGAAAGGATTTTCAAGGATTTTTTTCCCATTTTCTTAAATATTATTATGTTAGTCACCATATAGTACATCATTAGTTTTTGATGTAGTGTTCCATGATTCATTCTTTGCATATAACACCCAGGATTTTCAAAGATCTTATAAGAAACTGCCCTAAAATGTTCTGCAAAGTGTCTAAGCTATTTTGTATTCTCACTAGCAAAATGTGAATTCTACTTTTATTAGACCATCACCAATACTTGAAGTTGGTGTTAGATACTACTAAATATCAATAAAGATGGCTCATTGTGGTTTTACTTAGCATTTCCAAAATGACTAATGGACATCCTTTAATGTGCTTATTTCTAATCTTAGATCTCCTTTGTACAAGGATCTATTCAAATTTTTGCAGATGTTTTTATTAAGGTTTTGGTTTTCTTCTTGTTGAGTTGAAAAGCATTCTATACACTGGATGGGAGTCCTTTATCAGATATGTTTGTGGATTTGTTCTGCAAGTCTGGCTTAAATTTTTTTAATGGAGTTTGATATTTTTTAAATGCTCTTAATCCAGTTTCAAGGCCCTGTCTTGAGGCAGGTCAGTTCCGCTATTCGAACAGATGATTAGGTACCTTGGCAACCACTTTCCTTATCAGGCTCTCACACTCTAGTGTGAGACACACTACGCACCGGTTATAATTACCCCAAGACCAGGTGCCAAACAACTAGGGACAGCCCCTAAGTCCTGAGCCTCTGAAATTATTCCAATTAAACAATCCACAGGAAGCCTGCCAGCAAAACCTTGGCATATGTAAACTGCACCCTACAGCTCCAGTTTGCTGTTAGCCTGGCTCAGGGTGCAAACCACTGTGTGGGCCTCCATGGCCACATACTCTTTTTTTTGGAGCTGTAACGTTAAGGAGCTGTTCCTTTCAGGTATTCAATGGCCTAGTGTATTGTGTCCCACCGTCCAAAGAATCTTTAAATCTTAGAAAACACCCTTTTAGTCTGTTAACAGTGTTGGACAAGTAATAGACCTAGTTTTCATTTATTAAATTCTTTTAGTAGGACAATTTTTTAAAAGAATTTTAGGTTCACAACAATTTTGAGGCAAAGGAATAGAGAGTTCTCATAGTTTCCCTTCACCTTTACATGGGGAAACTCTCCCATTATCAGTATCTCCTACCAGAGTGGTAGATTTGTTTCATTAGATCATATTGACACATCATATGGACACCCAAAATCCATACTTTACTATTAACTCTTGGTATTTACCTGCCATGGGTTTGGACAAATATATAATGATGTGCACTCATTATTATGGTATCACACAGTATTTTCACTTCCCTAAAAACCATCTATGGTCTACCTATTCATCCCCCCCACCTCCTCAACCCTTGGCAACTACTGGGGTTTTTTTCTACATTTCCCTGACAATTAGTAATGTTGAGTACCTTTACCTCTTGGCCATTTGTATGTCTTCTTTGGAAAAATGTTCATTCAGAACTTTTCATTTTTCATTGGATTTTTTTCTATTGAGTTATGTGAGGTCATTATATATTTTGGATTCTAATGCCTTGAAAGGTATGTGATTGCAAATATTTTCTCCAATTCTGGCCTTTTCATTTTGTTGGTGGATTCCTTTGCTATACAAAAGATTCTTAGTTGGATAAAGTCCCATTTCTTTATATTTGCTTTTTTGGTTTTGGTATAAAATCCCCCCCCCAAAAAAAATCATTGCTAAAACCAACATCTAGGAACTTACCCTCTGTTTTATTTGATGAATTTTATGGATATAGGTCTTACATTTAAGATTTAAATTCATTTTGAGTTTATTCTTGTGTGTGTTATAAGATGGTCCCAGTTTCATTCTTTTGCATGTGGCTATCTAATTTTACCAACACTATGCATTTATTTATTGTATATTCTTGGCTTCTTTGTTGTAAATTAATTGACCATATGTGTGTGGGTTTATGTCTGGGCTCTCTATTCTGTTCCATTGGTTTATATATCTGTTCTTATGCCAACACCATGCTGATGTAATTACTGTAAGTTTGTAATATAGTTTGAAATCAGGAAGTGTAATGTCTCCAGCTTTGTTCTTATACCTCAAAATTGCTTTGGCTAATTGGGGCCTTTTATGGTTCCACATGAATTTTAGGATTTTTTTGGTTCCATTTTTGTGAAAAATGACATTGGAATTTTGATAGGAATTGCATTCAATCTGTAGATGCTTTGGTAGTATGGATATTGAATACAGAATATTTTTCCATTTATTTGAGTCTTTTTCAATACCTTACAGTTTTCAATGTCCAGCTGTTTCACTTTTTTAGTTAAATTTGTTCTTATGTATTTTCTTTTTGATAAACTTGTAAATTGGATTATTTTCTTAATTTCTCATAGTTCATTATTAATACATAGGAGTGCAACTGATTTTTTTAATCTATTGATCTTTTTTATCTTGCACCTTTACTGAATTTGTTTATTCTAACAGATTTTGGGTGGAGTCTTTAGGGTTTTCTATGTATAATACCAAGCCATCTGTAAATGGAGATAGTTTATTTCTTCTTTTCCAACCTAGATGTAATTTATTTTTCTTGTGTAATTCCTCTAGCCAGAACTTCCCATGCTATATTGAATAAAAGCAGTAAGAATAGAAATCCTTGTCTTGTTCCTAATCTTAGAAGAAAAACTTCCAGCTTTTCATCATGACATATAATATTAGTTGTAGTGTTGTCAGATATGGCCTTGATTATGTTGAGATATTTTCCCTCAATATCACTTTATTGAGTTTTTATCATAAATTGGTTACATTTTGTCAAATGCTTTTTCTGCATCTACTGATGTGATCATATGATTTCTTTCTTCTTGTGATGTATTTCATTGATTTTTCAGATGTTGAACTATCCTTGCATCCCTGGATAAATTCCATTTGATCATGTTGTATGATCCTTTCAGTGTATTATTGAATTCTGTTTATTAATATTTTGTTGGATTTTACATCTATGCTCCTCAGAGATATCAGTCTGTAAATTTCTTTTCCTACAATGTTCTTCTGGTTTTGATATCAGGGTAATGCTGTCTTTGTAAAGTGAATTCAAAAGTGTTCCCTCCTCTTATTTTTTTGGAGAGTTTGAGAAGGATTGGTATTCTTTAAATTTTTGGTAGAATTTACCATCAGAACCATCGGGGCCTGGACTTTTGTTTTTTGGGAGGTTTTTGATTATTGACTCAATCTTCTTAATAATTGGTCTGTTCAGATTTTCTTTTTCTGCATGATTCAGTCTTGGTAGGTTCTATGTTTCTAGGAATTTATCCATTTGTACATTGTCCAATTTGTTGGTATATAATTTATAGTAGTCTTTTATGATCCTTTGTATTTCTGTGTATTGTCCTTTCATTTCTGATTTTATTTATTTAAACCCCTTTTTTTAATCCTTGTGAGTCTCAAAGTTTATTTTGTTTTTCAGAAAAGAAAATTCTAGTTTCATTCATCTTTTGTCTTTTTTAGTCTTTATTTCCACTCTGATCTTTGCCATTTCCTTCCTTCTAACTTTGGTCTTTTTGTTCTTTTTCTATTTGCTGGAGGTGTAAAGTTAGGTTGTTTGAGATTTCTTGTTTCTTAATGTAGAAGTTTATCACTGTGAACTGCCCTTTGAGAACTGCTTTCACTGCATTCTATAAGTTTTAATATGTTGTATTTCCATTTTCATTTGTTGGAAGATTTTTAAAAATTTCTCTTTGGATATCTTCTTTGACCCATTGGTTGTTCGGGTGTAATCTGTTTAATCTCCACATTCTGAGAATGTTCCTGAATTCTTTTAGCTGCTTTTTAGTTTCCCGTAATGGTGGTCAGAAAAGATAGTTATAATTCCATTCTTCTTAAATTTATTGACTTGTTTCTATGGTCTACCCTACAATCCAGCCTGGAGAATGTTCATTGTGAGCTCTGGAAGATTGTGTCTGCTTCTGTTTTTAGGTACAATATTTTGTAAATGTTTAATTCTACCTGGTCTAATGTGTTAAGTCCAATATTTCCATACTGGTTTTTCTGTCTGGATGACCTATCCATTGATGAAAGTGGGTATTAAAGCCCCCTACTGTTTTATTGTTGTGTATTTCTCCCTTTGTTAATGTTTACTTTTTATACTTAGGTACTTGTAAGGTGGATACATAAACATTTACAAATCTTTATATTCTCTAGTTTCATTCATCACTTTATCATTGTATAATAACCTTCTTTATGTCTAATAACATTCTTTATCTTATGGTCTCTTTTTTCTGAAAAGGTATGGGTTACTCTAGCTTTCTTTCAATTTCCATTTACATGGAATCTTTTTCTATCCTTTCACTTTCAGGCTGTGTGTCTCCTTAAAGCTGAAGTGAGTCTCTTACAGACAGCATAATATTGGGTCTTTTTTTTTTTTTTTTTTTTTTTAATCCACTCAGCTTCTTATGTCTTTTAGTTGACTAACTTAGTCCATTTACGTTTAATTATTGAAAAGTATGAACTCTTGTCATTTTATGGATTGTTTTATTAATTTTCTTTCCTGAGAAGACTGTGTGCATCTGCACTGTGTATCTGCACTGCGCCCTGGTAGATAACTAGTTAAGAACTTTTTTTTCCTTTTGTTACAGTTGTGGGGTCTAAAATATAAGCCCCACTGGCCACCAGAGCCTGGCAATCAAAGGGTGTTCCCTGGGTGGCTGTCATAGAAAATGGGACAGCAGATATGTGTACAAATTTCTTCTCAGGAAATACTATTGACCTGGAGTTAAGCAGAGGGAGATGGTAAAGATGGTGCCCACCAGCCTCCCCAGTCTCTGGAGAGTATTCTAGTCAGCCCCTGGTCATATGTTAAATGAGAAACCTGCCCCTCAGGCTGAGAGCTTTTAAGATAAGCAAATAGTCCTCTTTCACAAAAAGACTGGCCCTGTTTTAGTTTGCTGCCTCTATGTGAGACCCTGGGGAGCTAGCTATGATTCCCTGTGAGCCCTTTAAGAACTATCTCTGAGCTAGCTATAGCCTTGAGAGTCTCATGGATGCATTTCCCCATTGGCTTTCACAGCCTGATGTTTTGTGGTCTTATGTCTCAGGAGAGAGTCTCAAAAGTTGGGGTGCCAGGGCAGGTGGTCCAAATACCTGACTCCTCAAGAGAAGCTGGGAGTTGTGAGTTCCCTTTTGATTGTTTGTCATCATGCTGGGGGTGGAGTTTACTGTGAGGGTGTGTCTCAGTTTCTACCTGTTTTGATGTGGGCTTTTGCTCCTTCTCCTGATAAATGGGAGTTGTTCAGCTAATTTCTAGATTTTTCTTTTTCTCCCCAGAGGGTATTCTTCCATATGTAGCTATACATTCAGTGTGTCTGTGGAAGGCAGTGAGTTCAGGAACCTCCTATGTCACCATCTTGAACCAAAAACTTTTATTGTTTTAATTTGCATTTCCCTAATGACATAGAATGACGAATATGTTTTCCTATGTATATTTGCTATCTGCATATCTTTTTTGGTGAGGGGTCTATTAATGTCTTTGAGCCATTTTTAATTGAGTTCTTTGTTTTCCTATAGTTTTAACAGTTCTTTGTATCCTTTGGATAACAGTTCTTTATCAGTTGTCTTTGCAAATATTTTCTACCATCTGTTGCTTGTCTCCTCATTCTCTTCACATTTTTGTTTCAGAGCAGAAGTTTTGAATTTTAATGAAGTCCAGCTTATCAATTATTTCTTTCATGGGTCATATCTTTGAGGTTTTATCTAAAAAGTCATTGCCATACCCAAGATTTCTAAGTTTTCTCTGTTATCTTTTTTGAGCTTATATTGTACACTTAGGTCTATATCCACTTTTGAGTTAAATTTTTTAAGGGTACAAGATCTGTGTCTCAACTCTGTGTGTGTGTGTGTATAGAAGATGAGTTGAGTGTATCTCTAAGGTCTATTTCTTGGCTCTCTATTCTGTTCCACTGATATATTTATCTATTGTTTTGCCAGTACTACATTACTGTTAGTATCATAACTTTATACTAAGTCTTGAAATTGGGTAGTGTCAGTCTTCCAGTTTTCTTCTTCAATATTATGTTGACTGTTCTGCATCTTTTTCTCTCTCCCTATAAACTTTGGAGTGTGTGTGTGTGTGTGTTTTAATATATCCACAAAATGACTTGGATTTTTATTTGGGATTGCATTAAATACATAGACTAAGTTGGGAAGAACTGACATCTTGGTAATATTGAGTTTTCATGGACATGAAAACAGACCTGAGTTTTATTTCACCTAACAGTACAAACTTCTTTTGGGAAAGCACACCCTCTCCATTTGCTTTATGTATTTTAGGCGGGCATTAAAAAAAAGGGGCAGGGATATGTTCTGATTGGGTAAGCAAATCTTAATATTCTGTATCTCCATGTGGAAAACAAAAATGGGAAAGTAATACTATTAGAGCCCCAGAAATGAAAGAATATGTTTTAGGAATTTGACCAAAAGAAATACTGGCTTTCTACTTAGGAGATATCAGATAAGGTTTCTGTTTTCTGCATGTTCTTTCATTCGATTTCTCAAATTTTCCATATTTACAAGCATATTTTTATACTGCGTGTGTGTGACTTGTTGACTATATTCTATTTTCTCACTTGCAGTATTAGCATTAAAAGGTCTCATGTAACAATCTTTTTACTTTGTAACTAAGTAGTTATTTATTCTAGAAGCATACAAATTTTTTTTTCTCTAAAGAACTATATTCCAATATACCTGTTTGCCTTTTATTCATTTAACCTATTTGGAATTCAGTGAAGCCTTTTAATCGATAGAATCTGATCTTATTCCAGCCAAAGGATGTTTTCTCCTATTTAATTCTTGTCTCTTCTATCTGTTGTTTTTTGCGCTTCCTGTAATTCTATTTGCTGTGTGCTTTGAAATTTTTCTTTAATTTGAATGAATTCCTAATTTGAGCCTCATTTCATAATTTAATTCAGTGACCATTTTTCTGGTTTAATTCAAATAAAACATAGCACATATACTTAGCTAATCTCACTCTCTACCTACCTATATATTCTAGAAAACATGTACTATAATTGAATCATCCTAAGTGCTCTTATTTATTTTGCTTCACATTATTCTCTCTCATAGCTGTTCCAGCTCACTATATAATATGAGTGTTCTTTTTTTTTTTTTTTTTTTTTTTTTCCCTTCTTCTTCTTCTTCCTTCTGTTTGCTGGGCTCTCTTAGGTTATATTGCCTACTTATATACCACTCTCGGTATGTAAGAACCTGCAGATCCTTAATAGGTGACAGCCTCCTGAGTAATGAGAGGGAACAAAATTCTGTCCTGTGGATTGGCAGAATCCATTCATGAAGTTCATTGTATCCCTTTATGCTCCTGGATACAGTCTTTCTATTCTCTGGACTTCTCATCTGCAAAGTCTGGTGCTACTTCTGCCTCAATAGTAGAAATAATTCAGACTACCAGTCCTTTCCAGCAGCTATCTAGGGGTCTAGGACACCAGAAAATCCTTTCATGGACATGCTTAGAGATGAGCACTGGCCTTTCTCATCCAAGCTTTGTCTTAAGAAGTCATGTTATTCTGACCCTCATCTTGGGGTTTTTCCTGTCTGGCCTTTACTTCTGTCATGTTTGTGTTATGTTTCCAGGTGCCATGTTCTTACTAATCTCACAGCCACAAAGCTCAGGAAAGCTGGTTGCTGGTTGGACTGAAATCAAGAGTAGAAGGTAGAAGGGATCTTCTTAGATGTGAAGTCTTCTTAGTATCCAGACAGAATTCCAAATGTTGATAGTCTTCCTCCTATCCACATAAACAGTCATCACAGTGAATAGGATGACATGGGTAAGATTTAAAGTAGCATGACACAGGCAGAAGTCACAGAGTAGATGTCTTGTGTTATTGTTTGGCCCAGTTTGCAAAGTGGAACCGGAATATGGAGATTTTTATAAATCAGGATATGGACTTTAGTTTCACCCTAGTTAGTAGCAATAGGTTGTTAATGAAGGAACTTTTGAGAAATGAGAATTTTAAAGAAAATACATAGATTAGAATTGGAGAAAATTGTCATTAAGATTAAAACAAAGCTATCTTAGTGAGGTAGAAACTAGTAAAGATAGAGTGGAAGAAAATGTTAGTGAGACTACTATCCATGTGCCTCTCTATAGTCCCCACCTACATAGGGTTTATATCTGCCATATGATTAGTACAGGCCAAGGCAGATGAGTGGAAGGAAAGTGTCTCTTCTAAGAGGGTAACATAGTATCTGTACTACCACTCCCCCACTCTCCTTTCCCAGTCTTCTGGATGGATGATACCACAGTGATCTGAAGCTCTGTGTCCCTGACTTGTGGCTTAGAAGAGAAATGCTCTACCCTCAGCATGCCACACATGAGGGACAAATTATGTTTGGTTGTGTTCAGCCCCTAAATTGTGATTCTTCTTATTTCAGAAAAGTCTATCTTCTGAGTAATACAGAGGAGCCTGTTACTAAGGGTAACAGTGGAAACAGAAAAGAGAATAATCCAAAAAGAATATTTCTGAAGAGTCCTACTGGACAAGCTGACTGGCTGAATGTAAAATATGAAGGGAACTTTTTTGTTCCCTTCTGCTTTCACCCTCAGACTCCAGATAGTCTTTTCTCCTTTACTCCCATTCCTATGCTGCATTTTTGATTCTTACTGCTCTCTCAATTGTTCATATGTATCCAAGTAATGACAGTAGTTCTTCATGTGTTTTTTTTTTTTTTTTTTTTTAAGATTTATTTGTCCGAAAGAGAGTACAAGCAGGGGGAGCAGAAGGCAGAGGGAGAAGCAGGCTCCCCACTGAGCAGGGAGCCCGATGAGGGACTCGATCTCAGGACCCTGGGATCATGACCTGAGCCAAAGGCAGACGCTTAACTGACTGAGCCACTCAGGCATCCCTCTTCATGTGTTATTTTAATCTCTCTCCTTCCTGTTCACTGACGAGCCTCAGAGACTAGATTTGCTTCAGCTCTAACTGTCCTTCTTGGACAAAATAAATTACTCTCAGTCCATGATAAATATTTATATTGTATTTTGATATACTGATAAATTTTACATTGCATTTTCCCCCAAAATATTGCTATACATATTTTATAATCATTATACTTTTTATTTTTTAATTAAATATAAAACCTGTTTATTTAGATTTTAAAAACTTAAAATCTGAAATTGAAGATTAATCTCTAGTTCAGAATTTTAGAATGAAAAATATGTTTTTGGCTTGATTTCTTAACTTTAATTTTTCTACTTAAGATTGTACTGCTGATAATTATCATAGTGAAAATATTTTCTATGGACCTCAAATTAAAAAAGAAACTAATATTTTTAAGGTTTACTAGGTGTCAGAACTTGATAAGCATATCCCTTATAGTCCTCTCATATCTCAACAGTTTAAAGTAGGTGTTATTGTCCCACTCCACTTTTTTGTTGTTGTTGTTGTTCAGATGAAAAATGTGAAGCATAAGAAATAGAATTTTGGCTCAGGTCTACTTCATGGAAGTTCCTGAACCCACCATGTGGTTATTTCCTTAATTCTAGAATGTATAGTTTGAATAAACCTATTCAAAACTTATCAAATCCCCACACCGGTTCCCTGACTCATGGAATGTAGATTATAATGACCAGAAAAACCAAGTGGAAGCTACCAACACTGCCTCTATCAAAACAATAAAGCAAATTCCAAACTGCACTACAGAGATGAGTGTTAACAAACATGATGAAAGAATGTTGTCTCCCACCATATCTCTTCACCTCACTTATTTGACCTCTGATGAAGAAAGGTGGTACTTGGAGAATGACTGTGGATTATCATAAATTTATTCAGTTGATACAATTGCAGTTTTTGTTCCAAATGTGGTTTCATTGCTGGAGCAAATCAGCACACTCCTCAATACCTGCAATGCAGTTATGCACTTATTAATGTCATGAACAATTTTTTCTCTATGCCTGTTTAAAAAACAACAACAACAACAACAACATGGAGAACCATTTCTTTTCAGCAGGGACAGCAACCCACATCCACTCTTATTTTAAAACCGTACCAACGCACAAGTTCTAAGTCCTAATGTAGTACATAGGGATCTTGACCATCTCTCTCTTCTATAGGTTATCATGCTAGTCCATTACCCTGATAACATATTCATTGTATTTGAAGAGTAGGAAGTTGGGACTACTTTAGATAAATTAAGAAAAAACATACCAGAAAGTAGGAAATCCCCAAAATCTAGAGGTCTAAAACCTTAGTGAAATTTGTAGGTGTCCAGTTATCTCAGGAAGGTTGAATTATCCATTTCAGGGGAAGGACAATTTGCTGCATCTGCTTCCCTACCATGAAGAAAGCAGTAACAATGCTTAATGGAGGTCTTTGGATTTTGGAAGCAACATATTTCCTTATTTGAGTGTGCTACTCCAAACCAATTACCAAGTAATATACAAGGTTGCCTGTTTGGAAGATTGCAACAAATACAAACTCCCATACAAACTGTTCAATCATTGGGCCAGATCAGCAAATCTGGTGGCGCTTGGAGTGTTTGTGGCAGTTAGGAATGCTATATGGAATTTCTGGCAAACTTGTAAAGGTGAATCCTATCCTAGTCCTTTGAGATTTTTGAGGGAAAGCCATGCCATCTTTCCAGATAACTTTTCTCCTTTTGAGATGCAGTAGACTTCGAGCTTGCTACTAGAGAATAAACCTTGACCATAATGAATTGGGTATTTTCTGACACACCCAAGACATAGGGTTGGGTGTGCACAGCAGCACTCCAGGGGCACTCCAATGGGAGTGGTATATTTGAGATTAGGCTCAAATAAGCCCTGCTAGCACAAATAAGTTACATAAATACGTTGCCTAGATGCCTATTCTTGTCAAATTGTTTTTTGTTTGTTTTCCTCATGACATCGTTTGTGGCTTCATGGTGAATTCCCTATGACCAACTGACTTAGGAAGAAAATAAAGATAGGTGTATTTTTAAGATACTTTTGCACATTACGCTGGCAATTCCCCAAATTGGATTAAGCCAGTACTAATACAGCTGCACTCTAGGGTGGTTTTGAAGGACAGAAGTAAATGAGGAAACTCCTCCCTGAAGAGCTTTTTGAGTAGTATACCTGGTACACATTTTGCCTGGAAGTAGTTATGGCCAGAAATAGGATCTTCACTAACCCAGTAATAGTGGTCCGTGGCTTGGCCTAATGCTCCAGGACTTGGGACAAATGCAGTACTGAGAAACTGAATATATAAATGAAGAATGGTCAGACCATGGATAAAAATAGAACTCTGATGTACAATCTGAAGAAATCTGCCTAGGAAACCAGCCCTGTTATCTACAATAAACAGCTCAGGAAACCAGCCTGCTGTGAATCAGACTTATAGGGCGGCAGATTGTTACCTTTGGTAACAATCCAGGCAGTTAAACAATAATTTCATAATAACTGAACCAATATGGCCAGGACTTGATTAATAATTGACAGCTCTCCTGTTGTTTGTCCCTGCTTCCAACTTAGTACCAACCAGAGAAAGCCGAATATGCACCCCTAATCAATCACATGGGCTAACTAGAAGGGGGGCACCCTATCTACAACTTCTCTATACCAACAACTTCCACTCAGTGCATACGTGAAGCCTTTCCTTATTTCCACTAGGCAGCTTTCTCACTCTTAGGCCTGTCTTTGAGACTGACAAAATGCGAGTCATGGTGGCTGGCTCCCTTGCTATAGCAAGATCAAGAAAAGTCTCTGCTTTTTCCTTTGGTTGCTCTTTATTTCCACGTTTCAAAATTTGAGAACAAGAAGTCTGAGGAAGAGGTATGTGGACAGACTTCTCCGAATGGGTGCAGTGCGTGAAGATACTAGAATCTCACGTGAACACTCACCAAAGAGCAACTTCAGCAGAGTAGGCTTTTAATAATTGATGACCTACCCTGTGTCTATGAGTCCTTCTCTTTTCTCTAGAATCCCTAGGGTGAAACTCTTTTATCTGAACACTGAGATTTTTTTTTCTTTTTTTTTTTTTTTAAAGCTATTTTCAATTTAATCTGGCTAGTGCTTTTTCCAGATGGTTCTTTCGTCATTAGGAACCAACTAACCTACCTAAAACTTGTCTTTCCACACCTATTTCTTTTCTGTTATATTTATTACTTTTCATTTTCACCTTAGGAGAACTTCTTATGTAAATTTACACTTCATCACTTCTATTCCTGTTTCCTGTGTGTCTCAATTCTGTCATTACATTTTTAATTTGTGGATGTTGATGTTTCTTTTTTCTTTTTTTTTTTCATTTGTTGGATTTTGTATATTTGTTGAATTATCTTTAAATAGTTTGGCCTATAGTCTCCATAGATCTTCCTCCTTTTTTATCTTGTTTAATAAGATCCTTACTTGCTAAAGAGAATTATAATTTCTATTTAGTTTTGTGTTGTCCTTGAAATGTATAGTTTTGCTTATGGCATCTCTAGACTTAATATAATTTTTGTATATTTTCTTTTACAGCTTTTGGATTTTATATCTTGCCCAGGGATAAATCTCCACCCCTAGAATATTTTTGTATCATACCTTATTTTACTTCTCATGTTTTTATAGTTTTGTTCTTTATTTGTAAATCTTTCATCAGTTAGGAACTTATATGGTGAAACCATATTTATGAATTTAACTTAATTTCCCCATCCTCATTATTATGTAATTGTGTGAATGTTTTTGGAATTGTATATCATTTACTCACTGGAAAAAAATAGTAAAATATTAACATTAATTATTAAAATAATAAGCCATCCTATAATTTCACTGGAACTGAGTCAATTAAGCTTCAGTTAAAAGAATAATTTTGTAGCACAAGAAAAATAAATTCTGTAGATAAATGACTTTCAAAACATGAAAATAAAGCAATTTACAATATAGACTAAAATGTTTCACAATTCTCCATACCTTCTGCTCAATATTACTGTCAACCTAAAACTGCTCTAAAAAATAGTCTATTTTGACAATAATTTTAGCTGAATTTCCAAAATGAATTGATCATTAGTACCTAGGTTGATTTCCTAGGACAAGTTATACCAAACTAATTTCATTTCTCTTTTCAGTTGCACCTATTGAGTTTAATATCGGTCTCAAGATATTATTCTAAGGTCTTTTTTCTAAGTATTTGCATTTTTAATATTTAGTATAATATCTGAGGTGGAATGAGCATTCAATAGCTATTAAACCACTGAATTTATGAATCATAGTTTAATTGAACTACATTTACTACCTCTTAGGTGACTAATGACCAATCTAAAGATCATTGTTAACTAATTAAAATTCAGAAAACAGCAATTCTTTTTTTCACAATAGCTAAAATCTCTAGTATCATGTTCAATTCTGGCGTATGTAAATATTGCCCATAAATAAGATTATATTTAATGCCATATCACAAAAGATGTTTCTTATTAAGCTGTGAGTTCTGTGTGCATGTGTTATATGCTTCAATGTTTGTTATTCCAATTACATGGTACTTGTGCTGTTTTCTTTCAAATGACATCTGTTTGAAGGCAGTGGAAAGCCCTTTCTCAAACTCTATTATCTCTTCATCTAATTCAAAGCCATAACTTGAATCAAAATGTTTTAAATGCCTCTGATTTTAGTAGTGGATGATAATAGTAAAATTCATGCATAGACAAATATTTACTAAATAGATAATTGGTTCACTAAGTTAAAATAGGTTTATTAAAGTAGCTTATGTTCTAAATTGTACTGTTGAATCTTAAAAACGTCTGTTAATGTTTCATTTTTACTTATATTTATGAGGTTCTGAAAATGAACAAGATAAATTTTCTTCAAATATGAGTCAATAATCAAGATCTATTTAAATAAAAGGCAAATATGCAAGCATATCTCATCGTTGAAGTGCTTGCATCCAGAGCTATAAGACTTAGGATAAATTGTGATTATTCATAATAAAATCAGAATAGTACAAATTTTAAATATGATTCCACATTCAGCCAATTGCCAACCACTCTATGAATTTTACAAGGAGTAATATACTTTCTCTCTTCTGAAAACCAGAAGAAACAAATATTGACCATAGGAAAAGGAAATTAACTCTCTGAAATAATGAATTTTTATAGCAATCTACAATTTCTCTTTTATTGCATAATTTCACTTTACATTGTCCTTACTGTTCACTTTAAATAGAAAGTAGAAACAGTTTGTTCTGGTGGAAAGAATACAGGTTTGACAAACAATTATTTGGTTCTAATAAGATCTGGTTTTATAGGTTTTGATTTAAGTTGTAGTAAGAACTGATAACATGAAATATATCCTCTTAAAAAAATTTTAAACTACAAGCTTAACTGTAAGCACAATGTTGTATAGCAGATCTCTAGAACTTATCTTGCATACCTAAAATTTTATGTTTTGATCTTTAATATGCCTTTGGTGTGTCACAATCACTGAATTTTAGTTTATCTGTTAAATGAGGCTAATAATATCTCCTATTTCACAGGATTAATCTAGGGATTAGGTAAAAGAATGTTAGGAATGTTAAAAACATTTTGTAAATAGTAAAGTGAAATAAAGGCATAAATTATTGAATATAATTATATATAGGTATAAATCATTGCATGTAATTTTAGTGAACACTTACTACATGCAAATATAAAATAATTTTCATAACCCTTTGAAGTAAGTATTATTCCCATTTTATAGGTGAGAGTACTGAAGCAGATAGATCTTAAGTAAATTGCCCAATGTTATATAGCCTGTGAATCGTAAAGCTGGGAGGCAAATGTAGAAAGTTTGACTCAGCCTATGCTTTCACCACTATGCTATACTACCTCTATGCTATTCAAATGTTTCTTAAAATAGGAGTTACCTTGTACATAAAAATCACCAATCTTCTCTCCTTATATAGATAGATACACCTTTCCTTTTTAGTAGTTCAAAATTGTTCTAGCTGTTACCCTAAAAATCAAATGTTGAGGCCCTTTTATATAAAGCACAGAATTCTCAGCATAAAAGAGCTCTATTAGCTATTTTTCACTTTTAAGATGGCAACTGGAAGTATAAATCTAATATTGCCAAACTATGACAGGATGCAAAGCAATTTATTAAAAAATGTATTTTTCCCCATAAATAGGTTTGTTCAGTATATTTTTTTCTTAGTTTTGGCACATTAAAACTTTTTTCCAGATCCAAGTAATAGAGCATAACATTTCATATTCCTCCAATAGATAAATTACAAAAGATTCCTTTTTTAAGGAAAAAAAAAACATTTCCTGGCTTCAAAGAACAGATGTATAAATATGCTGTCAATACTACCCAAGGTAATAGATTGAATATAAGCCCTATCAAAATTCTAACAGCCTTTATTACAGAAATGGAAAAGCTGATCCTCAAATTTATATGGAATTATCAGTGGCCCCCGGTGGCCAAAATAATCTTGAAAAAGAAGAACCAAGTTGGAAGACTCATAGTTTCAAAACATACTACAAAGCTATAGTAATCAAAACAGGATGGTATTGGCATAAGGATAGATGTATAATTTATTTCTGGATTCCCAATTCTGTCTCCTTGGTCTATACATCTATGAGCAGTTGATTTGTGACAGGGGTTCCAGGTCCATTCAAAGGGAAAAAAATCTTTTTCACAAATAGTGCTGGGATGGACAAGTGGATTTCCACATGTAAAAAAAAATGAGGTCGGACCCCTGTATCACACCATATACAAAAATTCAAATGGAAAAACAAATACAGAAGCTAAAATCATAAAATGCTTAGAACCGTACTTAGGGCCAAATTTGCATGACTTTAGGTTTGGTAATAGATTCTTAGGATACCAAAAACACAAGCTTGTTGCTTGTGAAGATTAAAATAGATATATTTGACTGTGCATGTTGGCACTAAAGGACATTATCCAGAAAGTGAAAAGAGAACCTACAGGATGAGAGAAAATGTATCTGTTAAGAGTTTAGAAGTTCTTTCTATATTCTAAATATTAAACTCAACAACAAAAAAGACCACCCAATTAAAAAATGGGCAAAGAACTTGAATACACATTTGTCCAAAGAAGATCTACAACTATGACCTGTAAGTATATGAAAAGATGCTCAATACTGTTAGTCATTAGGTAATGACTAATCAAATAAAAACCATAATGAGATACCACATCATACCTACTAGGATGGCTCTCATTAAAAAAAATAAATAGTATTGGTGAATAGGTAGACAAACTGGAACACTTGTACATAGATAATGGGAATATGAAATGGTACAGCTGCTGTGGAAAGTAGTATGGTGACTCCTCAAAGTTAAACATAGAATTATCATAGGACCCAGTAGTATTACTCTTAGGACATACATAAAAGAATTTAAAACAGGGACTCAAAAAGATACTTGTACACCAGTGTTCATTGCAGCATTATTTATAATAGCTATAAGGTGGAAACAACCACACTTCCATCAACAAATGAATGGAATGAACAAAACATAGTATCAATATACAACAGAGTATTATTTAGCCATAAAAAGGAATGAAGTTTGATACTTGCTATAACATAGATTAATCTTGGAAGCATTAGGCCAAGTGAAATGAACCAGTCACAAAATGACTAAATTGCATGGCTTAACTGGCATGAAATTCTAGAATGTGTAAATTCAGGGAGATAGAGTAGAGTCAAGGCTTCAAGGAACTGGGAGGAGGAGACAGTGAGGAGTTAACCATTTAATGGTTAGTGAATTTGTTTAGGGTGATGAGAAATTTTTACAATTAGTTATGGTGATTGAATTAAAACCACTGACTTTTACACTTAAAATTTGCAATTTTAACCATTTATATTTTTATCAAAAATTTAAAAGTTAAAAATATTCTCTCCAGCTGTTCAAATGAACCACACTTCAAAAATCATACTTGATTTATCTTGTATTTCACCTTCATTATCTGAACCGAGCTATGGACCAAGTATGGCTAATGCCCTATTTATTGCAGTTTTCTTTTTCAACACTACTTATCTCTCATTGAGGTTTCAAACTCTCTTGGATATTTATTGGCATTGTAACACACCCTGCAAACTTGACTAGATTGCTATCAATTTTAAAGAGACATAAGGGATCTCTTGCATATTAAAAGAGATGCTCTAAACATCTAACCATACACAACTTCACAAAGGCAAGAGAACCCTGTATACTGCCTGATTTAAAAACCCTAGATTCAAATTCTGTTGAATCATTATATTATACACCTGGAACTAATTTCAGTGTATGTTCAATAATAAAAAAAACTTAGTTTCAGTAATCAATACAATAAAATATTGGTGAAAGGACAAATATAGATTGATGAAACATAAGCATCCAGAACTAAACCATTGATTTTGAGGAAGGTATCCAGCAATTCAGTGAAAAGCCCAGCATTTTCAACAAATGGTGCTAGAAACTTGTTATTCCTATATTGAAAAAAATAAACCCTCAGATTACATACAAAATTATCTCAAAATGGATCATAGGCCTGAAGTATTAAAATTAAAATTATATCTCCGGAAGAGGTAAAGTTTGCCAAAGATATATTAAATAGTATATACAAAAAAAAAAAATGAACCATAAAAACAAATTTGAAAGCTGGACCTTATTTTAATAAAAATGCTTTTTTTAAAGTTCTCTCAAAGTTAAGCCACACAATGAAAGTTGTCCTGATTCATGTGTCTTAAAAGTATCTTATATCCAGAATATAAATATTTCCATCTCATAAGATAAATGAATAAAAAAAGGGCAGATAATTTATACAGGTACTTCATAACAAAATATATTAAAATATTAATATACAGGTACTTCATAAACAAAATATATTAATAGCTAATACAAAATACCCAACATCAGCCATCAGAAAAAAATCCAATGTGCATTCGTTGGAATAAGTCAATGGATACTGATGATATCAAGTGTTGGCACGGAAAAAGTACAAGTGGCATGCTCATACACAGCTGGTGCAAATGTAAAATGGCATAGACTTTTTGGAAAACTGGACATTTCTTAAAAAGTTAAATATATACCTTTAAGATGATCCACCCATTCCACTTCTAAGCACTTACTCTAGAAAAATACAAACATAGTGAAGATTCAAGGAGAATCTGACTTAACTGATCCAAAACTTTTGTATCCCCTATTAAAAATCCTGCAACATAACCTCCTACTACCACTATTCACCCCCTTTTCTACTCTTCTACACAGCAAAATTATGTAATAGTTTTTATTCACTCAACCCCTTGATCAGACTTTTTCTCCTCAATCCAATCAATAGACTGGATAGTTAACATTCAATAGAAACTGAGGGATCTAGAGGGGAGGGGGGTAGGGGGATGGGTTAGCCTGGTGATGGGTATTAAAGAGGGCATGTTCTGCATGGAGCACTGGGTGTTATACGCAAACAATGAATCATAGAACACTACATCAAAAACTAATGATGTAATGTATGGTGATTAACATAATAAAATTAAAAAAAAAACAGTTAACCAAAGATTTTCATTAACTTCATTCTCCCAAAGGCAAAGACCATTTCTTCATATCTTATACAAAGTATCAGCAATATTTATCAAAATTAAACCTCTTTTCTTCCTTGAAACATTTTCTTTTTGTTTTGTTTTAATCATTATAGGAATCCTATCTCCCCCCCCTTAATTACCACTCTTCACACAGTTTTGTTTCCTGGTTTCTTATTCACAAGGTCTCTATGTTTGTGTACTCCAGAGATTTATTGCTGCTTTTTTTTTTTTTTAAACTGTACTACACTCTCCCTTTATGTCACATACTATCTATTAGCTTATAATTTAGAAGTTAACTCTGACACGGGCCTCTTCTTAGTGTCAGAGTGTGCATCCAATTGCCCACTCATAAACTTCATTTGAATGTCCAAAATAAATCTCAAACTGAAGATGGTAAAAACCTAATTACTCTGTCAATCTCCCAATCTTTTAGCCAAAATTTATCTCTGTAACCAGTGGCATACCAAGGGTGGGGTGATGGGAGCAGCTTTTCCTAATATAACCATATTAGAATGTGAGCCTGCCAGCTCTCCAAGACCTCACGTATTGAACTCCCAGTTAAGGTAAATAGAACAACAAAATACGAAAAACAAATTATTTTTAAGAATGAAAGTATAGGGGCGCCTGGGTGGCTCAGTTGTTAAGCGTCTGCTTTTGGGTAGGGTCATGGTCCCAGGGTCCTGGGATCAAGCCCCGCATTGGGCTCCCTGCTCAGCAGAAAGCCTGCTTCTCCCTCTCCCACTCCCCCTGCTTGTGTTCCTTCTCTCGCTGTGTCTCTCTCTGTCAAATAAATAAATAAAATTTTGAAAAGAAAAAATGAAAGTATAAAGACCACTTAAAAAAAAGATTTTCTTTCCTATACAATATGGTGACTGTCAAGATTTTAGTGATGTTTCTCTTAGAGGATAACTTATATATTGCTAAATACAATGCATGTTTTACAGTCTTCGATTTTCTTGCTGTTCCTATTTATTATAAAATCCTGCTTTCTAACCCTTTATTCTCTCTTGCCTTCTGAATCATTCTTCTCCTGATTTCTTTCCTAATAACCTTGACTATTTTTTAGCCTAAAGTGTGCCCCATTTTTCTTGTTTTGTCCTTTGAGTTTGATTTGTACACTGTCCCCTGTCCTCTTCACATACTTTTTTTCTCTGTAATTTCTTCCACCTGGCTGTAGTTTTGCCACTTAGTCATGCAAGTGAGAAACCTGCGAGTAATCTACCATTTCCAATCTTTATCAACACCACATTTGATAATTCAATGATACCTACCAGTTTTATCACATATTTTTCTTGCCTAACCTTTTATTGCACCAATGCCGGGGTCTGGGTCCTTATTATTTATTACTTGAGTAATTGCAACTAACTGTAATGTAACTAATTTCTTGTCCTGTGGTAGTATGATCTCCATGACCCTGACCTTAAGTCAGGTATTTCTACACATTCAGAATGGTCTGTTTTAAGTGAAAATATTATATTATTTCTGTCCTTAAAATGTTTCCAATGCTTTTGAATAATATAGAACATAAGCTTGTTATCTTTCACCGTATCTTAACATGAACTGATACCTCTCTAATCTTACTCATATCTCCATTTTTACTTACTTTTATTTGAAGATTTTATTTTTTTACTTGAGAGAAAGTGGCAGAGAGCATGAGTGGGGAGGAGAGGGAGAGGCAGGCTCCATGCTCAGCAGGGAGCAGTATGCAGGGCTGAATCCCAGGACCCTGGGATTTGACCTGAGTCAAAGGCAGATGCTTAACAGACTGAGCCACCCAGTCACCCTCATCTCTCCATTTTTAATTCCCAGGTGTCCTTGTTTTTTTTGTTTGTATTATTTTTTTATTTTGACCTTGATGAAATTGCCATTTTTAGCATTCAAAATGGTTAAACATCAGCATTTTCATGGCATTTGACCAACTTATTAATACTGAACAGCCTAAAGTTTTTAGAATGTGTTATTTCTCAACACTATGACTCTGCCAGTCTTGTTAAGAAAAATTGTCAAGTTCCTGACTTCAGAACCATAAACTATCTGAGTAGATTTTGCTTATGCTTCTTTTTTAGATTGCTGAACGATCCTTGCTTCCTTAACCTTTCTTTCTAATTATCCTTAACTGTATTGCGTCAAATAACCATGGAGCTTCTAACAGATTTTGTACTAACCAACACATAGAATTATTATATATAATGGGACTAAGAGCATGTTTGTCTACTCTTTTGCCCCTTTGGTCTTATAATACTGAGTAAGTGATGTGAAGTCCCTGAAGTTTTCTCTATTAAAAAAATGAAAAATAATAAAACACAAATCTAATATAATTTCTTTATAATCATGATATATGATGAAAAGTATTGTAAACTTGAAAATTTATATTGATATTAATCATTCTTATGAGACTTCCAAAATAGACCCAGGACCGAATAGTTATCATCAATGTATTAAAAGTCAGTTTTATAAAATATTAGAAATTATTGTAGTAAAGCTTAATTTGAAATGAAAATTTAAGAAAAATACATTGCCACAAGTAATAGTAATAAACTATAAAGTCCCACAAAAAGCTATGATGTCCCCCAAAATAACATAAACACATTTCCCAAAAGTAACACAAAAATACAATTTTGTGTATATCTCAGCCAATCCTATAATTTATTTAAATTATTATGGGTGCTTAAAAATCTCAGAGAAATGGACTTCCTTATAATTATTAAGTTTTCCTTTTGTCTTAATTTTAGATAAGTTTATATTATGCTATCTCCTGAATTCTTCAGATAGCTTACCGATTATTTTAATGTCACTAAAGAGGTTTTATGTAATGTCAGTACAATTAGACCATCATATTTTTCTTTGGAACCGAATTTATGAGAAATTAGGATTACTAAAATGAGCATGTAATGGGATGATTTTCCTGCAAGTGATTGAGAACTTAATAATGCTTAAACAATGAGGTCACATGGTAAAGTGTGTGAAGGCTACCTGTACAATAGAGAGCCTCTCTCCAGGATCCAGCTTCCTTCCATCTATTTCCTTTTCCACTCTCAAGATGTTGGGTCCCTTAGGGTTATAATATGGCTTTAGCAGTTATGGGCATTGTTTCTTCATAGAAAAATATCCAAAGGCAGAATGGGCAATTTCTCTTTGTTTTTATGCATTTATCATGTGGGGGGAAAAAAAGCAACTTTATTAAGTATAAGGGAAGCAGATTTGCTTATACCTGATGATACATAAACCAGTCACTGGCACCAGTTAAAGAGTCCTTATTTTGATTATCTTGAGTAATTAGCATTCACTACCTGTGGGTGGGGAGAGGCAAGCCATGCTCCCACACCTGGATAAAATTTGGTTTTCTTAGCCAATAGTGTTGCTTAGGAATGAGACTCCAGAGGCTTGCTCTAAACTGAATTCTGTTCTAAAACACAGAGTAAGATAGCGGTATTCAAAATAGGGGTCATCATAGGGGAAGATAGATGCTAATGTGATGAAGAGTAAAAGACAAGAGAAATAGAAGGAAGAGAAGGAAAAAAAGAAGGAGAAGAGGTGGAGCTAGAATAATATCACAATGCAATAAATGGAAAAACTCCAAATGAAGTGTCCTAGTGAGAGGTTTTCAACTTGTAGTTTTCAGGCCATAGCAGGCATCAGATTTACTACAGGAAATCCTCAAATTCCCAGGTCCTATATATTATCTTCTGAGTTAATAAAAAATGTATCTCACATTTTTATGTGATAATAGGTGCTACTGCAATTAACAAAACTTAAATAATTTTATATGTATTAGTGGAATCATAGCTTTTATTTTAAAACAACTAATGGGATCTGTGAAGTTTTTTTTAACAAAAAAATGTGGGACCACTGATAATGTTTAATAATGATATAGTGGGAGTTTCAAAGTGAAAACCTAAACATTGTACCCACTGCACCTTCATTTGTATCTTCATCCTAGAGTTTTATCAAGCTAAGTCCTGCGGGATCCAGATTTTTCATTAGACACGTCACTAGACTCATAGAGCTAATGATTTATTCTCCTGAAACACCACCGCCAAGAGTTATAAATCATAATGCGGGTCACCTCTAAGTCTCCTAAATGCAGTGCCTGTGATAAAGGGGATCTCACCCAGTGCGTGGAAAGTATCCCAAAGCATAAGGTTATTTCTGGGAAATAAGTGTATATTGGAGCAGAGAGGACTTTGGGGTTTAGTCACCTGTGGGTTTAAGATTTCCTCAGATTGAATTCTCAAGGTTCTTGTACCAGGATCAGAAACAGAAGGAATTGCTTTGCACCAGAGAGATCTGAACAAGACATTACAAAGCATGAAGAATTTGAGTGGGATGCAGAATGATCATTATGATATTGTTATGTTCTAAAACAAAGCAGTGCATTCAGATGGATTAAGCATTAGTTCAAAGGTGGGCAAGTTCAAGATCCCATAAATAGCCAAAAAGGAAGTGATGAAACACTGAATTACTGGAAAGTAAAGTGGAAAAGTAGATTGAAACCAAACTTTGGTATGTGTGGTAAGCCCCCACATCCCCCTGGAGGAAATAAGCACCTCAACTAGAGATGGGGTTGTGGAAATAAAAAGGGAGAGGAAGTTCTGATGAGTTCAGGCCCTAGGCTCTTGGGAATTAGCCTGCCTGGGTTTCACACCTAAATCTCCCACTGGATTCCCTTTGCCCATTACTTTTGTCTTTTATTTTTTCCATAAAAGCAGGAAAATAATATTATCCACGTTATGAGCTTGTGAGGGTTACTTGAGGTATTAAATATCGGGTACTTTTGAGAATGTCTACAAGTTAATAAGTGTTCAATAAATGTTAACTAATAGTGTTTCCAGCTCCCTTCAGTTCAATTATGAGTAAGGAGGAAAAAATGCATGATGAAAACATTTGAAACAATATACCTTCTAAATATACAGTTTCATATTTGTTTTTTTTTAAAGGGGGGAGAGTGTATCATCCCCCCTCCTTTTTTTTATTTTTTAAAGATTTTATTTATTTACTTAGAGAGAGAGTACATGAGAGGGGGGAGGGCCAAATGGAGAAGCAGACTCCCTGCCGAGCAGGGAGCCCGATGTGGGACTCCATCCAGGGACTCCAGGATCATGACCTGAGCCGAAGGCAGTCGCTTAACCAACTGAGCCACCCAGGCGCCCTATATAGTTTCATATTTGGACAAGTACATTATCATGTAGCCTAACTTATCATTGTTTATTTAATTCGGAACATTTTTCAATATGTCGGTGTTGAACAGCTCTTTTATTCAAAAGCCATATAAATACGTTATATCAATGTACATTTTTTCAAAGTGATCACTTTGCAAAGAAAAGATAATTGTTGAAGAAGGTTCAGTGTATTTTATACACATCACATATTTTTCTTCAGATAATAGGATACCAGTGAGCAGGATTATGTAAATGCAAGACTGTAAAAGCAGCTTAGTTCAATGGACTCACTGAGGGTCATGCATTAACAATTTTATGAGCAACCCTATGACAAGAAAGGATTTAAAATATTAGACGACAACATTCAATTGAATTATTTTCTTCAGGAGGGAGTTCTGAAGTTCCTGTTTGAGAGCTCTTTGTGAGAAAAGGCATGCTGTGTATTTTTTTTATTTTGTATTGTTATGTTAATCACCATACATTACATCATTAGTTTTTGATGTAGTGTTCCATGATTCATTGTCTGTTTATAACACCCAGTGCTCCATGCAGAGCGTGCCCTCTTTAATACCCATCACCAGGCTAGCCCATCCCCCACCACCCTCCCCTCTAGAACCCTCAGTTTGTTTTTCAGAGTCCATCCTCTCTCATGGTTCGTCTCCCCCTCCGATTTCCCCCCATTCATTCTTCCCCTCGTGCTATCTTTTTTTTTTTTTTTCTTAACATATATTGCATTATTTGTTTCAGAGGTACGGATCTGTGATTCAACAGTCTTGCACAATTCACAGCGCTCACCATAGCACATACCCTCCCCAATGTCTATCACCCAGCCACCCCATCCCTCCCACACCCCGCTCCAGCAACCCTCAGTTTGTTTCCTGACATGTTGTATGTTTTTCTTGACAACTTACATTTGTGCTGAACAAGGCAGACATACCTTGTGGCGATATAATCTCCTAAACATAGTTTAAAAAAAGACACAAACAAGGCTCTAAGTAATTATCAATAGATAAAGTGACATTGCATTGCATGTAAGTATGTGATTAACAGGAACTGCATAATATAAATGGCAAGGAAAAATGAAATCACAAAGGCATAACAAAAAAATTCTCACTGTCATCATCATTTACTTCCTGAAATATCTTGTTGGAGAATATTCACACTAAACATAATTGGGGAAAATAATATAATGCATACTATTTATAGACTTGTTACCATGTATCAGGCATTATTTACATTTTGTCTGTATTAATCCTTGAAACTACTTGTGTTAGGTATTATTGCTCCATTTAATTGATTAAAAACTGAGGCTTGTGTTGCAGGTCTGTCTCAATTTAGGGCCTATGTTCTTATTTACTATACTCCTGAAATTACAGTATATGAACTTTTGCATCAGAACTACCAGAGACACTTGAGAAAATGTACATTTCTAGAAAGCATAGCACAGTTAGGTCAGGCTCTCTGGAGATGGGGTGTAGGATGTTCATTTTAACATGTTCCTGGATGATTCTGATTTTCAGCAAAATCTGACAAGTACTACTTTAATGACTAGCAAAGTCAATTGTTCCTAATTTCATGCTTAAATCACATCACATTAAAACCATTTTTACAGATTAAGAAATTGAGTTTTAACGATTTCATTAATTTTAAAGTGTAATAAGCTACATATATTGCACTGAGTAATGGTCAATTTAATTTATGGATATTTATAAATAATGTACAAATATAGCTAGCAAATAAATGAGTCTACAGACTTATGTTTTTATTTTATGATGATCATGATGGCCATTTATAGGAGCTGGGAAAAAAGTTTAAAACATGATCTCTACCTTCAAGTTTCCTACAAATTGTGGTGTTCATTGCTGGCTCCATAATGGAAGTCTTCTATTAATTAAAAAGAGAAAAAATTTTTGGTTAATGTATTTTGCTTTAGAAATCTCATTAGTCTGAACCTTTATTTTTGTAGATTCTTTATTTTACATTTAATCTTTACGGTGAAAGTAGCAAGTATATTTTGCCCCCATGTGTGATAAACACTATATTGTATACAAATATCAAGTCACAAAATATATTAGAAGTTCATCAAAGAATATTTTGGTGGTCTTTGGATAATTTATATGCTAAAACATCCTAAAATGCTATGGTATGGTTTTACAGCTATGACTATAATTTTATAATGTATTATATGCAGATCACTACTGGGAAACAAAACTGGTGATTAAGTGTATTTTAGTGAAAACAGAGCTGAGCTGAGTTGTATCAGTTTAAAGTTAACAATTTTGGAGGTACATGAGATCATATAGAATTCAATATAAAGAAAAGCAAATTATACACATGATAAGTATAAGATAGTGTTTCATATATTTTTATTTCCTCAGGATATTATTATACTAGCTCTATCTAGTGGTCACATACAAATATTACACTTTGCTAATAAATATAAATTAAGGAATATGCTCTAATTTGCAATTATTACTGTTCGTTTTTATAAACTGAATTTCAAATGATTTAAAGGTGCAGAATTGTCACCCTACCTTATTCATTGATGTTAAGCTTGTTTTACAATTTTCTTTTTTGTGTGTGTAGTAAAAACACTTAAGATGCAATCTGTCTTCAACAAATTTTTGAGTACACAATACACTATTGTTAATTATAGGTATAATAATATAGTATAGCTTATCTCTAGAACATAATTTATCTTGTATGATTGAAGCTTTATACCTGTTGAATAGCAATTCCCCACTTCTCCTTTCCCCCAGCCACTGGAAGCCACCATTCTACTCTGCTTTTATGTATTTGACTATGACAGAAGCCATTTTTATCTTATTTTTTTAAGATTTTATTTGTCAGAGCACAAGCAGGAGGAGCAGCAGACTCCCTGTTGAGCAAGGAGTCTGATGCGGGTCTCGAACCCAGGACTCTGGGATCACGACCTGAGCTGACTGAGCCACACAGACATCCCCAGAAGTCATTTTTAAAACCACGTTTTTGTTATTAAAATAGAGAATTTTTATTTGTATTTTTGTCATTGATTTTGATGCATAAAATAATTTAAATAATGAAATAAAACATTTATTTATTTGAGAGAGAGAGCACGCCAAAGCATTACAGCAAGCCGGGGAGGAGGGGCAAAGGGAGAGGGAGAGAATCTTAAGCAGACTCTGTGCTGAATGCAGAGCCCAATGCAGGGCTGGATCTCATAACCCTGAGATCATGACCTGAGCTGAAATCAAGAGTCAGTCGCTAAACCAACTGAGCCACCCAGGTGCCCCAATAACTTAAAATACTTTATAAGCTCAAAATGAACTTACAAATTAGATGGGATTGTAAAATGCAATCTTAAGAACATTATGGTATTATTAGGTAATCATAATCATAATAGGGTGTAACATTTTTGAAAAATTTATAAAATATTTTAACCTAGTAATTACAGCTCAGATTTATACCTTCCAGTGAAATAATATTTTGTTATGTATTTTATTGAGGAATCAAATAGTTATCAAAGAGTTTTACATATAACTAACACATAATCTAATTTTTTATGCCTTCATGTAAACAATGTTATCAGTTACTCTTAAAAATACTAATCAGAAAATTCTAATCAAAGATAAATGGCTTCAAACAACAATCTTATTTATATATGAGTCTGTGTGTCATTGAGATGGTTCTGTTGATCTGGGCCAAATATAGTTAATCTCAGCTAAGCACACTCATACATCTGTGGTCAGTTGCCAGATCACCTGTGGGGTCAGCTGGGGACTATTTAGTCCAGGGGAGTCTTAGCTGGAGTGACTCCTCTCCCAAATTCCTCTATCAGCATTAAACATTTATTTGTAAGGAAATTAAAAAAATAAATACACTGTAGTATATTCAGACTATACCAAAGTTGACAATGAATTAGCCAGATTTATATACATCGATATAGATAGATCTCAAGACAAAAGCTTTGGAAAGCAAATTACAGACTGATATAAAATTTAATTAAAATTAAAATGCTAAAAATATTACATATTTTCTTCTGTATGCAGATATATGTAGGACATTTTAAAAATCATAAACAGTACACCGAATTTATGATAATAACAATGTAATATCGTAAGGGAGAACAGCATAAGGCAGTTCAATTTAATCTGTAATGTTTTGTTTCCTTAAAAAAAGCCTGCCACAAATTTGTAAACAAAACAAAATCCTTTTGCTTCAAAAATACCTGTTGTGCATCATAAACTAATACGATGTTATATGCCAATTATATCAGTAAAGCCGGAAAAAAATACCTGTTGTAAAACCATCATAGTGAATTCCTATTTGTTCGAATTTTCACATCTTCATTCCGAGTTTTGTCTAAATTTCTGCATTGCAGTAAATACAGAATATCCTTTAACAGCAACTGTGTTTGCTCCGTGCATATCCTCTAACTCTCAAATCCAGTCTCCTCTCCATCCTCATTACTCTCATTCCAATTTTAATGATATCCTTTAATCCTCTAACGAGCCTATTGCCTGTTGCCTTTTACTTAATTGGTCTTCCTCTCTCTGGCTCACCCACAGTCTGACTCATCCTACCGCTGATCAATGTTCTCAAGTGCAACACTGATTTAATCCTTATCCTGCTCAACCACCTTAAATGACATCCAAGTATCAATTAAATTAAACACAAACCCATCTGCCTGATTTTCAAATAATTCCACAAAATGGCCTCAGTGGAACTTTCCAGCCTATTACCCACTTCTGCACACTTACATAACATCACCGTTGTTCAACAGCACAACTAATGTTCCTGAACAAGTTTCATGCTTTGCCGCCTTCCTTCCTTTGCACCTGTTCTTCGGCTTGGAATAACTTCTTCAAACAAGTTGTCTCCTGAAATCCTATCCAGTCTTCAAGGGAAAAACACCTTTATCATATTCTTTTGGGTTATTTTCCTGATCCTGATTGACCCTATCCTCCCCAAAATGTGACATTTTTTTTTTCTTTTAAGGGCTTATGGCACTTGTACCTTTTAATGACTCATGAGTACAGATAAATCAGTATTTGTTCTCAAACTTTGTAAACAGTTAACCTTGAGAAGTTAGAATTTATACCAATCAGATCAGTTGGTAGTTTAAGAAATCACTTAGTCTTAATATAGATATATTTAGAGCTATAATTTATGGACTTCACAAAATGTGCTGAAAAATTATTTAGCATTAAAATCCTTAAGGTAGAAAGATCAAAGTATGGCACTTACTGACTTGTAACTCAATACTTGAGTAGCCAAGCTAGCAGTCCATTGAAGGAAATATCTAAAAACCCCAAGTCAGCCCTTCACAAAGAAAAAATATCTCATTTATGTACTAATGAATATTGTTCAAGGCTGTTGAACTTAATGAAAAAGAATTGTTCAGGAAAGTATTGTTTTAAGGAATACCTATATTCACAACAATAATTTAGTGGATTACTTATAATTATTTTTATATATTTCATGGTTTCACCATATTCTCTTGACAATAATAGAAAATAGAATCAAGTCTTGTTCTTTATTAAGTTCTCCTTATTTCAGGGGAACCAACTATCATTCTTTACTCTTTTTAGGACCATATTAAAATAAAGGATTATAACATTTTAGAAATTTCAAGAGGTCAAACATTGAAAAATAAACTTGTATATGAATTCTTTATCAGTTTTAGATATTAAACCCTTATCTAATACATGGTTTGTAACTATTTTTTCCCATTCTGTAGGTTGCCTTTTCAATTTATTGATGTCTTTGCAGAAGCTCTTCAGTTCCACTTGTTTTAGCTTTTGTTGCCTCTGCTTTTGAAGTCTTATCCAAGAAATCATTATTAAGGCCAATTCAAGAATCTCTTTTTCTAAGTTTTATTTTAGTTTTGTGATTTCAGGACTTACATTTAATTAAGTCTTTGATACATCTTTAGTTAATTTTTTTGAGTGCTGTTGAGATAGAGGTCTAGTTTCATTCTTTTGCATGTAATTATCTGATTTTCCCAGCACCCTTTTTTGAAGAGACTGATCGTTCCCCTTTGTATGTTCTTGGCACCATGTTGTAAAAATTGGTTGATAGTATATGTGTGGGTTAGTGTCCGGGCTATTTATACTGGTCTTCTGCCTGTTTTTATAGCAGTATAACATTTTGATACCTTATAGCTTTGGAATCAGCTGGGCGAGGGGTGGGGTATTGACTCCAGCTTTGTTCTTTTCTCAGAATTGCTTTCACAGTCAGGAGTTCTTTGTGGTTCTAAACAAATTTTGGGATAGTTTTTTTGTTTTTTCCTATCTCTGTGAAAAATGCCACTGGAATTTTGATTAGATATTGCATTGACTCTCTAGCTTGCTTTACATAGTAAATACATTGTCACAATATTAATTCTTCCAATCCAAGAACTCATGTTATCTTTTCATTTATTTGTATCTTCTTTAATCTTTTTGATCGGTCTTATAATTTTCAATGTACATCACCTCTTTGGTGAAATTTATTCCTAAGTATTTTAATGTTTTCAATGCTATTCTAAGTGTGATTGCTTTCTTAATTTTGCTTTCAGATAGTTTGTTGCTAGTCTATACAAATGGAAGTGATTTCTGTATGTAGATGCTGTATCCTGCAACTTTACTGATTTTATATATTCTAACAGTTTTTTTGGTGGAATCTTTAGGGTTTCTATATAAAGATCATGTTAACTGTATACAGACATAGTTTTATTTCTTCCTTCCCCAAATGGATGCCTTTTATTTATTTTTCTTACCTAATTGCTGTTGCTAGGTAAGAAATGTTGAATAGAAATGGGAGGAGTAGGCATTCTTATCTTGTTCTTGATCTTAAAGGAAACACATTGAACATTTCATTGGGTATGATGTTAGCTGTGGGCTTGTTGTACATGGTCTTTAATATGCTGAGAAAAATCCGTCTATACCAATGTGTTGAGCATTTTTATCATAGAAGGATATTCTTATTTTGCCAAGTGCTTTCCTGCATCTGTTGAAATGATCATATGATTTTTATCTTTCATCTATTAATGTGATGAATTACACTTATTTATTTGCATACATTTAACCAACCTTTCATCCCAAGGATAAATGCCAATTGATCATTGTGAATGACATTTTAATGTGCCACTGAGTTCTGTTACCTAATATTTTGTTGAGATTTCTATATCTATATTTATCAGAAATATTGGTCTGTAATTTATATGTTCTTATCTGGCCTTAGTATCATGGTAATGCTGGTCTTATAAAATGAGTTTAGGAGTATTCTCTCCTCAATTTTTTAGAGAGTTTGAAAAGGACCAGCATTAATTATTCATTAAATGTTTGATAGAATTCACTTTTGAAACCATCTGGTCCTGGGCTTTTCTGTGTTGGGAAGTTTTGATTACTGATTTAATCTCCTTATTCATTATTGGTCTGAGATTTTCTATAACTTTCTAATTCCATCCTGGTGGATTGTACTTTTTTTGGAAATTTATCCATTTCTTTTAGGTCACTTTCTCTATTTCTGTGATAATAGTTATAATGTCATTAAGTAATGATTTTTTTTTTACAGTTTTTCAATTAAAGTCTTTTTTTTTTTTTAAGATTTTATTTATTTGACAGAGAGAGAGACAGCAAGAGAGGGAACACAAACAAGCAGGGAGAGTGGTAGAGGGAGAAGCAAGCTTTCCACAGAGCAGGGAGCCCAATGTAGGGTTCGATCCCAGGACCCTGGGATCATGACCTGAGCCGAAGACAGACGCTTAATGAATGAGCCACCCAGGCACCCCTAAAGTCTATTCTTTTTGATAAAATTTTCACTACCTCTGCTGTCCTTTGTTTTCTGTTTACATGGATATCTTTTTTTTAATTCCTTCACTTGTAGCCTATGAGTGTACTTAAAGGTGCTTGTAGACAGCATATACTTATTTTTTATCCATTCAGTCATCCTGTATTTTAATTGGATGACTTATTCACATTTGGAGGAATTATGGAGAGATGAGACTTACTATCACCATTTAAAAAATTACTTTGTTTTGTAGCTCCTTTCTTCTCTCTCTCCTCTCTCTCTCTACCTCTCTCTTTTTTAAGTTTGCTGACCCTGATGTCCTGATGAAGACAATGGAGGAAACTTGAGGATTTTAAGTAAGAGAAACAGTCTGGTTTTTAGTATTGATTGATTCATTGATTTGATCACCCATTCAACAAACATGTATTAAGCTCCTAATATGTGTCAAATGTTGTGCTAAGCACTAGGGATCAGAGATGAAGACAGGTCCTTACTTCCAGAAACCCACAATTCACTGATGCACTCGTGGGGGCTGATTCACAAAGGAGCAACCAGACTGCTGGCTCCATGTGGGTAGGATGCAAGTCTGTTTGGTCAATATTTTATCTTTAGAACATAGCCACATAGTATGTGTTCAATAAATATTTGTTGAATGAATAAGTTCTCCAAACCAGACTGACTCTGACAAATACTCTGATAGAAATGAAAGTGTAGAGTTGGATGGGCACCTGAAGCAGGGAAAGGTTCATTGTCATTGGGTTTGTGTGTGTGTGTGTGTGTGTGTGTGTTTTGGGGAGAAGAGGGAGAGAGAGAATCTTCAGCCGGCTACATGCCTAGTGTGGATTACTAGATCATATGGTATATCTGTATTTTAATTTTTTGAGGTGCCTCCATACTGTTTTCCATAGTGTCTGCACCTGTTTATATTTCCACCAACAGTGCATAAAGTTTCCTTTTTCTTCATATCCTAAGCAATACTTGTTTTTTGTTGTCTTTTTGATTCTAGTCATTCTAACAGATGTTAAGGTGTATCTCACTGTGGTTTTGATTTGCATGTCCCTCATGATTACTCATGATCTTTCATGTGTCTCTTGGCCATCTGCATGTCTTCTTTGGGAAAATATCTATATAGGTCCTCTGCCCATTTTTTTGACATTTAAAATACTTTATTATTCAGTTAGCCAGCATATAGTACATCATTAGTTTTTGATGTAGTGTTAAGCAATTTTTTTACTCAGATTGCTTTTTGATGTTGAGTTGTATAAGTTCTTTATGTATTTTAGATATTAACCTTTTATCAAATATGTCTTTGTATATATCTCCCATTCAGTAGCTCTCTTATGGGTAATGCTGATGGTTTCCTTTGCTGTGCAAATGCTTTTTGTTTTGGTGTAGTTCCAAAAGTTTATTTTTGCTTTTGTCTTTCTTGCCCAAGGAGATATATCTAGAAAAAAAAAATTTTGCTAACTTCTATATAAAAGCGATTACTTTCTGTTTTCTTCTAGGATTTTTATGGTTTCAGGTCTCACATTTAGGATTTTAATCCATTTTGAGCTTATTTTTGTGTATGGTGGTCCAGTTTCATTTTTTGCATGTAGCTCTCCAGTTTTTTCATCACCATTTATTGAAGAGACTGTATTTTTCCCATCATATATTCTTATTTCCCTTGTCATAGATTAATTGACCATGTAAGTATAGGCTTATTTCTGGGCTCTCTATTCTATTGCTCTGTGTGTGTGTGTGTGTTTTGTTTTTTTCTTTTTGGTGCCAGTTGCATAGTATTTTGATTACTAAAACTTTGTAGTAGATCTTGAAATTGGAGATAGTGATACGTACAGTGTTTTCTTCTTTCTCAAGATTGTTTGGCTATGCATAGTTTTTTGTGGTTCCATAAAAATTTTAGTAGTATTTTTTCTAGCTCTGTGAAAAATGCTATTGGAATTTTTATAGGGATTGTATTAAATCTGCAGGTTGTTTTGTGTAGTATGAACATTTTAACAATATTAATACTCCCCTTCACACATTTTGCCCAACCCCTACCCCCATCTCCTCTGACAACCATCAGTTTGTTGCCTGTATTTATAGTTCTGATTCTATTTTTTCATTTTTTTTTAGATTCCATTTATGAGTGCAATCATATGGTATTTGTCTTTCTCGGACTTATTTATTTCACTTAGCTTAAAACCCTCTAGGTCCATTCATGTTGTCTCAAATGGCACAATCTCATCCTTTTTTATGGCTGTGAAATATTCCATTGTATGTGTGTGTGTTTCCTTATCACATTTTCCTTATCCATTCATCTGATGGACACAGGTTGCTTCCCTGTCTTAGCTGTTGTACATTAAGGTGCAAAGAACATAGGGGTGCATGTATCTTTTTGAGTTAGTGTTTTTGTTTTCTCTAGGTAAATACCCAGTAGTGGAATTATTGGATCATGAAGTATTTCTATTTTTAATTATTTTTTAAAATTTATTTATTTGAGAGAGAGCTAGAGAGATAGAGCATGGGCAGGGGGGGAAGGATAGAGAGAAAGGGAGAAGCAGAATCCCTGCTGAACAGGAAGCCCAATGTGGGACTCCTGGGATCATGACCTGAGCCAAAAGCAGATGCTTAACCAACTGAGCCACCCAGGTACCTTCTAATCTTAATTTTTTGAGGAAACTCCATATGGTTTTCCAAGGTGGTTGCACCAATTTACATTTCCACCAACAGTGCACAAGGGTTTCTTTTTTTTTTCCACATCTCGCCAACAGTTATTATTTCTTGTCATTGTGATTTTAGCCATTCTAACAGACATAAGAGAATATCCCATTGTGGTTTTGATTGGAATTTCCACGATGATCAGTGATGTTGAGCATCTTCTCATGTATCTATTGGCCACCTGCATGTCTTTGGAAAAATGTCTATTCAGGTCCTTTGCTCATTTTTAACTGGGTTATTTGTGGGGCTTTCTGGTATTGAACTGTATAAATTCTTTATATATTTTAGATCTTAACCCCGTATCAGATGTATCATTTGCAAATATCTTCTTCCATTTAATAGATTGTCTTTTTGTTTTGTTGATGGTTTCCTTTGCTGTGCAAAAGCTTTTGATTTGATGTAGTCCCTATAGTTTTGCTTTTGTTTCCCTTGCCTGAGGAGACATATCTAGAAAAATGTTGCTATGGCTGATGTCAGAGACATTACTGTGTTCTCATCTAGGATTTTATGTCTCATATTTAGGTTTTTAATGCATTTTGATTTTATTTTTGTGTATGGTGTTAGAAAATAATCCAGTTTCTTTCTTTTGCATATAGCTATCCAGTTTTCTCAGCACCATTTATTGAAAAAACTGCCTTTTCCCCATTGTATATTTTTACCTCCTTTGTCATAAATTAATTAACCATATATGCATGGGTTCACATTGGAAGGTCTATCCTTTTCTGTTGATCTATGTGTCTATTTTTGTGCCAGCACTATACCGTTTTCATTACTAGAAATTTGTAGTGAAAATCTGGGATTGTGATACTCTACAGTTTTTTTGTTCTTTTTTCAAGTTTGCTTTGGCTATTCTAGGTCTAGTAAGGTTCCATACAAATTTTCATATTATTCCAGTTTTGTGAAAAAAGTGCTCAGAGTACAGTTCTCAGAGTACAGGCCTTTTATCTCTTTCATTAAGTTTATTTCTAGGTTGTTTTTTTTTTTTATTTTTTGGTGCAATTGTAAATGGTGTTTTTTTTGTTTTTGTTTTTTACTTTTTGCAACTTCACTGTTAGTGTGTATAAATACTACCAATATTTGGGTATTAATTTTTTATCCTGCCTCCATACTGAATTCATTTATCACTTCTAGTAGGTTTTAGTGGAATCTTTAGAATGTTCTGTGTGTAGTATTAAGTCATCTGCTATTAGTGACAGTTTAACTTCTTTACCAATTTGGATCCCTTTTATTTCTTTTTCTTACGTGATTACTATGGCTTGGATTTCTAGTACAACGCTGAATAAAGTGAAGAGTGGACATCCTTAAAAAATGAAATCTTACCATTTGCAACAACATTGATGGAGCTAAAGAGTATAAAACTAAGCAAAATATGTCAGTCAGAGAAAGACAAATGTATGATTTAACTCATGTGGAATTTAAGAAACAAAACAAATGAGCAAAAAAAAAAAAAAAAACCCACAGTATGAGAGAGAGAGAGAGAGAGAGAGAGAGAGAGAGAGACAAACCAAGAAATATACTCTTAACTATAGAGAACAAATTGATGTTTATCAAAAGGGAGTTTGGTGGGTGGGGTGGAGGGGAATGAGTGAAATAGGTAATGGGAATTAAGGAGTGCACTTTCTTAATGAGCACTGGGAGATATATGGAATTGTTGAATTACTATACTGTACACCTGAAACTAATATAACACTGTATGTTAACTATATTGGAATTAAAAAAAAAATGGACACCCTTGTCTTGTTCCTAACCTTAGAGGGAAAACTTAGTTTTTCACCATTGAGTATAATGTCAGCTTTGGGTTTTTCATTTATGACCTTTATTACGTTGAGGTACATTCCCTCTAATCCCATTTTATTGAGAATTTTTATCATGAATTCATGTTGAATCTTGTCAAATGCTTTTTCTGCATCTAATGAGATGATCATATGATTTTTATAGTTTTTGTTTTGTTGATATGGTGTATGACATTGCTTGATATGCAAATATTGAACCAACCTTCCATCCCAGAAATAAAGCCCACCTGATCGTGGTTAATGATTTTTTTTTTTTTTTTTTTTTTTTTTTTTTTTTAGTAGAGTGCTGTATGTGGTTTGCTAATATTTTTTGAGGATTTTTCATCTATTTTCATCAGGGACATTGGCTTGTAGTTTTCTTTTTTTGTGGTGTCTTTGTTTTGGGTTTCAGGGTAATGCTGGCCTCTTAGAATGTATTTGGAAGCTTTCCTTCCTCTTCTATTTTTTGGACTATTTTGAGGAGAGTAGGTATTAACTCTTCTTTAAAAGCCTGATAGAATTCACTTGGTGAATCTGTTCAGTCCTGAACTTTTATTTTTTTGGAAAAATTTTTTAAAGATATATTTATTTGAGAGAGAGAGAGAGAGAGTGTCTGCACAAGTGGGAGGGGGAAAAGGAGAGAATCTCAAGCAGACTCCATGTGGAGCCTGGATCCCAATGTGGGGCTCGATCTCATGACCCAGAGATCATGACCTGAGCTGAAACCAACAGTTGGATGCTTAATCAACTGTGCCACCCAGGTGCCCCTTTTTGTAGTTTTTTTAACTACTGATTCTGATTCGTTCCTTATAACCAATCTATTCAGATTTTCAATTTCTTTCTGGCTCAGTTTTGAAAGATAGTATAGTTCTAGGAATTTATCCATTTCTTCTTGGTTGTATAGCTTTTGGCATATAATTTTTCATACTTTCCTATATTTCTTTTATTTCTGTGGTATCCATTGTTATTTTTGTCTCATTTCTGATTTTACTTATTTGAGTCCTTTCTCTTTTTTTCTTGATGAGTCTTGGTAAATGTCAATTTATTTTTATTTTTTAGTCTCTATGTCATTTGTTTCTGCTCTAATCTTTATTATTTCTTCTACTCCCTTGGTCTTTGTTTGTTCTTTTTCTAATTTCTTTAGGTGTAAGTTTAGATTGTTTCATTTTTTTTTTCTTGTTTCTGGAGGTAGGACTATTGTCTATACTTCCCTCTTAGAACTATTTGCACTGTGTCCCAGAGACTTTGGACAATTGTGTTTTCATTTTCATTAGTCTCCATGTATTTTTTTTATTTCTTTGATAGTTTTGCCAACTCACTGGTGTTTAGGCTCCCTGTGTTTGTGTTTTTTCCAGTTTTCTTCTTGTGATTTAGTTGTTTCATACTATTGTGGTCAGAAAAGATGCACGGTATAATTTCAATCTTCTTAAATTTATTTAGGCTTGTTTTATGACCTAACATGTGACCCTATTCTCAGAATGTTCTATGTGCACTTGAAAAAAAATTGTATTCTATTGTTTTTGGAGGAAATGTTCGGTATATATCTGTTATGTCCGTCTGGTCCAGTGTGTCATTCAAAGACATGGTTTCCTTATTGATTTTCTGTCTGGATGATCTATCCATTGATATAAGTGAGTGTTAAAGTCCCCTAGTTTATTGTATTACCATCAATCTCTTTATATCCATTAAGATTTACTTTATGTGTTAGGTGCTCCAGTGTTGGGTGCATAGGTATTTCTAATTATTATAACCTCTTGTTGGACCAATCCCCTTTCATTATGTAATGCCTTTTTTGTCTCTTGTTACAAATTTTGTCTTAAAGTCTATTTTAAGACTTTGAGATATAAGTATTGCTACCCCAGCTACGTTTTTTGCTTCCATTTGCATGGTGTTTTTACTTCTCATCATTTTCAGTCTGTATGTATCTTTAAGTCTGAAGTGAGTCTCTGGTAGGCAGGATATAGATGGGTCTTGTTTTGTTATCCATTCCATCACTCTGTTTTTTGATTGGAACATTTAAGCTATTTCCATTTAAAGTAATTATTTCTTTTAAAGATTTTATTTTAGACAGCAGGGGAGGGGCAGAGGGAGAAGGAGAGAGAGAATCTTAAGCAGACTCCCCATCGAGCACAGAGCCCAATGCAGGGTTCAATCTCATGACCCTGAGACTATGACTAAAATAATTATTGAAAGTTATGTACTTATTGCCTTTTTTAAATTTTGTTTTCTGGTTGCTTTTGTAGTTTTTTTTTTTTTTTTTTTGATCTTGCTCTCTTTGTGATCAATGAGTATCTACAGTGTTTTATTTGGCATTATTTCTCTTTTTTGTGTGTATCATAAGTTTAGGGTTTCTGGTTACCATGAGGTTCATATATATCATCCTAAGTAAATAAAAGTCCATATTAATTTGATGGTCATTTAAGTTCAAATACATTCTAGAAAGAGAACAAAAAAACAGAAAAAGATTTTTTTTTCTTTTTCCCCTTCTCTCTTATCCATATTTTATGTATATGTTGTTATATGTTTTTATTCATAGTTTTCTTATGTCTATGGCCATTTCCACTTCATGAATTCCCTTCAACATGTTTTGTGGGGCTGGATTCATGGTGATAAACTCCTTTATATCTCCCCCCCCCCGGGAAACTCTTTATTGCTACGTCATATATGAATGATAACCTTGCTAGGTGGGGAGTATCCTTGGTTTTAAGTTTTTACCTTTCAGCACTTTGAATATCAAAGGCCTTCTGGTTTTCAAAGTTTCTGCTGAAAAATCTGCTGATAGTCTCATAGGTTTTCCCCTGTAGGTAACGTTTGTTTCTCTCTTGCTGCTTTTAGGATTCTCCCTTTATCTTTAAACTTTGACTTTTTAATTATTATGTACTGTGATGTGGACTTCCTTGGGTTCTTGTTTGGAACTCTCTTGTGCTTCTTGGACTCGGAAGTCTATTTCCTTCCTTAGGTTAGGGAAATTTTAAATCATTATTTTTTCAAATAAGTTCTCTACACATTTCTGTCTCTCTTCTTCTGGGACCCCTATAATGTGAATGTGAATGTTTGATGTTGCCCAAGAGATCTCTATCTTCATTTTTAAAATTTTTTTCCCTTTGCTGTTCACCTTGTCTTCTTTCCATTACCCTGTCTTCCAGATTATTGATATGTTCTACTGAATCATCTAATCTGTTGATTCCCTGCAGTGTGTTTTTTATTTCAGTTTTTGTATTCTTCGGCTCTAATTGTTTCTTTTTAATATTTTCTATCCCTTTATTGAAGGTCTCACTGAGTTCTTCCATTCTTTTCTCCAGTTCACTGAGTATCTTTGCAATCATTACTACAAATTCTTTATTAAGCATATTGTTTATCTCTGTTTATTTTTTTTTACTGAAGCTTTTTTCTTTTGCTTTCATTTGGAGCATATTCCTCTGTATCCCCATTTTGCTTGACTTTTTGTGTTTGTTTTTATGGATTAGGCAAAATGGCTACTTCTAAAGTTGAAGGTGTGTCTTGTGTATGGTGACCTTTATACAGACTGTCTGTGCCTGGTGACTTTTGCTGGCTGACTGGGTGGAGCAGTGGCTGTATGTTAGTTACTCTTTTAAATATGGCTTCTTACAGAGAAAATAAGGAAAAATAACAAAAGAAAAAAGAAAAAAAATTAAAAAGGAAAACAGTGAAAGAAGAAAAAAAGAGTAAGAGTGGAAAGAGAAAAATCAAAAAGAAAAAAAGACAAATTTTAAAAAGTACAATAAAAATTAAAAAAAACAAACAAATAAACACACACACATACACACACACAAATCATGGCTTGTTTTCTGAGCCACAGCTCCACAGTGTGGCTAATGCAGGCTTGTGGCCCATGGGCTCCTTGAGGTCATAAGCTCACCATGAGCCAGATCCTGCTCCAGTCTGGATTTTTAAGGTGGAGGAGTAGAGCACATTCCCAGAGTTCCTTGGCCTTTTTAAATTGTGGCTTTTTTTTTTTCTGTGCCCTAGTGTGACTGCGGCTGATGTGGGCATTATGACCTTTGGCTTGCTGAGCTCTCAAGCTCAAATCCACCAGTTATGGAGTGGGACCCACCCATTATGGCACTGATGACCCTCTAAGGGTTTATCAATTTTGTTTATCTTTAAAGAACCAACTCCTGGTTTCCTTGGTATTTTCTATTGGCTTTTCTTTTTAAGTCTATATTTCATTTATTTTTTTTCCTAATCTTTATTATTTATTTCCTTCTACTAGCTTTGTGCTTTTTCTTTTTTTTTAGTTCTTTTAGCTGTAAGATTAGGTCATATATTTGAATTTTTCTTGTTTCTTCAAGTAGGCCTGTGTTGATATAAATTTCCCTCTTAGAACTGCTTTGGCCAAGTCCAAAGATGTTGGACCACCATTTTTTTTTTTTCAGTCGTCTCTATGTACTTTTTGTTTTAATTCTGATATCTTGGTTGACCCATTCATTGTTTAGTAGCATGTTGTTTAGCCTCCATGTATTTTTCTTCTTTCCAGATATTTCTTGTAGTTGATGTCTAGTTTTATATTGTGACTGAAAATGGTGCTTGATATGATTTCAGTTTTCTTAAATTGAGACTTGTTTTGTGTCCTAACAACATCCTAGAGAATGTTCCATGTGCAGCTGAAAAGAAAGTGTATTCTGTTTTTTGGATGAAATATTTCTTATATATGTTAGGTCCATCTAGTCTAATGTGTCATTCAAAGCACTGTTTCCTTGTTCCTTTTCTGCCTAAATGATCTATCTATTGATGTAAGTGGGGTTTAAATTGCCCTACTATTATTGTATTACTGTCAATTTCCCCCTTTATGTGTACTCATATTTAGTCTATGTATTTAGGTGCTCTTATTTTGGGTGCATAGATATTTACAATTAATATATCCTTTTGTTGGATTGATCCTGTTATCATTATGTAGTGCCCTTCTTTTTTCTTGCTACATTCTTTTATTTAAAGTGCATTTTGTCTTTTTTGCTTCTATTTGCATAGAATATCTTTTTCCAGCACTTCACTTCCAGTCTGTGTGTGTGTCTTTAGGTCTGAAGTGAACCTCTTCAAGATAGCCATTTAGATAGGTTTTGCTTTTTTATACATTCAGCCAACCTATGTTTGTTTTTTGGAGCATTTAGTCCATGCAAATTTAAATTATTGATAGGTATTACTTATTGCATTTTGTTAATTTTTTTCTGATTATTATTATAGTTCTTCTCTGTTCCTTTCTTCTTCTCTTGCTCTCGTCCCTTGTTTTTTTTTTTTTTTTAAGATTTTATTTATTTGACAGAGAGAGACAGTGAGAGAGGGAACACAAGCAGGGGAGTGAGAGAGGGAAAAGCAGGCTTCCCGCTGAGCAGGGAGCCCGATGTGGGGTTCGATTCCAGGACCCTGGGATTATGACCTGAGCCAAAGGCAGACACTTAACGACTGAGGCACCCAGGTGCCCCTTCCCTTGTGGTTTGATGGCATTCTTTAGTGTTATGTTTAGATTTCTTTATCTTTATTTTTTGTGAATCTATAATAGGCTTTTGGTTTGTGATTATCATCAGGTTCAAATATACCACCTTATGTGTATAGAAGTCTATATTAAGTTGATCATTTAAGTTCCATTACATTCTGAAAGCACTAAATTTTTACTTTTCCCTCCATGTTTTATGTATATAATTTCATATTTTACATCTTTTCTGTGTATCCCTTGACTGATTTTTGTAGATATAATTGATTTTACTACTTTGCCTTGTAACCTTCATACTGGCTTTGTAAGTGATTAATCTACTACCTTACTATATTTTTTGCTTTTACTTGTGAATTTTTTTCTTTCATAACTTTCTTCTACTTATGGCCTTTTCTTGTCCGCTCTAATAATTCCCTTTAAATTTTGGTTTAATAATGGTGAACTCCTTTAACATTTATTTGTCTGGAAAACTCTTTATCTCTCCTATTTTGGATGATATATCTTCTTAGTATAGTATTTTTGGTTACAGTTTTTCACTTACAGCGCTTGAATATATCATGCTACTCCCTCCTGGCCTGCAAGTTTTCTGCTGAAAAATTAGTTGATAGCCTTACAGGCTTTCCCTTGTACGTAATTTTTCTTCTGCTTTTAAAATTCTCTATCATTACTTCTTGGCATTTCAATTATTATTTGTCTTGGTGTAGATCTCCTTGGGTTAATCTTCTGAGGAGCTGTGACTCTGTTCTGTACACCTGAAACTGTGGCAGAGAGGCTAACTGCAGAAACCTAGCTTGACTGCCAGTCCTGCCCACCATGAACTCAGAGCACATGGGTTCATAACCCATGGCACCTCAGACAAGCCTCTCAACCAAAATCCATCCAGTGCACCCACAGCAGGCAAAGCAGATTACTGCAGCCAGCTGAGCTGAAGGCAAATGTGGCTCCACCATAACACTATTGTGCATGCAGCCCACACAGAAGACAGCCCTGGAGTGCCCGGGTCTGGTGACCAGGGAGAATTGTGCTACAGGGTACTATCAGACCTTTTTTACACAAGGCCACTACTTTCAAGACCAAGAAATATTTCTCAGATCTGATATGAGTAAATAAATCTCCTTCACTTATACTCCAAGCGTTTTTCCAACTATGCTTTTGTGCTATGTCTTGAGATTGACCCATTGCTTCAGTGAAGATCATTTGGGCTGAATCTATTTAGAGATCTTTGAGGTCTGTGTACATAAATGGTCATCTCTCTCCCCAGATTTGGGAAGTTTTCGGCCATTATTTCTTTAAACTTTGTCTCTTTCTCCTTCTTTTCTCCTGACCCTCCTGACACTCTCAAAATGTGATATGGTTTTACTTAATGGTGTCCCATAATTCACACAGACTTTTTCACTCTTTTTCATTTTCTTTATTCTCCTCTGACTAGATAATAGCAAGAGATCTGTATTCACAATTCACTGATTCTTCCCCTGAGTAAGCCTGCTATTGAAATTTTCTGTTGCAGTTTTCGTTTACTCTCTAGAATTTGTTTATGATTTCTATCTCTTAAGTTTCTTGGTTTGTCCATGTATTGTTTTTCTGAGTTCTCTGAGCTATCTGTATTCTCTCAAATCTAGCTTCCTTAAAACAATTATTTTGAATTCTTTTTCAAAGAGTGTTTTCAGATAAGTCACAAATATCTATTTCTTTGGGGTTAGTTACTGGAAAATTCATATGCTTCTCTGTTATATTTCTTTGCTTTTTCATGTTTCTAACAGCTTTGCATTAATGCCTGCTCATCTGAGGGCACAGTCTCCTCTTCCAGACTTTCAGGCTAGATTCAGTGGGACTTTCATCTGATAGTGATTGCAAGTCTGCTGACTGGGTGTGATACAATGTGTTTGGTTTCTGGGAGGACACAGTAGCACAGTTTCTGTGCAGCTCTGTTAGCTGAGATCAGTGTTGGGATAGTTTGTGGGGACTTTTGTGGCTGAGACTGCAGAGGTCTGCATTGGAAGGTAGGGCTTTGAGATCTTTGGAGAAAGAGCTAGGGTCCTCCGGATCTCCTTTTTAGCCCATGGAAGAAAGTTCTAGCCAAGGAGATCGCCCTCAGCACTTGATCTGACTTGCTGACACTGACCTAGTAGTGAAGCCTGGGTCTTGGATTAAGTGCATACAGAACTACCCAGCCCCTGGGTCCTGAGTCACTGCAGCTGTTGCACTGGGGTCTAAGATGTGGGTATATGCAGATCCTTTGTGGAACTAGGACCTGGGTCTCAGGCTTGCCACAGTTGCTTCAGGGGAATGATGGAGCAACAATGGTGTGCATCCTGGGATAACAAAGTGCAGCTGTGGCTTGGGCCCAGGGTATAGTAGCAGCACAGCTCATTTTAACTCTGACCCAAGAGAGCAGTCACAGGATGACTCTGAGGGTGGTCTGTTAAAACTATCAGAACCTTGAGAACTAGCGTCAGAGCAGTCACGGCATGGCCACAACAGTAAGGACTGGAGCCATGATGTGGGACCCCTGGGGTGGAACTCATGGCAATAACAGAGCCTCAGAAATGCTGATTCAGAACCATGACCTGTGATTAGGGGTGTGGGACTCAGGATAGTGGCAGTTTGGCCCCTGCAGTGACAGGTCAGAGCTACCATCTTGGATCCATGGCAAGGTTTTTTTTGTTTGTTTGTTTTGTTTTTATCCGGGACAGTGGGACACAGCAGTTACTGGAGCTTCTTAGGGTAGATTTTACTGCAGTAAGAGCTCCAGCCCTGAGGAGGAGATGCACTGAGAGGTACTCTGGAGCAGCTACATAAACTGAGATCAGCCTTGATGGGATACCTCCCTAACAAAGGCTGCAAACCCTCACAGTGGTAAGCCTTGCTGGGATTTTTCTCTCCTTTTCATTATAGACTGAAAATTCCTCTGAGGGGATATCACCTGATGTCAAGCTGCTCTTGACTACAAATTGGGGTAATGCAAGTAATACATTTTCTGTATCCTCCCATGTGACCATCTTTAACTCATGAACTCTGCAGGGGTTTTATGCTTCTTTGTATTCCAAAAGCTTACTTTCTTTTTTTTTTTTTTTAAGATTTTATGTATTTATTTGAGAGACAGAGTGCATAGGTGAGAGAGAGCACAAGCAGGGGGAAGGTGAGGGGCACAGGGAGAAGCAGACTCCCCACTGATCAGGGAGCCTGATGTGGGGCTTTATCCCAGGATCCTGAGATCATGACCTGAGCCAAAGGCAGGTGCTTAACTGACTGAGACACCCAGGAGCCCCATATTCCAAAGCTTTCTACTTTGTTTTTTTTTTATTTTGGGGAGAGATGAGTATTAGGACCTTCTAGTCTTCCATTTTACTGATATCACCTGTCTAGAGCACATATCTTTAAAATTTAAAAATTTTCATCCCTATCCCAAAGCTTTATTCTGTGTGCTAAATTATTATATCTAGTTGTCTCTGAAGCAATAATTTGTTAACACTGATCTTAGCAGTTGAAGACTGCATTTAAATATCCTCTCCCACCCTCACATAGTTCAAGAACTAAAAAAAGTGGGAATGAAATTGCTTTCTAAGAATGACCCTGTAAAACAAATACGTAACAAATCTGAATTTAAATATACATAAGTATCATAGGGAGTGAAAAAATTTTCAACTAATAAAAGTGACCAAAATGACCAAACTTTAAAGTTGTGTGGTAAGGTGGGGGTGGAGGAGATTTTTTTTTTTTTTAAGATTTTATTTATTTATTTGACAGAGACACAGCAAGAGAGGGAACACAGGCCGGGGGTGTGGGAGAGGGAGAAGCAGGCTTCCCGCTGAGCAGGGAGCCCGATGTGGGGCTTGATCCCAAGACCCTGGGATCATGACTGGAGTCAAAGGCAGATGCTTAACCGACTGAGCCACCGAGGCACCCCTGGAGGAGATGTTGTTTCACCACAAAGCACACACATACCAGAATGATTATAGATTCTGATTTTCACAGCAGTGGTCCCAGTAATGTTCTAGAGGAAGTTGCCATAGCTACTGGATTCATATATGCTCGTCCTAATAGTGTGACTGTTCCTAAAGAAGAGATAGATGAAAAGGAGTTATGCTTAATAGATTTTAATGAATTTGATTAATATCTGTACATTTAATTGCATAATTTTATTTGATAGGTGTTTAGCCTGAAAGTGTACTGTGTTTGATTTGGGCCCACCTACTAGGGCTGGTGCACCCTGACATTTTTTATTTTAGCAGAGAATATGTAGACCCAACCCTACTACTGGTTACTACTTGCCACTTGATTTTGTCATAAAAGCATCTCAGACTCTGTCTACATTTGAAATAACAATCATTTCCCTAACTACAATCCTTCTCCTTTATCGTAGATACTGCTTCCAACTTCCACAGACACCTCAGTCATTTTGACTCCTCCTTTTAACTTAAAATTTACTTGTGTAATCAGATGTAAAACCCTGCCAATTTTACCTTCTAGACATTTTTTTAAACATCAATTCTTTCAAACATAATACTGTAACAGCTTTGTCATTGGTAGTCTGATTAACTTTGTCACTCTCAAATCCAGTCTGTTTCCTGAGATCCCCAAAAGAAATATTTTTTAAAAGATTTTTATTTATTTATTTGACAGAGATAGAAACAGTGAGAGCAGGAACACAAGCAGGGGGAGTGGGAGAGGGAGAAGCAGGCTTCCTGCGGAGCAGGGAGCCCGATGCGGGGCTTGGTCCCAGAATCCTGGGATCATGACCTGAGCCAAAGGCAGACACTTAACGACTGAGCCACCCAAGCACCCCCCAAAAGAAATATTTTATTAATTTTCCTAAATCTACAATTACATCTTCATTATCTACAAAAAAGCTAAGGTCTCTCTTGTAACTATCTTTTCACCTCTTCCCCCAACCACTTTTCTAAATAATAGTAACATGGAAAGCTTCATGATGTTGATTTCAAATACAAAGCCACCCAAATCCAGACTATCTGATTTCACTGTCTAACTTTTACTGTGGCTAATGTACATATACACACACCAATAATTGCATGAGATTTATTGACTAAATTGACTATAAAGTTTTATTGACTATAAAGCTATAAAGCAGGATGAAAATAGTAGTACCCAATTCAAAACACTGTTACAAGAATCAAATGAGGTACTACATAAAAATTCTATGAAGCATTCAATAAATATTAAACTATAATCATATTTATTGATCAACTTGTATATCCCAATCATTGAAATGCGGGTATGTTATATCATGTGAGTTAATTCACCTGCTTTGTTCCAAGAGTCTGGATCAATTCTACAAGAACTCATTGTGTATAGGTTAAAGAATAGATATTTTTTAAGGGACAACAAATGCACACAGGGCAAGATTCAACAAGAGAAGACAAGGAGTTAAGTGCCCAGATCTTCTCATTACCCACTCCTGCCACCACCCCAACCATGAGGTATTCCAGCACCAGGGTTTTCTGTGCCCTTAGTATGAAAATCTTCTCCTTTTGTGGGATTTCTCTTTTCTGTTACTTTCCGTTCTCATGGGACAGTGAGGAGAGCACTCTCATCTATCAGGAATATTAAGGCTGTTTGGTGCCAGAAGCTATAAATGGAGTTTGCCAGTTGTTTATCGAGAATTGGTTGGGATGCCAGCCTCCAATCACCATGAAACCTTGATAGCTGATACATATATTTTGAGCAGAGGAATGGCATGATATGAGTTCAGGATTACATTGTCAACTGTTTTCATAGTTAAAAGAGCAAGGAGAATGTGTTGACATTTGCAAAATATAGGTACATAATACCTTTCATCCCTGTGACTTTTTCATTCCCTAATTAGAAGCCTATACCTCCCATTCCCCTTCACCCATTTTGTCTAACCCCTACCCACCTCCCCTCTGGCAACTACCAGTTTGTTCTCCTATATTCATAGATCTGTTTCTTTCTTTCTTTGTTTTGCTTTTTAGATTCTATATAAGTTAAGTCATATAGTATTTGTCTTTCTGACTTATTTTACTTAATATAAGACCTTCTAGGTCCATCCATGTTGTTGCAAACTGCAAGATCTCATCTAATAGCGGAGTAGTATTCCATTGTGTATATGAGTATATCTTTATCCATTCATCAATCAATGCACACTTAGATTCCTTCCATATTTTGGCTATTATAAATCTGCAATAAACATAGGGGTGCATATGTCTTTTTAAGTTAATGTTTTTGGTTGTTTTGGCTATATACCTCGTAATGGAATTACTGAATCATATGGTATTTCTGTTCTTTTGAGGAACTTCCATACTATTTTCCACAGTGGCTTCACCAAATTACATTCCCACCAACATCGCACAAGGTTTCTCTTTTCTCCACATTCTAGCCAATGCTTGTTATTTCTGGTCTTTTTAATTTTGGCCATCCTAGCAGGTGTAGATGATATCTCATTGTGGTTTTGATTTGCATTTTCCTGATGGATAGTGATTTGATCATCTTTTCATGTGTCTGTTGGCCATCTGTATGTTTTTTTAGGAAAAATGTCTATTCAGGTCCTCTGCCCATTTTTTCTTTGGATTTTCTTTTTGAGTTGTACAAGTTCTTTATATATTTTAGATATTAACTTCTTATTGGATATATCATTTGCAAACATCTTCTCCCATTGTAGGTTGCTCTTTTGTCATGTTGATGGTTTCCATCACTGTGCAAAAGCTTTTTATTTGATGTAGTCCCAAAAGTTTATTTTTGCTTTTGTTTCCCTTGCCTTAGTTGACATCTATAAACATTTTGCTAAGGCCTATATAAAAGACATTACTGCCTCTATTTTCTTTTAGGATACTTGTGGTTTCAGGTCTCACATTTAGGTCCTTAATCCATTTTTAATTTATTTTTGTGTATGGTGTAAGAAAGTGGCCAGTTTCATTCTTTTGCATGAAGCTGTCCAGTTTTCCCAGCACCATTTATTGAAGAGACTGCCTTTCTCCATTGTATATTTTTGCCTCCTCTGTCATAGATTAATTGATCATATAAGGGAAGATTCATTTATGCAATCTCTAATTTGTTCCATTGATCTATTGGTCTATTTTTATGCCAATACCATATTGTGTTGATTATTACTTTGTAGTATATCTTAAAATCTGGGATTGTGATACCTCCAGCTTTTTATTTCTCAAGATTGCGTTTGTTATTCAAGGTCTTTTCTGGTTCCAAACAAATTTTAGTCTTATTTGTACTAGTTCTCTGAAAAATGCCGTTAGTATTTTTGATAGGGGTTGCATTGAATTTGTAGATTGCTTTGGGTGGTGTGGACATTTTAACAATATTAATTCACCCATGAGCATGGAACATCTATTTATGTTCAATTTCTTTCATCAATGTTTTATAGTTTTCAGAGTAGAGGTCTTTCACCTCCTTGGCTAAGTTTATTCCTGGTATTTGGCGGTTTTCTGGTGCAATTATAAATTGTTTTTCTCTTTTTGCTCCTTTGTTATTGTGTAGAAACTCAACAGATTTCTGTATAATTTGTTTCCTATAGCTTTACTAAATTCATTTACTACTTCTAATAGTTTTTTGATGGAGTCTTTAGGACTTTCTATGTATAGTATCATGTCATCTATAAATAGTGACAGTTTTACTTCTTCCTTACCAATTTGGATGTCTTTTATTTTTCTTTTCTTGTTCCTGATCTTAAAGGAAAAGCTCTGTTTTTCAATATTATGATGTTAGCTGTGGGTGTGTCAGATATGGTCTCTTTATGTTGAGATCTAATCCCTCAAAACCCATTTGGGAATTTTTTTTTACTATGAACAGATGTTGAATTTTGTCAAATGCTTTTGCCTCTATTGAGATCATATTTTTATTCTTTACTTTGTTAATATAATGTCTCATGTTGATTGATTTGTGGATATTGAATCACTCTTGCATCCTTAAATCCCATTTGCTTGTGGTGAATGATCCTGTCAATCTATTGTTGAATGCACTTTGCTAATATTTTGTTGAAGATTTGTGCATCTATGTTCATCAGGGATATTGGCTGGTAGTTTCTTTTTTCATAGTATCTGTCTAGTTTTGGTATCAGGATAATGTTGGCTTCATAGAATGTATTTAGAACTTTTTTTCTTCCTTTTCCATTTTTTGGAATACTTTGAGGAGATTAGGCATTAACTCTTTTTTAAATGTTTTATAGAACTTACCCATGAATCCATCTGGTCCTGGACTTTGGATTGTTCGGAGGTTTTGTTTTAATTACCAATTCAATTTTGTTACTAGTAATTTGTTCAGGTTTTCTTTCTTCTTCAGTTTTGGAAGAACATGTTTCTAGGAATTTGTCCATTTCCCCTAGGTTGTCCTAGTTGTTATCCTATAATTTTTTGTAGTAGTCTTAGTGATGTCAGTTGTTACTTCTCCTCTTCCATTTTTGATTGAGTTCTCTTTTTTTAATTTTTTTAAAGATTTTATTTATTTGAGAGAGAGAATGAGAGACAGAGAGAGAGCGCATGAGAGGGGGGAGGGTGAGAGGGAGAAGCAGACTCCCCACCGAGCAGGGAGCCTGATGCAGGACTCGATCCCGGGACTCCAGGATCATGACCTGAGCTGAAGGCAGTCGCTTAACTGACTGAGCCACCCAGGCGCCCTCTCTCTTTTTTTAATTGATGAGTCTGCTAAAGGTCTGAGAATGTTTGTCTTTTCAAAGAACCACCTCTTGGTTTCATTGATCTTTTCTATTGTTTTCTTTTAGTCTCTGTCATTTATTTCTGCTCTGGTCTTTATTATTTCCTTCCTTCTACTGTGGGCTTTGTTCTTTTTCTAGTTCCTTTAGGTATTAGTTTAGATTGTTTGAGATTTTCTTTTTGTTTGTTTCTTGAGGTAGGCCTGTGTTGATATAAATTTCCCTCTTAAAACTGCTTACACTGCACCCCAAAGATTTTGGACCTTTGTGCTTTCATTTTCAGTGTCCATGTATTTTTTTTTTTTAATTTCCTCTGATTCCTTTGTTGACTTATTGGTTTAGTAGCATGTTGTTTAGCCTCCATGTATTTGTGTTCTTCCCAGTTGTTTTCTTGTAATTGAGTTCTAGTTCATTACACTGTAGCTGGAAAAAGTGCTTGATATGATTTCAGTCTTAAATATATTGAGACTTTTCTGTGGCCTAACATGTAATACATAGTGGAGAATATTCCATGTGCACTTAAAAAAATGAATATTCTGGGTTTTGTGGATGAAATTATATATATCTGTTGAGTCCAGCTGGTCTAATGTGTCATTCAAAGCAACTGTTTCCTTGCTAACTTTCTGCCTAGATGATCTAACCATTAATGTAGTTGGGTGTTAAGGTCCCTCACTATTAATGTATGTTCTGTGAAAGGGAAGTATATGCAAAACCACTTCCAAAGGATGAAGGAGCTATAACACCAAAAATAAAGGCTGGCAAGTCCAGCATGACAAGAAATGGTTTATTAAGGGGACTTTCACCAGAAGTATGACTTGGGTGGCCTTGAGACTAGATCTCTGCAACCCCACCTCCCAAAAGACTTGCTTTTATAGCCCTAGAGGATGAGGAGTAGATATTGGGAGGCCATCCAGGAAAAGAATGTTTGAGAATAGTTGTGTGTCATAGTTGTATAATGGATCAGATTAAGGACAATATGACCTAAGTGTGTACCTAAGGCTGCAGTTAACAAAAGGAAATAATAGGAGGGAGGGCTGTGCTCCAGGTCACAAAGCAATTATCATGGTAATTTTCTCCAAGATGGCATTAGTCTGGTTCACAAAATATATTACTGTTAATTTTTCCTTTTATGTCTGTTAATATTTGCTTTATGTACTTAATATACTACAATGTTGGGTACATAGATATTTACAATTGTTATATCCTTTTGTTGGATTTATCCTTCTATTATGCAATGCTATTCTTTGTCTTTTGTTAGTTTTTATTTTAAAGTCTAATTTGTCAGATATAAGTATCATCACACCTTTTTTCTTTTTTTAATTTTGCTTACATTTGCTTGGAGTATCTTTTTCCATCTCTTCACTTTCAGTCTTTATGTGTCCTTAGGTCTTAGATGAGTCTCCTGTAGGCAGGATACAGATGCATAGATGGATCTTATGTTTTAATCCATTCTCCCCCTATGTCTTTTGGAAAATTCAGACCATTTACATTGTTGTTTTCTGGTTGCTTTTGCAGTTCTTCTCTGTTCCTTCTTCTCTTGCTCTCCTTGTGAATCTATTATAGGTTTTTAGTTGTTACCATGAGGTTCATATATAACATCTAAAGTATATAGCAGACTTTATTAAGTTGCCCATCAAAGTTTGAACACATTCTTAAAGAATTACATTTTTACCACCCTCTGTTATGTAATGTCATATTTTACATTTTTATTTTTTGAGTCCCTTTACCTAATAATTTAGATATAATTAATTTTTCTACCTTTGATTTTTACCTTTCATACTGACTTTAAAGTGATTACTACATTTACTGTATGTTTGCTTTTACTCATGAAAATTTTTTTTATAATTCCTTCTAATTATCACCTTTCCATTTAAGGAGTTTCCCAGACAAACAAAAGTTAAAGAAGTTCATCATCACTCAGCCAGCCTTACAAGAAATTTTAAAGGGACTTCTTTATCTCTCCTTCAATTCTGAATGATAACCTTGCTGGGAAGGGTATTCTTGGTTGTTGGCTTTTTCCTTTCAGTGCTATGAATATATTATGCCACTCCCTATTGGTCAGCTGAAAAATCAGCTGATATCCTTATGAGGTTTTCTTTTTTTTTTTTTTTAACTTTACTACTTCTCTTTATCTTTAATTTCTGACATTTTAATTATTATGGGTCATTGTATGGACCTCCTTTGATTTAACTTGTTTGGAACTCTGCTTCATGAACATAGATATCTGTGTCTTTCCCTAGGTTAGGAAAGTTTTTAGCTATTATTTCTTCAAATAAGTTTTCTGCCCTTTTCTCTCTCTCTTCTTCTGGGACCTTTATAATGCTAATGTTTGTTCACTTAATGTTGCCCAAGAAATCCTTACCCTACCCTCATTTGTTTTTTGTTTTGTTTTGTTTTGTTTTTACTGTTCAAGTAGGGCAATTTCCATTACCCTTTCAGATCCCTGAAACAGTTTGTTTTTTTGGTTTTTTTGCATCTGTTAAATTCCCTGTAGTGCCTTTTTTTAAAGTTTTTTTTGTTTGTTTTGTTTTTCTTTTAAGGGAGAGTGTAGGCAGAGGGTGAGAGAGAATCCAAAGCAGATTCTATGCTGAGCACAGAACCCAATGCAGGGTTTGATCTCAGGACCCTGAGATCATGACCCAGGCAGAAACCAAGAGTCTGATGCTTATCCAATTGAGCCAACCAGGCACCACCCCCCCTATACACACATACACACCTTCTAGTGCATTATTGATATCAGTTGTTATAGTCTTCATTTCTGGTTGAAGGGCGCCCTGGTAGGATGGCTGAATAGGTACAAGCTGAGTTCCCTGAGGACACTGAGTTCAGGGGGCACTCTGGTGGGTGCATGGAGTTGAGTTGGGTGCAGGCAGGGGTGTCCTGGGGTGCTTCACACAGACGGTGGTCTGATACGGTTCAGGAGTCGAAATGTTGAATACTTTTTCATTTAATGGTTGGCCACTTGTATATTTTCTTTGTAAAAATGTCTATTCAGAGACCCTTGACCGTTTTTTTCTTTATTTTGCTATAGAATTGTAAGAGTTTCTCATATATTTTTGATATTAACTCCTTATCAGATATATGGATTGCAAGTATTTTCTCCCATTTGGTAGGCTATCTTTTCATCTTGTTTCCTTTGATGTGCAAAGGTTTTTTACTTTTATATAATCCTACTTGTCTAGTTTTGCTTTTCCTGTCATATCCAAAAAATTATTGCCTAGACCAATGTCCATGAGCTTTTTATTTCCTTCTAGTAATTTGTTTGACATTTTGTTGATTGTTGTATTTAGTGGAGGATACAGGTCCAATTTCATTTTTTCTGCATGTGGATAACAAGTTTTCTCAGCACCATTTGTTGAAGAGGTCATCTTTTCCCCATTTGTGTTCTTGGCACCCTTGTTGATCAGTCAACCAAAGAAGCTCGAATTTTTCTGGGCTCTCCAATCTTTTCCATTTGGCCCTATGACTGTTTTATGAGAGTACTCTACTCTTTTAATTATTATAGCTTTATAATACCATCTTAAGCCAAGGAGTATAATGCCTCTAGCCCTATTATTCCTCAATATTGCTTTGGCTATTTGGAGTATTTTAGGATTCCAAATGATTTTCAGATGTTTACTATTTCTATAAATAATGCATTTGAGATTTTGATATGGTATTGAATCTATGAATCACTTTGGGTAGTTAGAACATTTTGTTTGTTGTTTTTTCTAGTTCCTTAAAATCTAAAGTTAGGTTGTTTGCTTCACTCAGATGTGGAATTTAAGAAACAAAACAGATGCATAGGGGAAGGGGGGGATAAAGGGAAGTAAACCCTAAAAGACTCTTAACTATAGAGAACAAATTGAGGGTTAATGGAGCGAAGGTGGGTGGGGGATGGGCTAAATGGATGATAGGTGTTAAAGAGCACTGAGTGTTATATGTAGGTGATGAATCACTAAATTCTCCTGAAACCAGTATTACACTATATGTTAACTAACTAGAATTTAAATAAAATTTGAAAAAGAAATTTAGGCTGTTTGAGATTTTTATTTCTTTTATAATGTAGGTATTTAATACAATAAACTTCCCTACTAACTTCCTTAGTAATGCTCTTACTGCATCCCATAAGTTTGGGGAAGTTGCATTTTCACATTTGTCTTAGGTATTTTAAAATTCTTTTATGATTTCTTCTTTTACCCAGTGGTTAAGCATGTGTTGTTAAGTTTCTATATTTTTGTGAATTTTCCTGTTTTCTGTTATTGATTTCTAGTTTCATTCCATTGTGTTCTGAGAAGATATTCAGTACTATTTCAATCTTAAATTTGTTAAGACTTATTTTGTGATCTAACATATAGTCTCTCTCATAGAACATTCTGTGTGCTTGAGAAGAAAATATATTCTGCAGATGTTGGATGGGAAATTCTGTTTATGTCTCTTAGGTCTATGTTGTTTATAGTGTTTAAGTGCACTGTTTTCTTACTGATTTTTTTGCCTGGATGTTCTATCCATAATTTAAAGTAGGGTATTTAAGTCTCCCACTATAACTGAATTGCTATTAATTTCTCCCTTCAGATCTGTCAATATTTGTTTTAGTATTTTGGATTCTCTGATGATGGGTACATATATTTTTACAATTGTTATATCTTCCTGTTAAATTGAAAATGTACTATTTAATAACTTTCTTTGTCTCTAGTGACAGTTTAATTTTATTTTTTTCTGGGGTGCCTGGGTGGCTCAGTTGGTTGGGCATCTGCCTTGCGCTCAGGTCATGATCTTGGGGCCATGGGATCAAGCCCTGTGTTGGGCTCCCTGCTTAGCCCAGAGTCTGCTTCTCCATCTGCCCAGTCCCCTGCTCATGCTCTCATGCTCTCTCTCAAATAAAATATTTTAAAAAAGTTTGTTTTCTAATAAAAGCATAGCCATCTCTGCTCTTCTGATTGCCCTTTGCAAGGAATCTATTTTTCTATCCCTTCACTTCTGGCCTATATGTGACTTTATGTCTAAAGTTAATCTCCTCTAGACAACATATTGCTGGAACTTCTCTTACCTATTCAATCACTGTCTTTAGGGGGATATAATCCATTTACGTTTAAGACAGTGACATGTAGGACTGACAATGTTTTCTGTTTTGCATTTCTTTCGTTTCTCTTACATTTTTGTTGTCTTGTTATTTGATGTTTTTTGATGGAGACTTGATTTCATTACTTTATCTTTTGTGTATCTATAAGGGTTTTTTTCCCTTGTGGTTAAAATGAGACTTGTATAAATTTTGTGTTATGGGGCACGTGGGTGGCTCAGTTGGTTAAGTGTCTCCCTTCTGTTCAGGTCATGATCCCAGGGTCCTGGGATCAAGCCCCGCATCGGGCTCCTTATTCAGTGGGGAGCCTGCTTCTCCCTCTCCCTCTGCCTGCTGTTCCCCTGCTTGTGCTCTCTAGAGAGTCAAATAAAATCTTTAAAAATAAATTTGTGTTATGACCATCTAATTTGATAATTGCATAGAAAAACTTACGAAGACTTTGCCCACTAACTCTACTTGTTTTCTAAAAGTCAGAGTTTACTTATTTTTGTGTTATGAATCCATAACCAAATTATTATTTTTTCTACCTTAAGCTTTTAAGGTTATGGGTAATTTGTCCACCACCATTATAGTCTTACACTCTGTGTTTTGCTCCATATTTAATGTTAACATTGAGATTTATATTTTCATATGTTTCACATTGCTGTTTGTTTAATATAGCTTCAATTCCATCTGAAGAACTCCCTCAAGGATTTCTTTTAATGCAGGTAATAGTAGTAACAAAGTTGTTTAGATTTTGTTTGGGAGAAGCATTCATTCATTTCTAAAGACAGTATTGCGGAGTATAGTATTTTTAGTTGGCAGATTTTTCTTTCATTTATTTAAATATATCATTCCTCTCCCTGGCTTACAAGCTTAGTGTTAAGAAATCCATTGATAATCGTGTCTGTGTGTGTGTAGATGATGAGTTGCTTTTCTCCTGCTCCTTTCAACTATTGACAATTAAAGAGGTCTACACCAAAACAGTTTATATTCAACTTTTATGGCAACTTCCGGGTCTTTTAAGATTAGATGTCTATTTCTCTCCCAAGATTTGGGTAGTTTTAAGTTATTTATTTAAATAAGCTTTCAGTCCCTTTTCTTTCTGGAATGCTCATAATGCATGTATAATTAATTTATTTTAAAGTATTCTATATATGTCTTTGAAAGAGTAAAGACAGTCTATCTTTGAATTCAGTGATTGGTTTGTCTGCTTAATCATTTTTTTAGTTCAGTCATTGTATTATACTCTTCCAGAGTTTGGTTCTTTTTTGTTTATAGTGTTGAAATTTTCATTTTGTCCTTGTATTGACTTATTTTGAAAAAAATTATCTGCATTTTCCTTTAGTTTGCTGAACTTCTTTGTAATAACTTTTGAATTATTTGACAAATTGTCAATTACAATTTATTTGTGGTTCATCAAAGGCTTTTTTTTTTCTTTACTGGCATAGTTGCTCCTGATTTTTGTGTTCTATCCTTTTATTGGTCTCTGCTTCTTCAAATGAACAGTCAACTTTTCCAGACTTTATAGAGTGGTATTAGCAAGGGAAGGCCTTAGTATGGGGCCACAATGGTACTGACTAGGGATAAGAACATTAAGGCACACAGTAGTACTCGGTCTAGTGGTACAAGGTTTTGTGGATGTGTACTGGCTCCAGATCCAGATGTGTGTTGGTATGGTGACTCAGGAGCTGGGGTCTGTAAGGCAGACAACTACACAGTCCTTGGCAGAGAAAGATGTGAGACTTCAGCAATCATTATGGTGTCTTTAGAGCCAGTGGTAAGTGTGCTTATGTAGCAGGGATGAGGTCTGGCTGCAGGGACATGTGCAGCATTGGAAACCAGGGGTCTTGCACTGATAGCCAATAAGACTTGCATTCACAAGTCCTGTAGGAATATAATAAATAATCAATTATGCAATTCTAAATGGCACAGGAGCATCCCCTTACTGCCATACATATACCCAGGCACAGCACAGAGGACTCAGAAAAAATACCCATCTCCCAGTTTCTTCCTAGAAGGGGCTAATTATATGCTTTCCCCACTGCTACATAAAGGTCCCATTAGCATGCATCAAAGTGTTGGTTACAAACCTCCCTTTTGGGACACTGACAAGTCTTGGCACATCCTATTTATTACTGCAATTCACTAATAATAGAGAACATAGGCATCTTGGGTAATCACAAAAGTTTGTGAGAAAACTATGAACTCAATCTAGGCTGACTGATGAGATTCATCTTCTACGAGAGGCTATTTTGTGATGATTAGAAGAGAAGGCTGATTTTTCTAATACATAAAATCAAGGAAAATACACAAAGGAATAGGTTTAAAGATCTTCAAAAGCAGATCTTAATGTAAGAAATAGTTATTTACTTGATAGAGTTCAAAATAATGGTCATAAAGATGCTCACTGAGGTAGAATAGAGCAATACATAAAAAGGTGCAAATTTTAAAAAATATATAGAACATATAACAAAGTACCAAACAAGTCACAGAGCTGAAGGACACAATAACTGAACTGAAAAATTCAACAGTCTAGATCAAGAGGAAAGGATCAACAAACATGAAGTCAGGGCAGTGGAAGTCATCCAATCAGAACAAAAAGAGGGAAGAATGAAAAAGAGTGAAGAGAGCTTAAGGGACTTATGTGATACCATGAAGTGGACAAATATAAGCATTATAGGAGTTCCAGAAAGAGATGAGAGAGATGGACAGAAAATGTCCATGGACAGAAACTTTGGACAGAAATGGACAGAAAACTTAAATAACTTATATATTAAAAATTTCAAAAGTTTACTGAACTCTACCTCGGAAACTAATACACTATGTTTATTGAATAAAAAACAAATGAGGGAGCACTTCTAGAAAGAAAAAAAAAATATATTAAGAGAAGCAAAGCATCTTAACCTACCAAGACAAAAGGAACTTGTTCAATATAAGGGAACCCCTTTAGCTAATTGGCAGATTTTCCAACAGAATTTTGTAGGCCAGGATTGGAATGAATTATTCTAAACGCTGGGGAAAGAAATCCAATCTAAAATACTCTACCTGGCAAGGCTATCCTTCAGAATTAGTGGAGAGTTAAAACATTTTCCAGATGAAAGATGTAGAAGTTCGTCACTACCAGACCAGCTTGATAAAAAAGTACTTAACGAGAGTTCTTGAAGCTAAAACAAAAGGATGTCATGGGTAAATAAGTAACAGGAAAACAAAATTATAAAATTCACTGGTAAAGCTAAATATATAGTTAAATTCAGCATTCTCTAATGTTGTAATGATGGTAGGTAAATAATTTATAACTTTTGTATGAAGATTATTAGATGAAAAATATTAACTACAACTATAATGGAAATACGATGTGAAAATATTTAAATTATATCAAATATATAAATTGTGGAAGGCGGGAGTGAAAACTAGAGCTTCTGTATGTATATGAAGTGAAGGGAAGTAAAATCAGAGTAGAAAAAATTAAATAGATGCTAAAAAGACAATAGGAAAGATCAATAAAAGATAAAAGGACAAATCCTTAATGACTCAAAAGCATAAATAAAGGCATTATAACAAATACCACAAAAATACAAGGGATTATAGGAGACTACTATAAAAAATACACCAACAAATTGGACAACATGGAAGAAATCAAAGTTCTAAAAATATGTAATGAACCAAGACTGAATAAAGAATTAGAAAATCCTCCCAACAAAGAAAAGTCCAGAATTAGAAGGTTTCAATAATGAATTCTACCACACATTTAAAGAACTAAAACCAATTGTTTTGAAACTCCTTCAAAAAGCAGAAGAATGATCAGTTCCAAGCTTACTTTATGAAGCCAGAATTACCTTGACACCAAAGCCGGACAAGGACACTACAAGAAAAAAATATACGTAGGCTAATCAACCTGATGAACATAAGTTCAAAAATCCTCAAATATTACCAGATAGAATTGAATACCTTAAAAGGATCATTCATCATGATCTAGTGCGATTTATTCCAAGAAGGGTAGTTCAGCATATGCAAATTAATAAAGGTGAGACACTATTTACAAAATAAAAAATAAAATATATATGACCATCTCAATAGATGCAGAAAAGAATTTGACAAAATTCAACAGCATTTCATGATAACATATAGCAAACTGGTTATATACCTGAACATAATTAAAGAAACCTATGAGAAGCCCACAACTAACAAAACACTTAAAGGTGCTACACTAAAATTTTTTCCTCTACAGTAAGGAACAAGATAAGGATTCCCATTCTCCCTACGTTTATTCAACATATTAATGGAAATCCTAGCTGAAACAATTAAGCAGGAAATACATCAAAATTCAAAAGACAGAATAAAAGTTCTCTTTACAAATGACATATATAAAACACCTTAAAGCCTGAATTTATTAGTTCCAATAATTTTGTACAAAATCAATGTACAAAAATCACTTGTCTGTACAATTAATTATCAGGAAGAAAAATTAAGAAAACAATCCCATTTAAAAGAGCATCAAGAGGCACCTGGGTGGCATAGTCAGTTAAGCATCTGCCTTCGGCCCAGGTCATGATCTCAGAGTGCTGGGACTGAGCTCTGCATTGGGCTCCCCACTCAACGGGGAGTCTGCTTCTCCCTCTGCCTCACCTGCTGTTTGTGTTCTATCTCTCCCAAATAAATCTTTAATATAAAATAGCATCAAAATACAACACATAGGAAAAATTTAATCAAGGAGGTGAAAAATCTGTACACTGAAAATAAGATACACAAATGGAGAGAGATCCTAGGTTTATAGATTGGAAGAGTATTGTTAAAATGTTCATCTTTCCCAAAGTAATGTATACATTTCATGCAATCCCTAATTAAAATTACAATGGCATTTTTTCACAGAAAATAGAACAATTTATATGAAATTAAAAAATAAAATTCAGAATAGTCAAAACAATTTTGAGAAAGAACAAAGCTAGAGACCTTATATTTCCTGATTTCAAACTGTATTACAAAGCTATAGTAATAAAAATATGATATTGGGTAAAAACAGACACATAGATCAATAGAACAAAGCTCAGAAGCAAGACCACACATATGACCAATCAATTTACAGCAAAGAAGCCAAGAATATACAACAGGGAAAGGACAGTATCTTCAATAAACAGTGCTTGGAAGACTAGATATCCACATGCACAATAATGAAACTGTACTCCCAGCTAACCGTATATGCAGAAATCAACTCAAAATGGATTGAAGACTCAAATGTAAGTGCTAAAACTGTAAAAATTTCTAGGGGGAGAAAAAAAAAAAAAAGGTAAGCTCCTTGACTTTGGTCTTGGAAATAATTGTTTTAGATTTAACACCAAAAGCAAAGACAACAAAAACAAAAATAAACAATTGGGACTACATCAAACTAAAAAGCTTTTACTCAGTAAAGGATACCGCCAATAAAATGAAAAGGTCAACTTATGCAATAGGAGAAGTGTAAATCACATACAATAAGAGGTCAATACCCAAAATATATGAGGAACTCCTACAACTCGATAGCAATAAACAAAAATAAATGACCCAATTTAAAAATGGGCATAGGACCTGAATTGACATGTTTCCAAAGAAAACATACAAGTGGCCAATAGATCCATGAAAAGGTGTTCATCACTAATCATCAAGAAAATATAAATCAAAACCACAAGGAGATATCACCTCACACTAGTCAGAATGGCTAGTATCAAAAGAGATACTAAATGCTGATGAAGATGTGAAGAAGAGGGAACCTTTATATACTGTTGGTGGGAATGTAAAATGGTAAAACCACTATGGTAAACAGCATGCAGTTTCCTCAGGAAAATTTTCAAAAACAGAACTAAGATCCAGCAATCCCACTTCTAGGTGTATATTCAAAGGAAACAAAGCCATTATCTCCAAGAGATTATCTGTACCCTCCCTTTTATTTCGGCATTAATCATGGTAACCAATGTATGGAAACAACTTAAGTGTCTATCAATGGATGAATGGATAAAGAAATTATGGTATAGAGCCTTAAAAAAGAAAATCCTATCATTTGCAACAACATGCATGAACCTTGAGGGCAGTATGCTAAGTGAAATAAGCCGGATAAAGATAGATACTTCATGGTACCACTTTTATGTGTGAAATAAACAAACCCGATTGCAAAGAGGGTAAAAGTGATTCCCGGGGGTTGGGGGTGGAGGAAATGCGGAAAGTCTGGTAAAAGAGTATAAGCTTTCAGTTACAAGATGAATAAGGTCTAAATTTCTATTGTATAACATGGTGTGTTTCCAGTTGATAGCAAATATCAATTATACAATACAGGGTTAATTGAAATTTGCTAAGAGAGTAGAACTTAAATATTCTCACCAAAAAAGGGAAGAAACAAGAGGTCATGGATGTGTTAACTCAGTTGGAGGAATCCTTTTCACAATGTATGCACACATATATCAAGTCATCATGTTGTACACTTTAAATCTTACAGCTTTGTCAATTATACCTGAATAACACTGGACAAAATATCATTCTGAATCTTTTCAGGCAATTCATGTATCTTTATTTCTTAGGGTTGGTTACTAGAATTGTGTTCTTTTGGTGATGTCATGTTTTCCTGCTTTTTTGTTTCTTATAGCCTCGCATCTGTGTATATGCTTTCAAAGGAGCATTCACCTTTTCCATACTTCAGGGAGTGACTTTGGTGGAGAAATATCTTTGCCTGCAGGTGGGCATGATGACCTTGCCTTGGGCAGTTTGTCGAATAAGTCTGGGGCCCAGACATGTGCATAGTGGCTCCAGGTTTTGCAGGGAAGCCTCGAGTGAAAGGGGTACCAGTGGGGGCTTCCGAGAACTGTGTCAACTGGGGTCACCATTGGTGAAGACTGGGAGTCCTCGGTGACAAAGTCTACTATAGTTCTGCTCTCCTTTTGCCCCATGGGGTGGGGAGCAGTAGTAGCCAAAGGAATTCCTCTTGCCCCTGAAAGTCATAGGCCTGGAGGGTAGGGTGAGGCAGGTAAAATGCTTCCTATACTTTCTACGCAGCGGTCTTTGGTTTCTGTGCTCTATGGGGTTGCTGCAACTTCTTCACTGTCATCTAAAGTTTTCCCAGAGTTATTTTCATCTGTGGGTAGTGGTTAAATCATTGTTTTGTGGGATACCAGTGCTGCAATCCCCTAGTCAACTAAGTTGTTGCCATTACTATTCAAAAACTAACGAATACTTTTGAAGACAGTTTAAAGTGGTGTCTGTAGGTGGAGAAGAAATAATAACTTTTAAGGGATTGATCTCTTTTAATAATTAAGATAAAATTAAGGCCTCTTTAAGAAACCCTTTGAAGAAAAAAAAAAGCTGAAAACAACATAGTAAAAGTAGGCTGTAAAATAATTAAAAAACAAAAACTACTCAACTGAGGGGAAAAAAGAAAAAAAAACCTATTCAATATGAATTTAATTGAATCAATACCTTGAGAATTTATCCTGGTTACCTGGTAATTTGGTGGGAAAGTTGATCTTGACTGGATAGAAACACGAACTACCCAAAGTAATAGCTTTAGGGCTTTTGCTTTTGTTCTGAACTACAGGTAAAATGAGGATTGAAGGGTTTGTGCTTTAAAGAGTATGACTATTCTATATAAGTCAACTCTCCACAGATTTATTAAAAAACAGGAAAAAGTGAGTTCCGAAGCAGATTTAATTAAAACTCAGCTAGTCATTAAACACGTGATAAAGCCCCCCCCCCTCAGAGATCTAAGATAGTTTACTATTTTCTTAAGAATACTTTAACATTAATCAACGTCATTTTTTACATAGGTCAAAAAATTTCTGTATAATGGTTTTTAAAGTAGGAAATTGCCAAAATTCTACTGTATTGACCTATAAAAGTGGCAGTTTTATATTTTAACCTAATGGATGAAATGTGGATTTTATGTTTTAACAGGTCATCTTCCTCTTATCATCTGGCAGTATAATTCATTAAGCTACCACTAACATAAAGGGCAGAAAAATACCGAGGTCAGAATAAAACATACTTTAAAGCTGTGCTCCTCCCCATTTTTTACAGTTGATGTCCCGCAGAACAGAACATTTATTGATTTTGGCCACACTGGCTAATATCTCTCTTTGCATGTCTCCTGCTATCTCCCTCTCCCATTCTTTCCCCCTACTTCTGACTTGCTAAATGCAGGAAGCTACGACATTCAGCTGATTTCATATAGGTGTAATGTTACATTGTATGTGTAAATTCTAAAAGTTCTAAACAGATATTTATTTAACATGCTTTAAAATATTATGAGTTGTAACATGCACATTAGGAATTAATAAAGACCATTTATAACTGTACTTATGAAATGGTTTTTTTAAAACCTATTTTTAAATAGATGTAATATAGCGCAGATTTCTAGAATAGAAACTTCTGCCTCCAACTGTTCATGTGATAAATTAGGAATGATACATTTCCTCAATATATAATAGGGTAAAGCTTAAGAGGCTATTAGAAAGAATATGGCCTTATCTTTAATATACTTTCATATTAAAATTTTGGATTAAATGAAGCCAATTTTGGATTAAATGAAGCCAAAGAAAGTTATTTTAGATTACAAACATATTTTCCTTGTCTGACAACCCATGATATTTTCTTCAATACACATTTCAAAGTCTTTCTCATTCAGTATCCATGCTAACTAAAGTAGAAGAAATGGCAAAACGAAAATCCAGGAAAATTACCGCATTTACAAGTCTAAATTTTCAGACTTGTTGAAGATGTCGGAAATCAGCAATACCAAGGGGCCTAGATTAAAAACTACTACTACTAATAATAGTAGCAAAAATTTAAAAAAAGTAACTTCTCTCTCTAGCCAAAGGAACAGAAAAGAAAAGCTTTTAGAAAATAACCACTTTTACTCCAAACACCTATGGCCCTACTCCCACCAAATGCCAGCAAAGGCTAAACGGGGAGCCAAGGTTTCCACAGTTGCTAGGGTATAAGAAGGCATTGTGAATTCCCCACCCAGGTGGGGTCAAAGGAGTCCAAGTAGAGACGGAGGACTTTTATCTCTCCTGGGCTATAACAAGACTTTCCCCCTCACAGAGGTCAATAAAGACCATGTCGAGAGCTTGGATCCCTACCCCCACCCAACAGAAGACAACCCTTCTTTTCTCCAGCAGTGTTGTCAGAAAAGGCCTGGTTCAGAGACAGGATTTTGACCACCATGTAACAGGAATGAGCTTCTTATTCCCACAGTGTTAGTGGAAGCCACACGGGGAACCTGAACTTCTACAGTCCCTAGTAGTAATGAAGTGGTGCACACCCTTCCCTTGCCAGAGCATGGTCAGGGATCCAAAGTCTCATATATACAAAATATCCAGCTTACTATCAAAATTCTCTGGTCATATCGGGACCAAAGATTTCAAGCTGAAGGAAAAAGACAAATACCAATGCTAAAATGACTTGAGAGGTTAAAATGCTCTGACAAGGAATTTAAAGCAGCCATAATAATGTTTCAACAATAATTACAAAAGTAGTCTCTTCAAAAAAAAAAAAAAGTTTCTCTTTAGAGAAACAGAAGATCTCAGCAAAGATTGAGGATAATGAACCAAATGGAAATGTTAGAAATGAAAAACACAATACCTGAATAAAAACCTTGAGTGGCTGGGATCAACAGCAGCATGAAGGGGGCAGAGGAAAGAATTCGTGTACTGTAAGACAGAATAATAGAAATGAACTAAACAGCAAGAAAATCGTTGAAAAAAAATTAAAAGCTTCAGAGATCTGAAAGACCAGTTAAAAATTTTAACTATTCATGTCATTAGCATTCCAGGAGAGAACACAGATGATAGAGCTACAAAAAAAAAAAAAAAAAAAAAGGTAGTCAAATAAATAATAGCTGGGAATTTTTGTATTTGTCAAACTATAGAAATCTAGAGATTCAAAAATTAGAGTAAACTACAAGCAAAATGAACCCCCAAAAATCCACACTAAGACACATCCTAAACTTCTGAAACTTAAAGAAAAAGGAAAAAAATCTTGAAAGCAGTGTGAGAGAAATTTTGCCTATGGGGAAAAACAATTTTAATGACATCAGATTTCTCATCAGAAACCATAGAGCCCAGAAAATGGTGACAGAATATTTTTCAAGTGCTAAAAGAAAAGATCTGTCACATCATATCCTTCAGAAATGAAGATGAAAAAAGACATTTTCAGATGAAGGAAAACTAAGAGAATTGGTCGTCATCTGACTTACCCTAAAAGAATAGCTAAGGTAATATGGGTAAAGAGAAAGGAAACCCTAAAAAAAAAAAAAAAATGAATTTCAGACATCAGGAAGTACAGAAGTGGAAAGGTTGAAAGTTTATTTTCTTTCACTGAAAGAAACATGTCAGAGAAAAAGAGAAATGTAGCTTCCTAAAGGTGGTTTTTCAAAATTCTAACACCTTTTCTCTAGATATTATATTTGCATGATTCTATTGTTTTTTTTGTTTTGAATCTTATTTTTCATCTTCTTATAGATTTTTTCAAGGAATATATTTTGTTTTTAAAATCAGGCAAAATAGTAAAGCTCTTTTCATTTTGAAAAACAAAAGAAAAATCCTATATAATAATGAGCAGCATTATTACATCTAATTCAAATACTGACACCTTTGGGAATATTTTATACCATTCCATCATAGTGTTGACTTCTGAGAGGCAAAGGAGACAGAGCACATAAAAAAGGAAAATTAAGACGTGATTACACTGCAGACAACATATATTAGATTCTTGTGCTATAAAACAATTCATGTACACGATGTCCTAAAAGGGGCACATGTATTTGTCATAGAAATAATTTTGCCTTTAGTGACAAGTATCTATATATACACAAAATTGTTTTGGGATTTAGGTGCAAAAACCTAAACACTTTTTTTTTTTTTTTATAATGACACTGTAATGGGGCAGAATCAATGAAATAAAACATAATAAAAAATAGTTGGATTTATAGAACAGATTTATATTTTGCCTACCTAGAGTAAACATCTATGCTGATTTGCTCAGCTGATTTGCTCAACCGATTTGCAGGTTTGGGAGTATATATTTTTGTTGTTATGCTGTGTGTCATAGTAGAAAACCTATCATACCATCTATACGCTTTTGGGAAATGTATTACATCTTAACCTTTAAGTTTCTCTAACTCAGTATCATGATCATAAGACCTAATTTTCAGGATTCAGGTGAACATCAGGATATATCTATGTACTAAAATACTCAGCTTTTTAAAAAATATTAAGTTCTAATATTGACTTTTTTACTTATTCTCATGTTCATGCTAAGAAAAATTATAAATACCAAAAATGTAATTCTGGTGAATTGAAAAGACCTTTTTTAAGAAACTGCAATAAACATAGAAACTGGATTTGCTGAGGTCAGGAATAACTTCATATTTATAATCTTATTTCAAGCACACCAAAAATAATTGACAAAAAAGTTTCACATAATCAGAGTAAATATATATTTAAAAAAATAAAAGTTCCACTATGACTTAGTACAATTCAAATTCTGATAGAATATGCCTTTTTACTTAAGACAAACACTATAAAAATACAGACAAAATATGGGATTACCCATTAATGGTTAAGGGGAAAAAAAAAACACATTTGCCTTGTGGTAAGTTTAGCCAACATGAGTTTCTATGAAAAAACTCTTTGTATTCATTATAAATATACATTTTATATCATGAAAATTTATTAAAGTATATATAAAAACAAAATTTAAAAGAGTTGTTATTTAGAAACATTATCTCCCATTGCGACTTAGAGTTGAATCCAAATAATAAATCTTGAAATTCAAGCCACATTATATGCAACTGAGAATTTTATGCATTAGAAATTAGTTATTTTAGACTAAATCAGATAATCTGGGTTATATTTTGTCTCCAAGACTTACTAGTTGTGTTACCTTGCTCAATATCTCTAAGATTCTGTTTTCTTACTTATATGATTGCTAATATTAACTATTTCTAAGTATTGTCTGAGTACTGAATGAGCTACGTGGGCACTTAGTCTCCAATAAGTGTGTTTGTATTATCATCAATATCATTTTAACTATATTTAGGCATAATTTTCAATCAGGTAAGTAAAACTACTCTAATTTGACAACTTCTCACTCTTTGAAACATTATTGGCCTTTTTAATGAAAAGTACATTGTTTCTTCAGTAATATCACAGACTATGTTACTCACTGTTTTATTATTATTTGACACTGATACTCTATACTTCCTTACAGATCTAAAATTTATTTTATGCCATCTGTAATCACAAAAGTTTTACAAAGAAAAGTTTCTGGCTTATTGATTTTGTTTATATCATGCTCATCTGTCCACTGCTCCCAAGCTAATCTTAATACATTTGGTAATAAAGCTTGACCAAAACTCGTAAAGTTTTTATTTATCTCACATATGTGGGATGATTTTGGTCCCTATGTAATCAGTAATTGATTATTGAATGATAAGAGTGTTTTATTTAAATGGTTTATACATTCAGTATCTTTTTAAAAGTTCAAAATTTATTTGACTTCAAAGTTACATAAAATGGATTACAGACTTGTTTTAATTTTCAGTTATTTTCATGTAATTGCACATTTCTTCATATATTTAACATTTGAATAATAAATGTGAACTAATATACTATGCACAATAAATAAATCTAATATAACCAAGCAGCTTTAAGAGAATGAAACAACTATCTTAAATGATAATCCATTTTACATAGAAATGAATAGTTTTGGCACCCAGTTAACTTACCTCAAAAATAATCAGGAATGCTTTGGAATAATCACTTCTAAAATGATACTGTAAGTCAAGAGAATATATTTAATTCACACACATGTAAAGCAACTATGTCTTAATATAATTTTTGTCACTTATGCTCTAATAGAAGTATCATTGGGAGGCAAAGGACTTGGTAATGGGATTATTTCTATGTAACGTCATTGAACTGTTCTAAACCTTACTTTTCTATAAATGGGAAATATTAAAATCTTAATGCCTTCCTTTTCATCATTAGGCAGTGTGTTTGTGTTCATAAGTGTAAATGTACTTGCTAAAATTCATTAATAGCACTGATATTGTAATATTCACTATAGAATGTTTTATATGACTGTTATACTTTCAGTTTATCACCAAGTATAGAGGGTGGAAATTTATAAAAACTTTAAAAATTTGAGGGGCGCCTGAGTGATTCAGTCAGTTCAGCATCTGACTCAGTTTCAGCTCAGGTCATGATCTCAGGATCAGGGGACTGAGCCCCATGTCTGGCTCTGAGGTTAGTGTGGAGTCTTCTTGAGATTCTCTCTCCCTGTGTCCCCCCCACTCATGCTCTTTCTCTCTCTCTCAAATAAATAAATCTTTAATTTTTTTAATCTGATAACTGAATAGAATCTAGTTTATACATTTTTTAGATGATAAGCAATTGTTATACCACTCCATTGTATATTAAATAAGAACTTTGTGTTTTCAGAATCTGGTGTAGTTCCATACACACACACACACACACACACACACACACACACACACACACATTTTATATATATAAATATATATATATATATATATATATATATATAATTTGTGATAAGCTTCTACATAATACAATGAATAGAGCCACTCAAACTTCAAAGTACCTATTGACAAGGATCTAGTGACAGAGAAAGTTTGAGTGTACATGAAAATATAGAAAACATGTAGTACATAATGAAGAACTCAAACAATACATTATATGTTTAAAAAAAAAGATAGCAAGAAGGGAAAAATTAAGGGGGGGAATCAGAGGGGGAGACGAACCATGAGAGACGATGGACTCTGAGAAACAAACTGAGGGTTCTAGAGGGGAGGGGGTGGGGGGATGGGTTAGCCTGGTGATGGGTATTAAAGTGAGCATGTTCTGCGTGGAGCACTGGGTGTTATGCACAAACAATGAATCATGGAACACTATATCAAAAACTAATGATGTAATGTATGGTGATTAACATAAAAAAGGGGAAAATGTATTTGAAATGTGGGGAAGAAAAATGAAAAAATAAATACTAAAGTTAAACTAGAAGAATGTACCAAGGAAATAATTAAAGGCTGATATCTCAGGGCAAAGAGGTCTGATTTTGTGTTTCTTTCAGAAGCTATTCTTGATTTTTCCATATTCACATTAATATGCATACCTCTGACTTCTGTTTTTCTTCTAGTCAGAAAATTTGATTTTTTTTTTCTAAACTTATCTTCTCCTCTTTCCATAGTTATGGTATTCTCCTCCAGAACCCTCAGTCCAAATCTGATTGTGGGCAAAACAGTTTATTATAGTAGCTAATTCAATCCTATGACTTAAGAAGCAATTTATACTGCTTAGTGCCTACACTGCATTTAAGTAGAAGCAAACTCTTCCTTAAACCTACGATGCATTTTAAACATATATTGTAATCCAATTTCTACAATAAATTCTGACAAAGATCCAATATTTTATTTTTGGAAAGTCCTATGTAAGTAGGTATTTTTGCCATTTTTTGACAGTAATTTTTTTAATCTATACATTCGTATAATTATATCCGGAAATTTGTTCATATGAGCTTTCATCACTCTATTGCATTTAACATCTATAGCATCTTTTCCCTTGATAGCCACTTTCTACCCTGCCATTTTTTTTTTAATTTATCTCAGAGGAGTATATTTTATAATTTTAAGGATGTATGTGTGTATATATATAAGGGCTAACTATAACTCTTAGGATCACACATTAACCAACCTCAAAGGAGTTCACAAAGTTTGTTTTGGGGGGGTGGAGTTCAAGAAGTTTATTTTTTTTCCTTAGTTCAACAAAAAGTCTTTTCTGAGTTAATAAAATGAAGCAATACAAAAGAATTAGAAAAATCACCCACTTTTACTACCCAGAATAAGAAATTGCATTCAGCCAGTTTTTAAAGCACTTTTTATATAAATCATATTCACATATCCTTGAAACGCCTACTCCTGCTTTTCATGAACATTGTTCTGTAGTTATTAATACTAGTTATGAATGGTGGTGAAGAATTACATTTCATAGTCTTACTGAATAATATGTTGGAATAAATTGTGTGTTCTGTGAAGCATAAAAGCTACTTGTTTTTATAGCACACTGACTAAAAAGAATTTTAGTCTTATCAGTTCAAGACCACAGAGATGTAAGTTTTATCAAAATTAGGTATCTATTAAATCTGCTTCCTGACAAGATGCATTGGAGGTGTATAAAGTAATTATATCTATATTAGCTCTAGATCCTAAGTGAGGACTGTGTGTGAGACAAGTTTATGAAAGGTCCTGGGAATTTATAAAATTATAATCTACTGAGACTATCATTAACACAGCAATTGCATTCACTGGGTCCTCTGGGAAACAGACACTGAGATGGAGTTAGGAGTGTAAAATGTCTATGGAGGCAAAGATCATGATGCAGACATGACAAATTCTCGGCAACCTAATGGGAGCTTCAGAGCAAAGACTGCCCATTCGAGAAGTCCTGCATTAGGCAAAATGTCCAGACTAGTATATCTAACAGGCTAAGTAATTGGCTGATCTGTCCAGCAACTGGTGATATCTGCACCAGCACACCTCCATGTTTAGCAAAATCCTTCCCTTGTAACCTGTTTTGACAGCAACTACTCCAGTTTTCTGAGGGGAAATTTAGGAGGATGGGTAGTGGGGTAAACTCTAACACTCATCACTGCAGGGAAGCCTGGGCTGTCACTGGTACTTCTTAACCACACCCGCCCCTTCACTAACCTTTCTAAAATTTCTTTTTCCCTTAGGCGGTCATTCATGATGGTTTCAGTGGCTTCCCTGGTGATGTAACTCAAATCCCCATTCCTAAGAGGTCTGGGATCCTGGAAATTATTCTCTTGTCACACTGGATTTTCTGCACTCATACCTGGTTTTCACATTTGGGAAAGAAAAATAACAATAGGTTCCTAGGGAAAGGCTTGACTTCCACACATAATCTTTCTTACCTCAATTATTTAACAGCAAGTAAACAATTGCTCCTCCTGCTGATCAGGGTCAATTATTCCTACTTATAGGATGACTCCTCTTGTCTCTAGGTATCTAGAAAGAAGTCAAAATTGCCCAGGTGAAACCCACGTCTTACAACTTAAAGGATCATTGTATGCTGCTTGGCTAGAGAAGGTTCCATTTTGGAAGACCACTAACCTTGTAATCTCAGAGGTGTGAAGAGGGGAAGTCTAAACCTTCCAGTGGGTCATGGAAGGTCTCAGACACATGCATCTTTTCTACTGAGGACACAAGGCCTTGTAGAGTTCTGTATTCAGTGTGGACACCTCATCTTGGAGGACACTGCCTCAAAGAAGGCACTGTGGCAGCTGCACATGCACTAAGCCATCCACAGCTTTGAGTCATGCTCTAAATTACTTGTCAGGATGTTGAGCTCTGTGTCTCAAGTATGGGAACTAATGTGAATAATCTCTCTCTTATCTAGTCCTATGTTCTAGCTCTCTTGATTAAGCACCCTCAAAAACTAGTTTCGATTTGTTAATGTGAGCTAATTAAAGCTCCTCTGAGGTGCACAGCTAGTTTCTTAATCAGATCCAGTGAATTATACTGGCACTTAACTTTGTTATCCATCCAGCAGCCAGAGAGGTGGCAAGGCAAGTCCTCATGGGTCTCCTGCCTTTTGGGGGAGAGGCTTCTGGAGTGTCCCCTGAATTGTGTATTTTCTCTGGCTCAGAGGAATGCTATCTTTTAACAGGGAGGTCAACTCTTCAGACTTTGAAGTTTCAGAAGGGTCTGGTGAGCCCAAATCCTGAGGGATATGCACTAGATTCCCCATCCCATGTTTTAGAGTCAGTTTATCCAAAAAATCTTGATACAGCAGACTTGCCTCAGTTGAGCATTTAACTGTCTTTGGTTTGTCTTCTCTTCTATGGGAATTAATTATGGCTACTTTGTAAGCTGCCAATGAGTCTTTATTGTTTTCTATTCTTTAAATATTTCCCTCTGCTTTCCATTATCACTCCATCAGGCATCCACACTATTAATAATTAGTCAATTTCATTGTCTTAGCATGCATGACTTCCCTTGAATTTTTCAAAATCCTAAAAACCGCCATGACCAGGGCATTATTTTTCCCCAAACCATTCTCTCAAGTCGCTAAGTCACTACCAGTGAGAATTAAAGCAATTGAGGCACCACTCTGTGCTAAGGATTACCCATGTCTCACAAACTGCCTGTAATGTGGATTTTGTTGTCAGTAAAGTGATAAGTGATGCAGTCCCCAAATCCCACTTCTGGGACTGCTGTGTCATATCCTCCAAAAAGTAAATGCTGACACAATTATGAATGGAAGAAGTCTACTGCAGGATTATGCCTCTGAAAGACAAAGGATAAAGCAGGATTGGTTAGGGAAAACCTAAGATTATGATACAAATGAGTCCTGGCCAACCCAATGGAGAACTTTAAACCAAAGATTAACTGGTAAAGAAGCTGCATGGTAGACAGAAAAGTTCTAGTATTCCTGATCTGCTTAATCATTGGCTGTGATTACCAGGGAAGAGCATCATTTCAGATAGAAAGCCATGCAAGAAAGTGGGTATATGTTACACCTTTTGAGAAGTTGGAAATGTTAAGTTTCTTGGTTTCGTTGTTGAAGGCAATCAGGCAGAAAGCCAACAAGGATGTTAGGGGGTGGCCCTTGAAATCATTAATAGTTGGAGGCTGTCATGTAACTGTAGTTCTTTAACTAGCAAGTATTTTCTTTATAGGATGTCTGAGATGAGCTCACCTCCTCAGCTGACACATCTATGGTCATGAATGAATTGGATGAAACTAGTTAAATGCATTGCACATACAAAACAACTAAGTCATGTGGTATATATTTCACATTATTGTTGAATGCTATTGCATTTGCAATCCAGGTTAACAAAATCCATTAGAAAGTATAATTTTAATCTTATGACTGTATTTCATACCTTTCTATAAATAAACCACAAAGCACAAGAATAATTACCATTTTTATGTGTTTTACAATTCACACAGCACACAGAAACACCTGTGGTTGTTGATTACATAAGGCAAAAGCAGCAAAACTGGTCCTGTATGTTTCAATGTACTTTTTCTAGTATCCTGGAAGCACTTTTGTATGTTTAGACCAATGATTCTATTTAAAAATGTTTCCCAGATCTTCTATCAGCTTGAAACTGATTATAAACTTGAAATAACTCATATGTTAAATTTAGTATCATTTGCAAGCTATAACTGAAAGCAAGCATTGACTTTAATAATTTTAATTCATTTTAGCAAGCAATTTTCCAGTTTTTTAGCAATAATGTGTTGAATATTTAAATGAAATTACTGTCTTCAATGAGATTCCATTCTAAGTCCTGTAAGAAAGGCACTGACAGCTATGAGGCTTCACCCAGAGACCTTAGGTGTCTGGGGAGGTGAGAAAAGTTTGACAGAAGAGGTGAGATTTGGGGAAAGAAAGACTATATTAGATTTTAATAGGAATACTGGCATCTCTCACTTCATTGAGCTTTGTGGCAACCCTACATCAAGTAAGTCTATGGACACCATTTTTCTAATAGTAATGTCTAATTGCTAATTCCTGCAGTATTTCAACATTTTTCATTCTATTTGTTGTGATGACCTATGACCAGTGATGTTACTGTTGTGATTATTTTAGGGTACCACCAACCATGCCCATATAAGATGGTGAACTTAAGGTATGTGCTCTGACTCCTCCACTGACCCATTTCCCTCTGTCTCTCCTCAGGCCCCCCTATTCCCTGAGACACAACAATATTGAAATTAGGCCACTTAATAACCCTATAATGGACTCTAAGTGTTCAAGTAAAAGGAAGAGTCACATCTCTCTCTTTTTTTTAAAGATTTTATTTAATAGAGCACAAGCAGGGGGGTGGGCAAAGGAAGAAGCAGACTCCCCACTGAGCAGCGAGCCCTGTTGTGGGGCTCGATCCCAGGACCTTGGGATCATGACCTGAGCTGAAGGCAGATGTTTAACCGACCGAGCCACTCAGGCACTACTTTCTCACCTAAGACAAAAGCTGGAATGATTAAGTTTGGTGAGGAAGGCATGTCAAAAGCTGAGATAGGCTGAAAGGTAGGCCTCTTGCCCCAGTTTGCCAAGGTGCAAAGGAAAAGTTCTTGAAGGAAATTAAAAGTGCTACTCCAGTGAACACACAAATGATGAGAAAGCAAAACCACCTTATTGCTAGTACAGAGAAAGTTATAGCAGTCTGAATAGATCAAACTAGTTACAACATTCCCTTAAACCAAAGCCTAATCCATAGCAAGGCCTTAATTCTCTTCAGTTCTATGAAGGCTGAGAGAGACGAGGAAACTGCGGAAGTAAAGTTTGGTTCATGAGGCTTAAGGAAAGAAGCTCTCTTGGGTGCCTGGGTGGCTCAGTGGGTTAAGCGTCTGCCTTCGGCTCAGGTCATGATCCCAGGGTCCTGGGATTGAACTCTGCATTGGGCTCCCTATTTAGTGGGGAGGCTGCTTTTCCCTCTTCCTCTGCCTGCAGCCTCCCCCTGCTTATGCTCTGTCAAATAAATAAATAAAACCTTTAAAAAAGAAAGAAAGAAGCTGTCTCTGTAACATAAAAGCTCAAGGTGCTGCAGCAAATTATCGAGAAGATCTAGCTAAGATAATTATTGAGGGTGGCTAGCCTAAACAACAGACTTTCAATGTAAATGAAACCACCTTATATTGAAAAATGATGTCATCTAGGACTTTAGCTAGAGAGAAGTCTATGCCTGGCTTCAAAGGACAGGCTGACTCTTCTGTTAGGGGCTAAATAGCTGGTGACTCTAAGTTAAAGCTAATGCTCATTTACCACTCAGAATCCTAGAGCTCCTAAGATTTATGTTAAATCTACTCTCTATTCTACAGATGGAAAAACAAAGCCTGGATGGCAGTACATGTGTTTACAACATGGATGACTGAATATTTTAAGCCCACTGTTGAGACCTATTGCTCAGGAGAAAAAGATTCCTTTCAAAATACTAGTGCTCACTGACAATGCACCTGGTCACCAAGAGCTCTGACTGAGATGCACAATGAGATTAATGTTTTCAGTCTGCTAACAGAACATCCTTGACACAGCCCATGGATCAAAGAGTAATTTTGACTTTCAAGTTTCATTGTTTAAGGAATATATTTTATAAGGCTATACGTGATCCCTCTGATGGATCTGGGAAAAATAAATTGAAAACTTTCTGGAAAGGAATTGCTTCTCGGCCTTTTGGCTGATATCAGGTGAAAACTTTCTGGAAAGGATTCACTATTCTGGATGCCATTTTAAGAACATTCATGATTCATGGAAAGTAGTCAAAATATGAATATAAACAGGAGTTTGGAGGAAGTTGATTTTAACCCTCATGGAGGACTTTGAGGGGTTCAAGACTCCGGGGGGAGAAAGAGTAACTACAGATGTGGAAATAGCAAGAGAAGTAGAATTAGAACTGGATCCTGAAGATGTGACTGAATTCCTGCAATCTCAGGATAAAACTTTTAACAGATGAGCTGCTTCTTACCGATGAACAAAATGGTTTGTTTTTTGAGAGGAAATCTATTCATGGTGAAGATGCTGTGAAGATTGTTGAATATTACATAAACTTAGTTGACAAAGCAGCAGCAGAGTTTGAGAGAGCTATCTCCAATTTTGGAAGAAGTTCCAATGTGGTTAAATGCTATCAAATAACATCACACACTACAGAGAAAACATTCATGAAAGAAAGAGTCAACTGATGTGGCTAACTTCATTGCTGTCTTAAGAAATTAAACAGCCACCTCAGCCTTCAGCAACTACCACCCTGATCAGTCAGCAGCCACCCACATGGAGACAAGACCCTCCACTAGCAAAAAAAATAAAATAAAAAATTACAACTTACTGAAAGCTCAGATGATTAAACAGTTTTGAGCTAAGCATCTTTCCAGAGGGTGCATTTGAAATCATGCCTCTTTGTTACAAGTACATAATCCAAGGCAGAGCTTCTTAAAAAAATGTTTTGAAAGGGACCGGATTTAAGTGCTTTTAAACCCAAGTTGTAACACTATCTGGGTACAGTATGAACACATAAAGAACTACTATGTTCCCTCACTTAGGTATTTTAGAGTCATTTAACAGAATAAATGCTAAATATTGGAGCTAAATTAGAGGAGACATCTAGGAGTAGATAATAAAGCTAAGAGAATATTATTCATTTAAAATTGGAGTGCAATATAAAAACAGGGAAACAAGTTGTTTATGCCAGAGGAAAAAAAACATACAAGTAAGAACCAGCAGGAAGAAGTAAATTATGAGAGTTCAAAAAATTTACTAATAAAAAATTTACCACTGTTATTATATATATGGTTAAAGTCTATTACTTATTGGTTTTAAAATATGGTTTCCACAGAAACTTAAAATTTCTACTGTATTGGCATTAGAAGTAATGAAAGAGTTTGGACAGTCTAAAGATGGAAAGAGCACAAAAGCTAGGGAAGGAGGGTATTTATAAGATCTTAAGTCTGTTGGTGATAAGGTCAAACTTAATTTTAGAATTTTGAAGTACTTTACCAATTTTCCAAAGAAAATATTTTTTATAGTGTTATTACTTTGTTCCTTTATTCATGATTGAAATAAGATTCATCCATTTGCCTCTGCCACTCAAGGCACCACTGATCACACCCTTATATTTTCCAGAAATAAAGAGACTATCTTAAAGGAACTTTTAAAAATCTTCACTATAATTGCCCTGACATTTCAACTATTTTAGGATAAATAGAAAGCTTAAACAGGTTAGTCAATCTTAGTTCTACATAGAAAATAGAATAAAACAAAAACAATGGTGCTATGACAGCAATGTTTTACTGAAGATGGTTTTAATTTCCACTATTTAATGTTTAATGTGGTGTGTCATTGTAGGCATCTTAAAATTATAGCCTATTCTTTGTTCTTCAAATAAAGAAGTCATGTATGTTAAAACTTGGCCACAACAATCACACAATTAGAAAATAGTATGAGAACAGAATTTTTGCTGCATCCTACCCACTGGATCCTGGCTACAGGTGTACCCTGTCATTCTGGGCTCATTCTACTGTATCAATTCTGCCCCCTCTACATTCCCTGGGCCCAAATCACAGCATGGACCCTACAGACATAGACCCTGTTTCCACGGGTGATCTCCTCGTGCTCACATCTCAGACACTGGCACCACTGCCTCAGCAACTGTGCCTGTGTCCCAGGTGCCTAGGAAGTTCTGCACAGTCCTGATCCCAGGACCCAGCACCACTACTGCTCTGAGTGCTAATGCACCAGACCATACAGCTGGAGGAATCCCCTGAACAAGAAAGTCCCCCCACAAGCAAAATGGAGAATAGAGGGACCCAAGCAGCCTTTACCAACAAGGACCCCCAAAAGGCCAAGCCATCCCTTTACTGCAGCCACCTGCATCCTTGGTCACCAAGAACACCAATAGTGACCACAAATGAAGGAACTAAGACTACACCACTGTACCTTCCCCACAGTCAGAGATGCTGCATCCCATCCAGACAGTGCCTCTGTAGCCATGAGTAGGTGAAACTCAATCCACACTAAAACAAGTTCAAAAAGAGTAGAAGATGGGACTACTTCCTCAGTATCAGCCATATCAACTCAAAACCACTGGAAACATGAGAAAATATGACACCACCAAAGAAATAAAATAATTTTTAGTAACTGACCTCAAAGAATGGAAAGGTACAAATGTACATAAAGAATTCAAAATAATTTTAAGGAAGCTCAGAGAGATTCAAGAGAACACAGACAACTCAATGAACTCTCCCCCTCACAATAAATAAAGTTTTAAAGAAAGAAAAAGAAAAACAAAGTGGGGCAAGTAAATGTGTAGAGCTTTTGTATACGATTTTTAGCTTAAAATGAACCGTTATGTCTTATTTAAGCCTCATGAAAATTATAGAGCAAAACCTATAGTAGATACACAAAAGACAGAAAAATATCAAAGCATACCACTATAAAAAAAATCAACTTACAGTGACAGAAAAAGATACAAAGGAACTACAGAACAATCTGAAAACAAATTAGTATAAAGTCCTTGTCTATCAACAATTACTCCAAATGTAAATAAATTATCCAGTGAAAAGACACAGAATGGCTTAATAAAAATAAAAAACAAGATCCAACTATATGCTGTCTTTAAGGAACGCACGTCAAAGACACGCATAGTGAAAGTGAAAGAATAATAAGATATTCCCTTCAAAAGAAAAATAAAAGAGCATGGGTAGCTATATTTAAGTCAGAGAACACAGACTGAATCAAAACTTGTAACAAGAGATAAAGAAGGTCATATGAGGACGGGGGGTTGATTCATTAAGAGAATATAACCATTATAAATATGTATATATGCCCAACATTGGAACATCTAAATATTTTAAGCAATTAACAGATCCAAAGACAGAAATAGTTAGCAAGAGACTTCAACATGCCACTTTCAACATTGCAGAGATGATCTAGAAATGAAATCAATAAAGAAATAATGGAATTAAAATATACATTAGACCAAATGGAGCTGACAGACATATACAGAATATCCAATAGCAGCAAAATACTCATTTTTCTCATGTGTACAGGAAATATTCTCCAGAAGAGATATGTTGAGTCACACAAGTCTTAAATTTAAGATTTAAATCATATCAAGTGTCTTTTTAACCACAATGGTATAAAATGAGAAATCTCAGTAACATTAGAAAAGCTGGAAAATTAAATATGTGGAAATGAAACCCATTTCTAAATAACAAATGGATCAAAGAATAAATCAAAAGGAAAATCTAAAATACATCTCAACACAAATGAAATAGACACACAACCTAATAAAACCTATGGGATGCATCAAGGACAGTTTTAAGTGGGAAATTTGCAGTAATAAGCACCTACATTAGTATAGAATTATTGAATCATTATACTGTACCCTGAAACTAACATCACACTGCATGTTGATTATACTTTAATTTAAAAAAATCACAAATGATCTAACTTTACACTCAAGGAACTCTAGGAATAAGGGAGGAAATATAGATTAGAGCAGAAATAAATGAAATGGAGATGAGAAAGAACAGAAAAGATCAATGAAACTAAAAGTAGTATTTTTTTTTTTTGGAAAAATAAAATTGACAAACCCTTAGCTAGACTAAGAAAAAGGAGTGAGGAGTCCAATAAAATCAGAAATGAGGGGTTGAGTGTCTGAATCATGCTTTAGGCTCAGGTCATGATCTCAAGGTCCTGAGATTGAGCCCCTCATTGGGCTCTGCACTCTGCACAGAGTCAGCCTGTCCCTCTCCCTCCTCCTCTGCCCCTCCCCATGCTTGCTTGCTCTCTCTCTCTCAAATAAAATCTTAAAAATCTTAAAAAAATCAGAAATGAAAAAGAAGACATTACAACTGATACCACAGAAATACAGTCTCAAAAGACTATGAATGTCTATATGCCCTAAAGTTTGATAACATGGAACCTGGAACCAGATGGCTTTACTGGTGAATTCTAGCAACATTTAAGGAAGAATCAATACCAATCTTTAGCAAACTCTCTCAAAAAGTTGAGAAGAACTCACACTTCTAAATTCATTTATATGGCCAGTATCGCCCTCATATAAAAGCCAGTAAAAGACAGTTTAAGAAAATTACAGGCCTATATCCCTAATTATCTTAGGTATAAACATATTATATTTATTATATTTATTCAACAAAATACTAGCAAACTGAATCTTAGAGCACATTACAAGGATCACGTGCCATGATCAAGTGGGATTTATCACTGGGATAAAAGGATGGTTCAAGGGGCGCCTGGGTGGCTCAGTCATTAAGCGTCTGCCTTCAGCTCAGGTCATGATCCCAGGGTTCTGGGATCGAGCCCCACATCGGGCTCCCTGCTCTGCGGGAAGCCTGCTTCTCCCTCTCCCGCTCCCCCTGCTTGTGTTCCCTCTCTCGCTATGTCTCTCTCTGTCAAATAAGTAAAATCTTAAAAAAAAAAAAAAGGATGGTTCAATATATACAAAACAGTAAATGTGATATGCCACATTAACTGAATGCAGAAAAATCATATCACCTCAATAGATGCAAATAAGCATTTGACAAAATTCAACATTCTTTCATGATAAAACTTTGCAACATATAAGGTATAGAAAGAATGTATCACAACATGCTAAAGGCCATATATGACAAGCCCATAGCTAAAAGATTTTCCTCAAAGATCAGGAACAAGACAAGGATGCTCACTTTCACCAGTTTTATTAAATATAGTTCTAGAAGTCCTAGCCAGACCTATGAGGCAGAAAAATAAGTGGCATCCAAGTGAGAAGTAAAATGATCTCTGTTTGTAAATGACATGATTTTTTTATATATAGAAAACCTTGAAGCCTCCACCAAAAACTATTAAATTCAGTAAGGTTTCAGTATACAAAAATCAACATACCAAAATAAGCTATATTCTATACAGTAACAGCAAGCTATCTGAAAGAGAAATCAAGAGCACCACTCGATAGCATCAAGAACAATAGAAAACTTAGGAATTAATTAAACAAGGAGGTTAAATATTTGTACACTGAAAACAAGATTTTGATAAAAAACTGAAGACACAAATAAATGAAAAGATATCCCATGCCTTAGATTGGAAGGATTAGTATTTTTTTTTTTTTTTTTAAAGATTTTATTTATTTATTAGAGAGAGACACAGCGAGAGAGGGAACACAAGCAGGGGGGAGTGGGAGGGGGAGAAGCAGGCTTCCTGCCGAGCAGGGAGCCCGATGTGGGACTCGATCCCAGGACCCCGGGACCATGACCTGAGCCGAAGGCAGACGCTTAACGACTGAGCCACCCAGGCACCCGGAAGGATTAGTATTTTTAAAGTCTTTATGACACAAAGTGATTTACACATTCAATACATTCCCTATTAAAATTCCAATGGCATTTTTCACAGAAATAGAAAAACAGTCTAAAATTCATCTGAAACCACCAAAGATCCTAAATAGCTAAAGTGATGCTGAGAAAGAAAAGCAAAGCTGGAGACATTATGCTTCCTGATTTCCAACTATATTGCAAAGCTACTGTAATCAGAGCATTATAAAACTGTCCTGGCATAAAAACAGGCACACAGACCAAGGACAGAATAGAAAGCCAAGAAATAAACCCACACATATATATTCATCTAGTCTTTGACAGGGTGCCAAGAACCCATAATGAAGAAGGGATAGTCTCTTCAATAAACACTGTTGGGAATCTGGATATCCACATGCAAAAGAATGAAACTGGAGCCCTATCTCACATCATTTTCAACAACAAACACCAATCTTGAAATGGATTAAAGACTTAAATGTAAGACCTGAAACCATAAAACTCCCAAAAGAAAACCTATGGTAAAAACTCCCTGACATTGGTCTGGGCAATGACTTTTTTGGATATGTTGCCAAAAATAAAACAAAAGCAAAAATAAACAAATGGGATTATCTCAAACTAAAGCTTCTGCACAGCAAAGAAAACCAACAAAATAAAAAGCTAACCTATGGAATGGGAGAAATGTTTGCAAACCATATAACTGATAAAGGGTTCACAACCAAAATCTTTAAGAAACTCATAATTCAACAGGAAAAAAAAAAGATTTAAAAATGGGCAATGGACATGAATATACATCTTTCCAAAGAAGACATACGAATGGCCAACAAAAAGGAGGGTCTATGAGTAGATGCTCAACAACTATATCAAGGAAATGCAAATCAAAACCATGAGGAAGTACCATTTCATACCTGTTAGGGTAGCTATTATAAAAAAGCTGAAAGATTATCAAGTGTTAGTGAGGATGTTGAGAAAAGGGAACCTTTGTACACCGTAAGAATGTAAATTTATCCCATTTCATGAATGTGATTCTTTATGGAATTACAAATACATGTAAAAAAGAAAGCATGATTCATTTACTCTTTTGAAGATCACTCTTTTTTCTGAATGAACTGAGTGATCAAAAATCACATTTTTATAGAGATATTACCAATAGGTCTAAAACATGTCCTTGCTGTCAGAGTCCTTATAATTTTGTCTTTAGTCTGAGCCTAGTAGTATAATCTTTATGCTATGAAAATGTCCTAATTTGTCTTGCCAATATTCATTCATTAAATTTTGACAGGAATACCTAAGTACCTATTAACCCCAAACTAAATCTGAAAATTCTATACCATACAATGGATTATAATTTCTATAATCTCAACTCCATTGGTTCCTATGTGCTTAATCTCTTTGACCTCTTTGAAATATATTTGTGATGTTTATCTGGGCAATATTCATTAATTTCATAACATAAAGATTATAATACTAGGCTCGGGCCAAAAACAAAATTATAAGAACTCTGATAGCACTATTATCTACAGTTCTAGTGAGAAGAATAAAAATCTGATTTAAATAATGGAAAATACCCATATGGAAATCTTCTGTACTACTGCCATCTGGAGACATTGTCTATGTAAAAGAATAAATTTTTAATTGCATTTAGAATCCTACGTAGCTACGTTCTCTAATGCTTATTTTTATGTCATTAAATATTTAATTTTCACATAAAACACATTTTCCTCATAAACTCCATAGTACCATACTCAACAAGAGTTCTTTTTTGAGATATAAATTTCCTATACCTGTCTATCATAAATTTTCTGTTTTAATGACAGGTTTTTGAATATTATTTGCCATTGTAATTTCTTATGTAAAATACTTGAAAAATTGCTGTGGGTTCTGTTATTGGATTTTGCTATTTGTTGTGTTTAGTTTACTTCCCTGGCAAAAAGTTCTTAAGTATTATTTTTAGAGTAGAAAAAAAAATAAAAAAAATTGGGACTCCAGATTTTAATAGTTTACTGAATTTTTTCAAAGGGAGGAAGGTTTTTGAAAACATACATGTATCATATTCTTCTATACTCCTAATGATAAATTTAGAAAAGATAACTGAGTCATTAGGCTATTTTTCCATTTAAATTCACTTGAGTATTCACTAAAAGTATTTTTGCTCATATACACTTCTAATATATGTTTCAACTTACAAGAGAGGTTTATATTTAAATTGAGAAGAGCAGAAACATTAATATAAATAGAGAAAGGAGATACATAATGGAAAAATGGGAAATAGGCAGATGTCGTTAAGGCATAAAATTCCATATGTGTGTGAGAGAAATCATTGTGTAGCACCAAGCAAAATTGGTCTGTCAATAAAATTAGGTTAGTTTTTTTAGATCTTACATATAAGGGAATCACAAGATCATAGAACTCAGTTTTAGGAGGGATTTTTTTTTTCCTCCTAAAAAATGTTTTTATGAATTTCTTGAAGCTTTTAGAAAGAACAATTTATCTCATAACAGTAGTATCAAAGAAGAACTAAAAGTATGAAAGTTACTTATTGGAATGAGTCATAAATCTCTTTTCAAAACTATTTTTTTTCCTACACTTACCAAGGTTGCTTTAAAACAAAGGTAAAAAGCCATAAAAATATGCAACTATGATTATGTACCATAAAAAGTATGCAATTGGAAAAACAGGTTAAAGAAAAATCATAGAATAATCAAATCATACTCCTCATGCCCTTTTAACATAATGTGCTGTTTTCCCTTACTGCCTAAGCAAGTCTCTTGAACTCCCAGATAAAAAAGTAAGCAATGTGATAGGGATTTATAAACCTCCAGGAAATTGTTTGATTGTATATCAATATTGTATATCAATAAAAGAAATAAGCTCTAGATATTTTACAGACTAGAAATCCAGTTTTCAGGGGTGTTACTGAATAGGTCTTCCAATATGAGACACTACCTAATAGTTAATACAGGCCACAGAAATATCTAGGCTGAAGATCTTAGGGTAAGAAACACATTTGTTATTAATTAAAAGGTAAATTCACCCTGCAGAAAAGGACACTGGAAAACATAAGAAGAATTGATCGTCCAGACTTTATTACATCTAAAACAACATTGAAATGGGCCCATTTTTTTTTTTTTAGGGTTGTATTTTTTTTAAGATTTTATTTATTTATTTGACAGAAAAAGACACAGCAGGAAAGGGAACACAAGCAGTGGGAGAGGGAGAAGCAGGCTTCCCGAGGAGCAGGGAACCCAATGCTGGGCTCCATCCCAGGGTCCTGGGATCATGACCTAAGCCAAAGGCAGACGCTTAACGGCTGAGCCACCCAGACGCCCCTAAGGTTGTAGTATGTTAAGTGCTTTTAGAACAACAAAGTAGAAATTACTTTTGAGAATGTCTAAAATTTAAAAAAAAAGTTATCAAAATTTCCTTATTCAAACTGAAGAAATTTTATGGGACTAAGAAGGTTATATGTTAATATTAGTGGAAAGCTCAACAACAACAGATTGGGATCATGAAGTCCCACAGTATTAACTTAGAGGTCCTCAGATGGTTGCTGATCTTACCTGGGCAAATCAGTGGAATAAGCCTAAAGCAGAATTGAGACTGGAAATAAGAGATCAAATAATAAGAATATCCATGCAAAAATCAGCATCTGATAGAATAGCTATCTAGACCAATTTTTTGTTTGTTTTCCTTCAAGGAAGTGTGTGTTAACATGTGTTCATTAATAAAATATTGACTAAATAAAAGCCAACGCCACATTAAGCTAGGTACTGAGGAGATGATATAAACACAACAGTTTCTGGATTCAAGATAATAATTTATTTTTTTAATTTTTTTATTGTTATGTTAATCACCATACATTATATCATTAGTTTTTGATGTAGTGTTCCATGATTCATTGTTTGTGCATAACACCCACTGCACCACGCAGAATGTGCCCTCTTTAATACCCATCACCAGGCTAACCCATCAAAACACTCTCCTCCCCTCTAGAACCCTCAGTTTGTTTTTCAGAGTCCATCATCTCTCATGATTTGTCTCCCCCTCTGACTTACTCCCCTTCATCCTTCCCCTCCTGCTATCTTCTTCTTCTATTTTTTTTTAACATATGTTGCATTATTTGTTTCAGAAGTACAGATCTGTGATTCCACAGTCTTGCACAATTCACAGCGCTCAACATAGCACATACCCTACCCAATGTCTATCACCCAGCCACCCCATCCCTCCCACCCCCCACCACTGCAGCAACCCTCAGTTTGTTTCCTGAGATTAAGAATTCCTCATATCAGTGAGGTCATATGATACATGTCTTTCTCTGATTGACTTATTTCACTCAGCATAACACCCTCCAGTTCCCTCCATGTCGCTGCAAATGGCAAGATCTCATTCCTTTTGATGGCTGCATAATATTCTATTGTGTATATATACCACTTCTTCTTTATCCATTCATCTGTTGATGGACATCTTGGCTCTTTCCACAGTTTGACTATTGTGGACATTGCTGCTATAAACATTGGGGTGCACGTACCCCTTTGGATCCCTACATTTGCATCTTTGTGGTAAATACCCAGTAGTGCAATTGCTGGATCGTATGGTAGCAATATTTTCAACTGTTTGAGGAACCTCCATACTGTTTTCCAAGGTGGTTGCATTAGCTTGCATTCCCACCAACAGTGTAGGAGTGTTCCCCTATCTCCACATCCCCGCCAACATCTGTCGTTTCCTGACTTGTTAATTTTAGCCATTCTGACTGGTGTGAGGTGGTATCTCATTGAGGTTTTGATTTGGATTTTCCTGATGCCGAGCAATGTTGAGCACTTTTTCGTGTGTCTCTTGGCCATTGGATGTCTTCTTTGGAAAAATCTGTTCATTTCTTCTGCCCATTTCTTGATTGGATTATTTGTTCTTTGGGTGTTGAGTTTGAGAAGTTCTTTATAGATTTTGGATACTAGCCCTTTATCTGATATGTCATTTGCAAATATCTTCTCCCATTCTGTCGGTTGTCTTTTTTTTTTTTTTTGAGCTACTCCTGACCTTCTTTTTTTATTGTTATGTTAATCACCATATATTACATCATTAGTTTTTGGTGCAGTGTTCCATGATTCATTGTTTGTTCATAACACCCAGTGCTCCATGCAGAACGTGCCCTCCTCAATACCCATCACCAGGCTAACCCATCCCCCTACCCCCTCCCCTCTAGAACCCTCAGTTTGTTTTTCAGAGTCCATCATCTCTCATGGTTCGTCTCCCCCTCTGACATACTCCCCTTTTCTTCCTCTCCTGTTATCTTCTTCTTTTTCTTTTTTCTTAAAATATGTTGCGCTATTTGTTTCAGAAGTACAGAACTGTGATTCAACAGTCTTGCACAATTCACAGCGCTCACCGTAGCACATACCCTCCCCAATGTCTATCACCCAGCCACCCCATCCCTCCCACCCCCAACCACTCCAGTAACACTCAGTTTCTTTCCTGAGATTAAGAATTCCTCATATCAGTGAGGTCATGTTGTCGGTTGTCTTTTGGTTTTGTGGACTGTTTCTTTTCCTGTGCAAAAGTTTTTATCTTGATGAAGTCCCAATAGTTCATCTTTGCCCTTGCTTCCCTGGCCTTTGGCGATGTTTCTAGGAAGAAGTGCTGTGGCTGAGGTCGAAGAGGTTGCTACCTGTGTTCTCCTTTAGGATTTTGATGGACTCCTGTCTCACGTTTAGGTCTTTTAACCATTTGGAGTCTATTTTTGTGTGTGGTGTAAGGAAATGGTCCAGTTTCATTCTTCTGCATGTGGCTGTCCAATTTTCCCAACACCATTTGTTGAAGACTGTCTTTTTTCCATTGGACATTCTTTCCTGCTTTGTCAAAGATAAGTTGACCATAGAGTTGAGGGTCCATTTCTGGGCTCTCTATTCTGTTCCATTGACCAATGTGTCTGTTTTTGTGCCAGTACCATACTGTTTTGATGATGACACCTTTGTAATAGAGCTGGAAGTCCGGAATTGTGATGCCGCCAGCTTTGCTTTTCTTTTTCAACATTCTTCTGGCTATTCTGGGTCTCTTCTGGTTCCATACAAATTTTAGGATTATTTGTTCCATTTCATTGAAAAAAGTGGATGGTATTTTGATGGGGATTGCATTGAATGTGTAGATTGCTCTAGGTAGCATTGACATCTTCACAATGTTCTTCCAATCCATGAGCATGGAACGTTTTTCCATTTCTTTGTGTCTTCTTCAATTTCTTTCATGAGTATTTTATAGTTTTCTGAGTACAGATCCTTTGCCTCTTTGGTTAAATTTATTCCTAGGTATCTTATGGTTTTGGGTGCAATTGTAAATGGGATCGACTCCTTGATTTGTCTCTCTTCTGTCTTGTTGTTGGTGTATAGGAATGCCACTGATTTCTGTGCATTGATTTTATATCCTGCTACTTTACTGAATTCCTATATGAGTTCTAGCAGTTTTGGGGTGGAGTCTTTTGGGTTTTCCACATACAGTATCATATCATCTGCAAAGAGTGAGAGTTTGACTTCCTCTTTGCCGATTTGGATGCCTTTGATTTCTTTTTGTTGTCTGATTGCTGTGGCTAGGACTTCCAATACTATGTTGAATAGCAGTGGTGAGAGTGGACATCCCTGCCGTGTTCCTGACCTTAGGGGAAAAGCTCTCAGCTTTTCCCCATTGAGAATGATATTCACTGTAGGTTTTTCATAGATGGCTTTTATAATATTGAGGTATGTACCCTCTATCCCTATACTCTGAAGAGTTTTGATCAAGAAATGATGCTGTACTTTGTCAAATGCTTTTTCCTGCATCTATTGAGAGGATCATATGATTCTTGTTCTTTCTTTTGTTAATGTATTGTATCACGTTGATTGATTTGTGGATGTTGAACCAACCTTGCAGCACAGGGATTAATCCCACTTGGTCATGGTGAATAATCCTTTTAATGTACTGTTGGATCCTATTGGCTAGTATTTTGGTGAGAATTTTTGCATCCATGTTCATCAAGGATATTGGTCTGTAATTCTCCTTTTGGATGGGGTCTTTGTCTGGTTTGGGGATCAAGGTAATGGTGGCCTCATAAAATGAGTTTGGAAGTTTTCCTTCCATTTCTATTTTTTGGAACAGTTTCAGGAGAGTAGGTATTAATTCTTCTTTAAATGTCTGATAGAATTCCCCTGGGAAGCCATGTGGCCCTGGGCTTTTGTTTGTTGGGAGATTTTTGATGACTGCTTCAATTTCCTTAGTGGTTATAGGTCTGTTCAGGTTTTCTATTTCTTCCTGGTTCAGTTTTGGTAGTTGATACATCTCTAGGAATGCACCCATTTCTTCCAGGTTATCTAATTTGCTGGCATAGAGTTGCTCGTAATATGTTCTTATAATTGTTTGTATGTCTTTGGTGTTGGGTGTGATCTCTCCTCTTTCATTCATGATTTTGTTGATTTGGGTCATTTCTCTTTTCTTTTTGATAAGTCTGGCCAGGGGCTTATCAATCTTGTTAATTCTTTCAAAGAACCAGCTCCTAGTTTCGTGGATCTGTTCTACTATTCTTTTGGTTTCTATTTCATTGATTTCTGCTCTGATCTTTATTATTTCTCTTCTCCTGCTGGCTTTAGGCTTTATTTGCTGTTCTTACTCCAGCTCCTTTAGGTGTAGGGTTAGGTTGTGTATTTGAGACCTTTCTTGTTTCTTGAGAAAGGCTTGTATTGCTATATACTTTCCTCTCAGGACTGCCTTTGCTGTATCCCAGTGATTTTGAACAGTCGTGTTTTCCTTTTCATTTGTTTCTATGAATTTTTTAAATTTTTCTTTAATTTCCTGGTTGACCCATTCATTCTTTAGTAGGATGCTCTTTAGCCTCCATGTATTTGAGTTCTTTCCGACTTTCCTCTTGTGATCGAGTTCTAGTTTCAAAGCACTGTGGTCTGAAAATATGCAGGGAATAATCCCAATCTTTGGGTACCGGTTGAGACCTGATTTGTGACCTAGGATGTGATCAGCCTGGAGAAAGTTCCATGGGCACTAGAGAAGAATGCGTATTCCATTGCTTTGGGATGGAATGTTCTGAATATGTCTGTGAAGTCCATTTGGTCCAGTGTGTCATTTAAAGTCTTTATTTCCTTCTTGATCTTTTGCTTAGATGATCTGTCCATTTCAGTCAGGGGGTTGTTGAAGTCCCCCACTATTATTATATTGTTGTCAATGTGTTTCTTTGCTTTTGTTATTAATTGCCTTATATAATGGTTGCTCCCATGTTAGGGGCATAGATATTTACAATTGTTAGATCTTCTTGGTGGATAGACCCTTGAAGTAGGATATAGTGTCCTTCTTCATCTCTTATTACAGTCTTTGTTTTAAAAATCTAATTTGTCTTATATAAGGATTGCCACCCCAGCTTTCTTTTGGTGTCCATTAGCATGGTAAATGGTTTTCCACCCCTTCACTTTCAATCTGGGGGTGTCTTTGGGTCTAAAATGAGTCTCTTGCAGACAGCATATCGATGGGTCTTGTTTTTTAATCCAATCTGATAGCCTGTGTTTTTTGATTGGGGCATTTATCCCATTTACATTCAGGGTAACTCTTGAAAGGTATGAATTTAGTGCCATTGTATTGCCTGTAAGGTGACTGTGACTGTATACTGCCTGTGTCCTTTCTGATCTATGCTGCTTTTAGGCTTTCTCTTTGCTTAGAGGACCCCTTTCAATATTTCTTGTAGGGCTGGTTTCATGTTTGCAAATTCCTTTAGTTTTTATTTGTCCTGGAACCTTTTTATCTCTCCTTCTATTTTCAATGACAGCCTAGCTGGATATAGTATTCTTGGCTGCATATTTTTTCTCGTTTAGTGCTCTGAAGTTATCATGCCAGTCCTTTCTGGCCTGCCAGGTCTCTCTGGATAGGTCTCTTGCCAATCTAATGTTTCTACCATTGTAGGTTACATATCTCTTCTCCCGAGCTGCTTTCAAGATTTGCTCTTTGTCTCTGAGACTCAGAAGTTTTACTATTAGAAGTCAGGGTGTTGACCTATTTTTATTGATTTTGAGAGGGGTTCTCTGTGCCTCCTGGATTTTGATGCCTGTTTCCTTTCTCACATTAGGGAAGTTCTCTGCTATTATTTGCTCCAATATACCTTCTGCCTCTCTCTCTCTTTGTTCTTCTGGGATCCTAATTATTCTAATGTTTTGTCTTATCGTATCACTTATCTCTCGAATTCTGCCCTCGTGATCCTGTAGTTGTTTCTCTCTCTTTTTCTCAGCCTCTTTATTTTCCATCATTTGGTCTTCTATATCGCTGATTCTCTCTTCTGCCTCATTATCCTTGCAGTTAGTGCCCCCATTTTTGACCGCACCTCATTAATAGCCTTTTTGATTTCGACTTGGTTAGATTTTAGTTCTTTTATTTCTCCAGAAAGGGTTTCTCTAATAACTTCCATGCTTTTTTCAAGCCCAGCTAGTATCTTTAAAGTCATGATTCTGAACTCTAGGTCCGACATCGTACTAATATCCGTATTGACTAGGTCCCTGGCAGACGGTACTACCTCTTGTTCTTTTTGCTGAGGTGATTTTTTCATCTTGTCATTTTGTCCAGAGGAGAATAGATGAATGAGAGAACAAAATGCTGACAGGTTAACAACGTCCCCAGCAAATATACTGTATACAAATCAGAAAAGACCTGAAACCAGGGGAAAAGAAAGGGAAAGAAGGAAAAAAAGAAAGAAGGAAAAAAAGAAAGAAGAAAAAAAAGAAAAGAAAAAGATAAAAACAAAAACAGAACAATACAAAAAACAGAATATGATCAAATATGATCTGGTTAGTGCATAGATCAGTGTCACACTAGATTTTTGGCATATTTTGGTCTGTTATAAAAAAGTGCCTCCTAAAATTTTAAGGGAAGAAAGACTTATATATGTACCAAATAAGGGTTGATACAATGAAGGGATGGAAGATGACTGTAAAGATGAAAATTATAAAAGATTTTATAAAAGGAATTGATAAGTTGTTTGAAGAAAGAAAGAAGATTTAAAAAAAGAAAAAAGAAAAAAAATGTGAGAGAATGTGATGAGGCAGGAGACTAGAACAAAGCCATACACTAGTGATTTAGGGTATATTTTGATTTGTTAGAAGAAACTGTATCTCAAAATTTTAAAGAGAACAACTTATATATATATATATATATGCCAAAAATAAGGATAACTACCATGAAGGGATAAAATATGACTCTAAAAATGAAAAATAAAAAATATTTTTTTAAAAAAGGGATTGATGAGATGTTGATTGAAAAAGGGAAAAAGAAAAATGAAAAAAAAAGTTAAAAAAATAACTTTTAAAAACTAATGAATCATGGTAAAAAAAAAAAAGCCATAAATTCTATGTGCAGTATTCCCCTAGCACTGGAGTTCTCCCATTCTCCTTGATCAGTAAACTTGGTCTTGGCTTGGTGGCTGTTCGTGCTGATCTTCTGGGGGAGGGGCCTGTTGCCGTGGTTCCCAAATGTCTTTGCAGGAGGCAGAATTGCCCCGCCCTTGTCGGTCCGGGCTAAGCACGCTGTTCGGGTTTGCTCTCGGGAGCTTTTGTTCCCTGCAAGCTCTCGGTACAGCTTTGGAGGACCAGGGTGAAAATGGTGGTCCCCCAATCTCCACTCGGTGGAGCTGAGAACTCAGGGCCCCGCTCCTCAGTGCTTCCCCAGAGAAAAGCAGTAACTCCCCTCTCCCTGGTCTCCGGCCGCACTCCGTGCTCACCCGGCCTGTGACCGAGCGTTTCTATCTCTGGCACCCGACCCCGTGTGGTGTCTCCAAACCCAGCAGATCCCGGCGGTGCGCTCCCACGCCGCTCCTCCCCAGGGAGGAAGGGGAGTCTCCCTAGCTCTGCCGCTTGTTGGGTCCCTGCTGGAGGAGCAGTGGCCTGACTGGGCCGCGGATCACAGTTTATGGCAACCCTGAGCTGACAGCCTGCGCCTTGGCTCCGTCTCTGCAGCCGGCTTCCCCGCTCCAATACCTGGGAGCTCTGCGGCACTCAGGCACCCCCGGTTTTTCTGTGACCCCAAGGGTCCTGAGACCACACTGTCCCATGGGGGTTCTAACCCCCACTTAGCCACTGGAGTGACATCCCTCAGCGGAGCCGGCTTCTAAAAGTTCCGATTTTGTGCTCCGCGGCTCTATCACTTGCCAGAAGCGGCCAACGGAGACCCCCTCCCCCGCCGTCTATCCTCCCGAATATCGCCTCGGATTCACTTCTCCACACGTCCTACCTTCTAGTAAGTCGTCGCTCCTCTGTTCAGAGAGTTGTTGCTACTCTCTTCTTCAATCTCCTGTTGAGTTCGTAGGTGTTCAGATTGGTTTGATCCCTATTCAGCTGAATCCTGAGACCAGACGAAATCGAGGTCTCCTACTCCTCTGACATCAAGATAGTAATTTCAAAGTGAAAATGCATATGCAATAAATGACAGAATGGAAAAGCCTCATTAATTATGCAAAAATCTTTAATCAATTACCTCTCAGCTTAACCCTGGGTGATTTGAAGGTCAGTTACAAAAAATAAATTATTTTTAAAAAATAATTTTAAGTATACTAAAATGAAATTGAGGAAAAATCTAGTGTCTACATGAGAATAGCAAAATAAACTTATTTTTTGCTGCATAAAAAAGTTAATCTTATACACTGGGATGAATCAGGGTTATTCATTTATATTTGACAACTAGACACCCCAGGTATTGTTTTATTAAACATTGATAATATATCTATAATGTCCTAAACTATGCCTTGTTTATGAAGAAATGAAATTTATTCTTTCTGGAATTTATCCTACTCTAAATGTTTAAGATTTATAACTATTTTATAATTTAAAACTTAGTGGAGGGATTTTTAAATATTCTGATGCTATAAGTATGAAATGAAACATACTGCTTTTGATTTTTGTATTAGGTACAACGCAAATATTAAAAAGCTCATAAATTTCTTAATAAAATTGATCAAAGATAAAATACAGCTTTTTCTAGTCAGTAATTGGAGATTTTATGTAAAAAGTTGATAAACTGAGAGATGGGATCATCTCTCAATTTTTGTCAAACTTTCATAGGGATATCACATATATATATATATATATATATATATACACATACAGCTTTAAAAGTCAACTATCCTAACCAGACAGGTCAAAAATCCTGCCCTATAATGCCCTTCCTAGCCAATATAAAAACAAACATGGTCGTATACGTAAATTAGTATACCAATAAAGTAAAGGAAAGCCATTACACAAAAGAACATAATTGTTCTTGGTAATGAGGACCCAGAAATATCCAATGTGTCATCCTAAAGAAGATACTCTATGAAATTTACCTTTAAAAAACTTTGATACTACAAATAAAATGATTTCTTAACTAGTAAACAATATTTTGCTAAGAATATAAGGGAGCCAGCAAGCCAAACATAAAGATAACAGAGCATTATAAACGTATGATAATAGAAAGCCAAATTAATATTTTACAAATGACAGTGAAAAAGTTGTATATTTAATATAATAGCCCCGTACCAAAGTGATTTTCGTGAAAATAAGAAAAGCCACATATATGAAATGATCAATATGGGTGAAATTTTTATATAAAAAAATAAATTAATGAAAATATAAATCAACAGAAATTTAATTCAGATGGTTGATATAACCCAAATTACACCAAGATGTATAGGACTAGAAAATATAAGATAATTATTTTGGAGTGTTGGGGGGGGATCATAGGATGCACAGAAGATTGCTGTGTAATTATCAAGTCAAATCTAGAATTATACTTTGCATTATTTGAAAATAACATGAAATAGTTTACTTAAAGACGAATTTCTTAAATTTATAAATACATACCATGTTCTAAAAGGAGTTTATGGTTGAACAATATGTACAAAACATATATATAACCATTAGACTAAAGTCTCTACTAAATATCAAAAACAGCTTGAGAGAGATTAGGAAGACAAAATCATGATTATAAACAATAACGTCCATACATAATGCAAATATACTACGTAGGCTAATCTGTGCACTGAATTTTAATTAAAACAAAATATATTTTGGTGGTTGCCTTTGCTTCTAGGATGGGCTCTAGGTAAACATATAATTTTTTTTTTAAGATTTTATTTATTTGAAAGAGAGAGAGTAAGAGAGGGGTGAGACTCCCCACTGAGCAGGGAACCAGACATGGGGCTGGATCCTGGGACTCTGGGATCATGACCTGAGCCGAAGGTAGACTCTTAACCGACTGAGCCACCCAGGCGCCCCAAAACTTGTTATATTAAATAGAAATCTTTCCTTTTGCTATTCCCTCTATCCCCCATTCCTTTAGAGGTATTTAAACCAATCTCATCACAATTTCTCAAGAATTTTACCCTAATATTTTTTCTGTATCTTCTCTCTTCTCCTTAATTAATGCTGTCTTGGTAACACTGCCTAAGAGCTATATCCTTAAAATCTCTATTCACTGCAGTCAAGAAAAAATAATATGAACCTACTGGATGCTTCATATTAGGCTAATCATTATATGTTACATTGCATCTCCCTTAAAATGAAAATACCATGCGTGCATAAAAGTGCTAGAGCTCAAAAGCCCAGACTTTTTTGCACAGTGAAGGGAACCATCAATAAAATGAAAAGGCAACTTACTGAATGGGAAAAGATATTCCCAAATGATAAATCTGAAAGGGGTTAATATTCAAAATATATAAAGAACTTAGACAACTCAACACCAAAAAAAAAACCCCCCAAAAAACAATTAAAAAAGTGGGCAGATGACCTGAAAAGACAATTTTCCAAAGATATACAGATAGCAAACAGACACATGAAGAGATGTTCAACATCACTAATCATAAGGAAAATGCAAATCAAAACCAAATGAGATATCACCTTACAAATGTCAGAATGACTAAAATGAGAAAGACAAGAAATAACAAGTGTTGGCAAGGATGTACAGAAAAAGGAACTCACATGCATTATTGGTGGGAGTGTAAATTGGATGCAGCCGCTATAGAAAACAGAATGGAGTTTCCTCAAAAATTTAAAATAGAAATGCCATCCGATCCAGTAACTCCACTACTGGGTATTTACCCAAAGAATACAGAAACACTAATTCAAAAAGAGATATGTGCCCTTATGTTTATTGCAGCATTATTCAAAATAGCCAAGATATGGAAGCAACCTAAGTGTCCACTGATGGATGAATGGATAAAGAAGATATGGTATATAAATACAATGGAATATTATTCATAAAATGGATGAGATCTTGCCATTTGCAACAACATGGATAGATCTAGAAGGTATTATGCTAAATAAAATAAGTCAGACAAGGACAAATACCGTATTATTCACTTATATGTGGAATCTAGAAAACAAAATATAAACAAAAAAAAAAAAAAGCAGAAACAGACCCATTAATTCAGAGAACAAACTAATGGTTCCCAGAGGGGAGACGGTTGAGGGGATGGACAAATTCAGTAACGGGGAGTGGGAGATACAGTTTTTGGTCATGGAATAAATAAGTCATAGGATAAAAAGTACAGTAAAAGGAATATAGTCAATAATATTTTAGTAGTGTTATATGATGACAGATGGTAGCTACACTTGTGGTGAGCATACATAGCATAATGCATGTACTTGTCAAATCACTATGTCCTCCACCTGAAACTAATATAACACTGATGTCAACTGTACTTCAGTTAAAAAAAAAAAAGGAAGCCCAGCCCTACTAATTATCTGTTTAGTGCATGTGATAAGGGAATTTGAACTGAAACAGTAATTAGAATGTTACTGAATTTTCACTCTAGCACTGATTCTCAACTAAGGTGGCAGGGGCACATGTAATGAAAAATTTTGAAATGAGAAAAACCATGTTTTTGGCTATTAACATGAAGGAAAGAGATCGAATGGCACTTACTGACTTGAAGCCAGTGATGCTGAATGTTTAGCACTGCACAGGACAGAGTTACACAATAAAAAATAAGCCAACATGCCGATATTGACCTTTTGATAAATACTGGAGGAGTGAATAAATACCTTGTATATCATCCTAGGAACCTTAGAAGGGACACTGGGGAAGATGTCGTTGGAGAAGGAAACTTTGCTCCAGATCTACAAATCACAACATAGAGCACAATTTATATTTTCCTCATTTGAAATGTCTCTTCTGACTGCTTCAGAAGCAAAACTCATTTAACATTGTGAAGTAAAGAGTCTCTGGCTTCTTTGCGAGAATAACAGTGAATATATGCTTACGAGTAACGGTTTTAATTGATGCAATGACTTTTAGGAAAATCAAAGCATGTGTGTGTGAAGGGTGTGTTGAGTGCTTTGGGGGTTAGATTTATATTTGTAATGATATTTTCCTTTCCCTAACCTTAAAACTATTTTGCATATACTAGCACACACAGACTAATAAAAAGGCATACTCCAGGAATACTTAGGAGCTGATGGAAGTGAACACAATTTTACATATTCTCCATGAATAAAGCCCTGGGAAATCCATAAATACCTGATATTTAATAAATAACCTTATTTAATATCTTAGTCTTTTATTATATTTAACAGGTCACAAAATCTTTCTTGTAAATAAAAAATATCAATATTTTATAAAGGCTCAAATATATGTTTAAACCCCACCATTTAATGATACAAGTTTATAGAATCTTTGAATTTATGGTCACTGATCACCATACACATATTAATATAACTAAAAAATAAAAGTACATAAAAAAACATATGAAATTCCAGAATGGGCAAGTCTACAGCAACAAAAAAATAGGTCAGTTTTATCTGGAGCTGGGAGTTGGATGGGCCGAGGATGGGGAGAGAATGAGTGTTTATGGATTTCTTTTTGGGGTGAAAATGTTCTAAAATTATGGTCATTGTCGTGAATATACTAAAACCCCCTGAATTTATACTTTAAATGGATGAAATTTATGTTGTATGAATTATATCTCAATAAAGTCTTAAAAAGTATATAAGGAGAATTGATTAAATACTGATACATTGGCATCCAGCTGGGTGATAGGGCTATGGCCCAGGTACAGTACAGTTGGAATGTTCCTTCTATCACTGCTGCTTAGTGGTGATCCTTTCTGCCTCCCAGACTATTTCTATCAAATATGTGAATTTGGTTTCATAAGAAAGCTTCCAGAAGACACCATGAATATCCATACCTTCCACTGACAAGTGAGAACATGGACCAGTGCTTATTCTCACAGCCACTGGACTCTGGGCAGTTTGCTTTTACAACTTTGTGAGGAGCTTTCAGAAACCCCAGTTCAAATGGTGTGCAGCTCAGGGTGGGAGCACTCCTCAATGGGAGCTGGGCCTCCTTGGATTCCCTCCCTCAAACCCAGGGATACCATCTTGGTTGGCCACTGTGCCCTGAAATGAAAGCAAGGAGGACCTAACCACCTCCAAGGTCCCTCTTCCTCCCATTCCTGCCCCATCCTGGCTTTGGTCCATTCGTCCCCTCTGGGAGAGCTCATGGTGGTCCCAGCCTCAGAGAGGGGGGACAGGAAGGGGACAGCTGGTGGTCAAATGGCCGGGTCTCACCCTGCTTCCTCAATATCTGATAGGCCTCTAACCTTGACCTCTAAAGGCTCAATAGCAGACAGGTTTTTATAATTTTGAATTTTTGCAGCTTTAAAACAAATGAATGTTTTAGCTCAATTTTTTAAAAAGTGATCATTCGTATAGTGGAGATACACAATAAGATATTACCACACAAAATCTTCATATTTTCCTACTAACCTTTTACAATGAAATTACATGTATTTAAATTCTAAGTTTACTAAAAATCATTTTAAGCATATCAACGTGAAACCTGTGAAGTGTTCAGTTTTCATGTAAAAAAGGGAAAGTTTTTTTTATTTTGTTACAAGCGACACAAAATAAGCCTAAAAGTTATCATGTACAAAAGACATTTTTGAAAAAAAAGTATTTGATATATGGATATAAAAAAACTGAATTAAAAGAGTCTGGCATATGGTCAATCTTTGATAAAGGAGGCAAGAATATCTTTTCAATAAACAGTGTTGGGAAAACAGGACAACTACATGTAAAAGAATGAAACTGGACTGTTTTCTAACACCATAAAGAATAAACTCAAAATGGATTAAAGATCTAAATGTGAGACCTGAAACCATAAAAATCCTAGAAGAAAGCACAGGCAATTTCCCTGACATTGGCTGTAGCAATATTTTTCTAGATATGTCTCCTAAGGCAAGGGAAATAAAAGTAAAAAAAAAAAAAATTATTGGGACTACATCAAAATAAAACGTTTTTGCACAACAAAGGAAAGAGCGAAACAAAAAGACAACCTACTGAATGGGAGAAGATATTTACAAATGATATATCCAATAAAAGGTTAATATCCAAAATATATAAAGAATTTAGACAACTCAGCACCAAAAAACCCCAGATTAAAAAATGGGCAGAGGACCCTGAGTAGACATTTTTCCAAGATACATACAGATGACAAATGGACACATGAAAAGATGCTCAACATCATTATTCATCAAGGAAATTCAAATCAAAACTACAACGGATATCACCTCACATGTTAGAATGACTAAAATAAAAAACACAAGAAACAACAAGTATTGGTGAAGATCTTGTAGAGAAAAAGAAACCCTTGGGCACTGTTGATGGGAATATAAAGAGGTACAGCCACTATAGGAAACAGTTTGGAGGTTCCTCAAAAAACTAAAACTAATAATATATGTTCCAATAATCCCACTATTGGGTATTTACTAAGGGAAAATGAAAACACTAAAAAGATATATGAACCTGTATGTTCATTGTAGCATTATTTACAGGCCAAGATATGGAAGCAACCCAAGTGTCTACTGATATATGAATGGATAAAGGAGATTTATACACAGACACACAGAAACACACACACACACACACACACAGGAATATTTTGCAGCCATAAAAAAGGATGAGATTGTGCCATCTGAGACAATGTGGATGGACGTAGACAATACTGTGTTAAGTAAAATAAGTCAGAGAAAAACAAATGCCTTATGATTCCACTCATAAATGGAATCCAAAAAGAGAAAAATAAAGAAAAGCAGAACCCGAACTATAAAACAGAACTGATATTTGCCAGAAAGGAAGGAGCGAGGGTTTGGATAAAATGCGTAAAGTAGAGAGGGAGCTACAGACCTCAACTTTATTCCCATGCATAAGTCATGGGAATAAAAAGCAGAACATAAGGAATACAGTCAGTGATATTGTATTAGCAATGTAATGGGATAAAAATGGTAGCTTAACTTATGGAGAACATAGCATAAAGTATAAATTTATCAAATCACTAAGTTGTACATGTGAAGCTAATATAACAGTCTGTTTCAACTATATTCAAACTTAGAAAATAAAAAGGTGTAACTGAACTAGAAGAGCACACAAGACTATATAAACTCAGATTAAGAACAAGACAAATAATATAATTATGAAAGGTATAAAAATGTATGAAATGGAAAAGTTTACGTAAGATCAAAGTTCTTAAGTCAATGAACAGAAAAGACTCAAGCTTCAATATATTAAACAATTATGAATTTCTGATGATGACAGAGAAATTTGAAAAAACAGGTAATAATTTGGAAAAAATACCAACATACTAAAAAAATCAGGGGGTAAAAGAGGGATAGCTGCATAAAGTCACTAAGTATTTTCATTTCTTTAAAAGGTATGCTTTTTATCTTTTCCTTGGTTTCTGTATATATATATATATAAATAGATTCTTAGAAATTTATAGTTTTATTTTTTTAAGATTTTATTTATTTGTGAGAGAGTGCACACAAGCAGGGGGAGGGGCAGGCAGAGGGAGAAGCAGGCTCCCTGCTGAGCAAGGAGCCCCATAAGGGTATAAGGGACTCAATCCCAGGACTTTGGGATCAGGACCTGAGGGGAAGGCAGATGCTCCACCAACTGAGCCACCCAGGTGTCCCAAGTTTATTTTTTAATATCTGCTATGTACAAAGTTAACCCTGTGGCAGAAATTTTATGTAACACTTTTTAATCCTCATTTTCTTAAGAAAGGTAATTTGATAGATAATTGAGGTGGGAGGGTCATAGGCCAAAAAATGAAAGTACACAAGTGTACATATAAAATGTTGATCTGCAGAAGCAAATAGGATAGTTCAATATAAGACAACAGAATGCAACACTGTTAATTATTTTAGTATGTATTAAGATTTATAATACCCAGCGTGAGGATGTCAGGAGACTTCTATTCTCATACCCCATTAGAGTATAATTTGGAGGATGCTATTTGGAAAATGAGGTCAGAATCTGTCAGAATTAAAAGCTGTACTTATTTTCTTTCAGCTCTTCTACCTTTATAAATGTGTCCAATAGAAATGTTGTGGTTGCTTGGGTGGCGCAGTCAGTTAAGCATCTGCCTTCGGCTCAGGTCCTGATCCCAGGGTCCTGGGATCAAGCCCTGCATTCGGCTCCCTGCTCAGTGGGGAGCCTGCTTCTCCCTCTCCCACTGCTGCTCCTCCTGCTTGTGCACTCTCTTTCTCTGTCAAATAAATAAAATCTAAAAAAAAAAAAGGAAAATAGTTGTTGCTAAAAAAAAAGAGAAACATTTGTTGCTTATACTAACAGAAAAAAATATACCCAATATAAATGTACTCTCCGGAAGAATAATTTAATATATACTAATTTCTGCCAATTACTAGCATGTAAACTTGAGCAAGCACTTAACCTGTTTATATTCCAGTTTTCTTTTCTGAAAGATGAGTTAATATTAATAAGAGGAACTCTCATATGTTATTAATATTAAATGAGTTAATATATGTGAAATATTTCACACTTATTAGTGTTCTGCAAATACTACATAGAGCTGAGCCAGCCTTACCTGTAAACATATGGACAATGTGGAGGGAATGATAGAGCAACATGATGGAGGGAAACTGGTCATGAAAGAGCTAATGTACCAGAGGTGACCATGTACCTTGGCCCCCAGTATGTTTTGGGATGTCCTCATTACAGCAGTGTAGCTTTTCCTTTAGTAAAATTACTATCCCATTTTCATGTTTGTTTATGTATGTATGTTTTGTCAGTCAGTGGATAAAATTTTAAAAATCAAACTGCTAATTTTAGTTTCTTCTCAGCAGGAAAACAGTGCTACGGGTAAAAGTGAACTTGAATTTTTAACTCTGTGCATTTTAAGTTTTTTACTTTTTTCTAATATAAAGACCTTTTTTAATAACAAAAACAATGGAAAGAAGAATATAGAATAACATACTAATTGCCCAATTATCTAGAATTTTATAGAACATATCTAATTTTTATAGGAACCATGTAAGTTACAGGCAATGTGTTTTTTGTCTTTTTTTTTTTTTTTTTTACTAATGAGGTTGTGGAGAATCAGAGATTTAACTATTTTAAAATTATTCTGAGAATATATGTTTAAACTGGGTCATAAACATGGGTCACTGAATTTAGGGCTCATCTTCTTTTACTATGCACTAAATTTAAGTTTCCTTTAAATTAACTATGTGTTCTTAACTTAGTGTTAAAAGTCTTTTATGAGGGTCTTTATCTAGTCTCATTTTGTGATAATGTCTTCATTTGCATTATTTAATAAATTTATTAGGACATCTTTATTCAATTTTCATTTTGTACTTGGCACTGTCCTACATCCTTAGAATTCAGACCTAAGTATTAGTACAGTGCGAACTTCTTAAGAGGCTGGGCCTTTGACAGCTCAATAAATTATCAGTCCTAAATTTATAGATACAATGTTACATATGTCTCTACTAACATTATGATGATTCAAATTATCCAAGTTTCAAAATTCCTTAAAAAAAAAAAGACAGCATAAGATTGAATTGGTAAAAGGAGGAAATGGCATCAATAAGCCTAAACTAAGGAAAATTGCTTAGAACATTTTGAAAACACACATTTCTCTTCCTCTACCATTGGAGCATTCTGCTAATGCTGGACATTTCTGGAGAACCAACAAACGACATTAGTGCTTCATTTAAAAATCAATATCCACGTTCATTTTATGAATTTCAATGGTTTTTAGGAACCATTGTAAAAGCTAATTCCTCAGATGTGCTCCTGAAGATAGTGCTGACAATGGAACTGAGCTATCAACGCCAAGTGACAACAATGTCTGATCTTATTTTATATCCTCAAATTATACAAAAGAAGAGAAGGCAGAGAACAAAAAAGTGGTATGTGTTAACCAGAAATTGTTTTGCAATTTTGATTTTCATTTAGTTCATTCCATACCAGCCATTATTGTAAAAGTAAGTACTGGATCATTACATTTGGAAATGTTAAGAAAGTTATTAACATTCCATGACATAACATGGGGAAGTATTTTTGAAGCTTTTTAAAATTTGCAGCTTTGGGCCAACATCAGAAGAGTTTACACTTCTCATACTCATCTAAAATCTAAAGAAGGCTTGTATGCTTCCATGAGGATCATATTATTAAGTTCAGGAAATGATTTCTCCTCATAGTCACAGCAGTACAATTAGATGAAATGCATAGGAACGCATTCTGAGACCTCTCAGCCTCACCAGTAATCCAATCACTGAACAGTATGCAAATGACCTAACAGGAATACAATCAGAACTACAAGAGCAACTAATTTCCATTTCTATTACTGCTTAATGAGATTGTGCTGTAATTTTAAGGCAGTGGAAACCTCCAGGAAGGGTTTTTCTTTTTCTTCTTCTTCTTCTTCTTCTTCTTCTTCTTCTTCTTCATTTCTTTTTGCTTTACTGCAACTACTTCCTCCAATTAGACCAAGTGAGAAATTATTGCCTTATCTGATTCCAGGACACAAAATGTTTCTAACATAAGTTTTTCTCCTTACGAGTGTGTTTTGAAGTTTGCTAACATAAGAATTAAAAAGTAAGTGTAGCGATAACAATCTTGATTTTCTTCATTGTACTTATAAGTGTGATATTTAACAATCCAAATTCTATGAGACCTCCTTGTTCTATATCCTGTCACCTAGACTGTCAACTCTTCTAAGATTAAAATACCTTCCAGAGAAAGTTATTTCTTAGGCACTGAAATTCAGTGTGTAGAAAAGTTCTTTCCAGGTATTTTAGTTAAGGCTAGTACAGGACACAATCATGAAAATCACTTAACATTTGAAGTGAAAGGACACTTAGAAATTATATCCACTCACCATATTTCTCCTTCATTCTACAAATGAGATGCAAAATGTTTAAAATTATCTACCCAATGGTTCAGAGAGCTGCTGATGGATCTACCTATCATGTCTCCTGACTTGGAGTTAATTAGGTTTGCATTTCTGTTTTCTTCTCTAACTTCCATTCTTTTTCCTTCCTTGCATTATGACTCCATAGTATTAATAGTTACTAAAGTATTTAATCTCTATGAATTTATGCTATATGAATTATGCTTAGTGTTTTTTCTATTTTTAATCCTTAAAACAGCCAGTGGAATAGGTGCAATTATTTACCCCTTTTTGTAGATAATACAATCTGAAAAGTTTAAGGGACTTTCCTAAAGTTGTTCAGTAAATATGTTATCAGGAAAATAAACACATATCTGTATGACCCAAGGCCAAAGCTTTTAAGCACAACTGGAAATTACTCCAGTAATATTCCATGTGCTTACATTGCTCTATCTCCTGGATCCAGATATTTCACTTCCCTGTAAGGGTCACCTAACACTAACTTTTAAAAGTATTATTATTAACTAATTCACCATAAGGAATGATGAATGATGGTAACAATGTATTATCTTTCTGGGGATATTTGATTTTTATCAAAGGGACAATGTTATAAGCCAAAAACTTAAAATTTTAGTGTTAGAAATTCACCCTTCAGTGACTGGTTGTTAAAAAAAAAAAAAAGACTTAGGGTCAAGAGAACCTTTGCTGTGTCCTTGATTTATTGCCTCTCCTGGAGTATGATGAAAAGAGACCACGTTTTAGAAATATAGTTTATTTTCCAAAATCATTGGATGGAGGATTTGGGGAAGCTTATATTTTTGAGCCTCAATTTTCTTTGGAAAAAGTTTGGACATAATAATGCACCCAATGTATAGAATTATTAAATTATATTTTACAACCATTTTATTCATTGGGGAGATTAGAGATACAATGAATAACTTAATTTTCTAAATTTAAAGGGCTTGTTTTTTACATAAGTCATAGATTTTTAGAGAAAACTAGACAATCTCTATGGTCTAGTGATATTGAAATTTTTCCTTTAAGGTGATTTGATGATGCAGTGGGAATGGAAGATGGATAGGGGGTCTGGAATGGCTCTCCCATCTCCATCCACACATCACTCAGTTAATCTCCGATTTTATATAATAAACATGTATTTCATTCTTACATTAGATTTCACTTTAAGAATGAAACCCATGGCTAAAAATAACTTGAAATTCATTAATTTTGTACAAATCCTTTACAGGTAAGCAAAATACCTTTAATAATTTTTTACACCCTATAATATACTCTATTGTACAAAATACATGTTTCAACAAAACTGTTCAAATCAGTCTATGTTATCAGTTTTGTAACCATGATTTTTGTATAAGATATTTTATAGGAACTTATTCTCAATATTGTTTAAAATGTGTTAAGTTCAGTACACGGTTTTGTAAACTCCAAAAAATATATACCTTTTTTTCTCGCAATAATGTATGTAGTTTTTTCTCTTTTAAAAAGAAAACTCTCAAAAATATCTAATAGCTATTCATGATTTTCACTACAGAGCCCTTTAATCTTTCTACCTGAAGTGGCTTACTGTATTTTAATCATTGTTTATTTTAAAACAGTATACTTATTCCCTATAAACTTTTTATAATTCTAATTCTAAATACCATATTCACACTCATGATTTAGATTGTTTTTTTCCAAATATATTAATAGAACAATTTACATTAAATCCACAGAATCTAAATACTTTGAATTGTTATTAACCAATTTCAGTTTTAACTGAGTCAGTATTATACAATATTAATTTGGCTTTTAATATACTAAGAACATTATGAAAACTTTAAATCAACTATAGGTTATTCTAATACTACATGAAATATCAATTATAAATTTCTTATTAAAATCTTTAGGTAGAACAATGAAGAACTTTTATTGTATGACAGAGAATCCATGCTTAGAAATTTTTGTTAGAAAAAGTTATACAAGATTCTGATTTTGTGTTTATTCCTATTTTTCTGGTTATGCTTTCATGAAATATGTAATATCCTTAGATAATATATTAAGTTTTAATTTTCTTTATATTCTTACATTTTGCTACATGTAATTTTCTGGGCCTCATAATTTATGTTCAACAGTTACTCTAATATTCATCCACGCTTTTAAAGGCAACTGTAGGATTCCATTATACCACAATGTATTTGTACATTCATTTGTCAGTGTATACTGGGATTCTGTTCAGTGTTTTACCATCAAAAAAAAATAGTAAAATGTTAAATCATCTGTATATATTTTGACATGTCTGCAGGCACGCATGTGCAAAATTTTGCCAATTATATACCTCAAAATGGAACTGATGGCTCAGAGGATAGATAAATCTCAAACAAAAGGTAAATTGTCTTCCAAAGTTCTTGTATCAATTTCAGTCAACACCAGCAGTGCCCAAAGGTTTCTTAAGTACTATGTTCTTCAAATCTTTCTATATTATCAGATGCCTTCATTTTTATCCATCTGGTAGATTATAAAATGATATCTCACTGTGGTTTTCTACTCCACTGGTTATTATGAGATAGAACATCCTTTCTAATGTTTTGGGGCTATATTTATTTCTTCTATTAAATGCATCTTCGTATCTCCTGACCACTTTATATTAACTCGAACTTTAAAAAATTTTTTACAAAAATTATATATTCTGGATATTATTCCTTTGTCAATTAGAAGTGTTATGATTTCTTTGTCCTAGTTTATAAATTTCCCTTATTCTTTTAATTGTATCATTTGAGGAATACAAGCTAACTTCTATTCCTAATATACAAAGACATTTTATAATGAGTAGATGCTGACTTTTATCACATTTATTTTTATTGAGATGTTTTTCATATTTTTCCCTTTAATCTGTTATACTTTCTGTATTAGGGTTCTCCTGAGAAGCCGAAGGAGAGAAAGGTAAATATTTACATATATAACATCTGTCTATCTGTCTAGAGAGCTTTTTAAGGAGTTGGCTTATCTGACTGTGGAGGCTAGCAAGCAGGAGACCCAGGGAAGAGCTGATGTTGCAGCTGCAAAATCCAAAGGCAGTCTGCTGGCAAATTCCCTCTTCCTTGAAAGAGTATTATAGACTTTAATTGATTGGATCAGGGCATACCCAGTTAGGACTACAACATATGAATTTTGAAGGGGTACAATTCAGCCTATAACACTTTCCATATGTTTCTGGAGTAAATGAAACTAAGTCATATTTATATGAATATTTTTATCACATAGTTTATAAAATGTGTGTGTGCATATGTATGTGCATGTGAATACGGGGCATAATAAGACAGTATATCATTGTAGTTAAGAACAAAGAGACTAATTGCCTGATATTGCATCTAAGACACACCACTTATAACATGTGATTTACAGATTGATAGTTTTTAGAGTGAGATTTAGTATATGCTAAATACTCAGGGTATTTTCTAGAAAGTTGATAAGAGTGATGATAACGTATTTATAAATTTGAAGCATATTTGAGTTTTTGCATTATTTTGTCCACCATATTGGCCTGAATGGTAGAAAAAATAATGGCCACCCCGAAATGCTCATCTCCTAATACGTGGAACCTGTAAATATGTTCTGTTACATGGCAAAGGAGAATTAAGGTAGAAGATGCAATTAAGGTTGCTAAGCAGCTGATGTTAAATTAGGGAGATTATACCAGATTATCCAGGTGGACCCAGTGTAATCACAATGGTCCTTAGATGTGGAAGAGGGAGGCAGAAGACCCGGAGTGGTGTGGTGTAAGAAAGGCTCAACCATCTAGTGCTGGCTTTGAAAATGCGAGGGGTCCATGAGCAGGGAACGTGTGTAACTACTAGCAGCTGAAAAAGAGGAGAAAATGGAATTTCCTGTAGAACATCCTGTAAAGAATGCAGCTCTTGATTTTAACTCAGTGAGACCTATTTTGGACTAGTGACCTAAAATCTGTAAAATAATTAGTGTTCTTTTAAGCCACTAAATTTCTGGAACTTACTACAGCAGCCACAGGAAACCACTGCAGATTTCAGAACTTCAAAGTGGGATGCTGCTATACCAAATACCTGCAAATGTGGAGGGGGCTTTGAAGTTGGGCAGTGGGCAGAGGCTGATATTAAGGAACAAGGCTTAGATAGCCTTGAACAGATGAGTAGAAATAAGAATGTTAACCATTCTGCTGGTGAAGACTCGGAGGAAGTGAGGACCATGGTAGAGAAAACATTATTGGCATCATGTTTCATATTAGGATTGATAAATACAGTTTTTGCATTATAGAATTGCCATCTAGTTAAGTAAAATGTGTTCACATAACTTTTAGGGAGTGGAATAGGTGATGTATAGGGTTTAAAGGGTAAAAAAATCAATGCCTATTTAAGTGCATATTAGGTCATTTTTACTTCACTAATTAGCACAATAAGGTATCACTCCATGTTAGTGCAACAAGAGTTGCCCATAAGTGCACATCTTGCAGGATGTTATCTATGCCCCAAATCCTGTTTTTTAGCTTCTCCAAGCATTTTCCGGCTAGTCCTTTAACCATAACTTAACTACAATCTGTATCTTTCTTTACATTCTTCGGCATAATTACAATAGCTCCTTTAAAATCCTTATCTGTTAATTCTAACGTGGTTATCTCAAGGTTGGGATCACATCGCTTCCATTGATGATATATTAAATACAACAAATGTATGATTATATTCCTTCTGTTCTATTTGCCCAAGACACTAGGACTTTAATCCTGTACCAAGACCACCTTTGGAGTTTAATGTCTCTCATAGCTCCCTCAAATTTCTACTGGGCTTTTTTAAGGCTACTTTTAAAATATGGATATTTCAACATATTTAAATAATTTTGCACTGATTATAATTATCAGTTTTTCTTTGTTGGCAGAGATGTCTTTTTTTTGGCATATGAAATATACACAGTTGTGCCATGACTAATACTGGTATGGAGATTGTCAAAGCACCCATATGTGGTAATAGAAATTTCATAAAACTTATGATTTATAATTTTAGCATGTGATTATTTGGGTCATATATTCCACAATTTACTTAGCTATTTTCACGTTCTTTTAGCAGATCTACCGCATTTCCTCAATTAAAAAAAAAAATTCTGCTCTATCTTGGGAGGGCAGGAGGAAATATGAATTTTGCTTTTTCTGTGTTTGACCTCATCCTCTCCTTTAACTAAGTAAGTTCTTTCAAAAGGGTCTTATTTTGTTCTCTGTGGTTTTTAAAGATGATAAACTAAAATTACAAGGAACGTGGCCAATTGTGAGCTAGGCTTGATAAAAACAAAACAAGCAAACCCCAAATCCAAAAGTAGCAAATAAATTCAGTGGAAATAAAGCTATTCAGATACCTATAATCAAAAAAAACAAATAACTATTTTTGGGCACCAGGGTGGCTCAGATGGTTAAGCATCTGCCTTCGGTTCAGGTCATGATCCCAGGGTCCTGGGATCGAGTCCCGCATTGGGCTCCCTGCTCCTTGGGAGCCTCCTTCTCCTCTGCCTCTCTCTCTTTCTGTCTCTCATGAATAAATAAATAAAATCTTAAAAAACAAATAAATAAATAAACAAAAACTGTTTTCTAAGTTTCCTGAATATTTTCAATGTTATTCTTTTTAGGATTTGACACTTTCAGAAGCCACTTTTTTTTCTGGCAAATTTTACCTATTACTTTCTAGAAGATAATCAGAAAAGGTAGATTTAAACAAAAAATTCAGCAATTGAGAAACCAAAAAAAAAAAAAAAGAATGATTAGAGATATTCATGAAAATGTTTGGGAGTGTACTGAGGCTTTTCCTAGGAATTGTACCTGTATTCTACACACACGCATACTATTAAGTCCCCATTTTGAAATACTTAAAAATGATCTTTTGAAAACAGTTAACATTCTTTGTACATAAACATCTTAAAATCTCTTCAGCTCTGACTGAGATAATGAGATAAGCATAGCTGGAATCCTAATATGATTGTGCTTCATGCTTTCATTTTTGTCCACAGTTCATAAATAGCTATATTATCTGTCAATGTTCTGATTACACTTGTGAAAGAAATAATAAGATGTTTTTGCAGTGAAAAAGAAAATAGGCATCATCGATTCTTTAAACATATGATATTTGATATGGCTAACAGCATTATAATATAACAGTGTTGTCTTCTCTCTGTAACAGTGACACTGCTGAAATACGCTCAGTAGAGTGGAGACTATAAATTGCTTTCTTGCAATCGCAGTACGATGCATGACATTACTCACCTATACTCTTTGGTCAGCCCTCTTGTAACAAGCTCGACACACTAGCTATATTTTTTGTTTTATTTTAAATGTACCATTTGTGATTTACCTACACCTCTAAAGATGATCTCTTAGAGCAGCATTAGCTTACAACATTAGCTGTGGAATTCTGTTTCCAAATGAAATCTTTCTTTGATGCACACCATGTAAAGTTCATAAAATTTGAGCTAGAATTACAGATGAGATAGAATTCTTTCTCCCTTCTGCCCCTTCCTAGGTTTTCCTAGAGAATATTCAGCCCAGAACCCTATGAATCACTATTTAAAACCCCCATAAATTAATGCCACATTAAAAACAATATTCAAGCATCTAAAGACCAGACTGATATGTGGAAGATTAAAAATTGCATTACTGTCATAGCCAATATTTTGAGTGATTATTATTTGTGAGCTATTATGCTGAGCATTTTAGGTGCATTATCCTAGATATTCCTTATTCTCATCATTTGAAGGTAAGTATTATTTCTGAGTTCCATTCTTAATCCATTTTATGAAAAGAAAACTGAGGCACAGTGGGCCTAAGCAAAGTTTCCCATATATAATGGCTATAGGCCTAATTTAAATTTAGGTGATCTTACTCAAAAGACTACTTACAGAGTGGAAATACAGTATTTTCTGTCTGACCTCAATTTCATCATTTCTAGAACTATACACCTTTCCCCACCTAAATCTTTTTCTAATGGGGATGAAAGTAGGGATCCACTACTTCACCAAAAAACAGGCATTTACCTAGAGTGGCCATTTAAAATAATTCTGCCTTGTGAAAAATGATTGGTCCAGGGTGAGATATATAAGTAGGGCCAGTCTTTTTTTCTGAGATCCTTATATATGCAGGAGAGTGTCTCTCTCACAAATTTTAAGTACCGTAAACCTGAATCTGCTTGGAAGGGGTGGGACTGGCAGGTGTCTCATCATGTGGATATAGTGTACCATAAACCAAATCCAAGTGGAGAATGATGTTAAATATTTACCTGAATTTTTCAGTCATGAGACAAAAAAAGACACATTCTTTTAATTTTTTTCCCATGAACTAGTTCAGGTTGGCTTTTTATCTCTTTTATTTGGTCATAATTGCTATAAAATGGCTCTATTATTTTTTATTCCTCATTTACTTTTTAGATTGATTTAGCCCCAAATATATATGATAAAGAAAAATATGTTTCTCAAGCATACTACCACTGGGGATACAGAAATGCATAAGACACACCTTATTCAAAGTTTTGCTTAAAATATCAACTTTTCCACTGGACAAGGAGATTCATGGACTGAATCTTAGGGTATTCATGAAAATGAAGATTTTCAGGCTGAGGGAATTTAATATGCAAATTTCAGAGTCAAAAGAAAACATAATAGTCCTGGAAGAACTGAGGCACTCTTTGAAAGAATCCATATTACAAAGGAATGGAAAGAATACAATCAACACTAATCTAAAACTTGGACCATGACATTTTAGGTAACTTAGGTGTACAGTGTAATGTTAGGTATTATTTTACATCTTTTATTTATTTTAAGATATATTCCTGAGTTCAGAGGGAAAAGGTAATCTATAGTTGTTATGAATAAGTAATACCCCTCTAGTAAAATGTAAGCTCATGTACAGGAAATAAATATTCTTTGTAACTGGTATTTAGAATTCTATCTTGGTTGATTGAGTCTCAAGTCCATAACTTCTTTAAATATGTATTTTCTATACAGATGTTCTAATTATTTTTTTCTCAGAGTTAAGAGTTAGTAGTACAATTTCACTAACTACATACTGGCACTGGTAGTTGCTGATTTTCTCCAGTCTGACCAAAGATAGGGGCAAATGAGGGGGGGAAAAAGTAATATTCTTATGACATATTTTTGACTCTGAGTAAATATTAAGTATAGGCGGGCAGTAATACAGAGCAGATGTTTCATGCCAGTTGATCAATCATCAGTAATAAAGATCTAACAGTTAAAAGAAATTGGATTTTCCACTTCTCTAATTGAGAAACTTTTTTTAGTCCACACACATTTACACAAATTAATAAAGCCTGATTTCTTTAACACTATATTCTAGTATCCGGACAACCTAAACAGTTTATGTTACCAATCTCATTTCCTTCCATTTTACTGTCTCAATTTTCCAGGTATGCTCAAACTCTCCCTGTTTCATATAGTATCACATATATTATTCTCTCCTTCATGCCCTTGAACTTCTTCACTCAACCTTTCAATCCTAAGGAAGCTCTTTAAAAAAAAAAAAAAAAAAAAATATATATATATATATATATATATATACATACACATATATATACATACACGTATATATACATACACGTATATTTGAGAAGAGAGAGAGAGCACATGCGTGGGGGAAGGGCAGAAGGAAAGAATCTCAAGCAGACTCCCTGCTGAGCATGGAGCCCATGCAGGTGGGGAGCCAAAATCAAGAGTCCAATGCTTAACGGACTGAGCAACCCAGGTAACCTGAAAACTCTTCATTTTTAATGGTACAGCTCAAAAGCCTTTTCTTTAAATACTTTATTTTTTTAGATTTATAGTTGATCACCTTATTCGCTACTACCACCATTGTTTAGCTAAAGACCTGGAAGAAAGTACTCAATTGCTCAGTAAACAGAGAAAATAGAAGAAAAAAAGAGAGAGAGAGAGAACCAACCACAAAATAGTCTAATGACAATGTAGAGGAATGGCCTGCACTTTCACATAATTACCTCCTTGTAGTGGGGTATTTGGGATTTCACTACTTCCTTTTCTTTTTTTTTTTTTTAAGATTTTATTCATTTATTTGACAGAAAGAGAGCACAAGCAGGGGGAATAGCAGGCAGAGGGAGAAGCAGCCGCCCCACTGAACAGGGAGCCCAATGAGGGACTTGATCCCAGGACCCTGGGATCATGACCTGAGTCTAAGGCAGACGCTTAACTGACTGAGCCCCCAGTACTTCCTTTTCTAACTAGTTTTCATTTATTCATCTCACAGTTAGGTTCCAGGCATTTGCTATGATAAAAAATATAGCATTCTTCCCTTCAGGCACTATAGTTTTATTAGGAAAACCATTTTTTAAATTTTTAAAATAAAATATTTTCAACAGAATGTGATAATCGCTATAATAGAGTAACCTACAGAGAGTTATGGAAATAGGAAGGAACATTTAGTTTTCCATAAGAAATACTATTTAAATTTTTTTTTTATTTTCCTCACAGTCTCATAGATAATTTTATTAGTGTTCCCCATTTAAAAAAAAAATCAGAAATAAATCAGAGTATCTCATAACTTACAATGTAATTTCTCTTAAATGTTTTTAACTGAAATCACCAGAGTTCCTTTTTTTTCTTAACAGTGTGGTTTTTTTTTAATGTTTTATTTATTTATTCATGAGAGTCAGAGAGAGAGGCAGAGGCAGAGGGAGAAGCAGGCTCCCCGCCTAGCAGGGAGCCTGATGAGGGACTCAATCCCAGGACCCTGGGATCATGACCTGAGCCGAAGGCAGACACTTAACCATCTGAGCCACCAAGGTGCCCCCTTTTATTTTTTAAAGATTTTATTTATTTATTTGAGAGAGAGAATGAGATAGAGAGAGAGAGCATGAAAGGGGGGAGGGTCAGAGGGAGAAGCAGACTCCCTGCCGAGCAGGGAGCCCGACGCGGGACTCGATCCCTGGACTCAAGGATCATGACCTGAGCCAAAGTCAGTCACTTAACCAACTGAGCCACCCAGACGCCCCAGAGTTCCTTGAACATACTAAAGTATTCAAGTATTTTATAATATATAATGTCCCTTTACAGGATCACTTACAAATGGACTAAGCAAAATCACAAATCAACCAAATCAATTGTATGCCCAAATGGACACATACCCTGTAAGACTTTCACCCTCATCTTCTGCTACACAAAATGATTGCTCAGTTACTTATGCAAGGAGGCTCATATATATAGTCCATAAATGTCAGGGCTGTATTTTAATTAACATAAATGCTTTACTATTAATCATTTTTCCCAGTAATTTGTTTTTTCACTAAAATAGCCATGCTCATTAATCATAACTGTAATCTATAGTATTCTTAAAATATTTATCTATCTTCATATAAAATCTACCTTTCTTATTACCGACAATTATACTAAGGAAAATCTTTGAGACAAACTTGAAACAACTAGTTTCTTTAAATTTTGTTTCAGTATTAACAATGTCCTTGGGTCTATCCATCATTATAATGGATTTTGTCATAACATAATTAAGTAAAGAAGTAATTTGCACTGCTGTGAAATGGCTTTGGTTATGAAGGTATCATGCTTCCATCTGGTTCTTTTAGCCAGGGTTTTGCTCTTATAGAGCACACTAATATTCACAACGCTAAAAGGTATAGAGGGTCAGGTTGTCACAAAGCACCATTAAAATATTAAATGCTTACTGTCCAGTTTCTATTGGTTATTTTAGACACACTTTACAATTTGGAAACTATTTCTATGTATTGCTCCTTGAGGAGACAAATTTGTTTTTGTTGTTTTTCTTCTTGTAGAAGAAACATAAACTGATATAGGCATTTATATTCCAATTATGCTTCTGCAGTTTGGATTTATGCATATGTGTGGGCATAAACAGAGACTTGGATAATATCAACTCCTTCGTTCACATATTGAGTACTCACTAAATGCTAGGAATTGTGTTAGTGCTGAACAAAGTGCATATGGATGGAGCTTAGAACATAACGGGAAAGCTGTTTTAAGGTACCACAAAAAAATCTTAACAAATGAATACAAGTGCAATCACATCTTCTCAAAGAAAGAACTGCATGAACAAAGAGGAGGGAACTACTTTAAGATTTTTATTTATTTATTGAGAGAGAGGGTGATAGAGAGAGACCATGAGAAGGGGGAGAGTCAGAGGGAGAAGCAGACTCCCTGCCGAGCAGGGAGCCCCATGTGGGACTCGATCCCGGGACTCCAGGATCATGACCTGAGACGAAGGCAGTCGCTTAACCAACTGAGCCACCCAGGTGCCCAGGAGGGAACTACTTTAGATGACTTCTTCAGCTAGGATTTCTATGAGGCACTATCTCTTCTTTACTGAGGCTTGGAGAGCCAAAATGAAGCAATACAACTACAGGAAAGAGACTCTTATTAGAGTGAAGAAATAGCACTTGAAAAGGCCCTGGTTTGAGGAAAAAAAATAAGTGTTCAAAGAATCTGAAAAGTATTAGATTATTTATTCTAAAAAGAGTAAAGCTGGATACTTCATTATTATGTATATTATGTAGAAAGTACTCTGTAAAACGGATATTGACTCACCTAACTGTTTTTTGCAGTTGATTTAAGAGCAATATGAGGCAATGATTCACTGCAGTTGATTTAAGAGCAATATGAGGCAATGATTCCCCCAGATTGGGGGAAATGTCAAGACAGTTATTCACAGATCCAAAGATTCTACTTTCAAGTTATGGACAACAGAAGTCCTCTTCCCATGAATGTCATTTAATCACTAATCATTGCATTGATAGGGTATTATTTCAAATGCAGAAATGCTTTATACAAGTGTTGTGTATCTCACTAAAGAGTTTGCTTTCTTTTCACATCCCCCAAAATGAAGTCAGGCTTTGATAATGACTTCAAACACAAGGACATACATGTGGAGAGGAAACAATACTTAGAAATGCTGAGAGTTCACTCAATAGTGTGTGTCATTCTTATGCTGTCTGCATATGTTATCTTGCCTGCAATATTGTTTACTAAATCATTAAGATATTTTTAATAGCTGAGAAATAATTCCTGCTTTCTTTTCTAAGTAGAATGTAGAAGTTTGTCACTTTATGGGTTATAACAATAATTGAAAGCTTTTCAGTTAAAATACAAAGTGGTAAAATATATAATAAATCTGTGAGAAAAATTATGTTGCAGTATTTGTAATAATACCAGTTATTTTTTTTTCCAGCAGCCAGACTGGCCCTCTGGCTGACACATCTTTCCTCATTTGGGAAGGTTTCTCAAAGTCCTCACTAGGAAGTACAGTGCCCCTCAGGAGGTGTCACTCTCCCTTGCCTTTTACATCTTGTTTTCTACCGATTCCTGCTCCCTGTGCTCTGCTTAGGCTGGTCTCCTGGTTGTATTTGGACTCCAGCTGTGCTCCCACCTCAAGTCCTTCACCCTGTTGCCTCAGTGTACACAGTTCATGCCCCACACTTCCATATAACTCATTCTCTCAACCTCCATGTTTACTCTCAAATGACATCTGCTCACAGAAGCCCTCTTTGAGCAGCCTGGATAAATTAGCAGCCTCCACTCCCATACTACTGCACCCTTACCACATACTGTTTTTCTTTTTTCTTTTTTTTTTTAAAGATTTTATTTATTTATTTGGCAGAGAGAGACACAGTGAGAGAGGGAACACAAGCAGAGGGAGCGGGAGAGGGAGAAGCAGGCTTCCCGAGGAGCAGGGAGCCCGATGCGGGGCTCGATCCCAGGACCCTGGGATCATGACCTGAGCTGAAGGCAGACGCTTAACGACTGAGCCACCCAGGTGCCCCACATACTGTTTTTCTTATCCTGCCTTATTTTTCCCCATAATGCTTTTCACCTGACATGTATGTATATTAATTCATTGTCTCTACTGTGCTCCATGAGAATAGGAATTGGGTATATTTCCCTGCTTTATCCCCAATGTCAAGAAAAATTTTGTGAATCTAAAAGATATCTAAAAGATAATTACATGTGTGTTAAAACAATTAATTTGGGACCTTATGGTGTTTCATTGGTCTGTTTTAAGGAGTTTACAATTAATTGATGGGAACATTTGAGTTTATGATATTCATACACAAAAAAATCACAGATTAAAGGAAATTCTCCAGTTTTTAATTGAGTAGTATTATTATTAGAGATTTCTTTTAAAATATGGATACAAGTATATGGTTAGGTTTAATTCATATAATTTTGATTACTCTTTTATTTCATAAAAATTAAAAAATCAGAGGACTGAATTTGTCAATGGAGAGGAGCTAAAGCAGAGTTGTTGATTTAATAGGCCAGTATTTGAGCAATGTAATGAGAGAAGAGCCACCACTCTTTCCCCTTCTTTTCCAGGTTTATTGGCTGAACTCTGGCCCAGGACTTGCTCCCTCAGTAAAAGAAGAAATGGAGGATGCCTTATAACCAGGGTCAAGAGTAAAAAAATCCCTTCCCACCAACACTGGGAGTCTTACATGAAACTGGAGATAAACATCCCCCTTTTTCTTCTTTCATATTTCATGTTGCTTGCTTTTACTAATATAATTCAGGTACATATCTCATAAATCTCGTATTTATCCTATGTATTAATCTCATAGGTCTAAAGAGCAAAGTATAAAATTCAAGTTGTTTAATAATATTCATTTGCCATATGAACCAACAATTGGATGAGCAGTCCACAACACAGTAGAGTAGATAACACAGAGAAAGCTCTTGGACAGCAAGCTCCAGGGCTCTAATTAAAGAGGACATCCTCCCACAGCCCACAGGGACTATGATTCTAGACTATTTCCTGTGGAAAAGGATTCAGAAGGAGTAAATAAGAAGGCAACCTGCTAAAACCACTGAACAACAGACAGAATGAAACTGTAGAACAATAACTGTGGCCTTAGAACCAGGCAGAGCCTGAGTTATTGGGACCATGTTTTCTGTCTCCAATAATATGCCAGATATCAGCTGGGCCATGATGATTTTGCCAGTAAAACGGATACGCTGTAAGAATCTGAAGGGTTGTAGTGAAGATGAAATAGGGTGAAATAAGATTAAATGCCATGTAATCGGTGGATACTGCCTGTTTCTTATCCTTATTTTGTATCTAAACACATAGTAGGATCTTAGTTAATAGTTGGGAAATATTTCAGATATATTCACTGAACCTCACTGTGACATCTTTTTTCTTTTTGTAATCCACACACAATTTAGCAACATACCCAGCAAGTATTATGCAGTTAGTTACACTTTCTGGCTTCATACATTTTATAAATGTGATTGCTACCACTCCACCCACCATTACCGCCACTGGGTTCCTTAGTGTTATTCTTATCATCGTGTTAATAAGAGAATATAGTGGACGAGCAAGAGGGAGTTTAAAATGCCATTTTTTTTTTCCAAAGGAAGAGGGGCTGGAGGAGGTGGATTTAAATAAAATTGAGTCATATGCATGCCCTTGCATTTTGTTTAATAATCCTTTGACATATGACTTATATGAAACAAAATTACTCACACTGTACTAAAATGTGTTTACAGCTATGAAGGGAGCAAATGTGTCTGGACTTAGTGTAACAATTTTAGAAGTGAAGGGAGTTAATTACTAAAGAACATGTTCGGTTTTCATTTGTATCATAAGGAAATTTCAGGGCCCTTAAAAAAATGTGACTGACCGTTTGGGCCATTTAAAATCACATGGACTTTTAGATTAAAAAAATATAGAAGGAATAAGATATATTGGGGCAAATTTTTATTGGTTACTTGCTATGATAATAATCCATTAAACATAATTTAGAAATAAGTGTTTTCACTGTGTGACCATAGTTCTTTTCCTTCAGTATAGATATAGGCATTTACAGGATAGTTATCTTTAGTAAAACTAGTCCCTGATGAGCATTTTGCACATACACAATAATATTGAAAAACCACTGAATAGCATTTGATGTAAAGTAACTCTAGTTTTTCAGGTGTGAAATAAAAGAGAAAAATAAATGTTGATACCAGGGAAAGCTATATCATGATGCTTATGTAAAAATATTAACTTTTCTAACACACACATCTGAAAGTATATGCCATGCTATGTGTTGAAGCCTGCTTTAGGTTAATGCCCCTCCCAACCCATACATAAAAAGACAAATGTATATTTTTTTTAATTTATAGTTCTATCAATAAGGAAATCTAATGGAATATTTTAATTCTCATTTATGCAAAATTAGTAGTTTTAATGAAAAATTTGTTTAAACAAACATATATAGTGGATTTCAGAAAACTGCATCCAGATTTTATAGAATGAGATTTCCTGGTTTTACTACTTTTTGTGAAGTGAGAGCTAAGGACACCTGTTGTGACACACTCTGCAACTCCAAGCTTCTAATTTCATTCCCTCCCTGGGAACTAGAGGTGAATGAATCTCATAAAATAATTCTAAGTTTTAATTTAAATTTCCTTTCTATTTTATTTGTCTCACTCTAATTAATAAAAGCAAGTCAAAAGGATACTCTACATAGAAAACCTGAAAGACCACCAAAAAATTGCTAGAACTGATACACAAATTCAGTAAAAGTCACAGGTTACAAAATCAATACACAGAAATCTGTTGCATTTCTATACACCAATAATGAAGCAGCAGAAATAGAAATCAAGGAATCGATCCCATTTACAACTGCACCAAAAACCATAATATACCTAGGAATAAACCTAACCAAAGAAGTAAAAGATCTCTACCCTGAAAACTACAGAACACTTATGAAAGAAATTGAAGATGAAATTGAAGAAGATGAAGAAAGGGAAAAACATTCCATGCTCATGGACTGGAAGACCAAATATTGTTAAAATGTCTCTACTACCCAAAGCAATCTACAGATTTAATGTAATCCCTCTCAAAATAGCACCAGCATTTTTCACAGAGCTAGAACAAACAATTCTAAAATTTGTATGGAATCACAAAAGCCTACCAAATAACCAAAGCAATCTTGGAAAAGAAAAGCAGAGGGAGGAAGTAAATTCCAGACTTCAAGCTCTATTACAAAGCTGTAGTCATCAAGACAGTATGGTACTGTCATAAAAACAGACACATAGATCAATGGACCAGAATAGAAAACCCAGAAATCACTCAACTGTATGGTCAACTAATCTTTAACAAAGCAGGAAAGAATATCTAATGGAAAAAAAGTCTCTTTAACAAATGTTGTTGGGAAAATTGGAAAGCCACATGAAGAAGAATGAAACTGGACCACTTTCTTATACCATATACAAAAATAAACTCAAAATGGATGAGAGACCTAAATGTGAGACAGGAAACCATCAAAATCCTAGAGGAGAACACAGGCAGCAACCTCTTTGACATCAGTTGTAGCAACTTCTTACTAGACAATCTCTGGAAACAAGGGGAACAAAAGCAAAAATGAACTACTGGGACTTCATTAAGATAAAAATCTTCTGCACAGTGAAGGAAACAATCAACAAAACTAAAAGAGAGTCTGGAGTAGGAGAAGATACTTGCAAATGACATATCTGATAAAGGGTTAGTATCCAAAATCTATAAAGAACTTACCAAACTCAACATCCAAAAAAGAAATAATCCAGCTGAGAAATGGAGAAAAGACATGAATAGACATTTTTCCACAGAAGACATACAGATAGCTAACAGACACATGAAAAAAGATGTTCAATATCAATCATCATTAGGGAAATACAAATCAAAACTACAATGAGATATCCCCTCACATGTCAGATGGCTATAATTAATAACTCAGGAAACAACGGATGTTGGTGAGGATGTAGAGATAGGGGAACTCTCTTATACAGTTGGCGGGAATAGAAACTTTGGTGCAGCCACTCTGGAAAATAGTATGGAGGTTCCTCAAAAAGTTAAAAATAGAATTAATCTGGGGCGCCTGGGTGACTCAGTTGGTTAATTGTCTGCTTTTGGCTCAGATCATGATCTCAGGGTCCTGGGATCAAGCCCCGCATCTGGCTCTCTGCTCAGTGGGGAGTGTGCTTCTTCCCTCTCACTTTCACTCTCCCTCTGTGCTCTCTCTCTCTAATAAATAAAATCTTTAAAAAAAAGTTAGAACTAACTTATTTTCCAGCAATTGCACTACTAGGTATTTACCTAAAGGATACAAAAATACTGATTTGAATGAATACATGCACCCTGATGTTTATAGCAGTATTATCAACAATAGCCAAATTCTGGAAAGAACCCAAATGTCCATCAACTGATGAATGGATAAAGAACAAGTGGTACACACACACACAATGGAATATTACTCAGCCATAAAAAGAATGAAATCTTGCTATTTGCAATGATGTAGATGAAGCTAGAGTGTATTATGCTAATTGAAATAAGTCCATCAGAGAAAGACAAATACCTTATGATCTCATTCATATTTGGAATTTAAGAAACAAAATAGATGAATATGGGGGGAAAAAGAGAGGCAAACCATAAAATAGACTCTTAACTATAGAGAACAAACTGAGGGTTGCTGGAGGGGAGGTGGGCTGGAGGATGGTTAAATGGGTGATGGGTATTAAGGAGGGCACTTTTGTGATGAGCACTGGGTGTTGTATGTAAGTGATGAACCACTAAATTCTATACCTGAAACTAATATTACACTGTATGTTAACTGGAATTTAAATAAAAACTTAAAATGAAAAATGAATAAATAAAATGCTTTTCACACATACACACACACACACACACACACACAGCAAATCAATAATCATCCAAGTACTTAAAAAACAAAATGGCTGGTATTAATGTCTGAACAAAATAACTTGAATTACTGTCTGCATATAATTGACAAATATGATTCTACAACCTTTTAAGATTGTTTTAAGTAGTTGACAGAGTTTTTTCTATTGAACAGTGGTTAAAATGATTGGCTTATCATATTTCATATATATGCACACATACATGAAGGACTTAAGAGTTATTCTTTCCAAGCCTTCTTAATGTAAATGGTAAACCTTCTTCTGTAAATGGTATCTCTATCCAATTTGTATCTCTATCCAATTGCTCAAAGACACAAATATAAACAAGAAAGTAGACATCTTAGATCCTCAAATTCTCTCCTCTTCCACAGTTGATCCCATTAGTCTGCCCTATGATTTCTACCCACAAACTAAGTTGCAAATCCTTTCACTTTTCTCTAGTTCAGTTGTAAACCTACCAGTCCAAGCTGGCTCCAGTGCTTCTCTGCTCTAAATATGCAATGTCTTCCATACTAGACTTCCTACTTACACTTTTTCTCTACACAGAAGATAACATGGGGCACCTGGGTGGCTCAGTCGGTTAAGCATCTGCCTTCAGCTCAGGTGATGATCCTGGGGTCCTGGGATCAAGTCCCACATTGGGCTCCCTGCTCAGTGAGGAGTCTGCTTCTGCCTCTGCCCCTTGCCCCTGCTCATGTTCTCTCTCTGTCTCTCTAATAAATAAATAAAATCTTTAAAAAAAATAACATTAGTACAGGAATAAAGAGCTCATTTAAGACCCCTAGACATTGTTGTCAACACAGCAATGTTTTGATCAAGAAGTGAACAAATATAACAGAAGCCATCAAAAAGCCAATTATGGCAACATGGAGAAATGGAAATAGTTTGGGGTCTTGAGATTATTGTTAAGTCTTAGAATAAAGCAACTCTAGAATTGCTATTTTCTTCCACTTCTATGGAAGGTGTACAATTTTTTTTTCAATTTAAGGCATTTACTGGCAACAACGTTCTTGCTGTTCTAAGCATTACAGAAGCCATTCTATTAGCTCTTTAAAAGAATAGATCTTATAGTTTTAAATCGCTTAATAATTATTTATTAAGCTCCTACTGTGTGCCAAGAACTTTTAATTGCTGCAGATACAGTGGAGAACAAAGCAAAACAGAAAACCCTGTTCTCATGGAGTTTGCTTTCTAATGGGTTGTATATGCAAACATAATAAATAATTAAAATATATTGTATAGGGAAAAGTAACAAAGAGGATAAACAGTTAAGTGAGGAAGGGCATAGGAAATGTTGAATGTTTGGAGTTTTGGATAGAGTACCAAGAAAAAAACTCACTAAGAAGGTTATTTTTTAAATAAATACCTAAAGGAAATGAAAGTTAGTGGATGTAGGTTAAAAGCAAGAGAAGTGCAACTTTGAACATTCAAATCAGGAGCATGCCTGACAAAGTTCCAGGAACCACAAGGGGGCCATTAATGTTGGAGCTGAGAAGAAAAAGAGTAAAGAGTAAAGAGTAAAGCCATAAGGTAAGGAGGAGAGAGAGTCATATATAGCCCTATAAACCATACTAAGGACTTTGGCCTTTATTTTTGAGTGTACTGGGAAACAAATGAAAGTTGTTCATTAGAATAGTGGTATGATCTCACTTGTATTATAACAAGAACACCAGATACACTTTTATGAATGGCTGGGGTAAATGATCAGGGTACAGTGAGAAAGAAGTGGGCTAGTTAAGAGCTACTGTAATAATCTGAGACACACACACACATCTTGATGAGGATGTTTCAGTAAGGCTGTCAAGAAGTGATCAAATTGTAAATAAACTTTAAAAGTGTAGCCAACAAGTATTGACATTCTATTAAAGTTTATACATAGTTTTTAGATAACACATTTCCTAGGCAGGGACACTAATTATGAATCCAACTATTTTTTTGTTATGTCTTTCCTCTTGATTATATCACTCTGAACTACAGGCTTATAGTGAGGCTTTCATGAGAGGTATGATCCTACTCCCCACCTCTCTTCTTTAACAGAAATGAGCAAATTTCTATGAAAAGAGAAGAGAGCAACGAAAGGACAAAGACCTTAAAGGGCAACCAACCTAATGATCTTCTTTAAGCCTAGTGTGCTAAACTCAGCAAGAATCCCACAGAATTTGATTCACCAATACATTTACTTGCTAACAATCAAGCCGTCCTCTCATTTATTTTTTAACCCATTCTATCTTAAGACATTCTTTCTGGTCTCCTCCAGTCTTCCATTGCAAAAAAAGTCTCATTAAATACATAAAGCTTAGAGTAAAATATTAGTTGTATTTCCTAAAAGAGTTCTAAGTTAAAAATTTCAACAATATCATTCAATATTGTGATTTTTACTAGGAAAAAAGGTTCCTATCTCTTTTATGAAAGAATAAGACTCCACCCATGCAATTTCTCAGAATAAATATTTTTTTAAAGATTTTATTTATTTTTTAACAGAGAGAGACAGCAAGAGAAGGAACATAAGCAGGGAGAGTGGGAAAGGGAGAAGCAGGCTTCCCGCCAAGCAGGGAGCCTGATGTGGGACTTGATCCCAGGACCCTGGGATCATGACCTGAGCCGAAGGCAGACGCTTAATGACTGAGCCACCCAGGTGCCCTCAGAATAAATCTTTATCTTGGACTTTGGCAAAAGTGTTTTTTAAGTGTAAAAATATTTATGAGATGATTTAAAATATATGATATGATTTTTTAAATTATTTAAAATGCAAATTCTCCAGAGCCTCAACATCAGACATTCTAATTAACAGGTATTAACATTTAACTGGAACTGCAGGTAATATTTAATTGCATAAAGAACCATATCTTTAGATTAAAAATATTTTTGCCTCCATATTTCCTCAAAGGAAATAGTAACCTCCCAAGACACAGATCATAAAGTGAAAGTTGGCTTTAACACTGAATCAGTGGTTTTCCTTAGTCTCTATTCTCTTGAGTAAATAAGTGAGACTTTACCTACAAAAATAAAATTAAAACAGGACAAAACCTGATACCTATACAACACTCTCCCAGAGTTGATTTTTTTTAAAAGATCAAGAAAACCAACAAACCCTTGCCCAGACTAAATAAGAAAGAAGGCTAAAATACTTAAAATTAGAAATGAAAGTAGAAACATTACAATTGATGTCACAAAAATAAAAAGAATTATGAAACTACTATGAACAGTTACACATGAATAATTGGATAATCTAGAAGAAATGGATAAGCTCCTAGAAACATACATCCCGCCAAAGCTGAATCATAAAGAAATTTTAAAAAATCTTAATAGACCTATAACTAGGGAGGCTATTGAAGCAGTAATTAAAAATCTCTCAATAAAAACCCAGGACCACATGGTTTCACTGAAGAATTCTACCAAATACTTTAGAAGAACTAACATCAATCCTTCCCAAACTTCCAAAAACTGGAGAAGAAGAGATACGTCCAAATTTATTCTATGAAGCCATCATTAACCTATACCAAAATCAGACAAAGACACAACAAGCAAACTGCAGACCAATATTCCTGATGAATACTGACACAAAAATCCTCAACAAAATTCTAGCAAACTGAGTTCAGTAACAAATTTAAAGAATCACAGATCATGATTGGGTGGGATTTATACTTTGAATGCAAGGATGGTTCAACATATGAAAATTAATATAACACACCACAGTAACGAAGGACAAAAAACACATGATCATCTCAATAGATTCAGAAAAAGCAATTTACAAAATTCAACATCCTTTGTTTATAAAAATATTCAACAAACTAGAAATCAAAGGAAACTACCTAAATATAATAAAAATTAGGTATATAAAATCCAAAGCAAATTTCACACTCATTGGAGAAAGACTGAAAGCTTTTCCTTTAATGTCAGGAAGAAGAGGAGGATGTTATACTATTTATTAGTACTAGAAGTTTCTAGCCATAGTAATCAAAAAAGAAAAAATAAAATGCATACAACTTACAAATAAAGAATTTAACTTCTCTGTTCAGAGGACGTGGTCATATATATATAGAACACCTTAAAGATTACACAAAAACATTCTTAAAATCAATAAATAAAATCAGCAAATTTGCATCAACACTCGGAAATCAGTTTCATTCCTATACACTTATAATTACTAATCTTATTAGGGAGCTAAAAAAACAATCCCATTTACCGTAACAATAGAAAAGATGAAATACTTAGGAATAAACTTAACCAAGGAGGTAAAAGACTTGTAGACTGAAAGCTGGAAATACTGCTAAAAGAAATCAAAGAAGACACAAACAGAAAGACATCCCAAGCTCACAGTATTGTTAAAATATTCATACTACCCAAAGCAATCTATAGATTCAATGCAATCCCTATGAAAATTCCAATGGTATTTTTTGCAGAAATATTTAAAAAAAATACCAAAATTTGTATGGAATAAACCACAACAACAAAATCTTGAGCAAGAACAAAGATGGAGGCCTCATATTCCCAGATTTAAAAACATACAACAAAGCAAGAATAATTAAGATGATGTGGTACTGGAAGAAGGATGGATTTATAAAGCAATGGAAAATAGCTCAGAAATAAATTAACTCATATATGACTAAATGATCTCTAGCAAGGGCAAGAGGACTACACAAAGGAGAAAAGACAATCTTGGCAACAAATGGTGCTGGTCAAACTGTATATCTACATGCAAAAGAATCAAGTTGGACCCTTACACCATTTACAAAAATACTTCAAGTTGGATTAAAGACTTAAATATAAGACGAATCTATTAAACTCCTAGAAGAAAACAGGGAATACATCATGCCATTGGTCTTGGCAATTATTTCTGGGACATGACACCAAAAGCACAGGCTACAAAATAGGCAGATGTGACTACACCAAACTTAAAAACTTCTGTACATATAAAGAAGCAATAAACAGAGTGAAAACATCACCTGCAGAATAGGAGAAAGTAACTGCAAACAATATGTACATGAAAGGGTTAATTCCAGACTATATTAGGTGCTTCTAAAATTCAACAACAAAACAGCATGTTTTTAAAAATGGGTAGAATTTTTCAGGTTTTCAACATAGAGTATCATGTGGTCTCAAATAGTGAAAGACTTCTTCTTTGCTGATTTGGGTGCCTTTTATTTCTTTTTGTCATCTGATTGCTGATGCTAAGCCTTCCAGTCCTATGTTAAATAACAAGGGTGAGAGTGGACATCCCTGTCTTGTTCCTGACTCTAGAGGAAAAGCTCTCAGTTTTTCCCTACTGTGGATAATATTAGCTGTGGGTCTTTCGTATATGGCCCAGCCATCCCACCCTGAATGCACCCGATCTCATCTGATCTTGGAAGCTAAACAGGGTTGGGCCTGGTTAGTACTTGGAAGGGTGGTCTTTATAATGTTGAGATATGTTCCCTCTATCTTACTTATTCAGAATGGATGCTGTGTTTTGTCAAATGCTTTTTCTGCATCTACTGAGAGGATCATATGGTTTTTATACTTTCTTTTATTAAGAAGATGGAAGATACACACACACACACACACACAGACACACACATATGACTATATATAATATATATAATAGAGTATTTCCCAGCCATCAAAAAAGAATGAAAACTTGCCCTTTTTTTAATTTTATTATGTTAGTCACCATACAATACATCATTAGTTTTTGATGTGGTGATCCAGGATCCATTGTTTTCGTATAACACCCAGTGCTCCATGCAGTACGTGCCCTCCTTAATACCCAAAACCAGGCTAACCCATCCCCCCATTCCCCTCCCGTCTAAAGCCCTGTTTGTTTCTCAGAGTCCATAGTCTCTCATGGTTCGTCTCTCCCTCTGATGTCCCTCCCTTCATTTTTCCCTTCCTTCTCCTAATGTCCTCCATGCTGTTCCTTATGTTCCACAAATAAGTGAAACCATATGATAATTGACTTTCTCTGCTTGACTTATTTCACTTAGCAGAATCTCCTCCAGTCCCATCCATGTTGATGTAAAAGTTGGGTGTTCATCCTTTCTAATGGCTAATATTCCATTGTATATATGGACCACATCTTCGTTATCCATTCATGTTGAAGGACATCTCAGCTCTTTCCACAGTTTGGCTATTGCGGTCATTGCTGCTATGAACACTGGGGTGCATATGGCCCTTCTTTTCACTACATCTGTCTTTGGGGTAAATACCCAGGAGTGCAAATGCTGGGTCATAGGATAGCTCTATTTCCAATTTTTTGAGGAACCTCCACACTGTTTTCCAAAGTGGCTGTACCAACTTCCATTCCCACCAACAGTGTAAGAGCATTCCCCTTTCTCCACAACTTCTCCAACATTTGTTGTTTCTTTCTCTGTCCATTTTTGTCATTCTAACTGGAGTAAGGTAGTATCTCAATGTGGTTTTGATTTGAACCTGAAGATACATCCAGAATGAAAGTGAAGGGATGGAGATCCATCTTCCATGCCAGCGGACCTCAAAAGAAAGCTGGGGTAGCAATTCTTATATCAGACAAATTAGATTTTAAACTAAAGACTGTAGTTAGAGACACAGAAGGACATTATATCATTCTTAAAGGGTCTATCCAACAAGAAGATCTAACAATTGTAAATATCTATGTCCCCAACATGGGAGCAGCCATCTACATAAACCAACTGTTGACCAAAATAAAGAGTCATATTGATAACAATACGTTAATTGTAGGAGACCTCAATACTCCACTCTCAGCAATAGACAGATCATCTAAGCAGAAAGTCAACAAAGAAATAAGAGCTTTGAATGACACACTGGACCAGACAGATCTCATAGATATATACAGAACATTCCACCCTAAAACAACAGAATATTCATTCTTCTCGAGCGCACATGGAACTTTCTCCAGAATAGACCACATACTGGGTCACAAATCAGGTCTCAACCAATACCAAAAGATTGAGATTATTCCCAGCATATTCTCAGATCACAATGCTTTAAAACTGGCACTCAATCACAAGAAAAAATTTGGAAGAAATTCAAACACTTGGAAGCTAAAGACCTCTCTGCTCAACAATGTTTGGGTCAACCAGGAAATCAAAGAAGAACTTAACCAATTCATGGAAACCAATGAGAATGAAAACACATCGGTCCAAAACCTATGGGATACTGCAAAGGCGGTCCTAAGGGGGAAATACATAGCCATCCAAGCCTCACCCAAAAAAACAGAAAAATCCCGAATTCACCAAGTAACTCTACACCTTAAAGAGCCAGAGAAAAAGCAACAAACAATGCCTAAGCCACACATTAGAAGAGAAATAATTAAGATTAGAGCAGAGATCAGTGAATTAGAAACCAGAAACACAGTAGATCAGATCAACGAAACTAGAAGCTGGTTCTTTGAAAACTTGCCATTTGCAATGACACAGAGCTAGAGTGTATTATGCTAAGCAAAACAGAGAAAGACAAATACCATATGATTTCACTCATATGTGGAATTTAAGAAACAAAACAGATGAACATAGGGGAAGGGGGTAAGAAAAGAGAGGGAGGCAAACCATGAGAGACTCTTAACTACAGAGAACAAACTGAGGGTTACTGGAAGGAGGTGGGCAGGGAATGGGCTAAATTGGTGATGGGTATATTAAGGAGGGTGCCTGTTGTGATGAGCACTGGGTGTTATATGTAGTGATGAATCACTAAATTCTACTGCTGAAACCAATATTATACTTTATGTTAACTAGAATTTAAATAAAAACTTGAAACAAAAAAGTAATAATATAAATAAATAAATAGTAAAGAACTTGAATAGAGGTTTCTCCAATGAAGGTATAAAAATGTACAATAATCACATATAAAGTCCAACATCACTAATCGTCGGGGAAATGCAAATCAAAACCACAATGAGATGTTTCACACCCATAAGGATGACCACTATCAAAAAAACAGAAAGTAATAAGTTGATGAGGATGCAAAAAATTGGAATGCGTGTGTCCTCTAGATGGGAATGTAAAGAGGTATAGCCAGTATGGAAAATAGTAGGAAGAATCCTCAGAAAATTAAAAATAGATTTGCCATATGATCCAGCAATCTCATTTCTGGGTACATATGTCCAGGTACTCAAAGCAGGATCTTGAAAAGATACCTGCACCCCTATGTTTATCACAGTATTCATAATATCCAAGGGATAGAAGCAACCCAAATATCCATCAACAAATTAATGGATAAAGAAAATGGGTTATATGCACATAAGAAAAATGATATAACCTTTAAAAAGGACGAAATTCTATCACAGGTTACAACATGGATGAACCAGGAGGACATTATTCTAAGTGAAATATGCCAGTCAGTCACAAAAAGACAAATATTCTTTGATTCCACTTATATTCTAAAACTTTTAGTATCAATTTTAGAAGATTTACCTATTTTTAGTTTCTGCTTCATCTAGTAAATTTAGCCTCCTGAGACCCAAATCAAAACTTGTTATTTTAGATACTCTGGAAGTACAGTCCAAAAAATTCATTTTGTATAGGTACCACTCTTGATTGCATACACATATGGTAACACTTGTTTTCCTTTGGTAAGAAGGAATACATTCATTTTATTTTCAATTACCACTTAAAGATGCTGTTGTGTTTTATACATTTACTTGAAAGTTAAAACTTTATATGCCTACTCTAAATTTTGCATTTCTATTAAGATGTAGGTTTGAATGGCAGGTCAAGATAGCACTGTATTTCACAGAGCTCATAAACTTTCTAAACTCAATATAAAATATTGAGTAAATGTAATTGTTCCCTTTAGGAAGAGAATATATAACCTCCATCAACAGATTGGTGATAAAGGAGGAAACATCCTCACAAACCACTAATTTATAGTTGTTTTTTTTTTCCAAAACCAATAATTTCCCTTTATCTAAACTATCCAACTAATAAACAATCAACTGTAGTCAGGTTTGGAAGCTTACAGTAGTATAAGTAACATAAACTGATACTTCTGGTTGATACTGTCTATGTAATTTTTTTAAGTCAAATGTACATGTCCTTTACATAGTTCAAATTAATCAAAATATGATGTTACTGTAACTTTCAGTCTTTATTCCACTGATTTTCATACTTCGCTTTTCTCAAAATGCAGTATTTGCAACTGCAAATATTTACAATCCTTTGTAAAAATATGTACATTAACATAGAACTGGACGGAATTAAGGAAGGTTGCAGACCATTCTGTGATTGATAAGGATTATTAAAAGTTCATCTAAAGAGGAAAAAGAAGAGTTGAATAAAGAATGAAAAGAGTCTCTATGTTTTCAGAAAAGAGCGGAGGTGGTACAAATCTGGGTCTTTCTCTGCACTGTTGACTCTTGCTTTTATACCTCCTCCTGTCATTTGCAGAGTATCTGCCCCTGAAATAGGAAATCCATGATGGATGATGTTGATAGCACTGAACACACAAGTGGATTTTTAACCTACGGTGAGTATTCAAATAAAAAACAGATGGCAACTTCTTAGAAACTAAGTACATTCCTCTGGAGGTAAAGTGGAATGTTAAAGCATTTTAACATCGCACTGGAGCAGATAATTAGGGTAATTATGACTCTTCAAAGATACAAGGAATGAGGTCTAAGCCAACTTCCTTCTTTAATACAAATTGTAAAGATTATAAAATTCTAAGGGGAACTTGGGCAAAGTAATCATTTTATAAAATGCAGTAATATTTATAATGGCATGTGAGAATGAATAGTTTGTCTACTTCAATATTATGCTCAAATATGAATTATATAATTAAGAAAGTAAAATCACGGCGCCTGGGTGGCTCAGTTGGTGAAGCGACTGCCTTCGGCTCAGGTCATGATCCCGGAGTCCCAGGATCGAGTGCCGCATCGGGCTCCCTGCTCAGCGGGGAGTCTGCTTCTCCCTCTGACCCTCTTCCCTCTCGTGCTCTCTCTCTCATTCTCTCTCTCTCAAATAAATAAATAAAATCTTAAAAATAAATAAAGAAAAAAAAAGAAAGTAAAATCACGTTGCCTCTACTTCACACCAAAGCTGATTAAGTTGCAAAAAAAATATGAAAAGTTGTCAAGCTAGTTTAGACACAAAGGACCAAGTATGAATACATACACTCCACATATATATACATACACACGCACAACACATACACACATATATACCAAATAAGCAAAACTAGGTGATTTGATTTTAGAATATTTCAGCCATACCAATGTGTCACAGCTGCACAAATAATCTCAGCCATATGACTATATTCTGAGTGATTTTTACCTATTTTAATTATGTCTCCAAATAAACAATTTATTTTCTTTTAAAGTACCACATTGTAGAGCAATGATAATGACTTAATGAAAGCAATATATACAGCTTGTATAAAACACTTTTGGAACAAAATAGGGATACCAATATGCAAATACAATATACAGATACATGCCTCATCCTATGCTTTCTAACTTCTACATATTTTTCAACCCTTCTCATCCTAATATTACATATTACACCCTTAGTTTGTGTTCATCATAACGCTATACTAAGTAATTATTTTTCTTTTCAAACAGAGGGTCTCATATATTTATTACCGAACCAACCTAGTGGAGCAGAAGTATAGTAACAGAAAAATCATTTCCTCAATAGAAATGTCTATTGTTCAGGTAGTAGTGATGTTCACGGAGTGACAGGATACAAGCACATGACCCTCATGCAGAATAAACATGTGCCACCTCATGTGTTATCCCTTATAGACTCAGCCTGGTTCTTCTCCAATGCCTCCTCTTAGAGTTGTACCTGACTTTTTTTTTAATTTAAATTCAATTAGCCAACACATAGTACACTGTTAGTTTCAGATATAGTGTTCAGTAACTCATCAGTTGCGTATAACACTCAGTGCCTGATTTTATTACCAGTTTTCATCTGAATCCAGTGGGGAATGGGATGATTCTGCTTGTTTCTTGGCCAGGAATCACTAGATCCTGAAAGTCTCGTGAAAAGACATGGTGAGAAACAGCCAACCCCACACACCACAGTGGTGGAGAAAAAGAAAAAGCTAAGTAATTCTTGATGGCTTTTTTACCACTTAATTTGTTCTTGGTATGTTTGTGTGTGTGCATTTATGCTCCTTTTTGGAAACAATAGAGATTAATTCAGAGAACAAGAAAATTTATTTTGGTGCTAACGGGTAAACTACTACTTAATATGCTGGAACTCTTAAGAAGATATACTTAAGTTAATTTATTTTAGGCAATTAAATTTATTTCATTTATCAAAACTAATCTATTTTCATTAATAATATCAAATGCTATGAACGTTCAGGACAAGCCCCTGGGTTTTTCCTACTTCATATAAGCCTTATACTGATAAGGGTCTTTGTTTTTTCTTCCTTCTCCCTTCCTTCCTTCCCTTCTTTCTTTCTTTCTTTCTTTCTTTCTGATAGTTCTTTTTTATATGGAGTTTGTTTTTCTTATAGATAACTGTTCAGAAAACTCCATCTTATATAAAGGATGAATTAAAATTTATTAATAAAAATATAAAACATTCTTAACATATCTCTCTGAGTTCATTTTTCCAGTGATACCAAAGTAGTTATCACCACTGATGAAATCAAATGGATATTTTGAAACCTTTCCATAGGACACAGATGATTTTTCTTTGCTTTTGCAGTAATTTGGTCTGAGTTTAAAGTTTTTGCTTACTAGATAATACCAAATATGAGATTGTAGAGATGAAAACTAATAGTGATAAAACTGTAAACTCTAGATTTATACTCCAAGTTCAGACTGTGGCACCAGAACTTACTATGTATCTTTGGAAAAAATATTTTACTTTTTTTGTGTCACTTTCCTTATCTGTAATAGTAGGGTAATTAAACTCCCTACTTTTTAGAAGTATGTTATAATTAAGTGGATTAGCACATGTAAAGGGCTTAGACAGCATGCCATGTAATCAAAGATAATTTATGAACACATTCAAGTTCCAGAACGTGGGAAGAAAGAAGTACATATAATTTGCTCTCTTATTCCACTGGTCACCTAACTGATTAGCTATAGAGGAGGCAAAAATCGGTAGCATTTATTCCTGAGAGTTATAACCCCAGCCAAGATTCATTAGTTCTATTACCACCAAGAAAAGGAATTTGGGAAACTTAAATTTTCAACGTATTTTAGCTATTGTGTAGAACAGACTCTAAATTGGTGTTACTACCTTACCTTCTCCTGCTATTCATGCCCTTCTGTAATCCCCTCTTCTTGCACATGGGCAGAACATGTGACTTGTTTCTAACCAATAGAATACAGCAAGGATGGAATGTCGCTCCCATGATTGCATTACATAATATCATAACTTGTCTTTTCTGGCAGTCTCTTCCTTGATGGCTTTGATGAAACAAATTGTTACACTGTGATCTGGCCTTTGGGAGGCAAGGGACTAAGATTGGCCTCTGAACAAAAGCTAAGAAGGAACAACCCCTTAGAACACCCCCCCCCAAAAAAGAGTATGTGTAATCACCATGAGTAAGCTTAAATCAGATCCCCCCCTTGTTGAGTCTTCAGGTGACACAGTTCTAGCTAACAACATCTTTGTGAGACATCTTGAGCAGAGAACCCAGTTAAGTCATGCCCAGAGTTCTTACGCATAGAAATCCTGAGATAATAAACATGTTGTTGTAAGCCACCAATGTTGTGGTAATTTGCTATCCAGTAATAGAAAACTAATAGAGATACATATTATCAATATCATTAAGCAAAAACCATTTATAAGTCCTTTCATTTAGTGAAAGAAATAAGGAAATGAAAGCAGAAAAAGAAGGGAGAGAAAGGATACATCCACATGTATTAATTTTAATGATATTTAAAATTATTTCCAAAGTACCTTACTCTAATTCAAAGTTTGCTCTTATTTGACAAAATTCCAAGTCTCTAAATTTTGCTTTTGGATTTATGTTTTAGAGAAATACATGGGAGAGTTTTTAAATTTCCTTTAATGTGTCTTTTAGCTTAGAGATATCAAGAAAATATTTTTCCCTAAGTTACTACTGGGGACGCCCTGAGACATTTTCCTGTTCTTCTTTTTTAAAATCAACCTTCCCTTTATCGGTTTTAGATTTTTTTATTCTGAATATAGTAGGCATAAAATCTTGAACTATATATCAAAGGATTTTTTTTTTGTTTCATCCATAATGAATTGGAAGTCTCCCTTATAATGAGAATTTCTATTTATTCAGAATAGGACTTTAAGTGGTTTGCAAATAGCAGTGAATCCTAGAAATGGCAAATACAAAGAAAAAATTGTCTGAAAGGAAAGTAGACTAGACTTTGTTCAAGTATAATCAAAGTGAAGATGCTTCTGTCTGGTGCCAAGATAGTAAAAAAACAAAACAAACAAATAAACAAACAAAAAAAACATTATTTGGTGAATAAGAGATAGAGCTTTGATACAATACAATCATAGGAAAATTGTTTCAGAGATGGTGTTGAAGAAATAATGGATTTTGAAACAATGTAATCACAGCAAAGGGAATTTCAGGTCCTTGGGCATGAAGTAATTTTATGAATAGTCTTACCTACTTTGATAAAATTATAAGTTTTAAGCAGAAGTGAAGAATGTTATATAAGTAGTTGAGAATTTTAAGTATCCTCCATAGATGACTACAAAGTGGTTATCATGATCTGAAATCCACATCTTTACCACTCAAACCATGGACATATAGCTTTTTAATTATAAAATAACAAGGCACAGCTCTTCCTTGACTTACGATGGAGTTGTGTCCTGATATACCCATTGTAAGTTGAAAATACTATTAAGTCAAAAATGCATTTAATACCTAACCTACCAAACATCCTAGCTTAGCCAAGCCTCTTAAATGTGTTCAGAACACGGACATTAGCCTACAACTGGGCAAAATCATCTAACACAAAGACCATTTGATAATGAAGTGTTGAATATCTCATGTCATTCAGTGAATACTGTACTGAAAGTGAAAACCAGAATGGCTGGATAGTAGAGAAAGGTTGTCAGTTGTAAGGGTTGTTCACCCTCGTGATGGTGTGGCTGGCTGGGAGCTGCATCTCACTGCCAAAGCCCAGCATCATGAGAGAGGGTTGTGCCCCGTAGGGCTAGCCCGAGGAAAAGATCAAAATTCAAGGTACACTGCTACTGAATGGGTATCGCTTTCACACCATTGTGAAGCCAAAAAATCCTAAGTCAAAACATTGTAAGTCAGGGATCATCTCTGTGTGATCCCATTTTGTTACTGGTAATGAATTTTGTATTTTATATATAAATTTGGGAAAATGAAACTAATTTCTAATTAACTTTTAAAATCAGTTTGTCTCTCCTATACTAAGGAACAGATTTTGATAAATATATGTATTGGTAAGAAATATTTGTTCTCATATAACATAAATCTTTATGGTATAAAATACAGCTTAACCTTCATGTTCACTTTTTTAAAACGTTATGTGTTTTAAGTTTTAGGTCATTAAAATATTTTCTGTTGCCAAAGATTTGCCATTTTCTGTTATTTCCAACTACCAGAGGAGATGTTACTGTGATTTAATTTGTGCATATTGTTTGGTTAGAAAGATGAAACATTGTCCTTGTCAGATTTAGTCTGCTAAACTGGGGATAACCCCTACACTTTGTTGATATGTTTTTCTTTTTGTGATATTAAATCATTTCACAATAAACTGTCAAGATAGAAGACTTTAGGGATAGCTTTTACCTCTGTACCACAGATGTTGCTTTATCATGTTGTCAGCTTCAGATATTTTATGTCAGGTTATTCAATAATGCAAGAAAATTGTTAAGTTTCTCACAGGTTAGAATGATCTATTCATACTTCATAATTTCTATGTTTCAGTGCAAAACAATATCAACTTTAGTTTCAACCTAGGATCTGTAGGTCAGTACCCACATTAGACATCTCCGTGTGGGAGAAAAGTTGAATTGCACTAATTACTGTCACAAAATCAGCTATAACACATCAAATTTCTTAATCTAGGCACTACTGGTATTTGAACTGGATGATTCTTTATTGTGGGGGCTGTCCTGTGCATTTAGCATTTAGGATATTTAGCAGCATCCCTGGCCTAGTCTACTCACTAGATGCTGATAGCAGGACAGCTAAAATGCTCCAGGCATTGCCAAATACCTCCAGGGGATTGGGAATTTTTCTCTAGTTAAGAACTACTGTTATACAGAAAAAGAGTCTTACACTGTTATTTACAAAAATTAATTTTTCATGTTTAAGAATTTAGGAATTTACACTTAGATTTACATATAGATTCAAATAAGTCTAGAATTATAATGCTATTTATGTCTACATCATGATTTAAAAAACACTTTTAGTATAGGCTTTGTTTCTATTCTGATAGAATTATGGGTGACTGTTGATTAGACAAAATAAATATGGTTTATATTGATATTTGATTAGTCATAGTGTCATATAGTCTAATATCTATAAGAACCCATAAATATATTTGCTTCTGGGGTTTTCTTCTATCCCTATGAAATACTTGACTTGATGTGAAACTAAAATCTTTTTACCTGAAATTTTGAACTATTAATGAGTTGTAGCTGTGAAAAATAACTTCATGTTTATTTCATTTAATTACTTTAGATAACTTTGGCCTGAGACATCTATCCTCTACTCTGCTATGGTGTTTTATTTTTTTTACATATTTTTGTGATATTTCTTAAATAAGTTGCAATAGTGAAATTGATGAGTTGGTAGTTTTAAGCAATAATATAATAGGGCACATTTGCCAACTACATTATGAATTAATAAATAACTGAAAGGTGTAAGGGTAAATAAAAATTTAAAAATAGACAATTCTCCTTATCAAAAATAAGGGAAAAGATTTCTCTCTCCTTTTTCTAAAAGCATTTATTTTAGAAAATGTATAATTGTAACTACATTCTCCTTTCAAAAAATATATATATATATCCTTTTGAAAACTACATAGGTCTTTTGTCTGCTCTAAGACCCAAAAAAGTCTTTCTCAAGCATGGGGGAGGCAGCTCTGGAATGTCAACATCTTTCAGTTTCTATGGGAAGGTAGGAGCCTAACTTGCTCTAAGTTATGAAACTACCTCCTGTCCTGAGGCTTTTTTGTTTTGTTTTCCTCTGGATTAAGGCACTAACTACATACATGGTCACTACAATTACCAGGTGGATCTGATGAACTATGTGCGACCAATAGTTCACATGTATATTCAACCCATGTTTTATTAGTCTTCTTTGTTAGGAAATACTATATATACATTTTTTTTTCCCCTTACTCTTCCCTCTTTGTTGATCTCTGGCTATAGCAAGGGTTTGGGAAGCCAGAATTAATGTTATTAAAGATATCTGAGGTTTAGTTTCACCTGTGCTTTCGTTTCTTTTACCGGAAAGCCAGGAAAAAAGAAGTTAAGCTTCTCGCATTACCACTCTAGAGTTACCTAGGCCCCAGTTATTATGTTCTGGTGTTGCAGTGAATACCATGGCAAAGAAACATACTGAAAGAATCTCCATTTTGCTGAAGAGGGCTTCGATTCTTACCGCTGCTTTAGGTTAAATAAGATGTATTGAGAAAAGAAAATACTGGCAGATATGCCCTGGAGAATAACTCTCTTAACTGAATCCACCTCTACTTTTCTGCTGAGTAAGTCCGGAAATAAAGCTATAAAAATAGTGCAACTGGGTTTGGAAACAGTAAGTTAAAAAGTGGAGCCCTGCTGATGTCAAAGGCCTTTAGGCAAAATACCTCAAGAGGTCTTCCCTCTCTCTCCTTTCCTTCCCCCTTCCTCTATGTGTCTTTGTGTTTATTAAAAGGCCAATCGCAAGTTAAAGGTTTATTAACTTGAAGCATGTGGCAATTGAACATCTGGACGGTTTCCTTGAGACTATCTGCTGTGGGCAAGTGACAAATTATGAAACTGATTTCAGTCAAGGCAGAGAACGCTTACTCATACAATTCTGATAAAAACCTACCTAACAGAAACTCAGCTGTTTGGGCTTTTAGTAGTTCTTCCTCACTATTTCTGTCTTCAGTATCTGCTGATACATTAGTTTAATAATTCCCAGCCATTTTTAAAAAAAAAAAAAAAAAAAAAAAAAAAAAAAAGAAATATCTAAAGATAGCCATCTGTCAAGCATATTGTCAAACTAGCAGGAGCAGGGGTCATGGAAGGTGACCTGGAGGTCACTAAAGGGTACCTATAACACCCTATAATTCATATTCTTCACTAATTCTGAAGATATCTATCTGCCTGAGTTAATTTAGGAATAGACTGTCCTAGAAAAAAATGAGATATTATGACCCCTGGAGTGTCTTTCCAGAAGATGATGTAGAACTTGATGATGTTTTTCTGGCATCAATAAACACTGGAGTGCACTTTAAAAAAAAAAAAAAAAAAAAAAAAAAAAAAAAAAAAAAAAAAAAAATATTTTTAAAACCTTAGGACTATTTATAAAACTCTGATACTGTCTTATAAAACCACAATCGTTACAATGCCACGATCCATATTCTTCAGCAATGCAGCCCCTATGTTTCTATTCATCCAGGTAGTCTCCAAAACTTTTTTTCTTCTACAAGGATATAAACAGTAACTGTGCATCATGGTTGCTGTCAAAATAAATAGGCATTAATGGTGTTAAAATAAAATTCAGATTTTGTCAAATTTTTACTGATGGTCCCTAACTTACAATGGTTCAACTTAGATTTTTTTCCAACTTATGATGGTGCTAAAATGATACACATTCAATAGAAATGTACTTTGAATTCTGAATTTGGATTTTTTTTTTCCTAGGCAAGCGACATGTGGTACAATCCTCTCTCAGATGCTGGGCAGGGACCCCCAGGTCCCAGTCTCTCATACAATCACAGGGGGAAATAGCAGATACACTTAAACCATTCTGTACCCATACAACCATTGTGTTTTTCACGTCTAGGACAGTATTCAGTCAATTACATGAGATATCCAACACTTTATTATAAAATAGGCTTTGTGTTAGATGATTTTGCCATACTATAGGCTGATATAGTTATTTTGAACACATTTAGGGTAGGATAAGTGAAGCTATGATGTCAGTAGTTTAGGTGTATTAAATACATTTTTGACTTAAGATATTTTCAATTTGTGATGGATTTATTGATAGGTAATCTCATCATAAATTTTGGAAAATCTGTAGTTGGTATCCAATCAGTTACAGGAAAAATACTCATTCTTTGTTTAGTTCACAAAATCACCATATTGAATCAGTTTCTGTGGATCATTTTAATATCATCTTGAACTAAGATTTATTTCACTGAATTTGACCAAAAAGAAGTTATCTTGGTTATGTGGTGGTTACACAACTATACGTATTTTCCCAAATTCATCTACTAGTACACTTAAAATTAGTAAATTTTGCTGTATATAAATTTACCTCAGGAAAGCTCATTTAAAATAAATATCAAACTGTCTATGCATGTAACAATACAGATGAAACTTAAAAATGTATATATTGAGTAAAAAAAGTTACAAAAAAGCAAATTCCAAATGAAATTGAAGAATAGGCAAAGATAATTTAGAGTTATAGCAAACAGTAGTTTCTGAAAAGGGGTAGGAATTGATAAATGGGACATGAGTAAACTATCTGGGTAGGGGAAATACCTCACATCTTGATTGTTATGTTGATTACACAGCTACACATTTGTCAGAATTCAATGATTTGTACATTTAATGTCTGTGCATTTTATTTTAATAAGCAACTTAAAGAAAAACAATAAATTTAACTTTTATCTATCATGCAGGTACAAATAGAACATTGCCAATTCCTTCCAAGTCCCTTTGGTATCTCTGCTTAATCATATTTCCCATTTCCAGTTCCGTATATATTCCCTAGAGTTTGATGCCATACAAAGAATTGTTGAGGAGACAATATTGCTGCAGAGAGTCTGCACTTCCTGGACAACTCCAACATAAGCATGAGAGCAACACCCTGGCTCTTAATGATATTCTTAACAACACTTCTTTAGTACTGTAGCAGCAGCATCCTAGGACTTTTACAATGGCAGTGTAAAATTATGGTTTCAAAATATGGATGTCAAAATCCAGTTTTTGACAGTTAATGCCATACTCACAGAGGCAAATGGGAACTACAAAATATATAGTTGACCTACAACACATTTCCTCTTGAAAGATGCATGCAAACTGCTAGATTCAAAATGGTGGGCCTTTATACCCACAGCCAGAGTTTTAAATATTACTTGAACAGTGGCATTAAACTTATGCAATTTGTGGTGATATTATGAAAAGTAGTTGCTTGATTATAAAGACCCCCAATAACAGAATTATGTCTGGTATTTAAGGTTAATTGAGGAATAAGTCATATAAGCTTGGGCAAAACTTGAACAATATACTGTGCTTTTTGGGCTCATTAGGAGAAGCCTCTGTATTCCATCAGATTCTCCACATGACTCTGTATTCCTGTGCTTGCAATAAATATACCATTTGTCTCTCTGAGAGTCTTCAATAAATATCATGAAGCAAAGTTGGAAGGCAGCTTAGTATGAATTAATTGGGTCATGCACTTGATGCCCAGAAGGAGTCAGGCTTAACCATCAGGAATCAACAACATGTGACCAAGGGAAGGCAATTTCTACAGGCAAGAGCCTGGAAGGAAAAGAAGGACACATGCTCTTTGCAAGCCCCTTGCTTCCAAGAGGAACAAAGTAGGGAAGAGCTGAGGTGAGTGTGCCTGCCAGATATGTTTCCCAAATTCATCAATTCTACCTTCCCAGCAAGGAAAGAAACCTGAGTATACCAACTGGAGTTACATTTTTCCTTTATTGGAAGGAAACAAGAGAGATGATAAGCATTCTGTAGTAACAACTACCAGGTTCTAATATTATGACTGTGATGTAGTAGCTCTCCATGGGTTATGAACAACACATCTTGCCAAATTTGGTGCATTGGGCTTGGTTTCTTCCAATTAGATAGGATTGTTTGCCAATGATGAAAGTTCTAAACATGTCTTTCTTTTTTTGATTACTCAAATCTCTTTATAATTGCTCTTATTATCATTAGCAATTTCACCATTCAGGCCAACTCTTCAGAGTCAGGGAGAAAAGACAATGCAGCTTGTTTAGATCAGGAAAGTAACAAATGCATATCTGGTGACCTTAAAGCAACATCACTTTCATTACAATCCCATCTGCTCATCTGCTTATATGAAAAACATGAGGTCTTTAAAAACTGCATAAATACCAAGCCATATTTCTTCAAATATGATCCTACACATATATCTGTTCTGTATTTCTTCATCTACACTCATATCAGGTCTATACCTTAGGTATACTATTCTTTATATAGTATACTTAGGTATAGTATACTTTGGGTACAGTCACATCTGGGAAAACTCTGTTGTCACAGTTCTGAATGTCTCTTGACACTAGAGTAATCTCCTTATTCAGAGGAATTTGGTTCAATTTATGGATCATTTATGAAAGTTGTCTTCCAACTTCAAAATGTCTCTAGAGTATTTCTTTCATTGAAATAACCAGAAAATACCCAATCTGTGCCTAGCACAAGCTTGTTAAGGATTACAGGATTTCTTAGCCTTGCACAAGGTGACCGAATATTTCTCTAATTTTGAGTAGTTATACACCTGATGGTACATGCTCATCAGCATATTAGGGTATGGAGAATCCCCAGGTAATGCTGAGCTGCTTTTACATAGATACAGATGAAGAGTGGTTTTCTGCAGAGTGGTACAGTAGAATGATCATGTGTTTTGAGATGAAACAGGCTTGGATTTAAACCCTAAATTCAAAATGTACTAGGTGCAACCAAATAAATTGCTAAGTTCTTCTGAATTTCAATTTTCTCAGCTGAAAAATGAAGATAATAACTGCCTTACTGTTGTACATATTTAACAGCAGTGTGCATATAAAGAAGCTATCTAGTAAATACTAGATACCCAGTAGAATTTGTGCCATTTATTCATAGCATTTGTATCATATATAAAATTCCACAAGTCTGTAAGACTACTGTTATTTTACTCATATGTGTTTTTTTTTTTATTTCAAAAGAGAATGTTACTTGATCACCATGCAGTGATAATATTTTATCACTAGGTGATAAAAAATGAAGTGTTTGTAATGCCACAAAGTTTAAGAACATATCTAAAATATATCTTAATATACTGTCTTTTTTCCATTGCATATTTTTTCCTTCTTTGTCAAAGATTATTTGACCATAGACTTGATATCTGGGCTCTCTATTCTGTTCCATTGGTCTATATGTCTGTTTTTGTGCCAGTACCATGCTGTCTTGGTGATCACGGCTTTGTAATATAGACTGAAATCAGGCAGCGTGATTCCCTCAGCTTTTTCTTTTCAATATTTCCTTGGCAATTCGGGGTCTTTTCTGATTCCATACAAATTTTAGTATTGTTTGTTCCAACACTTTGAAAAATGTCCCTTGGAATTTTGACAGCTATATACAGAAGACTGAAACTCGGCCATTCTCTAACACCATACAGAAAGATAAATTCAAAATGGATGAAAGACCTCAATGTGAGACAGGAATCCATCAAAACCCTAGAGGAGAACATAGGCAGTAACCTCTTCGACATCGGCCACAGCAACTTCTTTCAAGATACATCTCCAAAGGCAAGTGAAACAAAAGCAAAAATGATTATTTGGGACTTCATCAAGATAAAAAGCTTCTGCACAGCAAAGGAAACAGTCAACAAAACAAAAAGGCAACCCACAGAATGGGAGAAGATATTTGCAAATGATTGGAAATCAGACAAAGGGCTGATTTCCAAGGTCTATAAAGAACTTCTCAAACTCAACACCCAAAAAAACAAATAAGTCAAAAAATGGGCAAAAGACATGAACAGACACTTCTCCAAAGAAGACATATGAATGGCTAACAGACACATGAAGAAATGCTCATCATCATTAGCCATCAGGGCAATTCAAATCAAAACCACAATGAGATACCACCTTACACCAGTTAGAATGGCAAAAATGGACAGAGAAAGAAACAACAAATGTTGGAGAGGTTGTGGTGAAAGGGGAACCCTCTTACACTGTTGGTGGGAATGGAAGTTGGTATAGCCACTTTGGAAAACAGTGTGGAGTTTCCTCAAAAAATTAAGAATAGAGCTACCCTATGACCCAGCAATTGCACTCCTGGGTATTTACCCCAAAGACACAGATGTAATGAAAAGAAGGGCCATATGCACCCCAATGTTCATAGCAGCAATGACCGCAATAACCAAACTGTGGAAAGAGATGAGATGCCCTTCAACAGATGAATGGATAAAGAAGATGCGGTCCATATATACAACGGAATATTACTCGGCCATCGGAAAGGATGAATACCCAACTTTTACATCCACATGGATGGGACTGGAGGAGATTATGCTAAGTGAAATAAGTCAAGCAGAGAAAGTCAATTATCATATGGTTTCACTTATTTGTGGATCATAAGGAATACCATGGAGGACATTAGGAGAAGGAAGGGAAAAATGAAGGGGGGGAATCGGAGGGAGAGATGAACCATGAGAGACTATGGACTCTGAGAAACAAACTGAGAGTTTTAGAGGGGAGGAGGGAGGGGAATTGGTTAGCCCAATGATGGGTATTAAGGAGGGCATGTGCTGCATGGAGCACTGGGTGTTATATGAAAACAATGAATCGTGTATCACTATATCAAAAACTAATGATGTACTGTATGGTGACTAACATAATAAAATAAAATTAAAAAAAATATGGTGAGCACTGTGAATTGTGTAAGACTGTTGAATCACAGACCTGTACCTCTGAAACAAATAATACATTATATGCTAAAAAAAAAAAAGAAGATAGCAAGAAGGGAAAAATGAAGGTGGGGAAATCGAAGGGGGAGATGAACCATGAGAGACTGTGGACTCTGAGAAACAAACTGAGGGTTCTAGAGGGGAGGGGGGTGGGGGGATGGGTTAGCCTGGTGATGGGTATTAAAGAGGGCATGTTCTGCACAGAGCACTGGGTGTTATACACAAACAATGAATCATAGAACACTACATCAAAAACTAATGATGTGATGTATGATGATTAACATAACATAAAAAAATATGTATCTTAATGTATACACAGAAGAATGCACATTGTCATGTTTATTATAAGCTTGAAAATCATTTTCTAGAAGTACAGGATATGTTTATATATATCAAACTGCTAACCATGATTAGATTTTATTCTTTTTGTGTTTTGGGATTGTTTTAAAAAGTCAAAAGGCAATATAGGTACTTTCTCAACTTTGTTCTCATCTATGGTACAAAGTAATCCCCAGGGATCTTTTTCAGCAAAAGGTATTAATATCTCTGCTAGAAGAGCCACTCTAACATTCTCTACATTATTACAACTCTCTAGGGCACAGGTGGAAAGTAAATGATGATATGATCAAAAGGAAAGAGTTGAAGGATGCTGATAATACAAGGCTTTCATTCAGAAAACGTTATGATTTAGGATAATGATAAAAGGTAACTGCGATATTTACCTTTCATTTACTACTCTGTGTTTTGTTTTCTCCATCAATCCTCACAGTATTTTGTTTGTGATACTTGCCCATTAAAATAACCTCTGAAAATAATGCCATTTTATCAATTTCAGATTGTAACATACAAGCATCATTTTGGGGCAGGGGCTGGAAGTGTTTTGTAATAGAATATTAAAGTGTCTTCAGGATATGATTTTTGAATACTTACCCTTATGAACTCCAAGTATATTTATTACAAACTGCATTTTGAAGTCCACTGGACTCTTTTGATAGAATTTTGAGTGTAAAGCATTATTATTATGAAGCACAGAAATGAGTAATAAGTCTGAATTTATCATTTCTTCCTGTCTAAAGAGAGTTATTGGTTTTGCAACATAAACTTCAACTGTCCATTTGCTACATTTGTCAGCCTGATTATTTTTGGTCACCTGCAGGCAAAATTTTCTGTAACAGAGGCTTTGAAGTAGCTCATTTTGCTTTTAGCTTCTTAAGAAAATAGAATAGTCTGCTTTAAGATGGCTTAACTTGCACTTTTTTGGGGGGGGCTTTCATGAACAAATGTGTGAATGCAAGTAGAGCTTGTGGGGTTTCTCTTTCCATCCATAATGGAAGTAACAAGCTGAAAAGACAAGCCAGGATACATATGATGCCCAAGTACTCTCAAAAGCTAGTCCAATGCCCTGCATTTCTATAGCAGTAATTTTTTCGATTACATTATTTTTTCCTGTTCAATTTCAGTTCCTCGCAGAACCTATCATGAGTTGAGAGTCCTGAGATGAAAGTAAAAATAGCAATGTTATATTCCAAACTCAGCAATAAGCCTTCTTTTTCTTTCTGACTCAAAACTTAAGGCACAAGCATGACAGTGTAATGAGTTTAAGAAGTCTGAAAGGAACTTAACTTGCTTTAGAATTTAACTGAATGAAAACAGAAGAGTAATTTCTGTATTCGCTGGGAAGAAGACTAAAGAAAAGAAAGAGTACCTGAGTACTGTGCTATGTTTACCTTTTTGGCCTAAATCAATGACTTTTTTTTCTAAGATGATCAGAACTTCCTTTTTTCCCCCCATAAACCACATGCTAGTGAAATTTAAAATAAACCTGTATTATCCTTGATTTTAAAAATCTCAATTAATTTAATAAGTACAAATTTGACTCCCTATGTGTTTGCATCCATATTCACAGTAAAACAAAAACAAAACAAAATGGTGACTTTTATTTCTCTCTTTTTAGCTAATTTTATGGGTCTCGTAATTTGTAAAAAAATGATAGCACATGAAACTGTTAAATGTATAAAAGCCATAGATATCAATATGGGATGTTTCTGTGTTTAAAATACTTTGAGGGACGCCTGGGTGGCTCAGTCAGTTAAGCGTCTGCCTTCGGCTCAGGTCATGATCCCAGGGTCCTGGGATCGAGTCCCATATCAGGCTCCTTACTCAGCAGGGAGCCTGCCTCTCCCTCTGCCTGCTGCTTCCCCTGCTATGCTTTCTTTCTCTCTCTCTTTCTGACAAATAAATTAAAAAAAATTAAAAATTAAAAAATAAAATACTTTGAAACCCATGCCATTTAAATGTGAACATTTTTACACTGCAAATAAATATTAATGCAGTAAGTCAAGTAATTTTATTTCAGTTGTTAGTATTACTGTGACATTATGTTTTATTAAAGCACAAATATTTTAATACCTTTAAATTTGTTGGTTATAACACTGCCATATTAATAATAGCTGGTTTGCTGAGGAGCAGCACCACTACAGTATTTGTTAGGAAACAGTAAAAAAGAAAAAAGGTCTCTGCCCTGCTTTTGACATCATACAAGTGGTCAAAATTCAAGATCTCAAGGACTATACTACCCAAACCAATCTACAGATTCAATGTAATCCCCATCAAAATACCAAGGGCAATTTTTATATGACTAGAGCAAAGAATCTTAAAATTTGTATGGAATTACAAAAAACCCTGCATAGCCAAAGCAACCTTGAGAAAGAACAACAAAGCTGAGGGTAGCACACTCCCTGATTTCAAACTATACTATAAAGCTATAGTAATCAAAACAGTATGGTACTGACATGAAAACAGACACGCAGATCACTGGAACAGAATAGAGAGCCCAGAAATAATCCCATGCATACACGGTTAATTTATGACAAAGGAAGCAAAAACATACACTAGATAAAAGGCAGTTTCTTCAATAAATGAGGCTGGAAAAACTGAACAACCACATGCAAAAGAAAGAAAATGGACCCCTATGTTACACTATATACAAAGAAAAAAAATGGATTAAAAACGTGAATGTAAGACCATAAAACTCCTAGAAGGAAACATAGGCAGTAAGCTCTTTGACGTCAGTCTTGGCATTATCTTTTTGGACCAGTCTCATCAGGCAAAGGTAACAGAAGTTAAAACAAACAAATGGGATTACACCAAACTAAAAAAGCTTCTGCACAGTGAAAGAAACGATCAGTGAAACAAAAGAGCAACCTACAGAATGGGAGAAGATATTTCCAAATCATATATCCAATAAGGGGTTAGTATTCTAAATATAGAAAGAACTTAATATCAGAAAAACAAATAACTTGATTAAGAAAATGGGCAGAGAACTTAAATAGACACTTTTCCAAAGAACCATACAGATGGCCAGCAGGCACATGAAAAAATGCTCATCATCACTAATAATCAGGGAAATGCAAATTAAAGCCAAAATGATAGACCACCTCAGACTTGTCAGAATGGCTATTATCAAAAAGACAAAAAATAACAAGTGTTGATGCAGATGTGTAAAGAAGGGAACCCTTGTACACTATTGGTGGTAATGTAAAATGGTGTAGCTGCTAATGGAATTTCCACAAAAAAGTAAATGAAAATAGACTATCATATGATCCAGCTATTCCATTTCTGGGCTCCTGAGTATTTATCTGAAGAAAATGAAAATATCAATTCGAAGAGATATATGCACTCCTATGTTAATTTCAACATTATTTACAATACCAAGATATGAAAGCAATGTAAACACCCATCAGTTGATGAATTAAGATACACACACACATATATACATATACATACATACACACACATATATATACACATGCACAACGGAATATTTCTCAGCCATAAAAGAGTGAAATCTTGCCATCTATAACAACACGGATGGACCTAGAAGGTTTTATGCTAAGAGAAATAAGTCACCTGGAGAAAGATAGAAAATGATTTCACTTTTATGTGGAATCTAAAACAAAACAAAACAGATACAGGCTTCAAGATACAGGAAACAAACTCTTGGTTACCAGAACAGGGAGGGGTTGTGAAAGTGAGGAATATAAGAGGCACAAACTTCAAGTCATAAAATAATTAATCATGGGAATGTAATCAACAGCATAGGGAATATAGTCAACATTTTAAAAACATTGTATGGTGACAGATGGTAACTTGGCTTATCATGGAAATCATTTTATAATGTATAAACATATCAAATCACAATGATGTATACCTGTAACAGTCTATTTTAAGTCACTTATACTTCAATAAAAAAAGTATTACAAAGTTAAAAAGTCATATAGCTGAAAAGTTTAAACAGTATCATTTCTAGCTTCTACCCCTCAATCTGACTCTTCCAAATTTTCAAGTATATTTGAATCTTCTCTCTGATTTTCTCAACTAATAGGAAATATAGCATATCAGATGTTAGTTGCTACAGAACAAATCATCCCCAAACCTCTGGCTTAATACAATGATTTATTATTAATCACAATTCCGTGGATCAGTTGGGTGGCACCTCTCATGGTTTTACCCAGGTTATTCATTAGGGTGAATTCAGTGTTAAAGGTCATCTGGTCAGGAAGATCCAAATGTCCTTACTTACACGTCCAGCAATTAATGTGAAGTCAGCAGGGACTCCCTAGTTTTGCTCTATATGGCAGAATTCCAATAGATTGGACCAAGTTTCTTTTTTTTTTTTAAGATTTTATTTATTTGTTTGACAGAGAGAGACACAGCGAGAGAGGGAACACAAGCAGGGGGAGTGGGAGAGGGAGAAGCAGGCTTCCCGCTGAGCAAGGAGCCCGAAACGGGGCTCGATCCCAGGATCCCGGGATCACGACCTGAGCTGAAGGCAGATGCTTCACGACTGAGCCACCCAGGCGCCCCTGGACCAACTTTCTTTACATGACAGTCTCAGGGTAGCATTCCAATGGAGCAAGAGCAGTAGCTTCAAGTTCTCTCAGGATGCATGCTCCAGAAATTTCAAAAAATGTCTTCCTCAACATTCTGTTGGTCAACATAGGTCACAAGACCAGCAGAGGTTGAAGATATAGAGAAAAGAACTTTATCTGCCTCTTGATTTCTGCTCTGAAATATTGTGGCCATCTTTTCAATATGTCTCTCCACACACATCTTGTTTACATTAACTGCTATCTTCTTCCTTTTATGGCTTTCCCGCTTTATTGAGGTATAACTGACATGTAACATTTTAAGGTGTACTGACATGTGCATGCATAATGTATAACTGACATGTAGCAAGTTTAAGGCGTACAACTTGTTGATTTGATATACTTATATAGTGCAAAATGACTATTATCATAACTAGCTAACACCTCCATCAAGCCATCATGTCACATACTTTGTGTGTGTGTGTGTTGAGAACATTTAAGATCTACTCTCTCAGCAACTTTCAAGTATCATTAACTATAAGCATCATGCTGTACATTAGATTCCCCAGACTTATTCCAGCTATATATCCAAAGGAAATGAAAACAGGATCATGAAGAGATATCTGCACTTCCATGTTTATTGCAGCATTATTCACAATAAGTAAGATATAGACACAATCTAAGCGTCCATCAACAGATGAATGAATAAAGAAGATACGGTGTGTCTACACACACACGCATACACGCACACACACCCTGAAATGTTATTCAGTCATGAGAAAGAAGGAAATTTTTCCTGTTTCTTATAAGCAAACATTTGAATCATTAGAGTTTGTCATTTGTAGGGGGAGGGGGACTTGGAAAAACAATACCATTGTTTTTGCCTTTATCTTGAAGTATGAGCAGTGGACCAGCCTTCTTCCCACTCACATATCATCGTATTAAGATTTCTTTAATATGCAGAGACTTATTCACTAAAACTTTGAATCAATTCCAATCAACACAGAAGAATATTAATAGCCTCAAACCCAACTGTACATGAGTCCTGAGTATTTTTTCTGCCACATGTCCCATTTGTGATATCACTGTACATTGCTTGGAGTATCTATATTCCACAGTTTCTATCTTAGTTCTTAGTTGTACTTAGCTTAACAGTTCTTTGCTGGGATGAGAATTTTTCCATAAACCCAGTCCTTTGACTTCGGTACATATTGAGGAAATGCCTAGCTAAGTCCGTTTACTATCCTTAAGGGCTATCTATCTAACTAAACAGCATAATATTTCACCATTGACTTTGTGTCAATTCCACCACCTAGAGCAAAGTTTGAAAACTCGTAGATTTTGAGAGAAATTTGGCATGCAGTTGCATTTTGTTTGACCAAAACTGTGTTTAGAAATAACTGCATGTTAGAAAAAAAAAAAAAAACCCTGCAAGTTAGCAATGAAAATGTGGAAACTGTAATTTAAAAATATTATACTGTTCACAATCACTTCAGATTAAATACTTAACTATAAACTTAACAAAAAATGTACAGGATTTGTATGCTGAATATTAGAAATTGCTAATGAAAGAAATCAAAGAAGACCTAAATAAACTGACATATCAATGTGTATAAATTTGAAGATTCAACATAGTAAAGATGTCAATTTTCCTCAAATTGAATTATAGGCTTTGTACAATTCCTATCAAAATCCCAGAGAGATTTGGTAGATGTAGACAGGCTTATTCTAAAATTTATATGAAAATGTGCAGGCCCTAGAAAATGGGGAAAAAACCCTTTGAAAAATGAGAACAAAGTGAGATAAATTACTATACCCAATATTAAGACCAAGTGTAGAGCTGCAATAATGAAGGCAGTGAGGTCTGGTAGAAGAAGAGTCACACAGATCAGCAGAACAGGATAGAGAACCCAGATAGAGACTCACACAAGTATCTCCCGCTGATTTTTCACAAGGCTACAAAAGCAAGTCAGTGGAGGAATGATGGCCTTTTCAAACAATGGAGATGGAAATTAGGGAATGATAGACAAAAAATTTAATGAAGTTCATGCTTTATGCAAAAATTAACAAAATGGATCAAAGATCTAAATACAAAAAGTAAAACTATACTTAGAAAAGAAAAAACATGGCAGGAAATCGTTAGGACCTAGGATTAGTTTATTTGTGTGTCTGAAATATTTCACATTTAAAATACCAATTTTTAATGTGAACTCAATACCATCTTTAAACACAAAGGCTATGCTGCATGAGGAACAATAACCACATGGAAAGCAAAAATATTTTGTTACACATCTACAAGTTGAATTACTCATATTAAATAATTGATCAATATGAATTTATAAATGTTTGTGCTACTGCAGAAAAGGGATATATTTTGCATAATGTGTGAGGGGACTATATAAAAGCCTGGAAAATCTTCAATAGGTTAGGTGAGGATGGATGGGTATCTAAGGTTAGAAACTAACTAAGATGCCATCAGGGAAGAAGAGTAAGACCTGGGTATGTGAGAGGCTGCTGGTGGACTTCTACTTAATGCTATTCCTGCACAGTTTGGGGCTTCTGTTGTCTTTTGCACTCGAGAATGGGTTAAAGTCTTCACTTAGCATGTACCAGAAGCTTCTAGATGAAAAAAAATTTCAATATGAGTAATTTAAAAAGTATATTCTCCAAGAAGCCATTGGTGCATTCTGCAAATGCCTGCAGAATTTTTTTTTTTTGGCTAGGACTTCTTTGATTCTGTGAATTTATTATTTAAACTTAAATGTGTCACTTGCTTTTATTATCAATTTGTAGGTAATGCAAAAATGATTGACATTAACTTTAGAGCCTCAGAAATTAAAATTCTAGAACATTAACTTCACATAAGTTCATATACCACCTTATATTTGCATGGAACTATGCCTGGTACAAAATGTTTTTTACAATATGTAATTATCTTGTCAAAGTGACCTCTATGCAGGTAGGCACCAAGGTTTTGAAAGTTTAAATGACAACCTAAGATTAGAAGGCTAAAAATTCTTAGCTAATCTAAGAATCATGTTTAAATTTTGTGTGAGAGACTTTTTGATCATAGATAGGGTTACTATATATTGCCTAAATTGAGACACTTTACTTCAGAGACAAATTCTGAACCATATGGGCTGCAGCAATAGATGTAAATTTGGACTATTTCATGCAAACTGGGATATATCTTTACTCCACTGGAGGTACTAAAAAACATTAAAGTCTAGATAAATAGGTAAGATTTTTAAAACAGAAAAAATTCTTTAGCAAAACCGCTATATTTTTTATATAGTAACTATATATGTTGCAATTTAAAACAAAGGGGATTCATGTAAATTGCATAGTTGCCCATGCCAATGCCTGATTATGTATCAACTTTCTTAAGTAAAAAGAATCTTCTGCTAAAACTGTCAGGAAAGTGGTCTTTCTGACATCCCCCTCTTTAATTATGACATTCCTCTTTTTATATCCATACACAAGATAATAACTCTCATTGTACAACATGGTGGTAATGAGGTGAAATGAGAAAATTATATATGGGAATAAGTAACAAAAGATTTTATTCTGAGACAAAAATCCCTCTTGTGGACAGAAATTTTGAGTTATGCATTAGGGCTTTAGATTTTACACAAAGCATGTAAACAAAGACTACTACAAACACTGTGAGTTAACTGGACATTTTTTCCCCTTCTTTCTGAGCAGAAAACCACAGAGTGGAGGCAGATGTAAATCTCACCTACTAGTATCTTAGATAAAAACTTAACCAGAAAACATGAATTGGGTACAGCCATTCATAATCTCTAGCTTTATGTCAGAAATAAGGCCACGCAAGAGCCCTAAAAGTACATTAGCTTTCTTGACAATCCTAATTCCTAGATAGGTTATACAATGCTTGATGTGGGGAGATCAATCCACTAATCAAAATGAATGAATGAATGAATGCTCAGTGACAATGATGAAAGCACTCAAGGGAAACATTACCTGGAAAAATTACAGGAAAGAATGTTTCTGGAAGAATGGATGCTAAATTTTTATTTTGTTTTCTCAAGAGGTCTTAAAAGCAGACATCATTGAGGCAGAGTATATTGACTGTATTTTCTCCAGTTCTGTATTCTTGATGCTCTAGTACTATAGGCCATGATCCTGGAGCCCCTCCCAAGGCCAGCTAATTCCTAGCTATAACAAACGTTTCTCTTTAGAGCACACCTTTGATGTATAAACCAACTGGTCCAGAGCCCCCACTCACAATCATCTCATTTATCACATTTTCACACACCAGGCTGTTATTTCCCTGCCCTAAATCACTCCAGGGTCAGGTACGAGACAACTAGGGACATTGCTATAACCCAAAGCCTGCTGAAATTATGCAAACTAGCCAATCCTAAACTTACTCAGTGTACTTACACTCATTCCTTTGCTCAAAAATCCCAATAAAGGCTCTAGGCCTGCATCCTGGCCAACCCTGGTTCTTCCCCATATGGCATGTCTCCCGTTTCTAGGGATCTGTGAACCTTTTCCTTCATGACAATCAAGTCATGTCTGTATGTCTTACCACACCTGATTAAAACAAATCCCAAGTATATTTTAACAAACCAGGACACAAAGAAATTTAAATAAATTAAACAAACAGGAAGGAAGTGGCTGAGAATAAAAAGATAAAGTTAAAATAGGCATTGGAGGTTATTGCAAACAAAATTAATATCACAGAAATGGAATTTGAGAATTTACCTTGGAAGGTAGAATCCTTAACATCATATGGTGCTTTAACAAAGACTAGACCTACTCTTAATACTTGTATCAACTTCCCATGATTTCACCTCTCTAGCCTCTTCTATAAAATGCCTCATAAGGCTTTTATGAAAGTAAATCTGGTTATGTGACTAGACAACTTAGCCAAATGCTTAGCATATAACACATGCTCAATAAACTGTAGCTCTATTAATGTTAAAATAATTTTTAAAAGATGTGACCGAAATGGGAATTCCACCTATGAATAGTAATTGAGTTCCTGTAGAAGAATTTAGAAACATTCAGGGGTGTAACAGAAAAATGTTCCAAGATTAAAAATATCTGAATCTGAAAATTTAAAAGAACTATCCATATTTCATGGGAATTTTTTGAAAAGAGACTCACTCTTATACTTAGATTTGTGAATTTACTTTTTATATCAAGATATGAAAGTTTCCAAATCGTCCAACAGAACGAAATTTTGTAATTTTAATTTAGATTAAATGGTAATTAGTTAAAACTTTATCTTAACACTAAATGCCAGAAGACAATGAAGCATTGTTTTTAGACTTCATAATTTTTTTTAAGATTTCATTTATTTATTTGAGAGAGAGAGAATGTATGGTGGGGAGGGGCGGGGCGGGGAGAGAGAGAGAGAAGCAGACTCCCTGCTGAGCAGGAAGCCCGATGCAGGGCTGGATCCCAGGACCCTGAGATCATGATCTGAGCTGAAGGAAGATGCTTAAACAACTGAGCCACCCAGGCACCCCTAGGCTTCATTTTAAAAGAAAAAAAAAGGGGGTTGTAACCTCCCAAATGATGTATAACTGAATCATCTTGTAAAAGTGCAGAAAGCTATTGTTAGATACACACTGGCTCAGAAAATATATTACTTGGCTGTGTTCTTGAAAAATTATCTAACGTTCTGGGAAATAAGAAAAGAATTAGAGCTACGGACATCTCAGGAAACCCAGAAAGTTGTAATCAGGTGGAATGGGCTAGATGAAATGACAGCTACAGAACGCTGCTGGGACAGATCGGTGGATATGTAGCCTGCTTTCCTAATTACTGATCCAGAGGGACACGAAAACTTACACTTAAATCTCTGCTTTGATATCAAAAGTCCCATCCGGCATGTCAGGTTGAACAGAATTAATCTTTAGGCAAAAGACTGTGTAAATAAGTGAAAGGTCTAAGTATAAGAAACATCAGGAATAGCTGTCACCCTAGCAACCTGGAGTGCACGTATCTTACAAAAATGGCAGCTGCAGTTTAAACCTATCCATATCTGTCAGAAAAGATTATAGGTGAACTCTTTCCAGACTGTCAAATTTTATGAAAGATAAAAAAATCCCTATTTTATATAAAATCTGGTTTGTATAGGTAGAGATTATTTCGCTTTTAATAATTCTAATTTTGAGGCAAGTGTATATTCACAGAGGGTTGTAAGAAATAACATAGATCTCTTTCCCTAGTTTCTCTCAATGAAAGCATCTTGCAAAATATAGCACATTACCACAACCAGGAATATTGAGGCTGCTACAGTCAAGATACAGAACAATTCCATCTCCTCAAGGATCCTACCTGTAGCCTTTTTATAGCCACGCACACCTCCCTCTGAGACCACCTTCCCAATGTCCCTGACAACCTCTAATCTGTTCTCCATTTCTATAATTTTCCATTTCAAGAATGTTCTATAATAATATATGATCTTTGGGATTTGCTGTTTGACTTCTGGTTCTCTAGAGATTCATCTATATCGTTACATGTATCATTTGGTGTTGTTGCTGAGTACTGTTCTATGATATGGATACAGTGTAGTTTGTTTCACCATTTACTTGGTGAAGGATATTTGAACTGTTTTCAGTTTGGGGCTATTTTGAATAAAGCTGCTAACTGCTAAGAACATTCATGTACAAGGTATTTATGTGTAAGTTTGCATTTCTCTGGGATAAATGTGTGAGCAATCTGTTTGTATACATCTTCACCTGTATTTGTGGTAGTTTATTTCAGTAATTTTGATAGTTTTGATAGGTGTGCAGTGAGATCTCATTGGGGGTTTAGTTTGAATTTCTTTAATGAAATTGGACATCTTTTCCTGTGCTTATCATCGGTATATTCTCCTTAGAAAGAATGTTAATAACCCTCTTCTATTCTCTATTTTTTACTGTTAATTTTTTTAAAGATTTTATTTATTCATTTGAGAGAGAGAGAATGAGAGAGAGCACAAGAAGGAAGAGGGTCAGAGGGAGAAGCAGACTCCCTGCCGAGTAGGGAGCCTGATGTGGGACTCGATCCCAGGACTCCAGGGTCATGACCTGAGCCGAAGGCAGTCGCTTAACCAACTGAGCCACCCAGGCGCCCGTAATTTTACTGTTAATTTTTTGAGAGCTCTTTATATATTCTAGATATAAGTTCTTTGATTGGGTTATATAATTTGCAAATATTTCCTCTCCAGTATTAGCTTTTTAATATGGTCAATTAATAACAGTTCATATAGAGTTAAATTGAGTTTTCATGGGTAAATACATCTGTGTAGGAATAACAGTTACATATTCCCATATTCATGTAAAACTAGATAGTTTTCAGTACTTCATTCTTACATAAAAAGTCCTTTACTAGGTCTCTTCTGCATATAGGTTAGAAATTCTAGGGGTGCCTGGGTGGCTTAGATGGTTAAGTGTCTGTCTTCAGCAATCAGGGTCCTGGAATCGAGTCCCATGTCTGGCTCCCAGCTCAGTGGAGAGTCTGCCTCTCACTCTCACTCTCCCTCTGTCTCTGTCTCTGTCTCTGTCTCTCTCTCAAATGAATAAATAAAATCTTTTTTAGAAAAAATTCTAGATCTCACTTTCACATCTTCAAATAATCTTGATTGATTTTACCAAATTGTTCTCCTTAATGTTAGTACCAATTCACAGTATCCTCACAGCAGCAGTCAAAGGCTCCTGTAATTATGTGCAAGCTCAACAAACTAGAGATACAAATTCTGTTCATGGACAGGACTTACTTTCATAATGATACAAATTTTTTCAGAGTTAATATATAAATTAAATGAAAATCCGGTCAGAATCTTAAGATTTGTTGTTGGAAACTGATATCTAATTTCTAAAATCCAGTTTGCAAAGGTTCAAGAACAGAACAGATGATTCCAAATACAACAGTTAAGGATGGGCGATTTTCTACCATATATTGAAATGTACTATCCAGCTAAAATAAATGTCATTGCCACATATTGTGAGAGGTATTTTAACATATATCTCCCCAGAGCTAATGGAGCGAGGTAGCTGCAAAACCATTTCACAGTTTGTGTTTCTCTTCTCCATCAGTACTGTCCTTAAAGAAGAGTAAGAGAGCCCTGCCCTCAACCTTGGCTCTAGAGGACCTTGTGTGGTATTGTTCTTTCTCTGCCTTTCCAAGAGAATGTACCAACCTAGAGACTATGGTCCTCCCTCATGAGGGCTTTCCTCTAAGTAGCTGGGAATACAGAATTTTCTTCTAAAAACCGCCCCTTTTGGAACTGGTATGGTCTCTACCAAGGTTCCATCTTCAAAAGAGCAAAACACACCACTGGTATGCACACCCCTAGACAAGAGTAATGGCCCAAATGTGGCTACTTGTAGGTATAGTGCACAGAATTTTATTGTGTGTGCGTGTGGGGGTGGGGGGAGATCTGCCCATTACCAAGTATACCCATTCCAGTTATACATTCAAGGACCCAATAAGGGAGCACCCGATGGAACCTTAGACTCAGTGAACTCATAAGTCAGGCCTGGGACAAGATGCTATCTATTTTCTGACTCACATGTGTTCCCCCTTCTAATAGGAGGATTGCCATGTAACTCTGGGGCCTTTGGTATCAAGTCAGTTTGGAACCTGTATCCAGAAGTCCTCAGAAATGTTCAAATATTCCTTTTTCCATGCACAGTTATGCAAATAAATTTCCATAGGTGCCCATGGGGAAAAAAACTAGATGGATCATTAATGTATATACTTGACATAGTGTCACAAGAGTCTACCTTCTGAAAACTTGAACACTCTTTCAGTTATTGGGTTCCAGATCATGAAATTAATTCGGTTCAAGAAACTGAGCAGTCCTGCATGCTTGATTTCTTTGGGATTTATAGATTGAGCATGAACCATGTTAGCGTCCCATCTAACTTGCTGCTGGAGACACATGTTCCATTAGCTATCTTTTAAAAAGTTCCCTGTAGGCCAGTTGCTCCTTCAGCCTTGCTATTCATAAGATTATTGGGCCTCCTTGCTGCTGATGATTGAGCACTACCTGGTCTCTATGATTTTGGCATCTTATCTCATTACTACAGTGATTCAGTTTATAAAAGTATCTCAGTAGCAAGTTTCTTTCACTTTTCTTTTTATTGTTGTTTGGGCTTTTTGGGTTTTTGTTTTTGTTTTTGTTTTTGTTTTTGCTTGGTGGCAGGGAGGATATCTTGTAGCATTTCCATAGATACCGTCATCTGGTGGTTTTCTGGACTTATGTAGCACATGGACTCTAGCATGCCCCATTTTCTAGAATTTCTTTAATGGAACATTGCTATCTTGAAGTTTCTAGGAGAACAATCTGTGGTGTCTTTGCACTCCCACGGGCTCTTTGTCAGAGTATTTGATCCTATAACCTGAGAGAATGCTGCCATATCAATAAACTCTCCTCCCCACGCAACTTCGTATTCTTTGATCTACTACACTCAGAAAACAGTTCTAGATGCACTAACCTGGCTCCTTCTGGTATATGTTGATTAGGTCCTACAGTTTCTATGGGGGTAATGACTATCCTTTACCTTCCTTAGGCCAAGCACTTTCTCCACTAGGTAAAAGATTTAATTCTATTATTAACATAGTAGCCAGAAAGGAAGGTAAGAGCAGATTTTGGTAGGATGGGGTATGCCATCATGCATAATGAAGGCAACTGCATCATGTTAAAGTCTTTTTGGAAGGAAGAGTAAATCCTTCTGCAGGCTTGGAGGATGTGGGGGCATATAGGAATTCAAGATTTTTAAGCACACCAACCCCAGATATCTGTATCACATTCTGATGGTCCCAATGTTTCCCAATCAGAGCCTGATCTTGGTATAGTAGACCTGCTTAGAGTAAGACTTTAATGTTCTCTGGCACTCAGCTCCTTTTTATAATTAGGTTTGGTCCTGGTCCTGGGCTTTCTCAGCTCTCCATCAACAGAGGATTGGCAGCTTTATATACTGCCAAAAAGTCTCCCTGGCTTTCACACACAGCTTTTAACTGATTAGCGTTGTACCTTATCTCTCTCAAGTATCAATTAACCCTGATAACCCCTATCCAATTTTAGTATCCTTATAATCATTATTTCTACCATATTTTTCCAAATGCCTGCTACATACCATTCACTAGTGCAGGGTTCAGCAAAGTTTTCTGTAGAGGGCCACACAATAAACAGTTTAGGCTTTGTGAGCAATACAGTTTCTGTAGCACCTACTGCAATCTACTCTTGTAGGATGAAAGCAGTCATAGATAAAACATGGCTGTGTTTCAATAAAACTTTTTACTCGGGGCGCCTGGGTGTCTCAGTCATTGAGCGTCTGCCTTCAGCTCAGGTCATGATCCCAGGGTTCTGGGATCGAGCCCCACATCGGCCTCCCTGCTCCATGGGAAGCCTGCTTCTCCCTCTCCCACTCCCCCTGCTTGTGTTCCCTCTCTCGCTGTGTCTCTCTCTGTCAAATAAATAAAATCTTTAAAAAAAAATAAAAAAATTTTTACTAGACAACAGATGACGGGCTATAGTTGTCTAACCCCTGTGCTAGTGCATGAACTTCTTTTGCTTTATTACCAGTTCATGATGCGTGAAAGTTTACACAAATTCCATGCACAACGTGCTAGCACTCTCTGTTCTCTACCACTCATAGTCATGGATTTCTATCAGCAGGTTGGGAGGTGATCCAGCTCCAACGTCTCATTTAGCAGTAATTAATCAGATCCCTCTTCTGGCACCAATCCCAACCTCAGGAAGCAGATTCTAGGATGGAAATTAGCATGCAGGGAAAGAAGCAAGATTATGCAAAGAGAGAAGGTGGACTGTGATACATTGTCAAGATGTCCAGCCAAACCCCTTGGGGATGTTAGAAGCTAGTCTTTTCAGAACTGTTCTGAGTTGTAGTGAAGGGGCCAGGCATTTATATCTAATACAGATAGATCATTAAATGAAGGTTATTCCTGGAATCAGAGCATAGCTTTTGGCAAGGTGGCGCTCTTCAGCTTAGGGAGATTTCCAGAGCAGGCTAATAGCTGATGGCTGTCAGTTAACAGTAGTTCCAACAACTTGAAGAATATGTTCTGATGGGGTATCTCAGTAGCACATCGTGGCTTCCACCAAAGGTGAAACCTCAGACATACGCAGAGATAATAAGTTCCAGCTTGTCCTCAATCGGCTTGATTCCACATCTAGGTTTTGCTTTCTGCAGACTAGAAGAGAAGCAACAGTTTCCCAGAGACCACTCTGCATACCCCTAACTCCTTTGTTCTTTCTTTGGTAACTGGAAAGTTTGACTTCTTAGGATGAGCGCGAAGATTCCTTTTTTGATCCTCTTATTTCCATTTCTAGACCCTTCACCAGCTATACCAACTGTGAAAGCTATCATTTGTAGGATATATTGCTACTCCATATTCCCCTGACTGAACCTAACTGACAACTGTAGTGGCTATGAGTAACTTTTCAGTTCTTCCACATAAACATACATTGATTTTTTCCCCATTTTCCCACTCTTACATAGATGTTCTAATTGTGGTTAATCTTACATATCTGTACTTGTTACTATACACACACACACACACACACACCACGCTACAGAACACTATATACATCACTCTCAGATGGATTAAGGACGACCTTGGACTTTGTTTAGAGAGCTTAATAGGTTTCCAGTGGTACAAGTTCTATCATGTTAGGTGGAAGCATACTTTTATTTTACATTGAAGTTAAATCTGGTTAAAAGAGGTAAATATGGATACCATGTGGAAGTGGACTGCACGATACAATATGCTGGATAACTGGATTAAAATGGAAAAAATATTTTTCAATATCATTTCACTTGTATGTATCATTTCACTGTATTAGAGGGGAAATGTGTACAAGACCTAGAAAGTGGAAGTGAAGAAACGCTCTCATCGTTTCACATTCAGATGAAGTGGCAGTGGACAGACTGGCATCTACCTCGTCCTGACTGCTGGCTCCCTGGAGGACCTGAAGCCAACTACCAGACGACTGGTGTAGTTGCCCAGAGACCACAGGAGCGCAGAAACAAGTCTCCCACGGACCTCACTCTGTGGCATCTTTCCCTCCGAAGGCTGCTACACCAGATTCCATCACAAGGTGGCAGCAGAGTTCTAACAGGGCAAGGCCCAGTGCCCAAGGACTGAAGTCGCTGGCACCACTTCATTGGCCAAAGCCACCAAGCTCAGTCAGGGGACACAAAAGGCATGGATGCTGAGAGGCAGGATCCACATCTACCACAGTTCAATTTTACATTTGTCGTAATTAACGTATGTATTTAGTTTTCAGTGTGCTATCATATATTGATGACGTAAGTTTTTAAATTTAAAATTTAGAATATATTTGGGGATGATTTTAGAATATATTAATTACAGCTATCCTACCTCCTTAACAGTGAGGTCTTCTCGACTTTTTAAGTTTGTTAGCCCTTAGCACTCATGGACTTCTTTAGAGAATGTTAAAAAATGAACGTGCCATAAAAATTATAATAAACTCAAAATACACATTTTCCTATCATTCTGTGAAACTGATGAATCTATAAGCTACTTTGCCTTTCAGGTATTTAATATGTGGATAATATGTAATGTTACTTCTGATACACAGAAGGAAAACTCTTGAGAAACTATCCAGAGCCAGACTGATTCTCACATTTTAAACTAAGGCTTTCAAGATCATTTCTGGAATAGAACGGAGTGCAATCTGTAGCTAAAAAATGCAGGTTAGGTAGCTAAATGACAATTTTTTAAATGTACCTTTCAATACCCTATATTGAACAACTAAAATTAAGTTAAATCTAAGGAGAGTATCTGGGTTTATTTTACCATTGCTATCTACAGTGCTTACCATGAAGGTTTTTTGTTGTTGTTTTAGACTGTACTAAATGTTCAGACTCAAAAAACAGGCAAAGAATATATTTAACTCAGTCTAATCAGAAAGAATTAGGACAGGCAACACCCCTTGCCTGCAGGACAATGTCAGACATTCTTCTTTTGCCAGAGTTCCTGCAGTACCCAACAGGGCATCTCATATGTGTCAATTTGTAACATCTATGGCCATAGCTTTCAGGGTCCTCCCAAGAGTCGTGGACAGTTACAATACTCAACTGCATTCAGGGATGAAGAAAATAGTTTGTACCTATCATATTTTTGGAGTTTTCCCAGGCCAGATACAGTACACAAACCAGGAGTCATTTTTTTAATCATAAGCGATATTGCCTAGCAATTTACTTTTCATTTTACCTATATTAGGTTTCCAGGGGAACAGGAGCAAAATTTTTTTTTTCTCGTGCAGCATGGGAAAGGGTTAACCCTTTGCCCACACTGTCAAAAGTTCCAACCATAGTTTGTATATTATAACAATTATTTATAATTAATGAGTGGACTTTAATTCTGTGTAGATTTTCTTAAATGCAACTTACTTTCCTGAACAAAACAGAGGGCCTGTGTGATTTAGGAGACAGTAGATAATAGCCATTGTTTTCTATTTTCTAGTGGTGAAAATGATGGGGAAAAGATGTGCCTTTAGAAAAAATATCTTGTACTGATTGTCAACTAGGTGCCAGGCCTGTGCTTGCCATTCAATGTGTATTTCATTATCCATCCGTCACACTAATCGTGCAAGAGAGGAACTATGAGCACTGCTTACAGATGAAGAAACCACGACGGAGAACATCAGCCAGCTGATCTCTAGATTTTAGCAAGCACAGTTTAGAAACATTCATGAAATCATTTTTCATTGATTTTGAACTATCATTTAAAAAGAAGATATTTAAATGATACAGTAAAGCAAACAGTGTTACTGTTGGGATTTGCCTCTGGTCTAAAACATGATCTTTGCTGGTTCCTGACTATTTGAAAATCATTTATGGCAAGAGGAAACAAATCTCTTGAAGGGCACACGATGCAAAATGACATTTCATTAAGAGGGTAACTCTTTTGCATAATTTTTTGAAATTTTTGGTTGAGTATCTGTCAGAGAAACCAGACAGGACAGGAGAAATTTAGAAATAGTAAACAATCCTACTTTGGCAGAGTGCCTTACTAGACACATTTTTTTTTAATCCTTTATTTATAATATACTGTAACATTTTTAAAAGTTATATCCCAAAGTCTTATTTTTCTTCTAATCAATGAAACTTCCCTCTTTCTTCCTCTTTCTCATTTGTGTTCATTTGTATTTATTTCCTTTTGCCTTTTAAAAGTTAAATTGAGTTGTAATAAACTGAGTTTTATTATATACTCAGATCAAGTCCTTCATTAATAGTCATATAGTTATTGATGAGCCACCTTGAATTATAAATATACCTATCATCTACCATTTTTGTATCCTATCTGTAGTTTATCAGAAATGTTAAAATTTTACATTATGTCAATTGTAATGAATTTCCTTAACTTAATCAAATTATTAACATTTCATACAGCATATTCTTAAATGTTATAAAAATAGACATTTTTCATTGAAGCCTAGAATCATTTAATTTATAGAATCCCATGTTTGATATAATTTCTAAAAAATTATGTGTATACACACATTTTAGTTCTTAATTGTCTAATATTTTTACATGGAAATTAAAAAAAATTATTCCCAGTGAATAAGTATCTAGTCAATATTTCAAATTGATCCTTTTTTAGGAATTATTGGATTTATAATGATGTCATATAACTTTAATACTCCCTTTCTTGAACACTCTATTTTGTTATAATTGCATTAGCTATAAGTCAAATATTTTAGCGGTATACATAATGACAATTATGTTTAATTTTTCAAATATTTAATGTTATTTATACAAGGAATGGTTCCACCTTATGAAGTTTTCATCAATACTTTTATTTCAAATTAGTAAGGAGATTTTAAATATTAAGGGGGTATTAGGACACAAAAGATTTGAGATTATAAGATATCAAGAGAAATTTTGAATGTTCTCTGCTATTTTCTGTATTTCTAGAGTTAAGAAAGTAATAATAATGTTACTAGTAATGTCAATACAATGAAGACATGTGGAAATGTTAATATCCTATTTTCAACCAAAGACATACTTAAGCAAACTGATAGACAATTAGGAATTAACATCATATTGAAAATGAAACTGTTTGCTTCCCCATATTTTGTTCACTAGCCAGGAAGTAAATACACAAACAAAAACACCTGGCATCAAAGGAAATATATATATAGTTTACCTTATAATTTTTATTTCTACTTCTTACCTTTTATTTTTGGTTTATATTTTCATGATTTAGGGGGAAAGTAATGTCCTAGAGGCAAGAATTCTTAGCAGCTAATGCCCAGATGAATAAATGCCGTAGGCCAACTAAACTGTCATAAATAAGGCTAGAGAATGAAATGGACTACTTTTCCCCAGTGATTGGACAGTTATTGATTCACAGTTGTATAATAGGTAAAGAAAAAAAGAACCAACAAACTCCAAGGTCAAGTAACACTGAAATTACTGCCATTTAAGTTCTAAAGAATAGTCTATTGATTAAGTAATTCTTCTAAGTACATTTATATAAATGTTCAGTTGTCATATAAAAATAGAAAATTAACATTAAAGCAGATAAGAGGATTATGCAATAAAAGAATAGGTTTTTGTTTCGAATTTTTAGAAATAGTATACCTTTAAAGAAATTTCTGCATAGTATTTTTACAAAAATTGTTTTGTTTTGAGATGTAAGATTTAAAATGCTTTAACTTTTCATTTTCTATTAGTAAATTTGATACCATATAACGAAATTTTGTGGTTCCAGACATCAAAATTCATTCCTATAAAGAGGTAATAAGTATTCCTTTGTCTGTCTATGCAAAAGCTAAATAGCACTACATTATTTATTTTCATGTGAGATAGGTTTCCTTTTCACTTAAAATTACAATATTCTATCCTGTAACAGTGAACAACAATACCCTTTATGTTCCCTGTGTCAACAGGAGTTGTAGCCATCAATTTCAACTTTGTACTTGTAATTGCTGGGTTTATCACCCCGGGCCTTCTTTGACTTTCCTTTCTCCTTTGCCCTATACATGAAAAATGTCAGAGGCTGCCATTCTGCTTCTCCACAATAAGCTTTTATTGGCCTTTTTATTTTGTTTTTCTAGAATTTTTTTTCATTTTTCTATAATTGGCCTGTATGGCCTTTTACATGTAGGAATATATTCATGTCTTGACATTCCCAACTATAATAAGAGATAGGAGGAACATTTTCTGGATTTCTCAATACTGTATGCCAAACACCTAAAACTGTTCTACATACGGTAGAGATTCACGAAACATTGGTTATCATGTTTCTAATATATTTTCCCCATGAACGCATGAATAATTTTTTTGGTGTTATATTTTGAAGAATTAAACAATTACCCAAACTGAACCATCTTGCATAGCAGCTTTTGTTTACTTATTTGTTTAATGCCCTGAGTCTTTGCTTTCTTTAGTTCTACTTATAGTGAAGCAAATACGGCTTATAAATATTGTAATGTGGTTGATGCCAACTGTGATAGTTAATTTTATGTCAACTTGACTAGGCCACGGTGTGCCCAGATATTTGGTTGAACATCATTCTGGGTGTTTCTGTGAGGTGTTTTTGGACAAGATTAACGTTTTAATCAGTAGAGTAAGGCAGACTGCCCTCCATAATCCCTCCATAATGTGGGTGGGCCTCGTCTAACCAGTTGAAGGCGTAAGTAAAACAAAAAGACCCGCCCTCCTCTGAATAAGAAAATGAATTCTCCAGCAGACTTCCTCTGGGCTTCACCTACACCTTTTGTTCTCCTGGGTCTTCTAGGCTGCTGGCCCACACTTTAGAATTGGTCTTATCAGCCTCCATAATCATGTGAGCCAATTTCTTATCATAAATCTCTTTTCATACACACACATCCTATTGTTTCTATTTCTCTGAAAAATTAGGCCTAATATTCCATCCATCCTGTTGTTAAAAAAAGAATTTGTTCTATGAATATTTCCCTGATCAAACAAACTACCCTGTATTTGTTATTATTTATTGAGTGACCTCGAAATGCCACAATCAAAGGTGACTGCATCAGAAACATTATCCATTGTGGTTTACTGCAATACCACAATAAAGTTTCTTCTCCTTTATAATGAAGAGGATGTGTATAATGAAGTAAATTTCCCAAAAACAAAATGCTGGTAAGTAAAATAACCAGGAATTAAGCCAAGATCTATCTTATGCCAAACTATTGTTTTTCTTAATGATGTCAGTCAACTGCTGATCATTCTTTTTTTAAGATTTTTTTTTAAAGATTTTATTTATTTGACAGAGGGAGACAGAGCAAGAGAGGGAACACAAGCAGGCAGAGTGGGAGAGGGAGAAGCAGGCTTCCTGCTGAGCAGGGAGCTCAATGCAGGGCTCAATCCCAGGACCCCGGGACCATGATCTGAGCTGAAGGCAGATGCTTAACGACTGAGCCACCCAGGCACCCCTTTTTTTAAGATTTTTATTTATTTGAGAGAGAGACAGAGATAGCAACAGAGATGGCAAGGGAGAAGAAGCATGTTCCCCACTGAGCAGGGAGCCTGACATGGGCCTCAGTCCCTGGACCCTGGGATCATGATCTGAGCCTAAGGTAGATGCTTAACTGACTGAGCCATGCAGGTGCCCCAACTGCTGATCATTCTAACTTTTTTTTACGTCAACTACTATATTGTTTAAGATTTAAGGAGATTTTAGTCCCACAATTTACTAATTAACTTTGCAAATATTTGTTAACTACCAAATATTTGTTAACTACCCATGTAAGACATAATACAAACGTATTCAGGCATGCATCAAGACTTTGCCATTTCATTTACTTCCTTAATATGCTGCTATGCTGTTGGAACACTATAAATGTAGTTGACTGATTGACTTTATAGTATGTTAAGTGAAAACAAATTTAGGTATGGCAAAGTAAACTCTTAGAACTTCTGCTGTTAAGTTCTGCTGTGAAGGGATGGTATTTAAAGTGTGATTTTTTAAAATGGAAGATACTTCTAAAATGTGATTATTTTGTTTCTTATTTTTACAGTTCATTATTTGTCCACACTTTTTGATTCAGAACAGAGAAAATAAAACAACCAATTTATAGGAGCATCTTACTTGCATACCTCATTTTAAGCTTTGCTAATTGCCACTGAAAATGCACATATTGTTTATTAGGCATTTTGCTGAAGAAGTTTATTTGCTTAGACATTCTTAAATAATAAAACCATTCTCTGAATAGTACCCAAAGTATATCAGAAGATCAACAACATTTATTTTCCACAATGAATTTCCTGTTTTAAAAGTCTTGGTATTCTGAAAAAATTATATTTTTCTGCATTATTTGCAAAGTATTATAAATAGCAATTAAATGTCCTCTGAGTAGTCTTGATAACAGAAATGCTTCAAAAGAAAAATAGCTTCTCCTCCATCAATGCTTTGTGACTTTTTATTATTGTTGTTTTTCTACTAAATTGTGCAATGGACACATTACAAATGGACATGAAATAATTACTTATTTATTGAGTTACATAGTATACAGTAACTTGATTAATTTCAGTATTTAGGTTAATATAAGGTTTTTTTAATAGGAATAAATACTTATAAACTCTTAACCTATTGAAAACGTATTTTAGAGATTCAGGCTCATAATTCACATATATTAGCAATGTTAACTGGTAGCTTATTCTGTAAGTTGCTATCTTGAATCACATCTGAATATTGCCTTATTTTATAAGAATAAAAGTATAAAATGAAACTTCACCTATTTGTTACTGGCACATAAATCTTATCATTATCAAGTTATATTAATAAAAGCTTTTTCACCCTTTCTGAAAAGGGGATCCTAAGTTGGAATGAATGTTTCTGTCCCTCCTTCATCTGTTACTGCTCTGACAGTTGAGTTTTTGCCATATTGGTGAGACCCTGAAGTCTACTGAGCCACAACTCCCATACAGACAGGATATTAAAGGTCACAGCCAAGGCTAATTCCATCATGCCTCTATCCCTCTATTTTATTAGTCTCCAGAGGAAGGTCCAAATCCCCATTACTTAGAATCTTATCTTTATTCAGCTCTAAATATGCCCTTACCTAATGTAATCTCCCTCCCATCCATGATTCCCACATTCCTCCAAAACATATACTGTCCTACAGCATTTTTTTTGTCATCAGCAAAATTTCTATAGTTTATAACTCTGAACTTTTCCTTCAACTTCTGTTCTATGTGAAAGAAACCTGGCTATCTCATGAAGATGATCCTTCTCCTGTAGCATCTACAATGATGGTTGTTGTCCTCTTACAATCCATATGCTACTGGGACTCTGAATGGGTTTAGATTGTGTTTTCTCATGTCTACTGCCAGACCATTATCCTTTGTCTTTCTCTAAAGCCCAGCTGCTTTTTGGGGCACCTGGGTGGCTCAGTCAGTTAAGCGTCCGACTCTTGATTTCAGCTCAGGTCATGATCTCAGGGTTGTGAGGTCCAGCCCTGGGTTGGGCTCTGTGCTGGGCATGGAACCTGCTTAATATTCTCTCTCTCTCTCTTCTCCCTCTGCCCCTCCACACTCCCTTCTCTCCCTCTCTAAACAAACAAACAAAAAAAAAACAACAAAGAAAAACAAAAAACAAAAACAAAACCCAGCTGCTTTGAAGCACAGCTCTTAAATTTATATGATCAGCTACCCTTCCTTGGCAGTTATTAATAAACCTGGTCACTTTCTCCTATTCATTAAAGAGTTTTATCATTCAACTCACTGCTCTGTTTTTATTTTCTCTCCCTTTCTCATAATCAACCTATTCTTGCTTCCCTTTTACAACTAATAATCTTGCTCTCTATTCTCCTCTGCTATCAACCCTTTTGGTCATACCCTACACCTTGTCACTTGCAGTAACTGCAGCCTCTCCAAAATTTCCTTTTTAAGCCTCCATTCTGATTAGCACTTCCTATCTTTGACACTTTTTTGTCTAGCATTTCCAGGCCAACTATTATTTGACCCCAGTGGTTTTTCCAATATATTAATTATATACTTAGACACTTAGGCAAAAAAAAAAAAAAAAAAAAAAAAAATCATTCTCTTATCTTCAATTCCCTGATTACTTGGCTTACATTCCATGGGGTATCATAATTTTTCCTTTGCACAGGCTCTCACATTCTCTCCCCCATGTAAATACTGATCTGGAAAACCTAATACTTCCCTATACTACAACAGAATAGTTGGAGATAAAAGAAGAAAAATATATGACCACACTTACTTTAAATTCATGACCAGAAACTTCCAGTTGTACCCTCAGCATTTCTCAGAAACATGAGTACATTTTTTAAGTCAATTCACTCTTACAAGATATTTGTTTTTTGATGCCATTGTAAATTGAATAATTTTCTTTTTCTTTTTTTCTTTTTTTTAAAGATTTTATTTATTTATTTGAGAGAGAGAGAATGAGAGATAGAGAGCACAAGAGGGAAGAGGGTCAGAGGGAGAAGCAGACTCCCTGCTGAGCAGGGAGCCCGATGCGGGACTTGATCCCAGGACTCCAGGATCATGACCTGAGCTGAAGGCAGTCGCTTAACCAACTGAGCCACCCAGGCGCCCTCTTTATTTCTTTTTCAGTGGTTTCATTATTAGTATATAAAAATGCAACTGACTTCTGTAGGTTGATTTTATAATCTACAACTTTACTGAATTCATTGATTAGTTCCAATAGTTTTCTGGTCAAGTCTTTGGGATTTTCCATATATAAAATCATATTATCTATAAATAATGACCATTTTTTTCTTCCTGTCTGATTTAAATGCCTTTTATTTCTTTGTGTTGCTTAATTCTCTAGCTATGACTTCTAGTATTATATTGAACAGGAATAGTGACAGTAGGCATCCTTGTCTTTTTCCTGACCTTAGAAAAATAAACACTCAGGAATAAATTTAATGAAAGAAGTGCAAGAACTATGGGAATGAAAACTACATGATTTTGTTGAAAGAAATCAAAGAAGATACAAATAAAAAGGTACCCCATACTCATGGATCAGAAGAATATTTTTTAAATGTCCATACTACCCAAACTCATCTATGGATTCAATACACCCCTATCAAAATTGTAATGCTATTCTTCACAGAAATAGAAAAAGCAGTTTGAAAATTTGTATGGAACCACAAAAGACCCCAAATAGCCAAAGCAATTTTGATAAAGAACAAAGCTGAACATCATACTTTCTGACTTCAAATTATACTACAAATCTATAATATTTAAAACAGTATGTTACTGACAAAAAAATAAACAGATGGATGGAATAAAAAAGAGAGCCCAAAATTAAATTTATGCATATATCATTAACTAATATTCAACAAGGGATCCAAGAACACCCTATATGATCCAGCAGTTCCATCCCATTTCTGGGTATATATGCAAAGGGAATGAAAACAGGATATTAAAGAGATATGTGTATTCCTAAACTTATTGCAGCATTATTCCTAATAACCAAGATATAAAAACACCCTAAAGGTCCATCAGTGAATGAATGGATAAAGAATGTGTGGTGCATATATACAATGGAATATTATTCAGCCATGAGAAAGAAGAACATCCTGCCATTTGCAACAACATGGATGGAATTTAAGGACATGAGATAAGTCAACAGAGAAAGGCAAATTCTGTACGTTATCACTTAAAAAAGCCAAACTCATAAAAACAGAGAGAAAATGGTGGTTACCAGGGGCTGGGAGATGGGGAATAGGAGAGATGTTGTTTAGGGATAAAGACTTACAATGAATAGTAAGTCCTAGAGATTTAACGCACAGTATAATGAATATGAACAACAATATTATAAACATCAAACTTGCTAAGAGACTAGATCTTAATTATTTCAACCACAAAAATGATAATTATGTGCTATGAAGCTAACTATTGCTACAATGACAATATTGTAATATATAAATGTATCAAATCAACAAGTTGTACACCTTGAATATATACAGTGTTAATATATGTCAAATAGACTTAAACAGAAAAATAAAATTAAAAATTTCACTCTGCCATTTCAGGTTAATATTTTATGCTTTCTCCTCTTTCTTCAAATGCCACTTTTCTCCCTCATGCTTGGCTTCTTATTTGACCAAGAAAATAGGGGCCTTCAGAAAACAATTTTTATGTATACCTATTAACTAACCTCTGAAACCACCTTCAGCAATCAAAATTCCTAAGATCTGTCTTCCATTCTGTTACAATGGACAAATCATTCATAATCCTTCCAAAGACCCCTCTCTATTTCTACTTGTATGATAGATACTGTATCAGCTTTTTTCATGTAATAAATCACTCTAAAATTAAGTGGCTAAAGACAACAGTTTTATTATTTTCACTCATGAATCTATGATATGCTGTAGTTTCACTGATCTAAAGTTGGTTTGAAGCAAATCCATTGGGACTTAGCTCTTTGTTGAGGTTTGGGCTCAGATCTGCTTCACTTGCTTTGATTCTGAGGTCCAGGCTGAGGCTGCAGCACCTCCCCAAGGGCATATCTCCTCTTGGTAATGGCAGAGGTTCAGAGGGGTAAGTAACACAGAGGCCTTATGAGCTACTAGTCACTCTGTCACTTCTGTCTCATTTTACAGATCAAAGCAAGTCACATGGCCAAACACAAATTCAAAAGGCCAGGGAAAATTTCTTAGCCCTTATAGGAGGGGGAATTAAAACACAAAGAGGTGTGGTGAAGGACAAAGTTGAAAAATTGGGCCTATCATGAATTTAATCGCATTTCTCTTCAATTCTTAGAAATTTAAGTAATTTCCACGTATGTTCTATTTCAGTTTTTCTCTCTGCAACTGGATCATTCCCATTAGCACACATGCTGAAATATATCTCATATCACAGAAAAAAAAATTCCCTTGGCTCCAACTTAACTGCCACTCCATCTTTATGTTCCCTATAGAGCAAAATTCCTAAAAAGAAATATCTATGTCCCATCAGTACTTCCCTTCTCCCACTGTGACTGGAACCCATGTGCTTCAGACTTTCATTCCTGAAGTCATAATTGCCAATGTGATCAATAACTTCTAATTGCCAAACCCAATGGCATATTTTCAGTTTTTTGTTTTATCATCAGCACTTGACATAATTGATCACTCTTTCCTACTTGAACTACTTCATTTAGTTTTGGGAACATCTTTTGTTTCACTTTTTCTTCCACTTTCATTGTAGTTTCTCACTGTCTTTGGTGGAGCCTCTTCAACTCTTCAAATGCTGGTGGTAAGGCTCAATCCTTGGACCTCTTACTTACATTGTTACTCTCCACATGATCTCATTTATTTTACGTCTGAAAAGTTATGCCCTAATGATAATGACTTTCCATTAATATCTCCAGAGTAATCTTTAGAAATTATGCAGCCAAGTGCCTATAGGAAAATCTCTCACTTGGATGCATACTTCTCAAAAGCAACAAAGTCAAATGATTTCCTTCCCTCAACCATCTTCTATGCCAGTGTTTTCATCTCAATACATGTCACTTTCCTCTTAAAGTTTTTCAGGCCAAATGCCTGCACTCATCCTTGACTTCTCTTTTGCTCTTTTACCTCATTTACAATTTATCAGGAAATCACAATGGTGCTGCCTTCCCAATATACCCAAATTCAAATGTTTATCATCTTCACCACTAACACATTAGCTCAAGCCAAATACCATGATTCACCTGAAACATTAATGTAGTTTCCTGAGGATCTCCCTGCTTCTATTTTACCTACCTAGCGTGTGTTTCTTTCATATCACAGAGTGATTCTTATAAAATATAGATCTGATGACATCCCTTCCCTTCGCAAAGCCCTTCAATGGCTTCCCTTAATACAAAGTAAAATGAAACTTCATAGGATGGCATACCTCCTTTCTACTCTTACTGTACTCTAGTAGCACTGGTCTCATCTGTAGAACATTTCACATATGACACCTCTTCAAGATATTTGTTTTTACTGTCGTCTTTTCCTGGAACATTCTAGATCCAGATTCTGAATGAATCACTTCCTCACTTTGAGATTTTTTTTTTTTTTTGCTCAAATTTCATCTCTGTACAATACAAGCTAAGATCAGATCCATTTTGCCCCTTCCTCCTTTAACCTTTTATCCTTATTTTTTTCATTGCAGTAGTTACTATTACCTAGCATGACATCATATATCATATCTATGTGAATGTATACATGTATGTATATACATTTATATATGTACATTTACATATACATAGATATGTATATACATTGGCTTCTCATAGATATATGTATCTATGTAGATACATATGTATATCTTTATACATCCATACATCTCTTTTCGAGAAATGCATATATACATGCATCTAAGTATATATGTGTATATAAAGCATGTGTGTCTATATATGTATATGTAAATATCAGTTTACATATACATAAACATATATATTTATCATCTATATATTCCTCCCAGAATATATCTTTGAAGGTAGAAATTTTATCTGCTCCCCTACCCATGAAAGTTTTTAAGAACAAATCTTGGTGAAATTGATGTGAAGCGTTATATGAAGTGTGTGAGGTGCTGAATAGGAAGATCTTTTACATATTAAAATGAATATTTCCAACATGTTTTCCAGAAGCCCTATTTTAGGGGGTATTAAGGGAGAGGCTTATTGGCCATCTGCCAGTTACTAATGTAGAAGCAGCTTTCACCCAATTTATTTGTCTGTAATGGAGTCTAGTCTCTCTTTTGAATAGAAATGAGAGAGATAAAAACTCACTAAATCTAATTCTAGCATTTAATTTTTTCTTGAAGTTTAAGTATATTTGGGTACATTTACTAAAAACTATATACTGTGCCATGGTCTCTTGCTTCCTTACTCACAAGGAAATCATACTCTAAACTAGAATTGTATAGATACATATATGAGTGAGGAAATGCTTATCACAGCCAGATATTGTTGGGAGTCTAGAAACATTTTTACCCTGCTAATGGCAATAGAGACTAATATAGCCCTTCTGTAAATTAACTGAGCCACTCTTTGTGACAACAGAATCTGCATAACATATGGCCAGCAATTTTGTTCTTAAACATATATTCCCCAAAAGTCTCAAACAGGTCTATAGTAAATGTATACATGGATATTCTGTGTAGCATATTTTTTTGCAGCAGTTGAAAATTGTAGGTAACCTGGGCATGCATCACTGAGAGAATGGATAATGGTATGAAGCATGTACACAATTCAATTTGGAAACAATGCACTATATTTGCACACAGGAATAAGGATAGGTCTTAACATGGGAATTTTTAGAAAAAAACAAAATAAACTTTAAAGTGTGTGACATATTATGTAAAATAAAAATACACAGAGAAGATATTTTTACAAGAAGACAGAAAAATGACATTAAATATGTTTGAATGGCTGTCTATGGAGAAGAGTAGGGAATAAAAGTGAGGTATGTGGATAAAAGAAAAAGAAAAAATGAATAACATTTTAAAGGCCCATATGATAATATGATGTGATTGAAGTGTATGACTAAATCAACCATAAGAACCTCAGGTTAAAAGCTAAGAATATACTTATCCCTACTACATATTGAATTGTAACCTTCAATTTAAGAAAAGCCTTAAATTTAGATTCCAAGGACCTTGGCCTTGAATCTGCCTCAGTCACTTTTTATTTTACTGTAGTAAGAATACTTGAGGTCTACTCTCTCAAATTTTTTAATTACGTGCTATAGTATTAACTGTAGGTGCAATGTTGTACAGCAGATCTCAAGAACTTCTATCCTGTACAACTGAAACTTTATATCCATTGAACAGCAACTGTGCATTTCCATCTTCCCCAAGCTCCTGACAACCACCATTCTACTCTCTTGGGGAAACGATAGTTTCTTCAAGAAATGGTGCTAGAAAATCTGAATAGCCACATGGAAAATAATGAAATTGGACTATATTCTACACCACACACAGCCATCAACTCAATGGATTAAAGATTTAAATGTAAAACCTGAATTTATTAAACTATAGAAGGAAACAGGAGAAAATCTTCATGATCCCAGTCTAAATGATAATTTCCTAGATAGGACACCACCAGCAACAGGCAACAAAAGCACAAAAGCAAAAATCGGCAGGGAGACTACATCAAACTAAAAAGTTTCTGCATAGACAAAAAAAAAAAAAATTAGCAGAGTGAAAAGATGAAAAGAGAACTTACACAATGTGAGAAAATATTTCCAAACCATTTATCTGATAACAGATTAATATTCAAAATATACAAGGCCTCCTACAACTTGTTAGTAAGAAAACAACCTAATCAAAAATGGGCAACAAACCTGAATAAAGATTTCTCCAAATTCGACATACAAATGGTCAAAAGGTACACAAAAAATGTTTACACACTAATCATCAGGGAAATGCAGATCAGCCACTTTTTAATCATGAAACTTGGAAAAAATTCTTAGTTTGAAACTTTAATCTGTTCATTCGTAAAATGATACTATCTCATAACAATCTTAAAGATAGGATAATCGAATGCAAGAATGTGACAATATTTTAAACTATCATGTTTTAACGATATAAAACATTGCAGTGCTACTCTAATTTTATCCTATGATGATTTCTGTTTGCATATTTCAAGAATTTTCTCACTTGGAATTAAACAACTCTATGTTTAAATATCTGATCATGACAACAGTAAAAGGCCCTAGGAAAGAGTTCTTGCCTTTTAATTATTCTTAATAGTCTAATTATTTTTGAATAGTTGGCATTAGTCTTTACCAAACAATTATCGAGTCTAACTTACATATATAATTAGCTCAGAATGGGCAAAAATATGAAACATATTCCATATTTTCAAGGGGAAGTTGTTTTTACTTTGCAAAGATTATAAGCCAAATTACTTGCTGGATACTCATCAAAGCTCTTTGGAAAATTTCGAGGTAATTTTTTTCTAAGGAATAAGTACTTAGTTCCCATAATTCGTGTGAGAATTACTGTTATATCTATTTCTATCTCATAAAGGTAACAGTTAAAAGCTATTTAATATTATTGCACTGTTTAATGATGCTTAAGAGGGAAGGAAAGAATTTTTGGCAATCTTGACTTTAGTTAGTATTTTAGAAGAATATATTGAAATGAGATTACTATATATGATTGTAAACAAGTTGATCAAAAGAAACTCCTACTAATGGTGGTATTGATAGACTACACATATTGAAGTGAATGAACAGGGATTACGGTAAATGCAGATAGTAAAAAGAAGTCAAGATAGAAGTATTTGAGAAACGTAGGTAAGGAGGGAATCAGTGAGCTAGATAAATAGCTAAAGAAAGATACAAGGGAGGAAATATATTATGGGAAATATATGAATGCATTCTTAAACATACATCAAGAAATTAATAAAGAGAGAGGGTTAAAGAAAGAAGGGATGATTGATGAATTGAGTTCTAGAAAAATGGGGAGGGGAGGTGATGGAAAACGTCTTTGTTCATTAAAAATTACTGTGACAGAGTTTTCATTTGAGGTCCAACTCCTAGCTCCTGTTTAAGGAAACAGAAACTCTACTGACTAAAAAGAAAACAGTCTTATTATGAGCTGTGGTGCATGACTTCCTGAAAGACTTGACAGAAAAATGCCAGGGAGTGTACACTTGAACCAAATCCAATGTTCTCAGCTAGTCTGTCTGCAAATCACTCTCTAGACAGAGAGCAAGCCATTTCAAGTCTAGCGAAATAAATTCATGTTAAAGAAAAAAAGAAAAAAAATGAAATCAACTAAGCAACAAAACCAAACAATGAACCTAAAGAAACTTCAGAGTTTGAATTGTGCAGTAGGTGGTGTAGACCTATTCATGGCTGTGAGATGCTGCCAAGTTCATTATGAACAAACTTATGAGCTGAAGTTGAAAAGAGTTAAGAGACTCTAAAGTTATGACAAATTGTAAATTAAGATAGAACCTTATATGACTAGTTATGAATTTGAAAAACCAAAGAAGGATGGTTCTCAATTGGCTTGTGTGCATGTACAGGCATGGAACTGATTTTGAAGTAAGGTATGGAACTGATTTTGAAGTAAGGTGTCAGATTTTGGATTTAACTATGAAACAGAATACTGTTCCAGCTTTTTGAGTCAATAGAAAAAAAACATATTTTTAAGATTTTTCAGGAAGTACCTAAGGCAGGAAATTGGAGATAGAAAGAAACTAAAAATCATACCAATACCAATACCAATAACCATACAGTTGAAATAGTTCAGATGATAAAGTCTTGAATTAGGACAACTATAAGACAAAGGAGAGTGTCTAGTTTAGAGATATTTTTTAGTGATATTTCTGAGTAAAGGGTTACATAACCCTGTAAAGATAAATTGAGTATCAAAATGCTAAGCTGTAGTTCTTTCAAAAGCAAGCATAAATGTTCCTGTGTTTTGACTTTGTGTCATGATATGTTATCACCCTGTAATCCTGAAAATAATGCAGAGTTAATAATGCAGTTTAGTAGTAACAATTGGTTTAGTTGATAACGTTGGTCTATTTGATTTCATTTTTCTTGCACTTTGTTATGTTATGTTATGTTTTCAGCATCTGGCAATCCCAAACTTGAAACTTCCCATCCTTCTTAAATACTGAACCCCAATAGCTCATATCTGACTCAATTAAGCATGGATAAACCTTCCCTCATCTGTCTTCCACGGCACTTGGAGGAATATATAGTACTTACATTGTTTGGGGGCTCTGTCTTAACAGATTAAATCTCCTTAGGACTTCCCACAGTCATCAGAATGAATCCAAATGCTAAGGCTCTTGTTTCAAGATACTTTATAAAACAGCAACAGCTAACTGATATAACCATCTACCCTGGTAAGTCCCTTTCTTCCTTTTTTCCAAGTTAAATCTATGGTAGAATTTAAACTTCTCAGGTTTCGGATCCTCAAGGAAGATAGGTATACAAGGACAGACCTAGCTCTCATATGCTCAATTCCATCACAATATGTATCATATATTAAAGTTATTTTCTTGTCCCACTTAACTGCTGTGGGGGTGGGGAGAGCTTTCTGCATCTGTCTATGTGTGAGCAACTTGAAGCCAGGGCTCTATATCTTTTACTTTTCCATCACATGCCCACTTCACTATTGCCTGATGAGTGAGCTGTGCTCCAATCTGACCTGCAATCACCCCTCAGCAACTCTTCCCTTCCCTATAGTTTCTTGTAGCTGGGTTCATATTTCGTACCAGGCAGCCTTCTTGGCTAGAGTACCCAAAGGAGAAGCAAGCCTGGCTACTTCTCAAAATATTGACTTAGACCATACGGTGAAAGGGTTTGCAGTGCCCTGTTGTCCTATGTCTTCCTGCTGTCATTTCTATCAACTTCAGTAAGTCCCTGGCTAAAATCGTCACAAGGGATAGCCCAAGTCTATTAAAAGTCTATTAAGTAAGACAGTATTTATTTCTTCCATCTCCTAGGAAATCTAACTCATCAGGGATGATTACTTTGTTTTTTTTGTTTGTTTGTTTGTTTGTTTGTTTTAAGATTTTATCTATTTGACAGAGAGATAGAGAGCACAGGTAGGCAGCGTGGCAGGCAGAAGCAGGCTCTCCCCTGAGCAGGTAGCCCAAACCGGGGCTCGATCCCAAGAGCCGGGGATCATGACCTGAGCTGAAGGCAGACACTTAAATGACTGAGACACCCCAGGGATTACTCTGAAGCTACTTTCTTGCTTACTTCTACAGCAGTGGGGAGAGGCAACGCCTTGCATGCCCCGCCTGGGGTGGGGGGTGGGGGGCAGAAGGAAAAAGTCAGTCTCCCACTAAGAAGGTGAATCCCTGTTTCTAGGACTTCTCCTTAAATTCCTACTTTTGTGTGTGTGTGTGTGCATGTGCATGCATGCACGAGTATGCAAACATGGGAAAATAATGGTAACAGTGTGTGAAAAATTAGTAAATGCTGATGTGATATGTCTGCTGGGTTCATTTTCTTAGTATTTATCTTTGGTATATTGGGGTGTTGAGTGCCTGTTATTTTCAGCCACAAGGCTTTCACTATAATTCTAAGAGAACATGAAAACTACTATTCATTAACCTATTAGATATTTCAGTTTATAATTCCAGTTTAAAATGTTTGAAGACAGTTTAATCAAATATATAGCCAAAGTTTAAATGCTCAAGAAAAATTGGCTTTTGACATTTTGTTCAATAGAACATGTGAATTTAATAAATTGGACATTAAATAACAGAAAAATAGCTGTGGGTCTCCTTTTCCATGCATAAACATCTCAAAATTTTCAGGAATCTTTATAAACATAGATGCAGTCTAGGGCGTACCAGAAATCACACCATGCTTACACAGTGGTCGTCTTGCTCTAGTATTCTGACCTCTACCCATTTCTTAATCAGGCCTGTCTCCTCACTGGTATATAAATCCCAATTAACAGATGCCTTTGCTTCACAAGCTTTGTAGCTTGACCTTCCTTCTCTACTTCTTAATATCTCACATATTCTGCCTTGAACTTCAAACTTTCAGAAGTGTAAAGTTTCTTAAAATAATTAAGTTACATATTGACCCATGAAATAATTGCTTTAATGGAACTCTAACCCCTTATCTGAAACATAGTGGCCTATTTTTATAATCTTGGACACACCAGCATCTGAAACTGTTGTTATAGCCACTTCTTTTTAAAGTGAGACTCCCTATTCAACCTGTTTTTTTTTTGTTCGTTTGTTTTGTTTTTTAAGTTCATGATTTTGTTTTTCAAATATCAGATAGGGCATTCCCATTAGCTTTGTGATGGTGGTATTTAGGTCCTACAGTTCACTGCCAAAGGCCCCAGAGCTTCTCTGGAAGTTCCTAAACACTTCTCAGAACACGCATTCCTAAATAGTGTCTTAGTTTCCCAAAGATGAGATCTTAGAAGCTTGATTTAATCATCTAGATGATAACACTTAATTCTAAGCTGTACTTGGAGAACAAGGACAGGCATACCTTGGAGAAGTTGCAGGTTCATTTCCAGGCCACTACAATAAAGTGAATTATTACAATAAAGCAAATCAAGTGAATTTTTTTTTTTTTTTTTGGTTTCCCAGTGGCTAAAAATGTTTACACTATATTGCTGTCAATTAAGTATGCAGTAGCCTTATGTCTAAAAATACAATGGATATACCTTAATCAAAAATAATATATTAAAAATGTTATCGGGTCACCTGGGTGGCTCAGTTGTTAAGCGTCTGCCTTCAGCTCAGGTCATGTTCCTAGGGCCCTGGGATTGAGCCCCGCATTGGGCTCCATGCTCAGCGGGAAGCCTGCTTCTCCCTCTCCCACTCCCCCTGCTGTGTTCCTTCTCTTGCTATGTCTCTGTCAAATAAATAAATAATTTTTTTAAAAAAAATGCTATCATATGAGCTTTCAGCAAATCATAATCTGATCATAGATCACCATAACAAATACTGCAAAAGTTTAAAATATTGCGAGAATTACCACAATGGGACACAGAGACACAAAGTGAACAAATGCTATTGGAAACCTGGTGCCAACAGACTTGCTCGATACAGAGTTGCCACAAACCTTAAATTTAAAGAGAGAGATGCAATATCTACAAAGTGCAGTAAAGTGAAGCACAATAAAAGTAGCTATGAATATGTCTGTACTGGCCAGAAAAAGAAAACCCCAGCATCACAGATAGAGGTGAGGCACAGGGAAGAGTCCAGAGCAACCATCTCCCACTGACCTGCCCCAGGGAAGCCCTGATGGACTCATGGTTGCCTCCTGAACCAGCCCTTCTGGTCCAGGTCTGCCTTATTCTGGCTTCCTGGAATGTTTGGGGAAAATCATGGAGCTTGGGTTCCTGTGAGAAAAAGTGGCTGTGTCCTCTATCTTGACCTTAGCTCTCATACAAGGAAGCAGAGCACATCCAGAAGGAAAGGCATGAGGTAGGTCAGGTAGGTCTTCAACACTGAGCAATTGGCAGAGGATGTGGGGTTTACAATCTATTTTACCACGAGGCCCAGTTCTAGAATATTCTCAGACATATAAAGGCACTCACCTCAGTTTCCAGAGAAGAACCATGTCCTTAATAAAGAAACAAGAAGACATCTATTACAGAATCCTTAGAGCTTGGAGTGCACATGAATTAGGCATACTTATGGCTGAAAAGTACGGCCAAAGAGAAGTAGGGAAACCTATGAGTGGATATTATGAGGTAAGAAACACAAATGTATGTTATAAGTAAATAATCTGGTGACAATGTATAGGAGGATTTAGTTTGGAGAAACTGAGCTATGCTATTTTATTATTTTGAAACTTTATGTAATATTAAAAACACAAGGGCGCCTGGGTGGCTCAGTTGGTTAAGCGACTGCCTTCGGCTCAGGTCATGATCCTGGAGTCCTGGGATCGAGTCCCACATCGGGCTTCGTGCTCAGCAGGGAGTCTGCTTCTCCCTCTGACCCTCTTCCCTCTCGTGCTTTCTATCTCTCATTCTCTCTCTCTCTCAAATAAATAAAATCTTTTAAAAAAATAATTGGTTATCTTTAAAAAAAAAACACAAGATTATTTTTAATAGTAATAAAAAGATCATAACTTAAGGAAAGGTTGAGAAACTTTCTGGTAGAGGGATATAGCCTGTTCTGTTTCTTCTGTTTTTTGGTCCGCTACCTGCTAGAGTATTGGGGGTCTAGAGAGATATTCAAAGGTAATAAGTATTATAATTTTTAAATACCATCCCAGGGGAATGCTTGGAAAAATAAACTAATCTAAAATAAGTTCCAGAAAGATTAGTAAAGGACATCTTGGGGCCTAGGATAATGGGTAGAATTTTAATAAGCCCACATGGATAAATGTTTGCATATCTGTTATCACAAATTATCAATGAGCTGCTCAAGGGCAAGTATTCTCTTTCATTCAACAATAACAAAGAAACATCTAGTGCTTTATTGGGATTCTAAAGCTGGGAATGCCTTCAAGGAAGTCACAGTTTAACAGAGAATAAATGAACAAAAAATATAATCTGTAGCCATGCAATGACGAATGCAAGAAGAGATATAAGTGACAGAAATAACATGGTAGCAATGGAGAAGGGAAATCCAGGGGAGGCTTTTAGAAGATTTAAAACTTAAGGTCATTTTTGAAGTCTGAGAGTTTATTATCTGGAGTACAGGAGTTTTTGAGGGTAGTGTTAGAGATAAATTTGAAAAAAAGTTTTAAGAAATATGAACACACACACATTTGGAAAGAAAATACTGCTAAGTATTTTGGTGCCTAAAACCACACAAAACAAATACATAAACTAAGATGCCATAGAATATTGAGGTTAAGTGGAGGTAAGAGCCCCCCTTACTAGAGATTAATAACCTTGGGCAAATTACTTATTTTCTTTCTGCCTCAGTAATCCCTCTATAAAATAGATAATAATGTTCTGCCATTCCCTCATAGGGTTATTGTAAAGATTAAATACAATATCTTTAGATAATGACTAACTTAACATTATTTATTAATATATTATTAATGTGATAGTTTGCACAAATGGCTACAGATTCTTTCCATCCCTCATATACATATGCAATGTGAATTTGCAGTTTCTTTTATCAAAAGGTGGAGTCTGAATTTTCAGCTTCTCTCATTAAAATGTGGAGTTTATAGTTCCCTCTGCTGAATCTGGAACTGACTGTGTGATTCATTTGTTTGATCAGATGGTAACAAACATGAATGACATAAGCAGAGATTTGAAAAGTACTTTATGCACTGGAGCTTGCTAGACAACTGCCCAGTCAAGCCTGGCCCAAATCACCAACTTAAAAACTATGATCTAAATAAATGGTTGTATTAAGTCATTACATTTTGGAGTGACTCGTTAAAGAATAAATGTTAACTTATATATACAGAGTATTAGTAGGATGTTGAAAAACAAATACCCCCATTCTATAAAGGGAAGCACATAAGGTGCTAAAATTTTCTTTTTCAATTTGATTATATATATATCAAAATTTGAATACAGTTTTCCAGTAATTCTATTTCCAGAAAAGTATCCTACAGATAAACTCAGTTAATGGTACAAATATATACAATGATGTCTACATGAAAATTATTTGTAATAGTTGAAAAAGAAGAGACAAACGGTTTATCCATGAAGCTAATCGGTTATGGTTATCTATACAACAGAATATATCTTCTTTTTAAGTAGACTCCACACCCAGCTTGGAGCCCAACATGGGGCTTGAACTCAGGACCCTGAGATCAAGACCTGAGCTGAGATCAAGTGTTGGTCACTCAACCGACTGAGCCACCCAGGTGCTCCATATATTGTATTTTTAATTAGTGAATTAAAGCTTGGGGAAGTTGACAAGATGGCAACACAAAAGCCTCCTGAGCACCCCTCCTGCCACTGATGCCCTGAATGTACAGCTATATGCTGAGCAATTCCCTCTGAAAAAGACAGAAACTAGATGAATGATTTCTACTATTGGGTGAATGAGAATATACCTACTGAAACAGATAAGAAAGGCTGAGATACATTCTTGCCGTAAACCACAACCCTGGCACAGAGCTATATAATCAGGCAGGAACCCCCAACTCTTAGCTTCTTCCTGAGAAGCAAAAGATTTAGACCTCACATCTAGCATCCAAAACTTTAAGACTCCCACTGGAGGGACAGGTCCCCAAAATACCTATTTTTGAAAGTCAGTGGGGCTTGTATCCATGAGACCCACAAGACTATAGCAAACAAACAGTAGTTATCAATGAGCTCATGAGCATTCACCATGGCTATTCCCCCAGGGCTTTGTGCAGAAGGAGCAGGCAAAAACAACCCATCTCCCAGTCTTTCCCTGAAAGGGATTAACCTGCATCCTTTAAAAGCTGCTGATGGAGGCCCAGGCTGGCTTTGAACCTCCATAGAGACTGGGGAAGCCTGCTAGACCACTCTCCCCTGCTCTCTCTCCAGCCCACTCCAGTTTGCCCTCCCTGGAAAGAGCTTGTGCACACACTGTTCCTCTGCTGTTATGGGAGCCACCCAAGGGATATGGTCCCTGAATTGCCTGGCTCTCACAGCCAACGTGCTTCTGTTCATGAGTCTCACAAAACTGTAGCAAACAAAGAAGCCATTCTTTTTTTTTTTTTTTAGATTTATTTATTTGAGAGAGCGAGAAAGAGAGAGAGTACATGAGAGGGGAGAGGGTCAGAGGGAGAAGCAGGCTCCTCACCGAGCAGGGAGCCCGATGCGGGACTCCATCCCAGGACTCTGGGATCATGACCTGAGTCGAAGGCAGTCGCCCAACCAACTGAGCCACCCAGGCGCCATTCTTAACCGCTATTCCCCAGGGTTCAGCTCAGAGGGAGCAGGCAAAAAATGCCCATCTCTGTTTCTTCCTGGAAAGGGCTTAATTACATAATTTCCAAGCTGCTATCTGAAGGTGCAGATTCTAATTAGCCTACATCTAGGTGCTGACTGCACCCACTCTTTGGGACATTAACAGGTTTTGGCACACTCTTCTCCACTGCTGGGAGCCAAAAAGAGAGGAAAGGGAAGGGAAGGGAAGGGAAGGGAAGGGAGGAAGGGAAGGGAAGGGAAAAGGAAGGGAAAGGGAAGGGAAAGGAAAGGAAGGGAAAGAAAAGAAAAGAAAAAGCAAAGAAAAGCAAAAAGAAAAGAAAGCAAGCCTTGGACAATTAAATAGTTTGGAATATAAGTAGGAACTTGGGCCAGGCTGAATAATGTTTATATCCTACATGAATCCACTCTGTCAAGATTGGGAAAGGTGGCTGTTTTATCTAATGTGCAAAAACCAACACAATCATGGAAAAAGAAACAGGAATATGTTCTAAACAAAATAACATGCTAACTTGTTACATGATAACTCCAGAAAATATTTGTGAAAGAAAGGTAAGTGATTTACCTGATAGAGAGTTCAGAATAACAGGCATCAAGATACTCACCGATCATGAAAACAATGCATGAACAAAGTGAGAATTTCAACAGAAAATTGAAAAAAAGTTAACAGATATCACAGAGCTAAAGAATACAGTAATTGAACTGAAAAAAAAAATCAATAGATTCAATAATGGACTAGATGAAGTGAAGAAAGGATCAGAAACTCAAACACAGGGCAGTAGAATATATCCAATCAAAGAATGAAAAAGAGTGAAGGTAGCTCACAAGACATATGAGATACCATCAATTGAGTCAATATAAGTATTATAGGGGCCCCAAAGGGAAGAGAGAGAAAGGTGAAGAAGTTTATTCAAAGAAATAATAGCTGGAAATGCCCCTAACCTGGGGAGACAGACATCTAGATCCGGGAAGCCCAAAGAATGACAAATAAAATAAATTCAAAGAGACCACATTGAGACACATTATAATTAACTTATCAAATGCTAAAGATATGGAGAGAATCTTAAAGAAGATAAAAGCAAATTGATATGTGCAAAGGAAACTTCATAAAACTATAAGCAGATTTTTTAGCAGAAACTTTGAAAACCAAATAGAAATAGTATGATATATTCAAAGTGAAGAAAGAAAAAAGCTGCCAGTCAAGAATACTCTACCTGGCAAATCTGCCCTTCAGAATTGAAGGTAAGAAAAGGGGTTTTCCAGGAAAAAAAAAAGCTAAAGAAGTTAATTATCACTAGAGAGGCAGTAAAAAAAATATTAAAGGGAGTTCTTCAAGTGGAAACAAAAGGCTGCTATTTACTAACAGGAAAACATATGGAAGTATAAAACTCAGTAACGGAAAATATACAGTTAAATTCAGAATACTCAAATGTTGCAATAGTCTTAGGTCACTTATAATTCCAGTATGAAAACTAAAAAATAGAAGTATTAAAATAACTATAATAATTGGTTAATAGATATGTAATATAAAAAGATGTAACTTGTGACATCAAAAACAAAATGTGACGTGGGAGTGTACTAATGAAGTGTTTTGTTGTGTGTTTGAAGTTAAGTTGTTATCAGCTTAAAAGAGACTGCCATAATTATAAGGTACTTTATGTAAGCCTAATGCTGACCACAAAGCAAACACCTATAGCAGATACACAAAAGACAAAGAGAAAGGAATCAAAATATGCCAGTGGGGGGTGGGGGTGGGGGTCATGAAATCACAAAGAGCAAATAGAAACAAAGGAAAGAATAACAAAATAGTATTCTGTGTCTATCAATACTTACTTTAAATGTAAATGGACTGAATTGTACAAACAAATGACATAGAGTGGCCAAATGGATTAAAAATAACAGTACTCAATTATGTGCTGCCTATAAGAGACTCACTTCAGTTTTAAGGATACACATGTACTGAAAGTGAAGAGATGGAAAAAGATATTCCATTCAAATGGAAACCAAAGAAGGAGAGGTAGCCAAACTTGTATGAGTCAAGATAGACCTTAAGCCAGGGGCGCCTGGGTGGCTCAGTTGGTTAAGCAACTGCCTTCAGCTCAGGTCATGATCCTGGAGTCCTGGGATTGAGTCCCACATCGGGCTTCCTGCTCAGCAGGGAGTCTGCTTCTCCCTCTGACCCTCTTCCCTCTCGTGCTCTCTATCTCTCATTCTCTCTCTCTTAAATAAATAAAATCTTTTTTTAAAAAAAAGATAGACCTTAAGCCAAAAGACAAAAAAGTAACTGCATAATGATGAAGAGGTCAATTCATCAAGAGGATATAACATTTGTGGATAGTTATGTACCCAACATAGAAGCATCTAAACATATAAAGCAAACATTAACAGATCTGAAGGGAGAAATAGACAGCAATGCACTACTAGCAAGATACTTCAATTCCCCACTTTGAACAATGGATAGATCATTCAGACAGAAAGTTAGTAAGGAAACATTGGACTTAAATGATACATTAGACCAGACGGACCTAACATAGTTATAGAACATTCCATTCAAAAGCAGCCTTCTTAAGTACCCACAGAACATTCTCCAGGATAGCTCACATATTAGGCCAAAAAACATGTCTTAATAAATTTAAGACTGAAATCATATCAAGCATCATTTCCAACCACAATAGTATGAAACTAAAAATCAATTACAAAAAGAAATCTGGAAATTTTACAAATATGTGAAGCTTAAACATGTGCCTAAACAACAGGCTAAAGAAATCAAAAGAGAAATAAAATAATCTTTAGACAAATGAAAATGGAAACACGGCATACCAAAACTTGTGGGATGCAGCAAAAGAAGAGGAAAAGTTACAATGAAAAACTGCTACATTAAGAAAAGAGAGATCTCAAGTAAACAATCCAACCTTACAACTCAACGAACTAGGGAAAAAAAAAAAGGCCCAATGTTAGCAGAAGGAAGGAGATAAAGATCACAGAAGAAATAAATGAAATAGAAACTAGACAAAAGACAAAAAAAAAAAGATGAACGAAACTAAGAACTGATTTTTTGAAATATAGAAGACAATTCTTTATCTTGATTTACCAAGAAAAAGAGAGGCAAGACTTCAATAAGTGAAATTATAAATGAGAGGAGACATTACAATTGTTATTACAGAAATACAAAAGATCATGAGACTACTATGAACTATTATATATCAACAAATTGAACAACCTAAAAGAAATGGACAAATTCCTAGGAACATAAAACCTACCAAGACTGGATTATCAAGGGGAACTTCTGCGGAAGATGGTGGAGGAGGAAGATCCCAAGCTCACCTGTCCCATGAAAACACCTAGATAAAACACACATCACTAGAAATAACCCAGAAAATGACCTGACACCTGGCAGAACAGACTTTGCACAGCTAAATATAGAGAAGGGGCCACATCAAAAAGGGAAGGAGGGCAGAGATGTGGTTAGAAACTAAAATGACCCACCAGGACTGTTCCAGGCAGGGAAGGACACTGCAGGCCAGGGAAGGGAGTTGAGCAGACCCCACACTAAGCACCCCAGGCACAGGGGACCTGCACTGGAAAGACGAATCCCCATGATATTTAGCTCTGAAAGCCAGAGGGGCTTCACTTGGCAGGTTCTTACCATCAGTGGGGCTTAACACCTAAACTTTAGAAATCAATGGGCAAAGCCAGAGAGCAATAGGAAAAGTGTTCTTGCCCTTAAAAAGCATAACAAATAACCCTTTATGCTGAGATACAGCATAAAACCAGTGCTTTGAAAAAACCCTGGGGTATAGGAAGAGGAAGGAGATGTATTTACTAATTTCAGAACACAGGCTAGAAGGGCAGGGATATTTAGGAGAGTTCTCCAAAAACAAAAGAGCTGGCAGGTGCCAATTACCTCTCCTACCCCTCCCCCCCACAACTAGCAAATTCTTGTTTATCCTTAAATCATAAAAAAATGGGAAATCTGAACAGACCAATTACTCCAGAGGAGAGCGAATGGGTAAAAAAAAACCTCTCAATAGAGAAAAGTCCAAGCTCTGATGGCTCTACTGGTAAATTCTACATACATTTAAAGAATGAATGCCAACTCTTTTTAAAGATTTATTTATTAATTTATTTGAGAGAGAGAGAGTGAGAGATAGAGAGCACGAGAGGGAAGAGGGCCAGAGGGAGAAGCAGACTCCCTGCTGAGCAGGGAGCCCACTGTGGGACTCGATCCCGGGACTCCGGGATCATGACCTGAGCCGAAGGCAGTCGCTTAACCAACTGAGCCACCCAGGCGCCCTGGATGCCAATTCTTTTTAAACTCTGCCAGAAAACAAAAGAGAAAGGAATATTTTCAAATTCATTTTACAAGGCCAGCATTACCCTAATCTTGAAAGTCGGACAAAGACAGTACAAGAAAAGAAAATTGAACACCCCTGATGCAAAAATCCTCAATGTTTTCTGTCTCAGGAGAAAGAGCTTTGAGGAATCTCTAGTAGTAATTAGAAAATTGTGTGATAGGGGTGGGATTTGTTAAGACAAATCCCAAGGTCATTAGGATGTTTAAATTATCTGTGGAAAAACCTGATAAACTATCACTGCTTGTAAACAGAGTATGTTTTTTTCAGAGACTAATTTGCCAAAATAAGTAGATAATTATATATAAAAATACTGTCTTTTCTAAAAATTATGAAGACCACTTTTTCCATTAAAATATATTTTTCAAAGGCATAAATTATACTTACTAAAATCTCACTTATGCCAGACTTGTTGATGCTTTCTGATTCCTGCCGTTTGCCTCATTGATTGTATGAAGCTCTTTCTCCCAACACTTTTTTATTTTCATAACACTCTTTCCAAAAAGGTTTAACTAGCAAATTCTTGTTTATCCTTAAATGTGTATTTACACTTAAGTAAATCTGGGTAATTATTAACTTGGGACACTGTTAAATAGGTAGTTGTGTATATTAAATGCTTAAACTTTTTAGTGGATTTCCAGAATCTAAAAAGACAAAGTCAAAATTCTTAAATTTAGCCTTTATATTGATTCATCCCCTCTGTTTAGGCTTCAAGTCTATTACACTTTTTCATACTTTTATTTCCTGGATAAATCTGCTCATAATTGAAGAGTCTGGCTTAAATCTTCCAGAAACTCTTACCTAAAGCCACAGCTCAATTTAATGTATTTCAGCCATAGCCTATGTCATAATTTCTTGCTTTTGATTTTCCCCCATATAAATAGTAAGCTCCATGAGAGCAAGCTCTGGGCTCCGTATTTACTCATTTAATATGATCTATCACATTACCTACCAGGTACTATGCTAGGTACTGGAGAAGGAGTTCACAGAAGTCAAATATGGATTCCACCCTTATAGAGCACTTAAACTTTAAGAAGAAAGGAAATATGTTAAATAATACAGTCACAACTGCAATCACTGTTAGAAAGGAGAAATGTCAGAATTTATATATAAATTGCATTCTTAAGAGATAGACTGGCTTTGGCAGTAGGGACATGTATTTCAGTGAATAAAGAAACTCACCATTGTTTAACTGTTCAGCATCTGCCAGATATCACCAACTGGGCTAGGTCCTGAGAAAATGGAAACAAAGGACATATTTTGTCTAATCCTCAAAACTATCTTTTAAGGTAAGTAATAGTAACTCATTCTTGACCTAAGGTTAAACACTGTGTTCCAGGTCATAAAGGAAAAAAAGTGGTACAGCAGGATTCGAATCCAGGCCCAGTGAATTAGAGACATGGTCCTTTATGTCACACAGGCTGCGTCTTAAAAATCTACTCTTCAGGTGCAATAGGGAAGATTCTGTAATAACACCTTTCCCCTGGATGCTTCCTTCTCTCTGCCTAGTCCCCAGATCTTTTTTTTTTTTTTTCCTTGATTATACCCTCTGGCTCCAGTCTTCAGATCCAGATAAATATTAACTTTCCAGAGTCTTTTTAATGTATTACAAAAAACCGATTTTATTCACAAAATATTAGTTTAATATCCAGATAGCTTTTTAATATAAATTATAGTGGTAACATTTTCAATGGATTCCCCATTTATCAGATTTAAACTTAACAAATAACCCTTTATGCTGAGATTACCCATTTATCAGATTTAAACTTTCCTTGAAGGAGACACTTTTTTAAATACTATCTTAACCATTTTAAATGCTCAGAGTTAAACATTACTCACATTTTTATGAGGGGGGAGGGGCAGAGGGAGAGGGAGAATGAGAATTTTAAGCAGGCTCCATGCTCTGCACCAAGCCTAATGCAGGGCTGGACCTCACAACCCTGAGATCATGACGTGAAGCCAAAATCCAGAGTCAGATGCTTAACCAACTGAGCCACCTAGGCACCCCCATTATTCACATTTTTGTACAACAGATCTCCAAAGTTTTTTCATTTTGAAAACAAACTCTACCCACTGAACTCTTCATTCCTACATGCCCCTAGCCCCTGAAAACCATCATCTTACTTTCCGTTTCTATGAAATTTGACTACTTTAGATTCCTCATTTTCCAGAGTGCTCTGAAGTCCTAATTTTATTCAAGAAGGTAGTGGATTTTTGTACAAGAGCAAAAAAATAAAAATTAAAAAACACTGTAAAAAGAACTATCCATTGTAAAATATGCAAAATTAAAACAAAATTAAAATATATAAATATATTTTCAAATAATTATCTACAAAATAGAGCAAAATTTAGAAAGCGTAAGTGTTTCAACTTCACTTTTTGCTTGTCTGTTTCCTACACTTACTTAGGAATCACTTCAAGGTTGTTAATAAGTGGAATAGATTTGAATCCCTGAGGTCAGAGAAAGTAGAAATAATTTAGTGTACCCATATCTTAGCTGCTGCATCTGATTTACTCTGATCCCCCACTGGATATTTTCTTCCCAAGCTAAAACCATAATAAGTACCTTTGGGGACTTGAATTAAATCTGTACTACTCCTTCACTTCAGCACCTAGCTCTTCAAGGTTTAATTAATCATAAAAATGGGATTCATGATGTTTGGATCTGAATATTTCTGAGCTTCAGTTTCACAACTATGTAGGTCATAATGATGACTTTTGATGTCATTTCTGTTTCTGATACATTTTATCTTAGTACAAAGGTAAATGGCTCCACTAGGGTCCATTAAGTTTGGTAAACCTAGATACTTTGATGAACTTTGGTGAGAGCTGAATCAATGGAGGGTTAAAGAGAACAGAAAAATTATACAGTGGGCTGAAGATAACTGGACAGTTAATGAAATGAAGACAAGAGTGTAGATAATTTTATTCTGATAGTTGAAAGGGAAAGTAGAAAGAAAGTAGTACCTAGTAAGTAAGGTAAGGTAACAGAAAAGTTTTATTTTGGGGGAAGAATTATCTAATTTCCTTAATTGAATATAAATGCAATCCCAGCTTACAAAAAAAATGTCTTGCACAAGTTGAAAGAGAATTTTTAAAAATTAATGATAACCTAAAATAGCACAAAAAGGAAAATAGGACTATTAATGCACGTGGGGCAACCTTATTTTAAATGTCTATTTCATTGACACTATTAAGAGATAAGGGTAGGTTAGAAATAACCCAGGTTCTTTTTTTTTTAAGTTTTTTTTTTTTTTTTTTGAGAGGGAGAATGAGAGAGAGCATGAAAGGGGGGAGGGTCAGAGGGAGAAGCAGACTCCCTGCTGAGCAGGGAGCCCGATGTGGGACTCGATCCCGGGACTCCAGGATCATGACCTGAGCCAAAGGCAGTCCCTTAACCAACTGAGCCACCCAGGCGCCCCAATATCCCAGGTTCTACTTGGAGAGATGTGACTCACATTTCATTGATAAGAGTTGACTTGAGTCCCATTCTATAATGAAGGGTGTAAAGACTGGTTTGGTTTAATTGCAAGAACAGTGAAAAGACAATGCCTCTTTTATTCAAGCTGTCCTAAGTCTTAATCAGGAGCTATTTATGGATTTGTTCATTTGGCCACATAAAATTAGAGAAAATCTGATACTGGATTCATTTGGGTATATATATCTTAAAATTCCAAAGCCTTTATTCTGACAAAAGTGTTAGGTACTCAACTCATGGTTCTTAATTTACAAATTACTTTCCTTTGGACCCTGCCCTATCCCTTGTCACTGTAGTTTTATTGCTTCTTTTCAAAATGTTTGCTCTAAAAGCAGTTTTATATTAGTTTTTTTATCTTCAAGATACGGAATGTGCTATATGAAAAGTTTACTTTAAAATGTTATTTAATGACTAGCACAGACACTTTGACATTCTGTGTTTGAGTATTAGACTAGGTATAATTAACACTTTGGCAACTCCATCAGTGAGTGCCTAAGTTAGTATCATCATGCTGTCCATAGAACTGCTTCTTCCTTCTTCAACCCCCCAACTGTAATTTGGTCCTTAGGTACAAAGAGATTAGAGAATCACTTCCTTCCTCAAAGTAGCATCATAGTCCAAGTAACTATTCCCTTCGGCAGGACTGGTTTGCAAACTGCTAACAAATGAATGGTTTCAGTATAAAAAGGGACTCCTCCCAGGTATATCAGTTCTATTTGTAGAATTTCTTGAGGTTCTACATAAGTCTTCTGTGAACATCTTCGTGTCAGCACTTAGTTACACAGGCAAATACATTTACAAGGCAATGCTGTATTGAATACTGAATGTCAATGTGCTCAGGTAAAACCTGAGGCTCTCTTGGTGAGGTGGACTCCTAGAACAGATGTTAGAAAATATAACTAATAGTCTTAATTACAATCCCTCTGTTGGCATATGTTGTTTTATAATTTTCTTCTTCATGTTCTCATTCCCATTCTTGAAAACATACAATGTAATCTGTGTATTTATTTGTTTTTAATTTACATATGCAATATATTATTATCTCATTCCTTTTCTAATCAACAAATTTTTGGTGAGATATATCATTGTCTCTAAATACATATCTATATGTATGTACATTGGCTATAACTGAACCATAGTATTTTATTTTGTTTATGCACTACATTTTACTCACCTTTCCTCTTTAGGGTAGACAACTAACTTTCCCTCAGCAAAAATTATATAATTTCTATAATTTCTATCCTATTCAGACACACACACATATACACACACCTATTCTAAAACCAAAAAGAACAAGACTAAGAATGGTTAGAAAAATGGTGATGAGGGGGCGCCTGGGTGGCTCAGTTGGTTAAGCATCTACCTTAGGTTCAGGTCATGATCAGGGTTCTGGGATCAAGTCCTGTGTCAGGCTCCCTGCTCAACAGAAAGCCTGCTTCTCCCTCTCCCTCTGCTGCTCTACCTGCTTGTGCTCCCTCTCTCTCAAATAAATGAATAAAATCTTTGAGGAAAAAAAAGAAAAAAAAATGATGAAGAGTTTAAAACTGGAAATTAGCAGAAAACCATGCAGACTATAAAACATGAAAAGATTCTCAACTACCACTGTGATGTAGATAATGCAAATTAAAATGAGAAAATTGCATTTCACTCATTATACTAGAAAATATTAGAGATTCTAACAATAATCAGTCTTGGTAATTATATGCATTATACTGAAACACAGTCCACGCTAGTGAGATGCCCATTAATCACAAATATTTATAAGTTTATTTGACAATATTAAATTTTTCATTATTACAATGGGAATCCCATTTCCAGGTAAGTACACTGGACCATTTCTCAGACACAAAAAGAGAGAGGAACAAGTGCACAAATTGAACCATTCTTTGCAACAACAAAAGCACTGAAAGAAACGCATTTCATCAGGTGGAAAACAGACAAATAAGCTGTGGTACATTTACGCCATAAAACACTGTATGCATGATAAAATAAATGAGCTACCTCTTCCAGTATCAATAAACCTTAAAATCATCACATTAAGAGATAATAACAAAATAGACAAGTATTTATATAATGTTTTAAGCTACAAAACATTAGTTTAAATTCAAGAGTAAAAAATATATGTATTTGAACTAAATATGTATTAATGGGGAAAGAACTACAAAATTTGTATTATTACCTCTAGAAAGGAGGAAAATTAAATTACAGAGGGTTCTTAAAGTGAGTTGTCATATATAGTTTTAACTACTTCAAAAAATCTGATAAATATGAGAAAAAAATGGATCACTTACTAGAACTACTGTCTGGTACTTTGTTCTATTATTAAACTATTTTGCATTAAACAATAGACACCAAGGGGCTCCTGGGTGGCTCAGTCAGTTAAGCATCTGCCTTGGGCTCAGGTCATAATCCCAGGTTCTGGGATCCAGTCCCACATCAGGCTCCCTGCCCAGTGGGAAGCCTGCTTCTCCCTCTGCCTCTCACCCTGCTTGTGTTCCCTCTCTCGCTCTCTGTCAAATTAATAAATAAAATCTTTAAAAAAAATAAATACCAAGATTGAAGAAATAACTTGTTAAACTTGGCTAAGAACACAATGACAAAGAAAGTAAGTCTATCCTGCATTGGATACAATATCAGGACAATTTTAGATTTATTTTTAGTTTATTTTTATTTCTCCAAGTGAGGTAAAACAAAAACTATATATTTAAGGTGTAAAATGTGATGACTTGATATACACTGTGGAATGATTACCACAGTTAAGCAAATTAACATTTCCATCACCTCACATTATTTTTTTTGGTGAACCTACTCCCTTAGCAAAAGCTAAAAATACAATACAGTATTATTAACTGTGGTCTCCATGGTCTACAATAGATCTTCGAAACATGGTTATTCTACATAACTAAAACTTTGTATCCTTTCACTGTCTTACTTCTCCTGCTTCCCATCATTTCCTTGCAATCACCGTTCTACGGTTTCTGTAAGTTTCACTTTTTTAAATCCCTTTTAGATCACCGATAAATGTATCATGCAGTATGTGTGTCTCTCTGTGTCTCATTTTACTTAGTCTAATGTCTTCCAGTTTCATCCATGTTGTTGAAAATGTCAGGCTTTCCTTCTTTTTTAAGTCTGAGACTTACATAAAACATCTAATAGTCACAAGTCTATTTTAAGTTGATAACTTCAATTGCACTAAAAAATCCTACCTTTTTACTCCTCTACATTTTTTTGCTATTGATGTCACACTTTTATGTGGTCATATATTAATGATTTATTGTAGCTATAGTTATCCTTTTGTCTTTTAACTTTTATACTAGAATTAAGTGACTTATGCATCACCATTCCTTATTAGAGCATTCTGATTTGGGGTATATATTTACCTTTACCAGTGAGTTGAATACTTTCATATGTTTCCATGTTTTTGCTTAGCATTATTTCAACTTGAATTTCATTTAGCCTTTCTTGTAAGGCAAATCTAGAGGGGATGAACTCCCTTAACTTTGGGAATATCTTTATCTCTCCTTTATTCCTGAATAACAGCTTTTCCTGATATAGTAATCTTGGTTGGCAGATTTTTTTTTTTTTTCCCAGCACTTTGAATAGGTCATCCCACTCCTTCCTGACTTGTAAGGGTTCTGTATAGATATCCACTCATAGCCTTAAGCCCATTCCCTTGTATGTGGCCATGTCCAGCCATTCTCTTGCTATCAAAATTCTGTCTTTGACTTTTGACAGTTTGATTATAATGTGTCTTTGGATTACCTTTTTATGCTGATTTTTCTTGGGGTCCTTTGATCATCACGAATCTGTATGTCCATATCCCTCCAAGATTTGGAAAATATTCATCCATACATTTTATATAAGGTTTTTACCATTCCCCCCCTCCTTCTGGGACTCCCATGCATTTATCTTCTTAATGGAGTTGTATTAGGTCCCATATATTTCCTTCCCTCTTGTTTCTTGTTGTTTTTTAATTTTTGTTCCTCTAACTGGCTATTTTCAGATGACTCCTCTTCAAGTTTGATTCTTCTGCATGAAGTGTCACCACTAACCAGGTCACTGAAATATTACCAGTATTGTAGAAATCTCCATCATACTGATTCCAATTAGTAGCCCTTCTCGCATCCCAAATCTAGTAATTCATAACACCATATATGTTTGCTTGTTTTTTGTTAAATAAATTGAATCTTCATTGTGTACCTTTTTTGTGTCCAGCTTCTCTCATACAACTTTGTGAATCAAATTGCTGTTCAGAGCTACAGTTTTTACATTATTGCTGGAGTGCATTGCATTCCATGAGGAGATCTCAAAGTATCAGTCTATTCTGCTCATGACCATTTGGATTGTTTTCAGGTTTTGACTTTTAGAAATACACTGCTGTAAGCAGTGTGGTATTACAAATGGTATTACATACCATTTGTGCATATGCATGTTTTGGGGTATACATTTAGAAGTGAAATTGTTGGGTCATATTTTGTCCATATTGTTTAACCATGAAAAATACTGCCAAAGCTTTTTTCCGAGTATGTTGCATATAAAAATTTATACATCCATCAGCATTGCAAGAGAGTTCCCACCGCTTCACTTCCTATCATCACTGGGTATTTGTTGCTCTTCAGTTTTTGACATTCTGGTATGCATTTAGAGGTATCTAATTGCTATTTTAATGTTCGTTTCCCTGATGATTAATAAAGCTGGGAACTTTTTTCATGAAAGAATGACTTTTGGATATAATCCTAGATGAAATTGCTATTCAAGTCCCATGCCAATTTTTCTTTGCAGTTGTCAGTCTTTTATTATTTGTGGGAGTATATCAGTTGTATGTATTGCAAATATATTTTTCCTATGTATGCATTTCTAACAATTCTTGTTTTTATTTCCCCAAATATTAAACATAATTACTTTAAAATTCATGCCTGATAACTCCCTGATCTGAATCCCTTATCTCTGCTTCTATTGTTCAATGAGCTACATTTAGGGGAAAGTGGGAAGTCAACAGTTATGCTGACTCTCAATGCCAAGAGGAATTTTACAAAAAAATAAAAAATAAAGGGACAAAGCAGTGGAACAACTTTCATTCTTTAAACCACAGATTTGAAAGGAAATAAAACATACCAGAAATATGAATAGAATTAATGTCTGAGTGAGGCTTTTACTGGGACTACCCCATTTTGAATTAACCTGTCAACAGAACAAAGCCCTCATCCCCTGCCCCACCTCATGAAAAATGAAATTATTATAGTGGGGTTGATGTGGGAATTAGGCATATAAAAAACATAATTATGATGTAGTCTGCTTCATTTGGTCAAAGATCTGGAGAGAAAACTGGTAAAGCCTTTTGCTAGAGACAAAAGAATAATATATATATATATATATATATATTTTAAAGATTTTATTTATTTGACAGAGAGAGACAGCAAGAGAGGGAACACAAGCAGGGGGAGTGGGAGAGGGAGAAGCAGACTTCCCACCGAGCAGGGAGCCCAATGCGGGGCTCGATCCCAGGACCCTGAGATCATGACCTGAGCCGAAAGCAGTTGCTTAACCAACTGAGCCACCCAGGCGCCCCAGAATAATATATATTTTTAAGACTTTTTGATTCCAAGAGTTTCTGGATTTTGTTGGTCTACCGCATTTCCCACTAATCTGATCAAGTGAGTGTGGTTAACAAACAATGAAGATAGAGGTCTTTTCACCTACTAGATCTATAACAAAAATTTTGTTGGGGAAACTGATGCCTGGGAGAGCTTGAATTTATTGACCTTCTGCACACTTATCGTTTTGACTGGATTAAGAATTATTTAAGCAGCCGAATTACAGATAGCTCTTCCTGCCTTCATTATTCCTCTTGCTGATATAGCCTGTCCAATATGGAAATTACCAATAGGCCTTACCAAGATACTTAACATTTGAACTATCTTATGATATCTGTTAATTATTTATCATGTCCAAAAAAAGTGATCACTTGTGAAATTGTAATTGTGGAATTTAGAATAGTTGTTTCCCAGGAAAAAGATGGGTATTAGTCTCCTGCAGAAATGTTTTTATAGGTGTGAAGGACAAATAGAAATGGAGTTTTCTTTGGATATTTTATGGCCTATACTGTGTGTGTGTGTGTGTGTGTGTGTGTGTGTGTGTGTGTACACACAAATATATACACATATATGTACACACAGTATATTTTGGAGAAATTTTAGAATCATAGAAAAGTTATGAAGATAATACAGAAAATTGACATATATCCCATAGCAGTTCCCTCTCTTAATATCTAATATTAGAATGATACAGTCTTTAGAATTAATGGATCAATGTTGATTCACATTAATCTCCATATATGATTCAAATTTCCTCAGTTTTTATTTAATGTTATTTTTCTTTTAAGAATCACATTTAGGATATCACTCAACATGTAGTAGTCATTGTCTTTAGGTTCCTCTTGACTATGAGAGTTGCTGAGAATTTTTATTATTTTTAATGACCTTGAGAGTTTGGTAAGGTAGTTTGGACTAATAGCCAGCCAGGTATCTTGCAGAATGTCCCTCATTTGGGATGTGTCTAATATTTATATTAGAGTTCTATGTTCTTGACTACAGAAATATAGTTCGTTTCATTTCACTGTATCACAGGTATACAATAATAACTTAACTTCCACCGTTGATGTTAACTTTGGTCACTCAACTGAAGGGCTACATGACATTATTCTTAGATTTCTCCCCTGTAAAGTAATTCTTCCCTCTTTCCATAATACACTCTTTGGAAGAATGTCACTATTTGCAGTCTCCACTTAATGGAGAATTATGTTCTCCTCCTTGAAGATGGAAGAGTTACATAAATAATTTCGATTCTTCTGCATGAAAGATTTGTTTCTTTTACCTCATTTATTCAATCATTAGTTCACTGAAATCAACTCATGGGTATTTGTTTTATAGTTAAAATTTAATGTTATTTTTTTCTTAATCAAATTGGTCCATATTTGGATAGTAGGACCTTTTCTAGTTGTCTCCTGTATCTTTTGACATACTTATGATTGTGGGAGAGAGGGGTTTTAATGTTTCTACGTTTTCTTATTTTTCTTTTGAATACTTCATTTTCTGGGGCTGTAACATGCTTCAGGTTCATGTCATACATTTCCTGCCCTATTTCTGGATTCAGCTATTTCTCTTAAGATTGTAGTTCTTTTGATTGGAGCATGGTATTAGAAACTAAAATCTGGGTTCTGTGTGCTAGGTGTAATCTTTGCTGCTGGCATATTGTTGCTCTTAGGCCCTCTCAGCTGATACAGCAAAGAAATGTAAGTGTGTATACTAGCCCCTGTATGTATAATTTACATATGTAAGCTTTATAATTTTTGTAAATATAAATGTAAATATGTAATTTACATGTGTAAAATCTGTATTTAAGTTGAATATGAGTTCATTCTCCTACCTTCAACTCTAATCCGCTGCCACATGGGTCACACTACTCTCTTTCCCTTGCTTATATGTAAATTCCCACTCCAATAGTGAGAAACCTGACCCTTACCATTCACTTTCCATTTACTTGTTCAATTCTAGTATGCATATACAGCAGAATCAAAATTGTTAATCTATCCTTTTATGGGAAATTACCAACTAGAGTAAAGTGCTTCTTACATGTAACTTACTTTACATTTCATCTTATAGAATCCACTCATTTCCAAAGTTACTTATACTTAGATCAGCATACACCCCCATTCCCTTCAAGGAAGTTGTTTTACACATTTGTAATACAGTTAGATCATTTTGTCCCATTCTGCATTCCATCCTGGAATACTGACCTTCTAAACCGATTTAAAACTGATATCATTAATATTCACTCTTTGTGCTGTAAAGAATATGGGTTTTGGCAAATATATAATGTATCAAATTTTAAAGTAACTAGAAGAGTTACACCATCCAAAAAAATCCGCTGTGCTTCACCTATTTATTTCTCCCTCCCACAACCTATAAACCACTGTGTTTTTTTTTATCATCTCTACAGTTTTATTTTTTTTCTAAGATATCATAGAATTGGAATGATATAGTCCCTAGCCTCTTCAGACTGGCTTCTTTCACAATGTGCATTAGAGATTTGTTTTTGTGACTTGATAACTTATTTTTATTGTTGAATAATATTCCCTTATGGATGTACTAGTTTGTTCAATTCACTTGTTAAAGGATATCTTGGTTGTTTCTCGTTTTTGGTGATCATAAATAAGCAGCTACAAACATTAACATTTAGGTTTTTATGTGGGCATAAGTTTGCAAATCAGTTGGGTAAATACCTAGGACCAAGACTGGTATTGTTCTTGGACTCTGTAATGGGGTATGAACAAAGCTAGCAATTCCTGTTTTAGTAAGTGCTACTGTCTGCAATGGCAACTTCAATGCCCACACTTACAAATTATTTTGTTAGCCTTTCCATTAGGCGATAATACCCTCATCCCTTATTCATTGTCAAGGTCATTATCTAGGACAGTTGCTAGAACTCTAGCTATGATGTCCTATTTTTATATTGCAAAAAGAAGAAATGGGTAAAGGCCCAAATGAAGAACTCCAAGGTGAATAGCTTCCCTTTAAACATCCTTAAAGGAAGTGGCATACAACACTTACTGCTAAATTTCATGTTAGAACTTTAGCTATATGGCTGCATATAGTTCCAAAGTGAGGCTGGCAAATTGGATAATTTATTCTGGGTGGCAACAAAATAAGCTAAAAATCAAGCTTCAGTAACTAAAGAGGAGGGATAGATCTCTCTTTTGATGCATTTCATCTTCCCATTCAAATTTATATATAGATACATAGATACACAGTGTTCTTGAAAGCAAAACGAATGGCACTGCACAAAACCTATTTATAAAATTTACAGATGGAACAGATTATATAGGATATTGCAAATACCCGCTCTCAAGGGAAGTATTTATATTCTGACTTTACCCAAATCCCTTAAAAGCCATGAGAAAAAGATGAAAAAGCTGACAGAGAGGATAAGGCTATGAATGAACAGAAGATAAAGAGATGACCAATATCTGAAGAGATGTTCAACATCACTAGTAATCAGAAAATGCAAATTAAAACAATTATAGTTACATAGCCAAGATGGTGACATTTCTGTCAAGGTATATAGTGTTATTTATATGTTTGTTTAGTTATATAAGTAATATTGTACTAAGTATCTCATTTTATCAACAGTTTATAGGCTTTATTCCTTTTAATACAGATAATCTATAATTCATTGGTACTGATTAGTCGATTGTCTCCTAGGTTGCTTCTGGATTAATTCTAAATAATGCTAAAACGAACACAATTACACATGTGCATAATTTCTGATAGTTTTACACATGGTTGAATGTTTGTTGTACATTTTTACGAATTTTACTTAAGGGTGGGAGTGTAAAAGCAACCTCGATATACTTAATTCACAAACATTGTTTCCCCTCAAACTTTATTGCTTGACATTATCTCACTTTGTGTGAATAGTATTCATAATTTTTTTCCTACCATATTAACGTAGATATTAAAATATAATAGCTCAGACATGATAAAGATTAATTTGTAATGGTTATATTAAAGATTGATTTAAATCTTCTTGGATGAAGTGTACTTAGCAGAACCAGGGAAACAAGGTAAATATAGGTTTCTTAGCATTTGTTGATGAAAATTTTAAGTCCCATAATTACACCTAAAAAGGCAAGGTCATAGAATATGATTATTAGGTATTATCTTAAAATCATAATTTATCTAAAAATCAACAACTTCTTGAAGAAAGAAGGGCATATCCAGTAATAATACTTCTTACAGATTTGCTTTTTAACTGAACTAGTAAATCTATTAGTCAGTCATATATATGGTAACCTCCAGCATATGCAAACACACTATGAATATAGGGCAGAAATGATCCAATACCTAACTAGGAAAAAAAAAAAAACCTATAATAATTCAGGGAAGGATAGCTTTAAATGGCATCTGAATGAGATATAAATTTTCTTTGCCCAAATGCAAAAGTGGGCATGTGGGCAATACAGAAAGGAAGTAATGTAACTTTTGAAACACTGATATTGTTTTTCTCTTCCCCATTCCCCAATTCTACCCTCAATCTCATGCTTCCCTTTCTGTCTTCATCTTTCCAGTCTTAATAATCTAGAATCATCTCTGATCCATGTTTTAGAAAAGTAGATTTCAGAAGAAAATTAGTAATCTTTTTCTGTTTTATTTTTGAATATATTTTTGAATATATTATTTTTGAATATTTTTAATATATTATTTTTGAATACATTATTTTTGAATATATTTTGAATATATTTTGAGAAATTTACAAAAATATATTTTTGAATATATTTTATTATTCGTACAGAAAATATGAAGGAATTTGACCCAGACAAATATATGAGAAACCAATTAATGATTATCTACCCCTCTGGGATAGATAAAGCTTTCTCAGTGGAGGGATAAGAGTTACATGGGAGAAATGCCGTGTGAGTGACAAGTAGATTCCTTTTTTTTGGTTTTGTTTTAAAGTAGGCTTCACACCCAACATGGGGCTTGAACTCAAAACCCTGAGATCAAGACTCACATGTTCTCCCAACTGAGCCAGCCAGGTACCCCAGTGACAAGTAGATTCCTAATACATTGATGCTGTAGCCTTCCCCAGTTCCAGCCCTAGGGTTGGATAACAGTCAAAAATTCAGAAAGGGATCCAAGAACAGAAATGTTCTTAGCTTATATTCTGGGGAGAAATCACAAAAAAGACCATGGCTACAGAGATTTAAAAAAAAAAAAGGGCGGGGAAGGGTGGCACAATGTGTGTAGGCAGAGTCATAGATGGTCTTATAGTGTTACTACTACCTATTCAAAGTGATGTAAAGAATAAAGCCTATGCTTAATGAAAGAAATGTACTATTACTAGGAAACTTGCCTAGATGCTTAATATTCTCAAACATTTAATATCTTTAATAAATGTGGTAGATAAAGGCTAGCTGTGAAGGAAAAAAACCCTTCTCCTGGGAACATGAATAAAATAACTTTTATAGGTTTTCTTATAAATATGTATTACTGGCTATTTAGTTCTAGCTAGTGGAATCTGTATATAATAATAAATGACATGTAAGACCTACCAATACAAAACTTCCTGTATGCTATTCTCCATTTACTCTTTCATTATACATAGTATTAAAGGAGATCTTTCCTAATAAAATTACAGCACACACTGAATGACACATGTTAAAGATAGAAGATGGAAGGAGCCCAGATATTGATATAATAATTGCTTAGAAGAGAGTCACCTGCCAGTTAGCAACTTCCTTCAAATAAGGATGGAAGTGAGTATGTATCACTTCAATGCTTAGCACGTAATACCCTCTGTGTTAGAATTCTGTATGCCCCCCTCTGCCAGGGTGTTAGAGACAGCATGATGGAACTGAAGCTATGCTTTGAGGACAGTGAAGCCCAGAGCCCAGAGATTAACAGCTATCTCTTTGAATCTTTGGAGAACTCGCCGTGCAAATCAATTACACCAGCTTTAAGGCAATGGAAGGGAAAAATAAACTTCATATTTTAGCCATTATACATTTTTTTTAAAGATTTTATTTTTTTGACAGAGAGAGACATAGCGAGAGAGGGAACACAAGTAGGGGGAGTTGGAGAGGGAGAAGCAGGCTTCCCCGCGGAGCAGGGAGCCCAATGTGAGGCTCGATCCCAGGACCTGGGATCACGACCTGAGCCGAAGGCAGACGCTTAATGACTGCGCCACCCAGGCGCCCCTTAGCCATTATACATTTTGGGGTACGTTTGTTAAAGAAAGTAATGATACCTTAACTAATATAAATGTCTTTGCCTTTAAAGGAATTTATATGAGATTCAGAAAATTTCATTTTATCAGAAAATTGGGACATGGTCATATATTTTCTCCTTCCTGCCTTCTGCCAAATATCCTGTAACTATCCAGGAAATGTAAGCCATTCTGTAGTTAAGTCCAAAACATAGGGAATTTATTCTGAACTGGAAAGAATCCTTAATGTACAGAGTACTCTCTGATCCCTTCTCCATATAAAATTTCTGCAACAAGAACAACACTGCTATCTCAAAAACAATGGACAATCCAAAAGAAATAAGAATAGATGCTACATAAATTATAACCAAAATGGAATGAAACAAAACAATCTCACATGAGAACATCCATCAGAAATCGATATTGCAATAAATCAAATTTTGACTAAAACTTTAAAACACATGGTCCTATAGTTATAAATGCACAAGAATTTAAAAAATAAAAAAAATTCAAAGCAGATATACACTGGCTCACATAGGTGCACGAGATAACAAAGATGAAAAATTATGAAAAGAAACAAAATGAGAAATATAAAGCAAATACTTCAGAGAAATGAAAACCAAAGAGAAAATAACAAAAATGCACAGACCCTGCTCAAAGGGGGGAAAATGTGACATGGGAGATACATTGAGAAAAACCAGTTGAGAGAGAAACAAAAACAAGAGCTATAGAAGAACAAAAGAAGAGATGTCAACTCATTGAAGGGATAATAATTCAAAGAGGAAACAAGAAAAAACTTATTGAAGTTAAAAAATTATGTTGTGAAGATTGAAATGACACCCTTTATTCTAGGGAAATAAAAAAAATGATAAACCACAATATCTATCCTTATAAAATAACAGGAATCCAAAACGAAAAAGGCAGCTTTGGGTATCACTGAAAGAGAGTATAAGTTATAATGATAAAAGGATAATGTTAATAGTAAATGTTGATCATTAATCCTGCATCATACTTTCAACATCAATCAAAGAAAAATTCTTGAGAAAAACAACTGTGGCTAAAGAATTGACTACCCAGGAAAACTGTACTTCAAGCATAAGCATATCAGCACATGATTTTAGTCACAAAGTAATTCAGCAAATATTGTTTTCATAAACTCTTAAGAGGCTGAATTCCACACATTTCAGAGTTAAAGAAAATATTTAACTCTGTATATTAAAATGATTTGGGCAATTATTATTATAAAATATAATGGTAATATTATAAACCTGTCAATATGAAAATTCTATCACTAACCAAAGCTGTCAGGAAAAATGAAATAAAGGATTCAAATAAATATTCCAATTTCATCATCCTTTAAAGATATAAATAAAAAATATCACATTAATTTAACTAATAAGTAATAGATTTATAAAAGATTACCAAGGTATAGAAGTAAATACTGGATCAATTTTACACTGATGCCTGCTATCTGGCTAGAATTAGCCCTCCATTTTTCCTTCCCTCAAACATTTCTTGACTTTTCTTAGTTCTTTTCCCTACTGAAAGAATTTTAGGTTTGATAATTTAAGTTCTATAAAATATTTTAGGGATTTTATTCCAAGTGTATTTAATGTATCAATGAAATTCATAAAAGTAAATATTCCTTTGATATCTATCAAAATCAATCCATGAGCATGTTCAGTGTTCCATTTTGATTAGTAGAGGACAGGGCATGACTAGTACATTTAAACAGAGGTACAGACACCATGAATAGGAACTTGGAAATATCTATTACATTTGAATAGGTTCTGTCCCATAAACCAGGTGAAAGCATATTAGATGCAGCATGACTTGTAAGGGAAAAAGAAACAATCTAACAATAGCTCACTAAGAGAGTAAATATATTTAGTTTATTAATGCATAAAAATAAAAATGCAGCAATCAAAAGGAATAAATTTATTCCCATGTTTCTCAATGGTAATAAATATTTAAAAATGAGTGAAAATAGTAAGTTTATAGAGAATTCATGGAGACAGAAACCATTTAAAATAAGAGAACAGATTCTTCAATGAATCAGGAACAATATATATGAACAAAATGAGAAATTTACAAAAATCCTAAAAAGAACTAAACAAATTCTGGAGTTGAAGGATTCAAGGAATGAAATTAAAAAAAAAAAATGCAATAAAGAGCATTGGCAGTAGAGTTAAGCAAAGGAAAAAATAAATGATCAAGAGGACAGGAACTTTGAAATAAGCCAATTAGGGGCGCCTTGGTGGCTCAGTCATTAAGCGTCTGACTTTGGCTCAGGTCATGATCCCAGAGTCCTGGGATCAGCTCCCCACTCTGTGGGAAGCCTGCTTCTCCCTCTCCCACTCCTCCTGCTTGTGTTCCCTCTCTCACTGTGTCTCTCTCTGTCAAATAAATAAATAAAACCTTTAAAAAAGCTAATTAGAAGAGAACAATAAAAAAATGGAAAAGAACAAAGAAAGTCTATGAGATCTATGGAATTTAATCAAATGTACAAATATTAAAATAATAAGGGTTCCAGAAAGAGAAAAAACAAGACAGGGCAGAAAGTTTATTCATACTGATATGAGGAATTCTTAATCTCAGGAAACAAACTGAGGGTTGCTGGAGTGGTGGGGGGTGGGAGGGATGGGGCGGCTGGGTGATAGACACTGGGGAGGGTATGTGCTATGGTGAGCGCTGTGAATTGTGCAAGACTGTTGAATCACAGATCTGTACCTCTGAAACAAATAATACATTATATGCTAAAAAAAATAAAAAAGAAGAAGATAGCAGGAGGGGAAGAATGAAGAGGAATAAGTCGGAGGGGGAGACGAACCATGAGAGACGATGGACTCTGAAAAACAAACTGAGGGTTCTAGAGGGGAGGGGGGTGGGAGGATGGGTTAGCCAGGTGATGGGTATTAAAGAGGGCACGTTCTGCATGGAGCACTGGGTGTTATACGCAAATAATGAGTCATGGAACACTACATCAAAAACTGATAATGTAATGTATGGTGTTTAACATAACATAATAAAAAAATGTTCAAATAAAATAAAATAAAATAAAATAAAACAAAACAAAAAAGAACTAGCTGAGAATGTCCCAAACCTGGGAAGAGACCTGGACATCCCAGTTGACTAAGCCAAGCCATCACCCTATACTCTCAATGCCAAAAGACCTCTGTAGGACACATTATAATGAAACTGTGACAAATCAAAGATGAAGAAAGAATCCTAAAGACAATGGGCATGGGGAGGGGTGGTGGGTAGTGAGGGGAGAAGAATGCCTATAATGGAACCCCCATTAGGCTATCAGGACATTTCTCAACAGAAACCCTATAGGGCAGGAGAAATTGAAATGGCATATTCAAAGTATTAAAAGATAAAAATTGGCAGCCAAGAGTACTCTATATGACAGAAATATCCTTCAGATACAAAGGAGCTATAAAGACTTCCAGACAAACAAAACCTGATGGAGTTCATCACCACTACATCTCCTTTGCAAGAAATGCTGAAAGGAGTTCTTCAAGATGAAATGAAAAGATACTAATTGGTGACATGAAATCATAAAAAAGTATACAACACAATGGTTAAGGTAAATACACAGTCAGATTTAGAAAAATCAGTTCTGTAAAAGGATGGTGTGTTAACCATTTAACTATAGTATAAAGATTTTTTTTTAATTTAAATTCAAGTAGCCAACATATAGTACATCATTAGTTTCAGATGTAGAGTTCAGGAATTCATCAGTTTAAAGGAAAAAAAAACATTCAAAATATAACAATTACAATTTTTTAATGAATACATAGTATAAAGAGGTAAACTGTGATATCAAAAACATAAAAGGGGGATAAACATGTGGAGCTCTTTTAGGCAATTAAAGTTAAATTGTTATCAGCATAAAATGAACTGTTTTATCTATGAGATGTTATATGTAATCCTCATGGTAACCACAAAGCAAAAACCAAGAGCAAATTCACAAAAGAAAAGGGAAGTAGAGCACATCATCAGTTTACAAAGGGGGGAGAAACAGAGGGAAAGGAAATAATATAAATACAAAACAACCAGAAAGTAATTAATAAGATGGCATTAGTAACATCTTACCTTTAATAATTACTCTAACTTTAAATAGATTAAGTTCAACAATCAAAAGGCACAGATTGTATGCATAGGTGAAAAAAGGAGACCCAACTATATCCTACTGACAAGAAATTCAGTTTATTTTTTTATTGTTATGTTAATCACCATACATTACATCATTAGTTTTTGATGTAGTGTTCCATGATTCATTGTTTGTGCATAACACCCAGTGCTCCACGCAGAATGTGCCCTCTTTAATACCCATCACCAGGCTAACCCATGCCCCCACGCTCCTCCCCTCTAGAACCCTCAGTTTGTTTCTCAGACTCCATAGTCTCTCATGGTTCGTCTCCCCCTCCAACTTACTCCCCTCATTCTTCCCCTCCTGCTATCTTCTTCTTTTTCTTTTATTTTAACATATGTTGCATTATTTGTTTCAGAAGTACAGATCTGTGATTCAACAGTCTTGCACAATTCACAGCGCTCACCATAGCACATGCACTACCCAATGTCTGTCACCCAGCCACCCCGTCCCCCCCACCCCCCACCACTCCAGCAACAGTTTGTTTCCTGAGATTAAGAATTCCTCATATTAGTGAGGTCATATGATATATGTCATTCTCTGATTCACTCATTTCACTCAGCATAACACCCTCCAGTTCCAACCACGTTGTTGCAAATGGCAAAATCTCATTCCTTTTGATGGCTGCATAATATTCCTTTGTGTATATATACCACTACTTCTTTATCCATTCATCTCTTGATGGACATCTTAGTTCTTTCCACACTTTGGCTTTTGTGGACATGGCTGCTATAAACATTGGGGTGCACGTACCCCTTCGGATCCCTACATTTGTATCTTTGGGGTAAATAGCCAGTAGTGCAATTGCTGGACTGTACGGCAGCTCTATTTTCAACTGTTTGAGGAACCTCCTTACTGCTTTCCAGAGGGGTTGTACCAGCTTGCATTCCCACCAACAGTGTAGGAGGGTTCCCCTTTCTCCGCATCCCCACCAACATCTGTCATTTCCTGACTTGTTAATTTTAGCCATTCTGACTGGTGTGAGGTGGTATCTCATTGAGGTTTTGATTTGGATTTCCCTGATGCTGAGCGATGTTGAGCACTTTATCATGTGTCTGTTGTCCATTTGGATGTCTTCTTTGGAAAAATGTCTGTTCATGTCTTCTGCCCATTTCTTGATTGGATTATTTGTTCTTTGGGTGTTGAGTTTGATAAGTTCTTTATAGATTTTGGATACTAGCCCTTTATCTGATATGTCATTTGCAAATATTTTCTCCCATTCTGTCGGTTGTCTTTTGGTTTTGTGGACTGTTTCTTTTGCTGTGCAAAAGCTTTTTATCTTGATGAAATCCCAGTAGTTCATCTTTGCCCTTGCTTCCCTTGCCTTTGGCGATGTTTCTAGGAAGAAGTTGCTGCAGCTGAGGTTGAAGAGGTTGCTGCCTGTGTTCTCCTTTAGGATTTTGATGGACTCCTGTCTCACGTTTAGGTCTTTCAACCATTTGGAGTCTATTTTTGTGTGTGGTGTAAGGAAATGGTCTAGTTTCATTCTTCTGCATGTGGCTGTCCAATTTTCCCAACACCAATTGTTGAAGAGACTGTCTTTTTTCCATTGGACATTCTTTCCTGCTTTGTCAAAGATAAGTTGACCATAGAGTTGAGGGTCCATTTCTGGGCTCTCGATTCTGTTCCATTGATCGATGTGTCTGTTTTTGTGCCAGTACCATACTGTCTTGATGATGACAGCTTTGTAATACAGCTGGAAGTCCAGAATTGTGATGCCGCCAGCTTTGCTTTTCTTTTTCAAGATTCCTCCGGCTATTCGGGGTCTCTTCTGGTTCCATACAAATTTTAGGATTATTTCTTTCATTTCTTTGAAAAAAGTGGATGGTATTTTGATGGGGATTGCATTGAATGTGTAGATTGCTCTAGGTAGCATTGACATCTTCACAATGTTTGTTCTTCCAATCCATGAGCGTGGAATGTTTTTCCATTTCTTTGTGTCTTCTTCAATTTCTTTCATGAGTATTTTATAGTTTTCTGAGTACAGATCCTTTGCCTCTTTGGTTAAATTTATTCCTAGGTATCTTATGGTTCAGTTGTAAATGGGATCGACTCCTTGATTTGTCTCTCTTCTGTCTTGTTGTTGGTGTATAGGAATGCCACTGATTTCTGTGCATTGATTTTATATCCTGCTACTTTACTGAATTCCTGTATGAGTTCTAGCAGTGTTGGGGTGGAGTCTTTTGGGTTTTCCACATACAGTATCATATCATCTGCAAAGAGTGAGAGTTTGACTTCCTCTTTGCCGATTTAGATGCCTTTGATTTCTTTTTGTTGTCTGATTGCTGTGGCTAGGACTTCCAATACTATGTTGAATAGCAGTGGTGAGAGTGGACATCACTGCCGCGTTCCTGACCTTAGGGGAAAAGCTCTCAACTTTTCCCCATTGAGAATGATATTCACTGTAGGTTTTTCATAGATGGCTTTTATGATATTGAGGTATGTACCCTCTATCCCTATACTAGGAAGAGTTTTGATCAAGAAAGGATGCTGTACTTTGTCAAATGCTTTCTCTGCATCTATTGAGAGGATCATATGATTCTTGTTCTTTCTTTTGTTAATTATTGTATAACGTTGATTAATTTTCGGATGTTGAACCAGCCTTGCAGCCCAGGGATAAATCCCACTTGGTCATGGTGAATAATCCTTTTAATGTACTGTTGGATCCTATTGGCTAGTATTTTGGTGAGAATTTTTGCATCCATGTTCATCAAGGATATTGGTCTGTAATTCTCCTTTTGGATGGGGTCTTTGTCCGGTTTGGGGATCAAGGTAATGGTGGCCTCATAAAATGAGTTTGGAAGTTTTCCTTCCATTTCTATTTTTTGGAACAGTTTCAGGAGAGTAGGTATTAATTCTTCTTTAAATGTCTGATAGAATTCCCCTGGGAAGCCATGTGGCCCTGGGCTTTTGTTTGTTGGGAGATTTTTGATGACTGCTTCAATTTCCTTAGTGGTTATAGGTCTGTTCAGGTTTTCTATTTCTTCCTGGTTCAGTTTTGGTAGTTGATACATCTCTAGGAATGCACCCATTTCTTCCAGGTTATCTAATTTGCTGGCATAGAGTTGCTCATAATATGTTCTTATAATTGTTTGTATGTCTTTGGTGTTGGGTGTGATCTCTCCTCTTTCATTCATGATTTTGTTGATTTGGGTCATTTCTCTTTTCTTTTTGATAAGTCTGGCCAGGGGCTTATCAATCTTGTTAATTCTTTCAAAGAACCAGCTCCTAGTTTCGTAGATCTGTTCTACTGTTCTTTTGGTTTCTATTTCATTGATTTCTGCTCTGATCTTTATTATTTCTCTTCTCCTGCTGGCTTTAGGCTTTATTTGCTGTTCTTTCTCCAGCTCCTTTAGGTGTAGGGCTAGGTTGTGTATTTGAGACCTTTCTTGTTTCTTGAGAAAGGCTTTTATTGCTATATACTTTCCTCTCAGGACTGCCTATGCTGTATCCCAAAGATTTTGAACAGTTGTGTTTTCATTTTCATTGGTTTCCATGATTTTTTTTAATTCTTCTTTAATTTCCTGGTTGACCCACTCATTCTTTAGTAGGATGCTCTTTAGCCTCCATGTATTTGAGTTCTTTCTGACTTTCCTCTTGTGATTGAGTTGTAGTTTCAAAGCATTGTGATCTGAAAATATGCAGGGAATAATCCCAATCTTCGGGTACCGGTTGAGACCTGATTTGTGACCTAGGATGTGATCTCTTCTGGAGAATGTTCCATGGGCACTAGAGAAGAATGTGTATTCCATTGCTTTGGGATGGAATGTTCTGAAATTGTCTGTGAGGTCCATTTGGTCCAGTGTGTCATTTAAAGTGTTTATTTCCTTCTGATCTTTTGCTTAGATGATCTGTCCATTTCAGTCAGGGGGCTGTTAAAGTCCCCCACTATTATTGTATTGTTGTCAATGTGTTTCTTTGCTTTTGTTATTAATTGCTTTATATAATTGGTTGCTCCCATGTTAGGGGCATAGATATTTACAATTGTTAGATCTTCTTGGTGGATAGACCCTTGAAGTAGGATATAGTGTCCTTCTTCATCTCTTATTACAGTCTTTGTTTTAAAAATCTAATTTGTCTGATATAAGGATTGCCACCCCAGCTTTCTTTTGGTGTCCATTAGCATGGTAAATGGTTTTCCACCCCTTCACTTTCAATCTGGGGGTGTCTTTGGGTCTAAAATGAGTCTCTTGCAGACAGCATAATGATGGGTCTTGTTTTTTAATCCAATCTCATAGCCTTTGTCTTTTGATTGGGGCATTTAACCCATTTACATTCAGGGTAACCATTAAAAGGTATGAATTTAGTGCCATTGTATTGCCTGTAGGTGATTGTTACTGTATATTGTCTGTGTTCCTTTCTGATCTATGCTGGTTTTAGGCTCTCTCTTTGCTTAGAGGACCCCTTTCAATATTTCTTGTAGGGCTGGTTTCATGTTTGCAAATTCCTTTAGATTTTGTTTGTCCTGGAAGCTTTTTATCTCCTTCTATTTTCAATGACAGCCTAGCTGGATATAGTATTCTTGGCTGCATATTTTTCTCATTTAGTGCTCTGAAGATATCATGCCAGTCCTTTCTGGCCTGCCAGGTCTCTCTGGATAGGCCTGTTGCCAATCTAATATTTCTATCATTGTAGGTTACATATCTCTTCTTCTGAGCTGCTTTCAGGATTTTCTCTTTGTCTCTGTGACTCATAAGTTTTACTATTAGATATTGGGGTGTTGACCTATTTTTATTGATTTTGAGAGGGTTTCTCTGTGCCTCCTGGATTTTGATGCCTGTTTCCTTCCTCACATTAGGGAAGTTCTCTGCTATTATTTGCTCCAATATACTTTCTGCCCCTCTCTCTCTTTCTTCTTCTTCTGGGATCCCAATTATTCTAATGTTGTTTTATCTTATCGTATCGCTTCTCTCTCGAATTCTGCCCTCGTGATCCTGTAGTTGTTTCTCTCTTTTTCTCAGCCTCTTTATTTTCCATCATTTGGTCTTCTATATTGCTGATTCTCTCTTCTGCCTCATTTATCCTAGCATTTACTGCCATTTTTGATTGCACCTCATTAATAACCTTTTTGATTTCGACTTAGTTAGATTTTAGTTCTTTTATTTCTTCAGAAAGGCTTTCTCTATTAACTTCCACGCTATTTCAAGTCCAGCTAGTATCTTTAAAGTCATAATTCTGAACTCTAGGTCCGACATTGTACTAATGTCTGTATTGAGTAGGTCCCTGGCTGACGGTACTACCTCTTGTTCTTTTTGCTGAGGTGATTTTTTCGTCTTGTCATTTTGTCCAGAGGAGAATAGATGAATGAGAGAACAAAATGCTGACAGGTTAACAACGTCCCCAGCAAATATACTCAATTCAAATCAGAAAAGACCTGAAACCAGGGGAAAAGAAAGGGAAAGAAAGAAAAAAGAGAAAAAAACAAAAGAAAAAGATAAAAACAACAGAACAATACAAAAAAACAGAATATGATCAAATATGATCAGGCTAGTGCATAGATCAGTGCCACACACTAGATTTTGGGCGTATTTTGGTCTGTTAGAAAAAAGTGCATCCTAAAATTTTAAAGGAAGAAAGACATATATGTACCAAATAAGGGTTGATACAATGAAGGGATGGAAGATGACTGTAAAGATGAAAATTATAAAAGATTTATAAAAGGAATTGATAAGAAGTTGTTTGAAAAAAGAAAGAAGATTTAAAAAAAAAGGGAGAGAATGTGCAGGCAGGAGACTAGAACAAAGCCATACACTGTGATTTACGGTATATTTTGATCTGTTAGAAGAAACTGTATCTTAAAATTTTAAAGAGAGAACAACTTATATATATATATATATATATATATATATATATGCCAAATATAAGGGTAACATCTATGACGGGATAAAATAGGACTCTAAAAATGAAAAATAAAAAATGTTTTTTTAAGAAAGGGAATGATAAGGTGTTGGTTGAAAAAGGGAAAAAGAAAAATTAAAAAAAAACAATTAAGAAAATTAACTTTGAAAAACTAATGAATCTGGGGCGCCTGGGTGGCTCAGTTGGTTAAGCGACTGCCTTCGGCTCAGGTCATGATCCTGGAGTCCTGGGATTGAGTCCCGCATTGGGCTCCCTGCTGAGCAGGGAGTCTGCTTCTCTCTCTGACCCTCTCATGCTCTCTCTATCTCATTCTCTCTCAAATAAATAAATAGAATCTTAAAAAAAAAAAAAGAAAAAAAAGAAAAACCAAAGAATCATGGTAAAAAAAAAGCCATGAATTCTATGTGCAGTATTCCCCTAGCGCTGGAGTTCTCCCGTTCTCCTTGATCGGTAAACTTGGTCTTGGCTTGCTGGCTGTTCGTGCTGAGCTTCTGGGGGAGGGGCCTGTTGCCGTGGTTCCCAAATGTCTTTGCTGGAGGCAGAATTTCCCCGCCCTTGTCGGTCCGGGCTAAGCAAGCTGCTCGGGTTTGCTCTTAGGAGCTTTTGTTCCCTGCAAACTCTCGGTACAGCTTTGGAGGACCAGGGTGAAAATCGTGGCCTCCCAATCCCCACCCGGAGGAGCTGAGAACTCGGGGCCCACTCCTCAGTGCGCCCCCAGAGAAAAGCAGTCACTGCCGTCTCCCTGGTCTCCGGCTGCACTCTGTGCTCATGCGGCCTGTGACCAAGCGTTTCTATCTCTGGCACCCAACCCCGTGTGGACTCTCCAAACCCAGCAGATCCCTGCAGTGCGCTCCTGTGCCGCTCCTCCCCAGGGAGGAAGGGGAGTCTCCCCGGATCTGCCGCTTGTTGGGTCCCTGTTGGAGGAGCAGTGGCCTGACTGGGCCGAGGATCATGTTTTATGGCAACCCCGAGCTGGGATCCCTCGCCTCGGCTCTGTCTCTGCAGCCGGCTTCCCTGCTCTAATACCTGGGAGCTCTGCTGCTCTCAGGCACCCCTGGTTTTTCTGTGACCCTGAGTGTCCTGAGACCACATTGTCCCGTGAGGTTTCCACCCCCCGCTTAGCCATTGGAGCGACGTCCCTCAGCGGAGCCGACTTGTAAAAGTTCCGATTTTTGTGCTCCGTGGCTCTATCACTTGCCAAAAGCGGCCTACGGAGGCCCCCTCCCCCGCCGTCTATCCTCCCGAATATTGCCTCGGATTCACTTCTCCGCACGTCCTACCTTCCAGTAAGTGGTCACTTCTCTGTTCAGAGAGTTGTTGCTACTCTCTTGTTCGATCTCCTGTTGAGTTCATAGGTGTTCAGAATGGTTTGATCCCTATTCAGCTGAATTCCTGAGACCAGACGAAAGCCAGGTCTCCTACTCCTCCGCCATCTTGCTCCGCCCCCCAAGAAATTCACTTTAGTTTTAAGGACACACATAGCTCAAAGTGAAGGAATGGAAAAAGATACTCCATGAAAGTAGAAACCAAAAGAGAAAGAGCTATACCTACACCAGACAAAATGGACTTTAATCTAAAAACAGTAACAAGAAACAAGAAAGTTTGTTATAATATGATAAAAGTCAATTTATCAAGAAATATGTAATAATTGTAAATATATATGCATCCAACATCAGGACACCTAAATACATGAAGCAAATACTAATTTTATGAAAAGAGAAATACAGCAATTAAACATAAAATTAACAAGGAAACACTGGACTTGAAGCATACTTTCAACCAAATGGATCTAACAAACATATACAGAATATTTCATTCAGCAGCACCAGAATCACGTTCTTCAGAAACATTCCCCAGGATAGATCAAATGATAGGACACAAAACAAGTCTCAGCAAATACACAAAGATTGAAATCATGGCAAGGATCTTTCCTGACCACAAAGGTATGAAACTAGAAATGGAGAAAAAACTGGCAAAACTACAAATACCTGGAAATGAATACACTCCTGAACAACCAGTGAGTCAAAGAAAAAATTAAAAGCAAAACCAAAAAATATCTTGAACAGACGAAAATAGAAACAGAAAATACCAAAACCAATGGGATGCTGCAAAAGTTATTTTGAGAGGGAAGTTTATAGCAGTAAGTGCATATATTAAGAAAATAGAAAATCTCAAATAACCCAACTTTATACCTCAAGGAACTAGAAACAAGAACAAACAAAACCCAAAGTTAACAGAAGGAAGAAATTACAAAGATCAGAGTAGAAATAAGGAAATAGAGACCAGAAAAACATAGAAAAGATCAACCAAACTAAGAGCTGGCTATTCCAAAACAATCTCCCTTTATAATTTCCCAAGAGTAAGTCACAATGATTCTACTTTCTAAATAATCTTTAATTGGCTTTTCTTCATTTTTCTGTCAAATTGTCCAGACAGAAATTGTCTTTACTCTGCTCAGCTATAACAGCATTCTAATAGAAAAAACCGCTTGTGTTTTCTTTTAGTGCAAAGAAATGCACATGAGTTTAAGAAAGAGCCATCATTTATCAGATTTTACCAAGTGTTTTTCCCAATATTCATGTTTCAACCATTTTGTTTCCTGAGCACAGTCAACAGCATCCATTGCTTCTTTTTCTGCCTGACATGTTCTTCTCCCATTTCCTACATTCCATTTCATGTGGATAATTCTCACTTATCGTTCAGATCTCATTTGAAATTACCCTTAAGATCTTCCCTGCCAGAGACTCTCATATAGGTTTCATTGTATTCTATCCTTTACTTAATCATGCTTATTAAAATTAAAATAACTTAGGAATTTCTAGCATTCTCATGATCCTTGTCAGTCAAAATAAGATTTTTTCTGCAGTATAAAAATAGCCTTGAAATTAACAAAGCCCACCTGAATTGAAGTGTTTCCTAAATCATCTCCTTACCACATATGGTTGGAGGGATAAAAAAGCTTTGCTAACTTTAAAGTAACCAAAATTCCTGGTGGACATTGTATTTTGAGAACCTGACGGAAGCATACAAGAAGCTCTGGTGCCTGAAGCCAATTATTAATTCACAAAGAGGATTTAATTCCAATTCACTGTTAATGCCATTAGACAGACTGCCTCAGAGATAGTGCAAATAACTTAAGCTAGTGCTTCCTAAACTTTAATGTGCTTTTAAATCACCAGGAAGGCTTGCTAAACTGTAGACTCATTCTCTAGATCAGGGTGGAGCCTGATTCTGCATTTCCAATAAGCTCTCACGTGAGGTTAAGGCTACTAGCTTCATACTACTCTGAGGTTTGAGTAGCAGAGTCTTAAACTGCTGGGAGGGGGGGACATTACATAATAGGCTTCTGAGAAAGTGTGAATTGAAAGACACTTTTACACTGATTAAGGCTGCTTTCCTTACCAAGGAAGGATATGTGGGAAAACTTGTATGCTAGTATGTTTATAGAAATTCTGCAAGACTAGAATTTTCCCTAGGATGAACATAGAACTTTATTTATTCATGAAAATGTGCACAGTGAATATGCATACAAAGAACAGAGAAATAAGAGGTGAAAAACAAATTATTCAAGATGTAGCAGGATATAAGGAAAGTAGGAAACCTGCATGGAAAAGGGGGACAACAGAAAAGAAATTAGCCACTGAGGAGTATAGTTTCAATGATGTCTAAGTCATTATTAATTTCTGATAAGTATTAGAAACAAGGCAGAAATTAGGTTTTGGTTTTTTTAATTTAAGTTGGCAATAGGGAGTCGTTGCAGCCTCTTTGTTGTCCTAAGTAAACTATTACTGTAGGAGACATTAATTTATTTTCAGTAAACAAAGACAGGAAAAGAGAGAGACTAATGGAGGAAAAAATACATACCAATTTTAACCTGAGACAGAAACCATGTACTTGCCTTTCCCCAACATAGTTTGGACTTTGAGAACTGAAACTACATGCTCCCCAGCCCAACTTACTAACTATATTAATATGACCTCACTATTTTGTCTTCTTCAGCAAAACTTCCACATTCTAGGAGACTCTTGCTTGGGATAATAACTTGATCATTTACTATGGAAATTTCCTAAAAGATGCATCAACTCTTCCATAGAAAACATCAGCAAATAATTTCTACCTTTTGTACCAATGCCTCAAAATCTTTACCTTGCTGTGTCCACTAATGGTAAGACATTGCATCATTAATTTTATTCATCCTAATCAAGCCTCTGAATTAAAAAACCAATCTTTCAATTCACAGAGTTTAACTAATAGACACTAGCAGGTAGATAGTTAAGTCTCTAGATCTTTTTATCTAATAAAAATCAGTCTTAAAAGAAACTTCAAATTCCCAATAAATGCTGACTTTGTGCTTTCCTTTCTGATATACTACCAAAACTCTGTTGAGTCATCAAGGTAAGCAATATACAGATTTTTCTCATCAGCATGTTGTGCTTATATTTGGGGAGCTGACATTCAGCAAATCAAAACCATGTATAAAGAACAAATATATAAGCAAAGAATGATTGGAGAGCAAAAGACAGATTGTAAACATTTTTAGACACTATTATCACTGGTTCCTCAGGGAACATAGGGTCAAAGTGGAGGAACCCTCTAACAGACTTATTTCTAGGAAACCAAAATTCCGTCAGGCTCCGGAACTTGAGAAGGTAACTAAGAACTCAAAAAAATTCTTGTTCCTGAAGTCCTTAATTAACTTATTCAAAGGCCAGGACAGCAATTCTTTAATTTTATTGAGCTTTATTAATATTTATCATTTTTAAGTACACAGTCTGATGAGTTTGGGTAAATGTTTATAGATGGGCAACTATAAACGCTTTCAAGCCAAAAGTACCAGAAATCCACCTGAAGTTGAACACGCTGGGTTTCACACCCCTGGGGAACAAGCGGATATCGCGGGAAGCGGGTATTAGAACTTGTGCTAATTTACTTTGTGTAGGGTTTAAGGAAATAGGCTTTGTTGTGGGGGTTGGAGGCTGGCAAGAAGCAGAGGTAAGTCTATGCTTGGGTACCTTCAATCTACAATAGAAGGGAAGGCTAGACTGACTGGAGATGTAACAGTGCAGTCACTCATCTCAGGACAGAGGAACGTCTGGTGTCTCAAACAGTGTTCGTATTTTGAATATCTCAGATAGGATTACAGAGTGGTCTTATTTTTGTCTTGGTCCTTCATGGTCACAAAGTTTTTTATTTTTTTTTAATTTAATGTTGATGGTCTGAAACTGTTTAACAGAAGCACACCAATAGCTAAGCTGTGAGCGGTAGGCCAGCTTATGGTAACACCAATTTCTGGCTGACAGCACCAAGCTAGAAGTATCTGGATGTCAGGAGTTGCTTTTCCCTTTCTCGCAACAGTTGCCACACACGGACTTCAGAATATTTCCATAGCAAGCCATCCCTGCATCTTTTTGCACTTTGTTCCCACTCTTAGCACACAACCAAGTAAACCACTGATTTACTTTGTTGCTGTAATTTTGCCTTTTCTAGAATTTCAAAGAAATGGAGTCAGATATATTCTTTGTCTGGCTTCTATCACCTAGCAAGTTATCTCTGGGATTCATCTCTGTTGTTGAGTGTATTCCTAATTTCTTCCTTTTTATTATTTAACTTTGCATAGATATACTATAATTTGTTTATCCCCCAGATGATCCACAATTGGGTTCCTTATACTACTTGGCTATTATGAGTAATGTTGACACACACATTCACATAAAAAACTGTGTGGGTACATGCTTTTTTCCTGAAAAATTAAACAGGAATTAGAGGACTTGGTTATAAGGTAACTGGTTTGTGTTACTTTAAGAAATTGCCAAATTGTTTTCAAAGAGGCTGCATCTTTTTAAGTTGTTTCTAAAGACATAGCAAGAGAATTCTAGATGTTCCGTTATCTTTAACAATGGCTGGTATCATTAGCTATTTTATTTAGTATACTGTGGTAACACAATGTGATTTTAATTTACATTTCTCTAATGACCAAAACTGTTCAGCAACTTTATAAGCTTGTTGGCTATTTATATACAACCTTAGTAAAATGACTGTTAAAATTGCTTGTCCATCTTTGTATGTAAGTTTTAAAAGTGTCCTATTCAGGATGTAGTTCCTTTGTTAAATACAAACTTCAAAAATCCTTTTTAATATCTGTGGCATAGCTTTTAATATTTTTAAAATGTGTACTTAGCAAGCAAAATTTGTCAATCTTGATAAAAAATTTTCGCTTTTGAATTTTGAGCCTTATCTTAAAAAAATAATGTCTAACAAAATGTCACAAAGTTTTCTTCTAGAAGTTTTAGGTTTTAGATCAAAGATCTAAACACAAGACCTATTTTTATTAGAAGTTAGGCTGTGTTTAATGTTTACTATAGCTATTAAGTGCCAGTGGCTTCAAGTGTCCTTGCTTTTGCTTCTCCTTTAAATTTTGAATTGTCCTAAGTACTCCTCAGAGAGGTTGCATCTTGCAGCTCTTTGAACTGTAACTCACAATTACCATACTGTAGCCCTGTTGGTGTTGTAGTAAGGTGTGGGGAGAGGCAGTGTTCCATAATCATACCATTAAGTCAGTTTTTTAGTGGGCCTCTTTTCCCAAGCGGGTACCTTCACAAGTGTTTCTTCAGTGGTATGGAGCTTTATTTTTTTTCTGCTTAGGTGAGACAAAAAGGTTTTTCTGTGGAGAATAGGGCTCTGTTATGAAGAATGCTCTGCACATACTTTAATCACAACTATTCTGCTCCTTCCACTGCTGGATCCATGAGCTGATCTTTCTCAGATTCTCACCATGAGAATCTGGTGGATATCCTGAAGATAAAACACATTGAAGTATTGCCCCTCCCCCAAGGACTATGTTCCCCCCCACCAAAGTCCATTTTAGTGTTTCTACTGATTTATGGCTCCAAGAGCTTCTGCTCCAGGTAAGGGGGACTTCTCGGCTATGACTCTTTGAATTAGCCTCCCCGTCCAGATTTCAGAGTGCAGATTTGCCTTGCAAACTCAGTTCTGATGAGTCCAAAAAACTTTCTTGATGTTACATTTGTTCTGCTTTTTCTTGTCCTAAAGATGAGGCTGATGACTGCCATGTTCTTTAATGTTACAACTGAAACCAGAAGTTGGTATTTTTTAATATATACTGTACTTGAACTATTCACTGAAGATCTAAGCAAATAATAAAGAGCACCCTGAAAAAATATACTATTCTCAAACTTGGGAGCCAGAATTTTTCCATTGCATCTCCAATAAGAAAAATTGATTTTTTTTTTCCAGGATATAGACTGTATTGTAGAAACACTAATATACCTATGTCAGAAATGTTGTCATCCCTAAGCAATTATTCCAGTTCTCTGGTTCCTTCCTGCAGTGGTCCTTGGTGATTGGAAACTGTTCCTAGTATTCACAATAAAATTTAACTCATTAGTGTAAGTCATTTATTGCTCAAGGTTCATCACTGATATTTCTAGAATGATGCATCTATTGCGCAAGAAAATTTCAAGATGCAACATGTAAATGTATCTCTGTTTTCTACTGGTCTCAGAAAAACTAAATATAGGGCACCTGGGTGGCTCAGTCGTTAAGCGTCTGCCTTAGGCTCAGGTCATGATCCGGAGATCCCGGGATCGAGCCCCTCATTGGACTCCCTGCTCAGTGGGGAACCTGCTTCTCCCTCTCCCACTCCCCCTGCTTGCGTTCCCTCTCTAGCTGTCTCTGTCAAATCAATATACAAAACCTTAAAAAAAAAAAAAACTAAATATATAAAACAAATAAAACTTGTTTTTTTGGTCCCCCCCGAAAAAATATGGGAGCCCTACTTCAAAATAAAACTTACATTTTTTTGCTCAAAAAAAAAGGGACCCCTGCCTCAAAATAAGCTGACAGCCAATATCATACTCCAGATTTATGAAAAGAAAATTCTTATAAAAATTACTACTGGTATGATTTAATATTGTACTTGACAACTGAAAACAACAGAATCTAGAATACTTAATACCTTTGGAAAAAGCAGTAATTGTAGGACTTCGAAGAAATGAAACTATTTTAAGAATAGAGAAAATTATAGACTTAGAAAATGTCAGAACATGAAAATTCTGAAAAAAATTCTGAGAAAATAGGAGTTTAATAATTCTGCTTGTAAGTCAAATACACAACTTGTATTTATGATACTATTAGGAAGGTAAGGAAGAAGAGGTGACAGCAGTCAAAATATTTTGTTAATTACCTTTGTCAAAACTAAATTGTTTCTAAAGAAGCTAATTTTGACAAGAAGTGTTTGATAATAACTTCTTAAATTAAAATCTAACAAATAAGCTTCTTTGCTGTAGGATTCTTTCAGTAGCAAGCATGCTGATGTGCATTCAGAATCCCAACTTGCTATTTAGAGGAACAGTTTTCCAAATATATCCAGATCTTTGAAACACATATTGACTTCTTGATAAAGGCTAATTGTTGCCCGAAGTAGCATTCAGGAAATAATTATTTGCAAGATATTAATATTTAAAAGTTGAATATTCTATTGTAGAATATCATGTTAAAATAGTAAATGATCTATAACCCTTCCAAATCCCTTCAAGTTTTCCCTGAGAAAAGGAACAAAGTTGGAGGTATCCAACTTCTTTATTTCAAGGTATATTACAAAGCTATATTAATCAAGACATCATAGTATAGACCTAAAAAGAGGTACATAACACTAGTGGAACAGAATAGAGAATACAGACATAAACCCACACATATACGGTCATTTTTGATAAGCATATCAAGAATACAAAATGGGAAAGGAGAGTCTATTTAATAAATGGTGTTGGGAAAACTGGATATCCATATACAAAAGAATGAAACTGGACTCCTACCTTATACAACTCACAAAAAATTAATTTGTAAAGTTAATTAACTTGTAAAGACTTAAATATAAGCCTTTGAAACCATAAAACTTCTAGAAGAAAACATAGGGAAAAAGCTCCTTGGCAGTGGCCTTGGCAAGGATTTCTCAATGACACCAAAAGCACAGACAACAAAAGCTAAAATAAACAAGTGGGGCTACATCAAATTAAAAAGCTTCTGCACAGCAAGGAAATCAAATTGAAAATGCAACCTGCATAATGGGAGAAAATATTTGCAAATCATGTATCTGATAAGGGGCTAATATCCAAAATATATGAAGAACCGATACAATTCAATAGCAAATAATACAATTAAAAAATGGGCAAAAGACCTGAGTAAACATGTTTCCAAAGAAAACATACAAATGCCCAGTAGAAACATGAAAAGGTGCTCAACATTACCAATCAGGGAAATGAAAATCAAAACCACAATGAGGTAGCACTTCACATTGGCTGGGATGACTATTATCAAAAAGAGATAAATATTGGCAAGGATGTAGAGGAAAGTGCTCCTTTATGCTCTGTTGGTGGGAATGTAAAACAGTATAGAGGTTCCCCCCCAAAATTAAAAAGTAAACTGCCATATGATCTAGCAATTTCACTCCCTGGTATGTATTTGAAGCAACTGAAATCAGTATCTCAAAAGATACTGGGACATTATTCACAATAGCCAAGATATGAAAACAACCTAAATGCTCTGATGGATAAATGGATAAAGAGAATGTGTGCGCAAGCACACGCGCACACACACGAATATCATTCAACCATTAAAAAGAAAGAAATCCTGCCAGATTTTTATCATTGCCTTCACTAGTACCTTCTATTTTACATGGTCTTTGATACTTTCCATGTTTACCTTCATATTAACTGTCTAGATTAGCCTAGGTTCTGTGTCTATGCCAGACATACAGGAGGAAATGGAAAGTGTTACTCCACATTCTAGCTAGCCAAATTTATTTTTTATTTTAGTTGCAGCCATGGGTGATAGACAGCTCCATGTGAGCTCAAACTCACCCTGGGCAGTCAGTATGCTTTTCTGAAAATGCATGCACTTCTGTTTTTCTACTTTTTTGCCAATATTTAATTTGACACTGTAAGAATCTTCTTGGCACATGGAAGCAATATTTGGGAATACAATGAAGTTAATGATATGCTTTCACTTTCCATCTTTCATGAGACAGTTCTGGATAGCATTTTGTAAGCTTCTCAGAAGTTCTAAAATTTTGAATTGAGCCTCCATTTCCTAGATTGGAGAGTTCTGCAAAAAACACAATTTTAATGGCTTTCCCTCCATCCTGTCTCACTCTTATTGCTCCTGCATTCAACTAGGATCTTCCAAACAATCTATATTCAAGTTCTCATCTCAGCCTCTTTTTGGGGGGTAAAAATTAGAAGCTAAGTAAGTCTCTATGACCTTTTGTGGTGGGATGCAGGACCAATCTTTTTATGAAGACTCATATGGTGGAGAATTTTCTTCCTTTTCCTTTTGGTTTTAACCATCATTTCCATGAGGTATCCCTGTGAGCTCTCCTAATGATCTCTCATCTCTATATATCTGGATATGCAGATTCAGATATCACTCTTCAAATACAGCAAAATCAAAATAAGGAGATAGGATGTATTCCTAAAAAAAGAGCCAATAAAATATTTGTACAAACATAATTGGAATTTTATAATGTGATTGCTAATGAGAATTGTTTAGGAGTTTTTCATCATCTCCCCATTTAATCAGCTTTATTTCTAAAAACAGCTTTACTTTCCTAGACATTTTGTCTTGCACAAGAAAAAAAAAATCACTGGCTTACCTATCTTGTTCTCTGTATTTAATTTTACTAAGTCCTATTTCATCCTTTCCACTTTTAATGTCATTTACATTTATTCCCTTCTATGCCTACTATTATGTCCTAGTACAGATAGCTAGGTTTTTATGATTGAACTATTGCTACTAAAATTGTATCCTTGCTTTCAAGCATTTGCTTTCTATATTCTACACACCAAAACCATATTAATTTTTGGAAAACATGGCTGCTTATAGATCATTACCATGGTATATAAAAATAGGACTCTTCAGCAATTTTAAGGTTAGCTATTATAGTATGAATTACTCCATGAAGGAAACAATTTCAGGACTCCTATACCATGGGATATTTCTCTTGAGGGTGTTGTATTTATTAAAACTTTCTCCCACATAGGGCACATCTGCTCCCTTCTAAAGACTGATCATGAAATAGTATTCAAAAATCAAATGGTGTTAAATTCACTGAAATCACTGTGTTGAAAGCACCGACTTAGAGATAAAGATCATGTCTTCATAGTCTTTGGATTTTCTCTTGTCATTCATTTTCCTCACAATAAGTCACACCATCCATAAAATGACACCTCCAACAAATGAGAGAGAGAGAGAAAGAGAGAAAGAAAGAGAGAAAGAGAGAGAGAAAGAGAGAAAGAAAGAGAGAAAGAGAATGAGAAAGAAAGAGAGAGAAAGAAATGGTTTGCTAAAGATTATCTCTCACCCCCTCCCAACAAGCATATATATTTCTCTAAAGTCTGAGATTACATGTTTAAAATCATGGAGAATTTACCCAGTTAGAATTCTGTTTACACAAGGAGAGTCCTCTCTAATGCTTAAAATTGCTACTAGCTTACCATTTATACTTTACAAAACGATTTTGGTTCAGGGAGTACTTATAAAAATCTCTAAAGCAGCCAAAAAGACCAGGAAATTTATCAGTTTTGTTAACAGTTATATCCTCAGACCTAGACAAGTGCCCGGTCCCCGATGGGTACTCAGAAACAAAACAAAAAACTCCCACTTGAATGAATGCCATCAATCATTAACAAAATAAGCAGTTATTGAAAAAGTGCTAATGCCTTATGAGGGTAACAGTGTGCCTTTATTTTCAAAAAGTTCTCAATTCTAGTTTAATGATATGCATAATAAAGGATGGGGGGACATGTACTGTCTATAACCTACTTTGAAATGGACCAGAACTAAGAGGGACAAATAGATGGATAATTATGGATAAAACAAGCATAACAAGATATTCATTATAAAATCTGGGTGGTTGGGCGCCTGGGTGGCTCAGTTGTTAAAAGCCTGCCTTCGGCTCAGGTCATGATCCCAGGGTCCTGGGATGGAGCCCCGCATCAGGCTCCCTGCTCCGCCTGCTTGTGTTCCATCTCGCACTGTGTCTCTGTCAGATAAATAAATAAAAATATTTAAAAATAAAATAAAATAAAATCTGGGTGGTGTTACACGGGTCTACGTTTCTTTCAACTTTTCATTAGGTTTGAAAATTTTCCTAACATGTTAGGGGGACAAGTGGCAAGAGTGAGATTTCTAAAGAAATCTTTTTGTATCCTCAGTTTTCTCCTTATTTGGAGATTTCCTTCCTGGAAATCCCCAGTGACACCTATAACATGTTTATTAAGAACAGAGCAAATCTAGAATACCTAAATATGTAGATTGAGAATTGTTTGAAGAATTTACAAGTTTGAATACTAGATTGTCAAAGATAATGAATTAGTTTGTTTCAACACTAAGATACAGCATTAATGGGGCAGGAATATAATCCTTCATATAAAAGGATTTCACCAATAACATTTACATGTTTATAATCTCTCTTTTCCATTACTTCACCAAAGTGCTTAAAGGAGGTCATAAATATGAAGTTTTATTTGGTGTGGTTGTCCCTTATTCTAATCCAACTTTTAGTCTTACTCATTAAGTATTACCACAGTATTAAGAATTATATCAAGAACACTAAAATCATTAAATGAATGAATGAGTGACATCTCTTTTGCCTCGTGTTTTCCCAGCACCAACCATAAAGCCATTTCCTCTTTTCTTGGCATTCTTTTTCCATAATTTATGCCAGACTTCTGAAGATCTCTTGAAAAAGTTCCCAAACCTGGACACCTACTCAGTCACTCCCAATGTCCTTACTGGGGGTATTTTGCTATATCAGAGTCATATTACATATTTATTATTACATATTTTCCTCTACTATATAAAATTCTTGAATTTATGGCTCATGGTTCAGTAAAATTGATTTTATCTTGTGATAATGTATAATTATTTCCTTTCAGTTGTTATAACTCACACCTCTAAGCTGTCCAGCTCCACAGTCTGACTTCTTTGTATTGCTATCCCCATGGGCAAGAAAGCAGCTAACACCTCGAAGGACAACACCTTGAATTTCTTTAATTCATTCTGAACTTCTGATTCAAACTTAATACAAATATTTTCTTGCTTCACTATTGAAAAGTCATTTAGCTCCTATTGAAAAATGTATTTCTCTCAACACAACCAGAGAAAACTCTGATTTCTCAAAATTTTATTTTCTGCTACATTAAAAAAAATATAGTATTTATACTGTCACAATGCTACCCTGGTGTTTTCCAGCCTTGCCATCTGAAACCAGGTATTACATTGTCCTCGCCTGCTCTCCTAGCCATCATCTTTGAGACAGAATGGAGATGGTGATTGAGATAAGTAATGATCTTAATGATATGTATCAGTTGAGGGGCCTGGTGTCAGGGCTGATAATGAAACTGATTTCTTAGAGTTGGATGGATATTTAGAGTCAGAGTATATGTACGTAAGAGAGTTTGTTTGCATACACAAATTTGCTAACCAACCTCTACCACTCTCCAACCTTAAGATTCTAATCCTTGTCTAGGATAACTTCACAGACATACACAAAATAATCTGGTGGACAATAATTTTATATTTCTGCGGTTGTACCCTCCAAATAAGCAGATGTGATCCTGAAATAGGATTCCTTACCTCTCTCTTCCATGGTTCCCAGAACATTCTCAATTAGCACCCAAGAAAATGGGGGAGGGGTTAATTTAGTTTGCAACTGGAGCTTGAGTATTACTGTTTATAATTAAGGAAGTAATTGGGTAGGAGTTTGTTTCTGTGTGTATTAGTGATTAGATACAGCTTTCCAATCTCTGGGTCATTCATTTTGCAACACCACTTACTGTACTCTTTAAAAAATAATGTAATTTCTTACTTCTCTTCACACTGACTTTTTCTCCTCAGACCTTCTTATTCATCTTCTAGGACTCAAAAGATGTTACCTCTAACTAAAAGCTTTATTTGACTCTTCTAATTTGGTATGTTTTTTTCCATATATTCAGATATTAATTTGTATGTTTTACTATTATTTCATTTAATAAGATGTTATAATAATTCTTCATGCTTTTATATATGCAGCATGTGTTACTTGAAGATTATATTTAGGCCAGGGTTACTTAATCCAGATCCTCTACTACTTACACCTGTAACAATCAAACTCGTTGGTATTTACTTGAACACATTTCCAGGGACAGTTCCATGTGCACTAACTCATTTAATGTCCTAAACAAAATTATCAAGTAGGTAGTCTTTTTATCCTCATTTCACAGGCAAGAAAACTGAGTCATATAAATGTTAACATATTCTACCCAAGAATAACAGTAAAGAAATGCCCCTCTGATTTCTTAGTTCTGCAATATCTGTCACTACAATGTATATTCAAGTCTATTTCAATATTAATAAAAAAGGTAAGAATTTAAAAACAAATATGACCCACTAGAAGAATTACATTAGTACAGAAGGAGATATAGGACAATCATTAAAGGATAATTTTAAACACAAGTAAATGTCCACATCTTAAGTGAAAAAAATACATTAAAATCAAAAACAATGTACTTTGCTCAGTATCAGGTACTCAATATGAGTTTGCTAAATTATATTTTATCTCTAAATACAGAATATATTTAAAAAGATACAAAATTTAAAAGATTTACAAAGAGATAAACCTGCTAATGGCTAATATTTAAGTATTTCCTAAGATGCAGTTTTTATATAGCTCTTTTCAGAAATTACCACCTGGACATTACATAGATCTTTGCTATAAAGCTAATTCCCAGATAATAATGTATAAATGTATGAGAAACGCAAACACTAATAGAGAAATGTGGCAGAATGTCTCCCTCTCCCCCATACTCACTTGTGTATTTGAAAATTTAAGCTTTGTATTAAAAAAAAATTGGAAAGCACTCAAATTATAAGCTCAAGATCAAGAACGATTTAAAAAAAATTCAATGCAACTTAGCAGTTTGGAAAATATAAAAACCTAAAAGCTACCACAAGCTATGTTTGAAGGTATTTTTAAAAATTTGTACTTCTGTGGGTTATGAGTCTCTGAAGTTCTGACACTTCAAAACATGAAATAACTAGTTGCATAGGTGTTAATATCTTAAGATTAATATTATCATTGTTTTAAAGAAATAGCATTTGATTTCATTGGTTGACTTGAAGGGCTCTTTCCTAGTCAGGCTCCAATTTCTTTTTGAATGCAAATGCTAAGAATAACGTAGCAGCTTTATTTGTTGGGAAATATAATTAAAAACAAAATTTCCTCTCATCTCACAAAACCTCTCCACAAACATAAAAGAAACAATTTTATGATTGAATAAACATTAAACCAGATTGTGATTTGCATCACGGGTAAATTGCTAAGAGATTTTAAAGACAGAAGTTTCACCGTTTTATATGGTCAATAAGATACAACCCATTACATATGCATTCACAAGATCAACAACAACTAGTCCTCAACTCAGAGAACTCACCAGCACCATTTGTCAGAACAACTTACTCTAAATGTACTCGGTAACTGGGGTGACCATTTGTGTCACTTAATTGGCCTTAAATTTCTCATATCTAGTATAAGAGGGAGTTGTACAACTTGGCACCCATGGACATTAGGCTCCTACACTCCCACAACAACTGGGAGATAGAGGTGCTATTTCAAAGAGATGGTTCCCAGGTCCTTGAGCATGGCATTTCTGGGTCTTAAAGCTGGCAAGGGGCTTAATTCACTTTTAAAAAGATGTAATACATTTCAGAGATGAAAAAATTAAGAACTACAAGTTTTCTACAGTAAATGCTCTAAGAAAAGGAAATCTTATTTTCAACAAGAATTAAGATTTTGAATTTGTATTTGTCCTTATTTAAAAAATACATACAAACATGGTAAAGTTAGCAAAAATACTAAGGCAATTAACCAGATGAAGTCAGATTATAGTTAATACCAAAAAAAAACCTAGTTGAGTCTTCAGTTCACCTGTCATTACTTAATGAGTATACTAAAAAAGCACTCAACTCGGGCGCCTGGGTGGCTCAGATGGTTAAGCGTCTGCCTTCGGCTCAGGTCATGATCCCAGGGTCCTGGGATCGAGTCCCGCATCGGGCTCCCTGCTCCTTGGGAGCCTGCTTCTCCCTCTGCTTCTCTCTCTCTCTCTCTCTCTCTCTCCCCACCTCTGTCGCTCATGAATAAATAAATAAAATCATTAAAAAAAAAAAAAGACTCCAAAATACTTAAAAAAAAAAAAAAAAAAAAAAAAAAAGCACTCAACTCTTCAATTAAGTCTGCTTGTACACGTCAAAAACCATTGAAATAAACCTTTGCACGATTTTTGAAGAGCACTCAGTGAAATTTTTCCAGGAATAATAAAATTTCCTTGTTTTGAAATTTATTTGCAAAAATGCTGTTGATATCAACACTATTGACTATAGTATAATTACCTAATTAAAACTAAGCAAATTGACCTACCAAATGGCTAGAACACTGTAAATCTCGAAAAACTAAAAATGAAACATGTTGATATGGCCAATAAAATTATCTGCACAGAGAAGAAAATAATACTCATTGAGCCTTAAATTAAGTAATCATTTGAAAGGATTTTTAATTTCTGTATGGTTTATATTTCATGGTTAATTTAGCTTAATTTATTATTTTAAACCAGTTTCATTTTCAAACTCATGTGTTCCTATTTGATAAAATGTCTGTAGTAGGACCATGGAAATAAAAAGCAAGCCTCTAATTTCCTTTTACATTCTTCAAATTAGCAAAGCTGCTCATAAACCCTGCTGCACAGGGTGCAATATTTCAGTTAGCAATAGATATGTTCCTGTCAGTTGGTACTCAGTAATGAAAAAGGCTGTCCAAGTAATGCTGTCATCAGGAGATTTGAAAAATCCAAAACACCAAATGGAATACTGCAGTGATGGAGAAACAACAAGCATGTGCTGGTAAGCAAAGCATTCGGTACAAGGAAAGCTTAACAGTACATAATGCAAATAGCCCAGAAGTGAATAATGCATATCAAAAGATTTCCAGTTTCCAAACTGCACCTAAGGAGCTTAGAAATCACCACCTATCCAAACAAATAAAAAGCTCTGAAGACTGAAAAGTCCACAGTGTAGGATCCATAAAGGAGGTGAGGACACAAGGCAAACTGTTGCCCCCCAGACTGGAAAGACAGACAGACATACTGTTAAGGGGGCTGGTGACCTGGGCAGCAAAGAATTGCAGAGAGTAGAGCAACAAGCAGGACAGAGTTGATTCACTCTCCCAGGGAGGAGAGGGGCCAGACATCAAGAGAGATGTTGCAGGGAGTTTTTGGCAGGCTGGGCCTTTTAAAGGGTTTTGCAGGATGTGAGAGGGTTACAAGCTGTACCCATGGCGGGGGTGTGGGGAGGGGGTCGAAGAGAAGAATTAGGTTTTGAAGTTGGGGTCTACTTTCTAAGAATGTAGGGCACTGTGACCTAGAAAAAGAAAGAGTTAGGGCCGAGTGCAGACCCCCGTGAGTTTTGTCTGCAAGTATGGCTGGGCAGGGGAAGCTCTGAACAGATTCCTTTCACAGATACCCGGAGTCCTCCAGGGGAACCAGTGCAGGAAAACTTGAACTGTAATGGAAGAATTAACTGCATGCTCAGAGTGAACAGCTCTGAGATAAAACCTGCAGGGGGAACTCAGTCATAGAAGACCCTCCACAGTTCCTTGAGATTTTCCTCCAGGAGCCACACCAGGTTCTCACAATAAATACTGGAGAAAAATCCGCCCTACCCCCACCGCGTGCTTTGGGTAGGGGGAGAGGGAAAGAAACTATTTTGAAATACACCAGAGCATTCTGTTCTTCTTAACAGGGCCTGCCCTCAGGAGAAGCTAGTTAACCAGAACCTCCCCTGCAGCTGTATTTTATCAGATCCTAACTGACCTGAGGGAAGAGAAATCCCCAACTCCAGCCCACTCTAGACATTCTCTCCTGCCAAAAGTGGGAGGGGGGGAAAAACCCAAAGGATAAGAATCTCAAAGTGATGGGATGCCTTGGGGGCTCAGTCGGTTTAGCAGCTGCCTTCCCCTCGGGTCATGATCTGGGAGTCCTGGGATCGAGCCCCAAATTGCCTCCCTGCTCAGTGGGTAGCCTGCTTCCCCCCTGCCTGCTGCTTCTCCTGCTTGTGCTCTCTCATTCTCTCTGACAAATAAATAAAATCTTTAAAAAAGAAGAAGAAGAAGAATCTCAGAATGAAAGGGCCAGTTTCATGCCTGTAAGACTCTGAGAACCACTGCAAGAAGATGTCCTGTGAAGGATCTAAGACTTGGGATTGTTTTCAGAGGAGTATTCACAAGCCACCCGCTGACCTGCACATTCCTTCTGAGATTGTTAAACACATTACCACCCAGGGGCCCCTAAACACATTACTTCCATCAGTACTGAACCAAGAGTGGAAGTTGAAGTCACCAATGCAGATGCTTGAATTAACCTTTTTAATAAATTTATTATCAGTTGTTAAAAAAAACAACAGAAACACTTGAACACTTGTGACGTTCACAGAACAGAGACAAGGGCTCACTAAAAACCTGTAATATAACCCTTGCACTATGGAATGCCTCTCCCTCTCTCCCTCCCCCACCTCACCACCACATTACTAAATTACTATTTATAACATTCCTTTTACCCAATATATCATTTCTGCCTTTCAAGAAAAAATTGCAAGGCATACCAAACAGCAAAAACACAATTGAAGAGACAGCAAGCATCTGAACCAGAAATGGGGGATGTCACAATTATCCGACCAGGGAATTTAAAACAACTATGATTAACATGATAAGGGCTCAAATAGATAATCAGCATGCAAGAACAAATGAGCAATGGAAGCAGAAGAAATGGAAAATCTAAGAAAGAACCAAAAAGATACCAGGATAAAAATCATAACAAAAATGAAGATTGATTTTAGTGGGCTTAGTAGGCTGAGCACAGCTGAGGAGTTTCTGAGCTTCAGAATATCTCCTTAGAAACCTTCAAAACTAAAAAGCAAATAAAGACTGAAAAACAAAAATAAAACCAGAACTTGTCCCTGTGTGGGACAACTACAAAAGAAGCGACAACATATGCCTAATGGGAATCCCAAAAGGGAAAAGAGAAAAGAACAGAAGAAATATTTGAAATAATAATGACAAAATTTCCTAAATTCATGTTAAACACCAAACCACAGTTTCAGGAAGCACAAAGAACACTAAGCAGGAAAACTGCCCAGAAAAACAACAGTGAGGCATGTTACTTTCAAACTCCATAAAATAAATAAAGAACAAATCTTAAAAGATACAAGAGGAAAAAACCTTAACTACAGAGAAATAAAGATTAGAATTACATCCAACCCCTCAGAAACCATGCATATAAGAGATTGGAGTGAAATATTTAATGTTAAGAGAAGAAAACAGAGTTCTGTACACTGCAAAATTATCCTTTAAAAATGAAAGAGAAGGGCACTTGGGTGGTTCAGTTGGTTAACATCTGCCTTTGGCCCAGGTCATGATCCTGGGGGTCCTGGGACTGAGTCATTCTTCTGGCTTCCTGCTCTGCAGGGAGTCTGCTTCTCCCTTTCCCTCCCTCTCCCTCTGCTCCTCCCCCCTGCTCGTGCTCTCTCTCTCTCTCTCAAATGAATAAATAAAATCTTTTAAAAAAATGTTAAGTTTCTTAGAAAAATCAATCAATCATGAAAAGAATAATTGATAAGATGGGCGTCAATAAAATTTAAAAATTCTACTCTGGACAACAAAGTTAAGAAAATATGACAGGCCACTGATTGGGATAAAACATTTGCAAAAAAAAAACACATCTGATAAAGGACTGTTATTGAAAATAAACAAAGAACACTTAAAACTCAACAAGAAGAAAAAAAAAAGAAAAACAGGCCAGAGGTCTTAACAGCTCCCAAAAACATTAACAGATGACAAATAAAATGTCATCAGGGAAATGCAGATTAAATGCAAATTAAAACAGCAATGTGTTGCCAACATACACCTAGTAGATTGGCCAATATCAAGAACACTGAAGACATTCAAGTCCTGGCAGGGATGTATAGCAACAGGAACTCTCACTCATTGCCAGTGGGAATGCAAAATGGTACAGCCACTTTGGAGAACAGTTTGGTAGTTTTTTAACAAAATTCACATACTCTGCCATATGATCCAGCAATTGTATTGCTTGGTATTTACCCAAAGATGTTGAAAATTCATGTCCATGCAAAAACCTACACACAGATGTCTAGAGCAGCTATATTCATAATCATCAAAACTTGGAAGCAACCAAAATGTCCTTCAGCAGGTGAGTGAATAAATAAATTGTGGAACATCTAGACAATGGAATATTATTCAACATTAAAACTAAATGAGCTATCAAGCCATGGAAAGACATGGAGGAACCTTAAATGTGTATTGCTATGTGAAAGGAGCCAATCTGGAAAAGTTATAATAGTGTATGATTCCAAAGAAAGGACATTCTGGAAAAGTCAAAACTATGGAGATAGTAAAGAGATCAGTGGTTTCCAGGATTTGAGGGTTGTGCGAGTGATGAATAAGAGGAACACAGAGGAGTTTTCGGGCAGTGAAAGTACTCTGTATAATACTATAATAATGGATAAATGTCATTATCCATAAATCCAAACCCATATCATGTACAATAGCATGAGCGAACATAATGTAAACTATGAATTTTGGGTGATTACAGTGTGCCATTGTAAGACCATCGATTGTAATAAATGCTCCCCTCTGATAGATGTTGATAATTGAGGAGGTTCTACATGCGTGGGGGCAGAAGTTATATGGGAAATCTCTGTACTTTTCTCTCAATTTTGCTGTGACCCTAACACTGCTCTAAATAAATAGTCTTTAAAATATAAAATGTGTCGGGCGCCTGGGTGGCTCAGTCGTTAAGCGTCTGCCTTCAGCTCAGGTCATGGTCTCAGGGTCCTGGGATCGAGTCCCACATCATGCTCCCTGCTCCGCGGGAGGCCTGCTTCTCCCTCTCCCACCCCCCTTGCTTGTGTTCCTGCTCTCACTGTCTCTGTCAAATAAATAAATACAATCTTTAAAAAAATAAAATATAAAATGTGTCAAAGATAGAATTTTGAGAGTCCTAGATAAATAAAAACACAGTATGGATTTTTCAGTAAAATAGTCATAGAAACAGGGATTCAGCAATTTTAACGATGAAGTTGTAAGGACAAGGTTCAAATTCTCACGGAGAGAAAGCTATTTTAGGAACAAAGAGGAGGATTCAGCTTAGTGGTAGTATGCAATGTAACGTTCAATCTAATGCAAATAATAGAAAAGTCTTGGAACCAAGTTAAGACTCCAGTGACAAAGCTGAGTTATTAAATTACTGACAATATGAGCCACTTGGCCTCTGTTTCTTCTCTGTGTTTGAAACTCTGCCAGTGATGAGGGCAGGGCAATATCTTAGATAAGTGTGAAAGGGTTCTTGTTTGTATTATGGTTAAAATAGTGCACAGATAAAACCAGAAAGCGCATCATGAGAGGTTATATGTATAATGTTGATACAATAATTTATTCAAAAGTACGGCAGATAAAATTTATAGAGTTACATAACTCTTAAGTATTGAAGTGTTCAAATTATGTGTCAGAGTTCTCCCATGTGAAATAAAAAGACACATATTAACCTAATTAATCTCTTTGTGCTTCATCTGCTATCACTCTGAAATGGGATATTAGCAAAAAGTTAATTTATAAGGTTTTGTAAGTATTTAATGAATAAAATATGTAAACTGTTAGTAAAATATATATATATGTATACACGCATGGATAGTGTGTGCCATTATTACTAAATTGACATATTAATTGCATCTCAATAAAAAACTGACAAATATTTTTTGCTAAAAGATGTTATTAAACAGGTTGCATTTGAAAAGAAAGCATGCTTTGCTTTCTCAATTTACAATAAACAATGAAAATGTATCTATCATTCTTAGAAATAATTAAAACCATACCATCAAGTTACTGAATCTTCCATTAAAATGTACATACTCCTAATTTAAAATTTGAATATCTTAAAAACATGTGCTTTTTAATATGTATTATTTTAGACATTAGTCATTTATTTAAAATGTTTCTGCTTGAAGTATAGTTATTTTCACATGTCATTTTTCAATGGCCAGAGCAAAAAGGGAATACACAGACATCCTGTTAAATATTAATGAAATGAACAATTTGAATTACACAATAAAATATGAGTTGCCTGGATTTGCAATGGATCTTCTAAAACTGTATTCTTTTCATATAGAATTAAGTCTTGCTTTTCTTTAATCTCTCACTTTTCTCAAATGCACTAATTTTTTAAAAATAAAAGTGCCAGCTCAGAGCCCCACTTTAACACGAAGTGAAAAATCAGCTTTGAAAAAAATCTGACCCACTAATGTTTCCTATTAGGTAGCAGTTCTTCAACATTTTATTACTCCTAAATTGCAGTTTTTTAAAGATGTTCGTAATTGAAATCTTGACCAGGTGTTAAACGTACCCAGAAAAATGATTTTGAAATTACTATAAACATGTTATCAGTCAACTAGACTAATTAATAATGTTAACTACAGATCTTTTATGAAATTAATTAAAAGATTCTCATATTCACCCTATTAAGTTGATTTCAACGCTTCCTATTACAATATGCATTTATAATTCTGGAGTAAATAGTATAAACTAAATTTTATAAAGAAATAATGCAAAATTTTGTGTGTAATAACCTCACATTATTCTAAATGACACTTACAAATACAATGATCTAAAGTCAGTCTATCTTTATAGACAGTTTACATTTTGGTAACTGTATGTTCAATATAATACCTTCTCTTTGGGTTATTTAATTACCTCATGCACTTACAATATTTTTTTTCAATAACTATTGTCATTGGGGCATTTACCACACATGCACTGAGTCAATCAATCATAAAAAGAAAAAAATAATAAATCCATTGTTATATGTAGCCATATATTTTTATAACATTTAAGCTAAATCAATGAATAAAATCGCTATAGGTAAGTTTATAATGAACCACTATTTTCCTCTTTCTTCCCTCTTTTGAGTAGGCTCAGAGGTCTTTAGTAGCAGGAAGAGAGAGAAAGCAATCTACCTAGCTTCCCCTATCTACTAGCACTAACTGAAGAAAGCCACCAAGTGAATAGTCTTTGTCAGAATGGGAAAGGCAACAGGGATTCATAAACATTTAGTTAATCTACCCTAATTACAACCAAACCATCATCTTCAGCAACAAAAATTATTAAGCCAGTGTGGTTGTCAAGATAATCATTTTCAGGAAAACTACTTATATTTAATTTTAACCACTTGTATTAGTTTTCCAGGGCTGCCATCACACAAAATATCACAAATTGGGTAGCCTACACAACAAAAACTGATTTCCTTATAGTCTGAGAGAATACAAGTCTGAGATCAATGTGTTGGCAAGGCTGGTTTCTTCTAAAACTTCTCTCCTTCACTTATAGATGGCCAGCTTCCTCTGATATCTTTGCATGGTCATCTCTGTGTGAGGATGTCTGTGTTTTAACCTCCTCTTCTTATAACGACCCTCGTCATATTAGATTAGGGTCTACCCAGAGGTCCTCAATTTACCTTAATTTCCTCCTTAAAAGCCCTATACCTAAATACAGTCATCACATTCGGAGGTACTGGGTTAGGACTGCACCACATAAATTTTGCATTGATAGAGTTGAGCTCATATCATCACCCCCTTAAACATTTTTTTCTCCTGATGATTGCATTCTTAGCTTATATTCAAAACTCCCCCAAACTCCACCACAATTTCTCCTTAAAAACTGCTTTAACTAATCATGTGATGCTCTGCACCTGCTTCTTCCTTTCTTAATTTTTTTTTGATTCTCTAAAAAAAGGGCTCTTGAAATTCAGACAAATTTGAGTGGTTTTGACACTAATCTTGGCTGGAATTTACATTATCTTATTCAAATTTTGATCTTGTTATACATCATATTTGTAGTGACAAGAAAAACGTTTTTGTAGCCACTGACCCCATTTTAGAATTGTTCTAAACTGTAATCCTATTTGCAATAGTATTCCCTATCAAGTATTTCTAAGGACAACCATATGGTTGTTACTGTACAAATCCTTCACATAAATTTTGTGAACTTATCCTTAGCATGTGTTTTTCCCCCTTTAATACAATAGTTTCCTTATCAATAATACCCAACCTGAATATCATTTGATGCAAAACAGACAAGGAATGTATAGTATAGCAGTTGATTCTAGTGTATAGTAGTTTGTAGCCATAAAGCCAGGTTGCTATGGCAGCCTTTAAGCCTTGAATCGCTTTTGAGATTTAGGGTCAGGCATCTGGAGGTAAGGTTAACTGAGTCTTTTCAATTGAAAAGGTATTAGACAGGCAAAGGAATTATAAGGGAGGTCCTGGAAAGACGTAACCACATGTGGTAGAGGCTGGGAAGTTAAGGCAGCATAGCAGTTATTCGATACAGTTGAGTAATGATATCTGTGGAAAAGATGAGGATCAAGAAAATGCAGATCCCAGTTCATTAAGGAGTATACACTTTGTTCATCCTGAAGATAATCAGAGTAATTTAAGATCAAGTCAGGTCACCAGAGAGAGAGAGAGAGAGAGAGAGAGAGGGAAACGAAACCCATTTGCTAATGATAGAAGTTTCTCAGTGTTGAGAGTTTTCTCTCAAAAGAAGCCCATTAAAGTCTAGTGGACAATGAGCAAATGTTTGTCATACCCTAAAAATTGTTGGGTGGATGTTCAGGAAGGTAACATCATAGAAAAGGGAGTTTGCTTTACCAGAGATTGCTCCAAATAAATAAGACCAACATTTTGAGATAAGACTTAGGAGTTCTGTATATTCCTAACAAAACCTCCACCCTTACTGCCTATTAACCACTAAGTTTCATCATTTTGTCCTCATCGTGGAAAGTTCTGATTTACCCTCTAACTTGGTTTACCTCAGTATACAAGGAACTCAAAGATCTTAAGGGATCCAAGTCTTTCCTTAGCACACAGTCTCTTCCCCCACTCAGTTCTATAAATCTTTCATCTAACTCCATTTCTCAATTCCTGCAATACTCTTACTTTGTATCTTCCCAACCCTCATAAGCCAAATTCCCTTTTCCCTGAAATAGTTTTCTATTGAACTATTTCCTTCTTTCTCTCAGGAATATGAGCTCTTTCCTGAGGACATTCTTTGTCCTTAGCTCTCTCATACAGCGGCTTGGGTAGGTATTGTCTTTGCTACCAGCTCCTCATTTCTGCTTCCACACCAGTTTCCTTCCTTCCTTTAATTCCTTTCCTAAGTGCTTTAGGCTTACATCATTATATGATACCACCCAATGTCTTTCTTTGCATATTTATTTGATTTAGCTTTCTACATAAGTCAATTTAGTTTATTTATTATAGTGAGATAGATATAGATAGATTGATAAATGATTGATAGGTAGGTAAATATGTTAGATCACTTTAATCAGCTTGTTCAAATCTTCTATATACTTATTGAATTATTGCTCCTGTCTTATTTACTGAGAGAGATACATTGTCATCTCCCACAATGATAGTGGATTTTTCTAATACTCCTTTTAGTTCTGTTAATTTGTGCTTTGGTACAGCCAGTATCTCTGCGGCAGCATTAGAACTTATTCTTGTAGGTCCAGTAGGGTTTTTTAGGAGAAGCAAAAGTGAGAGCCTAAATAAAACTTTGTAAATAGTGAGTGCAGCATGTTTAAAAAACATGATGACCTTGAAGAAGATGATGATATGTTAAGGGGATTTTGCATAGTACTGCATAATGAAGAAACCTGATTTGCTTTGATGTCTCTATCGCTGGAAAAATAACAGGAAGGGGGTAATACTCAAGTATTACATATAATTAATATTCCTATTATATCTTCAGACTTAACATTTCACAAAATTCAATTTGAAAAACCAAAGACCCAGATTCCCAATTAATTATAAACTATAAAAATACAGGTAAAATATTATAGACTTAGTAAAAATACAGAAAGGTATGGTAAAATAAAGTCCTTTTCTAAAACATTGATGGTTGGTTAAACATCGTGAATTATCTCAAATTAGAATGCAGAAGATATAGTTGATTATTAAGTAGTCATCACAAATATTTCAAAGAACTTTATAGCATGCTTTGTAGATAAGATAAGTTGTTTAACAGTAGTTTGTTTTAGGAGTTAATTTTTATTCCAACTAAGTAATCAGAAATTCAATTTCATTTTGCTGAATAGACAATCTTCTTTAGAAGCAAATACAAAACCACACCTCTGACCCTTTACAGATTCTTCAGTACTTTTCACCAAGCAGGATTATTACCATAGTGTCATCACAAATTTGATTAATTGCACGCTATAAATCCAAAATTGTCCTACAACTCCAATTGGTTTTGGCATTATTTTTTCGCCACCCTGTTATATAAATAAGCTGCTAATGATAAGTATTGAAACAGTTCATTCTCCCACATAGAAAAATGAACAAATGCTGTCATAAGAATGCATTCTCATTTTATGTTTGAATATGTGAATAATGAACAATGAATCAGGTCATTTCACAGTTTATTATAAAGAACAAGTATAGAAACTGGTTGCTTAACTAGTTCAGTAGCTCAAGTTTTACATAAAGAGGTAAAAAGCATACCCAATGCCTAACTGTCCACACAGGGGTTCAGGCAGCTGTAGGATAAGTCAACCCTAGAGAATGTCAGACCTCTAATTACAGTTAGATTGGCATTGGCTGTAAGTTTGAAAATGCACAAAATATGTTGAATCAGTTATGATGATGCAATGAGAGTTTGAGAATTAATGTGTTATCTGTCTTTCCTCAGTAAAATTAAGCCCCAAAAGAGCAAGATTGATTTTTGTTCCTTCTTATAGTCCAGGCCCTCACGGAATAGGCACTCAGTAAATATTTGCTGAAGGAATGGATAAATATATCAATGAAGTTATGGAATTAATCTACTGAGATTTTTTAAAAAAAGAGTTGATATGCAGTATTCATGGAAGCTCAGGCTACATTTATAAAGGGTTATCTACCAAATGAAAGTGGAAGAGATAATCAGAAGCAATCCAAGATTTAGGTAACTTACAGAAGTTCATATGAGCAGGACAAGCCGGCCAACATAGATTCTGGAACACAAAGACAATAAGAAATATGCCACTGCTGGGGCACCTGGGTGGCTCAGTTGGTTAAGCGGCTGCCTTCGGCTCGGGTCATGATCCCAGGGTCCTGGGATCGAGCCCCGCATCGGGCTCCCTGCTTGGCGGGGAGCCTGCTTCTCCCTCTCCCTCTGCCTGCCTCTCTGCCTACTTGTGCTCTCTCTGTATCTCTCTGCCAAATAAATAAATAAATAAAATCTTTAAAAAAAAAAAAGAAAGAAATATGCCACTGCTGTTCCTAAAATACGAGGAGAAAATCAGGACATTAATTGTGCATAATGAAGATTCATACAGGAATATACGAGATAGTTGTTGGAATATTCCTCTTTTTTTCCATTGTTATATCATGTGAGAGTGCAGATAAAATATGAGAATTAATGAGTGAATATGTGAGATCAATTTGGGAAAATCAATTGTATTTCTATATATGGTAAACAAAGTAAAATTAAAAATACTGTCATTTAAAATAGCATTAAAAACTTCTAATAAATAATGTGTAAGAACTTTACCAAATAAACTACCTAGATAAAAATAAAGAACTTAATAAGTGGAGGATTATACCCTATCCTGGTTTTGACAAATTCAATAGTATGATATCACAAATTCTCCAAAATTAATCCATAGATATAATGCCACTTCATTCAAAATATTAGCAAGTTTTTATTGTAAGTAAGTAAGGTGGTTTCAAAGTTTATATGGAAGTACCATAGGCCAAGCAGAGCCAATAAAATCTTGAAGAAGAAAAAAGCAGCAGAGTCTCCTATCCATACTCATGGCTTATTTCAAGTTTATTATAACTGAGATATTGTGGTTTTGACAGAAGGCAGAAAATCATTCTGTTGAAGTGAATGGAAAAAAATCTAGAAATAAATAAAACACCTTAGAATTTTGTTCCCCTTGAAGCAGACCCTGAGACAAAAACTCATGTGCAAGAAACCAAACAACCAAACAACAAACAAAATGGTGGGAATATGGGGAAGAACAGGAGGGAAGTGATGATGGCCTATACAGAATGTCTTTTCAAACTAGATTCCACTGTATGTCCAAACAATGGCTTTCAGAAAGTGGACAATAAGAGTGCTATTCTGTCCACAGGGATCATCCTACAATTCTCTCAAATAGAAAGTCCTAGGTACAGTCACTGCAGAGGGGGGTCTAAAATAGGAGGTTAGAAAGCCACATGTATTGTTGTCTATGTTTTCAATATATAACAGTGTTTCTGGATCATAATAGATACTCTGTAAATAGTGATTTTAATAAAACAAGCTAACTGGAGCTTCCAGACATGGAAGCCTGGAGAAGATCCCCCTTGACAGGAGCTATGATCATCGAGGAATTCAGTCACTTCTAGAAAGGTGACTCAGGAGGGGAAAAAGCAGAGAGTAAATGCCTAGGCATTTCTATCAACGTGTACCCATTGACCAATCATTTCCCTTTCTAAACTTCAGCTGGACCATCTTAATATTGTAGGCAATCACAACAATCACTATGTTAACATTAAATTGTCCGTCAGATAAAGTAAACCCAAAACTGTATTGGACACTAAAAATTAGAAGTATATGATTTCTCTCATATAAAATAAATCAAACTTTATGGAATGCAGTGTAGGTCTGCTCTTTCACGGGTCCCAGGATCCTTCTATTTTGTTACTCCACCACTCTCCCGAGAGTTCCAACAGGAAACAAGGATAACTCAAATTAGAATAACATGTTAACAGTTTATAAAATGATTATATTAATGGGTATGGTTGAGATACACTAAAAACCCGGGGCTAGTAGCAACAGAATCATTAATAACCACAGGTCAAAAGGGACAGTCTCAGGGAAAGAGTTACCTAAACCCAAAAGAAGATAGTCTTGTGGTGTAGTCACCTTGAAAGGACTTGAGATTTTTAGTTGAGGGGCACTGTTTGTACACGATGATGCAATGGGAGAAAGCAACTGGGAAACAGCCTGAGCTCACTCTTATTTCCTTTTCTAATATTTCTGACTAGGTTTCCCATTGCCTAAATCCAACTGCAAACAAGAGGGCAAGTGAGCGGGATAGGGTTAATGAAGCCTGTACATATCAGCCTTCTAGGGCAGCAAACAAGACACAGAAAGATGGAGAATCAATGTGGAGGGGCAAAAGGAAGATACCAGCTCATCCATCCTCACTAAGGGACTCCCAAGCTGCAGCCATAGATTTATAATTCATTGAGCAGGAAGTATTCCAGAAATGAAAGAAGACAAGCTCATTTCCTTTAAGAACACATCTCAGAAATTGTCCTCAACACTTCTACTTTTGTCACATTGGTTAGAACTTAGTTATATTGACCAGTTCATTGCCAGGAAGGTGGGACTATCTCATTTTTATTTCTGGCAGCAATGGACCAAACTAAAAATCAGACATTTCTTAAATGGGAGAATGCCTGGGCATTTATTTACTCTCTGCTTTACCCCCTCCTGAGTCACCTTTCTAGAAGTGACTGAATTCCTCAATGATCATAACTCCTGTCAAGGGGGATCTTTTCCAGGCTTCCATTTCTCACTGGTCTGTGAACATACCACCCACCCCCTATTTCCCTTGTGGGCCTTACTGGCCAAACTGCCTCATTGTTGTTGCTGGTATCTGGATAATTTGGCACCCTGTTATTTCCTGAATCTCCCCATACTCCTACATTAAAACCCTCCATTAAAACCGTGTGACAATTCTGAGTTGAATATTTAATTTTTTTATGATGACAAAAAAAGATTTCTTCCAAACCCAACTCTTCTGTTTATTTTATTGTTTGAGTATATAAACACATGATATATGTGACTATATCTGGTGAGTTCTAAAATACTATGCAGATGTAATAGGAATAATAGACAAAATATTATAACCTCAAATATTAATGTTTTAATGATTTTAGAATTGCATTTTTTTCTATTGAAATCTTTTATAGAATAGGCAACCTAGCTTAAAGTATTTTTTATTTTCTTTAAGGAATTATATACATTTATTTTTATTTTAAAAGAGAAAAATTATCATGAATATAATTTTTCATATAAATAATTTGCTCACCACTGAACGATATCAATGCTTATTGTACAGGTGCCACAGTGAAAGATTCAGTCACCTTTTAAGTTTGGACAAGATAGCAAGTGAAATAGTTTTCTTGAAGTGGAAAAAAAATGCTATTTTACAGTAAAATGTTGAACTAGGATGTCCACAGGAGTTGGAATATCCTGAAGATGGAAATACATTCTTAAAATTTTCATATAGAGGGCGCCTGGGTGGCTCAGTTGGTTGGGCGACTGCCTTCGGCTCAGGTCATGATCCTGGAGTCCCGGGATCGAGGCCCGCATCGGGGTCCCTGCTCAGAGGGGAGTCTGCTTCTCCCTCTGACCCTCTTCCCTCTCGTGCTCTCTGTCTCTCATTCTCTCTCAAATAAATAAACAAAATCTTTAAAAAAAAATTTTTTTCATATAGATTTTGAAGATATTTAGTTCAAGTGTTTTGCTTACAGAAAATATGATAAATATGTGTACAATTAATTATATCTCTGATTTCTAGACGATTTCCATACACAATTTTTGAAAAAATAGATATCTAATTATTGTTTATTCACTATAAAATGCATATTAGGAGAAAACACCACATGAATAAATATAACTATCCCAGTGATAGAAAAAATGCTTATATAAAGAAAATCAAATTTCATGTATATGAATACATGCACACATATACGGGATCAAGTCCCTCATTGGGCTCCTTGCTTAGCGGGGAGCCTGCTTCTCCCTCTGCCTGTTGCTCCCCCTGCTTGCACTCTCGCTTTCTCTCTCTCTCAAAAATAAATAAATAAAATCTTTAAAAAAAGAAATTTACCATATATATAACAAATTTATCTAGAGAGATGACAAATTTAATTTTTCTTTAGCAGACTCTCAAAATGTATAATGCAGATTAGGCAATAGAATTAGGGAATAGATTCCTGTAACAAAACATTTTTTAAATTAATAACAGAATTATAATTAAAATTGTTGATATTCAACATTCATCAAACATCATTGGTTAGGTGTTCTCACGCCTTCTAAATATGTATTCTATTCAATTGTACATTTAAATTCCTAATCTAAATATCAGAGATAATGTGGTATCTTTCCCTCTTCCTGTCTGGGTCTTAGTTCCTATACTTGAGAACTGGACAACTTCTTCTTCAACCTTAAATGGAGTTTAGTCCACTTTTATAGTTAGACCACTCTATTCATTTCATGCCCTGACACCATTCAAATAACTCCATTAGGATAATCACCCTTCAGCCAAACTCCCTGAATCTATAAAACTGTGTTGCCTTGGGTTCTCATTGCCATACAGAGACTTAAGTGAAAAATAATACTTTTCTAATTCTTCCAGTCTAGCCTCCTTCAAGACTGTAGCATAGGTCAATTTGAGTGACAGCCACCATTATGTGTACAAAACTCCTTTTCTGTACTGTCCCATTTTCTTGAAAGTATACTTCTTTCCTCACTCTTATCTCAGGCAATTAGATCCCTGACAGTCCTGCCTCACACATGGTCAAGATCTATGGGTAAACAGACAAGTAGAGACACCTACATCTCTAAATCCAACCCATGAAAACAGAACATTTTCCTTTAAAAAACATAGAGTTGTTGTAATTCAATAATATTTTGTTTCTTCAGTTATGATCCATGAATGTAAATAGTAACTCCTAAGAAGTCATTTTCTGATATCATTGTGGTAATGGTAAGCATTCAGCTGAATGAGATATAAAACAAGTTGAACTCATTTAGTAATTCAGGAATTTCATTGCTTTTAAAAGCAAAAGGGAGTTATGAGACCAGAGTTTATTTGCAAATTTTAATTAAATTTATCTGATAGAGTAAGAAAACTTATTTTTGATTTACAAAGAAACTTTTATATTAAAGCCTTGGAGATGTAATAAATATTGTGCTACACAATACCATTTTAATATTAATTTCTTTAGTTCTATAGGGCCATACTTGAGCAAGCAAGACTAAGAACTGTTACATGATGGATTATTCAATTTTATTATTTAATTGGATATATTAGATAAATTATAAATTAACAAAGTTGATGATTGATAACACTTAAGAAGATGTTATTATCATTTACAAAATCAGCATAATTTGTAACCAACAAAACTACACTTAAAAGAATTCCAACATTTTGATGGTTTCTCTAAAACCATAACCTAAAAGACTAATTTGTCCAATAGGTATGTGTGTTTCCGTAGATATGTATGCACATATAATCTGGAAAAGTAAAATCAAACTGAATGAGGTAGGAGATTACATACACAAAAAAAGTATAATTATGGGATGATCGTTGTTTATTAATTTTCACCAGAAACAAAACATTTCATTTTCTTTGAAAATACTGCCAGTTCCTGCTATAAAGTTTGACCACGGTGCTAATTTTTAATCCAATTCCAAAAGTATGTATTGAATTTCAATTATGTTAAACTACATTAGCTATGAGATTTAAGACTGAGCTTCTCAAATTTGGCACTACTGATATTTTGGACCAGATAATTTTTTTTTTTTTTTGTAGGGCTGTCTTATTTGTGGGATGTTTAGCAGTATTCCTGGCCTCTGCCCGTAAGATGCCAATAGCTCTCTTCACCCAGTCTGACAGCCAAAACTGTCCCCAGATATTGCCAAATGTCCCCTAGAGAGAAATCAACCCCCATCAAGAACTGCTGCTCTAAGGTAATAAATTACTCATTTAATCTGCGCTCTACAAAAATTGGCAAATAGCAATTAGATTTACTCAACAAAATAAAAAATCTGCTTAACAAAGTGAAATCTGAAAAAAAGCAAAACCAAAAATATCTTATGAGGCTTCTTTCCAACTACTAACTCCCCCCAAAGACCAATACTTATATACATACACAACACATATACAACACACACACACAATTAGGAATCACTGTCACAAAATAAAATTAAGATGAAATCAGAGAGGGAGGCAAACCATAAGAGACTCTTAACTACAGGAAACAAACTGAGGGCTGCTGGAGGGGAGGTGGGGGGAGGATGGGGTAACTGGGTGATGGGCATTAAGGAATCCACTTCATGTAATGAGCACTGGGTGTTAAATGCAACTGATGAAATTCTACCTCTGAAATGAAGAAGAAGAAGAAGAAGAAGAAGAAGAAAGAAGAAGAAGAAGAAGAAGAAGAAGAAGAAGAAGAAGAAGAAGAAGAAGAAGAAGAAGAAGAAGAAGAAGAGGAAAAAGAAGAAGAAGAGGAAGAAGAAGCAGAGGAAGAAGAAGACGAAATCACTGTCACAGTGAGCAACTAAATAATAAATATATTCATATGTTTTGGGTTGGAAAAGGTGGAGAGCCACTATTACAGTGTTCCATTAATTAATCTTAATGTAGTATATACAATCTTAACGTACTATATACAATATTAACACATGATTTTTGAAATTTTTTTTTCTAAGTAGACAGTGGAAAACTCCACAGATCAGATAAGATTTAATTTTGACTTTAAAAGATGAGTGGGATTTTAATATATTAGTAAATTTGAAAGAACATTCTGAGTATAGGGAAGATGTTGGATAAGTTTCTGATGTGTAAGAGTATGTAAAATATTATAAGTTCATCAAGAAGACTAGTGAGTTCAGAACATAAGATATTAGAGACGGCATAGCAGGGGGAATGAGGTTGAAAATACCAGAATCTGAAGGGCTTAAATATCAAGTTATAGAGTTTGAACTTCATTCAGTAACAAATAGGTAACCAAAAATTTTTATATGACATATGACATGAGCAGGTGTGTGTGTGTGTGTGTGTGTGTGTGTGTGTGTGTGTGTGTATGTATGTGTGTGTGTGTTTTCAGCCTAATATGACAGCATTGTGGAGTTCAAAATTGAGGTGTATTAGTAATGAGGTGACAATAGAAATAGGAAAGAGATTATATCAATTGTACAGAGAAGAACTAAAATGAATAATAGTGAACATGGAGAAATGGAAAGCAGTAGTTTATTCAGGAGGCATTTCAGATTTAGAAACAATAGGATTTTGTGATAAAAAGCAAAACTTCAGTTGAGTAACTAGAAATTGATGGTGATGCCAATATTTAAAGCTGGAAACAACACTGACGTAGAAAAGTCAAAAAGTGGAAACAATGTGTTTTGAGAATGTGAAGCTTAATATCTTGGACAGCTGTTTATTACACCACAGATAATGGGGATATTCTGGAATTCAGGGGATTGATGGGGCTGAAATTGTGGATATGGCTGTTATCAATATGCAAGGCAGAAGTTGGAAGTAGTTTAGATGAAATATAAAATAGTGTAAGAAATAAAATGGCTAAGGAACAAATTCTTGAGATTAGCTCCACATCTACACAGGCTACATGTTAGCCTTCTTGTTAGTCACTTAATTGAGATTTTAAAGAAATCTACAGTTCCCTTCCTCTGGAGATATGTCTAGTAAGAAGTTGCTGTGGCCAAGGTCAAAGAGGTTGCTGCCTGTTTTCTCCTCTAGGATTTTGATGATTTTCCTATGTCACATTTAGGTCTTTCATCCATTTTGAATTTATTTTTGTGCATGGTGTAAGAAAGTGGTCCAGTTTCATTCTTCTGAATGTTGCTGTCCAATTTTCCCAACACCATTTGTTGAAGAGACTGTCTTTTTTCCATTAGATATTCTTTCCTGCTTTGCCAAAGATTAGTTGGCCCATACATTTGTGGGTCCATGCCTGGGTTCTCTATTCTGTTCCATTGATCTATGTGTCTGTTTTTGTGCCAGTACCATATTGTCTTGATGATTACAGCTTTGTAATACAGCTTGAATTGTGATGCCTCCCACTTTGCTTTTCCTTTTCAGCATTATTTTGGCTATTTGGGGTCTTTTTTGGTTCCATACAAGTTTTAGAATTGTTTGTTCTAGCTCTGTGAAAAATGCTGGTGCTATTTTGATAGAGATTGCATTTTACGTGTAGATTGCTTTGAAAGTATAGACATTTTAACAATATTTGCTCTTCCAATCCATGTGCATGGAATGTCTTTCCATTTCTTTGTGACTTCTTCAATTTCTCTCACAAGTGTTCTATAGTTTTCAGAGTACAGATCTTTTACTTCTTTTGTTAGGTTTATTCCTAGGTATCTTATGGTTTTTGGTGCAATTGTCAGTGGGATTGATTCCTTGATTTCTCTTTCTCCTGCTTCATTATTGGTGTATAGAAATGCAACAGGTTTCTGTATGTTAATTTTATATCCTGCAACTTTGTTGAATTCATCTATCAGTTCTAGCAATTTTTTGGTGGATTCTTTTGGGTTTCCTACATAGAGTATCATGCCATCTGCAAATACTGAAAGTTTGACTTCTTCCTTGCCAATTTCAATGTCTTTTATTTCTTTTTGTTGTCTGATTGCTGAGGCTAGGATTTCCAGTAGTATATTGAACAACAGTGGTGAGAGTGTACATTGCTGTCATGTTCCTGACCTTAGGGGAAAAGCTCTCATTTTTTTCTCCATCAAGGATGATAAAGCAAAAATGAACTATTGGGACCTCATCAAGATAAAAAGTTCTGCACTGTGAAGGAAATGATCAAAAACTAGAAGGCAACTGACAGAATGGGAGAAGATATTTGCAAATGACATATCTGATAATGGACTAGTACCCAAAATCTGTAAAGAACTTTTCAAACTCAACACCCAAAACACAAATAATCCAGTTAAGAAATGGGCAGAAGACATGAATAGACATTTTCCAAAGAAGACATCCAGATGGCTAACAGACACATGAAAAGATGCTCAACATTACTCATCATGAGGGAAATACAAATCAAAACCTCAGTGAGATACCACCTCACACCTGTCAGAATGGCTAAAAATTAACAACTGAGGAAACAGATGTTGGTGATGATGTGGAGAGAGAGGAAAACTTTTGCATTATTAGTGGGAATGCAAACTGGTGCAGCCACTCTGAAAAATAGTATGGCATTTCCTCAAAAAATTAAAAATAGAACTACCCTATGATCCAGCAATTGTACTACTAGGTATTTATCCAAAGGATATAAAAATACTGATTCAAAAGGGCACGCGCACCCCAGTGTTTATGGCAGCACTATCAACAATAGCCAAATTATAGAAAGAGCCCAAATGTCCATCAACTGATGAATGGATAAAAAAGAAGTATCTATCTATCTATCTATCTATCTATCTATCTATCTATCTACTATATATGTAAAGTATACACATAAAGGTGTACACACACACACACACACACACACACACACACACACACACACACACTGGAATATTACTTGGCAATCAAAAAGAATGAAATATTGCCATCACGGATGGAACTAGAGTGTATTATGCTAAACAAAATAAGTCAGTCAGAGTAAGACAGATATCAAAAGATTTTACTCGCTATGTGGAATTTAAGAAACAAAACAGATGAACATAAGGGAAAGGAATAAAAAATAAAATCAGATAAAAACAGAGAGGGAGGTAAACCATAAGAGAATCTTACATATACAACAAACTGAGGGTTGCTGGAGGAGAGGTGGTGGTGGGATGGGCTAAATGGGTGATGGGCATTAAGGAGGGGACTTGCTGGGATGAGCACTGGGTGTTGTATGTAAGTGATAAATCACTAAATTCTACTCCTGAAACCAATACTATGCTACCTGTTAACTAATTTGAATTTAAATTTAAAAAAAATGAAAGAAAGAAAGAAAGAAAGAAAGAAAGAAAGAAAGAAAGAAAGAAAGAAAGAAAGAAAGAAAAAGAAAGAAAGAAAGAAAGAAAGAAAAAGAAAGAAAGAAAGAAAAGGAAAGCAAAGGAAAGGAAAGGAAAAGAGAAAAGAAAAAGGAATCTATAGTGAATAGACTTATTTTGGAGAGTAAAAGAAACATATGTATTAAGAGAGTTTTGTTTGCCCTGCATGAAAAGAGAAAATGAATAAGCTCACTTATAATTATTTTACCAATACATAATTCTACCCTTGGAAAATATTACTTGAGTTTCTATAATGAAAGTCTTGTGCTAGTAATTCTATAGAGGGTAAAATGAATTAGACAAAGTATTTGCTGTCAAAATATTTATAATATAATACAATGAAAGGCAACTATACAAATTACTGTAACACATTTTATACTCCCCAAGAAATTCTAATAGATGTTTAATAAAGTTAGTAGAGTTAATCATAAGAATAAGAACAGTAGTGGCAGGAAAAAAATTTTTCCCTATATCATGCAGAGTCTTGGAAAAATGAGATCTGCACACAAATTATTTTGAAAATAATCTAATTATGGCTCTATTTAATAAATGTATGAGGAAACTCAAGAGAAATCATGCAGTCCATGGGGCTAGTACTATTGGTACATCATTGGCCCTCTCTGGGAGAGAGGAGGGATCACTTACAAAACCAGAAAAAAAGAGGACCAAGTGGGGAGAAGTTCTGAATTTGGATGGTGTGAAAACACCACCCTTCACCATACAACAGAGGAGGAGCCAAAGGAATAAATAGCCCAGTTTCAGTCTCCCCACTCCTGAAAACTCATCATTAACCAAACCCAAAGAGGAGCTGGTGGGCTTCTCTGTGAAATGGCCTAGTTATTCCATGCTTTTGACAAACCAGAGAAAAGGAATGGACCAGAACAGAAAGAAAAAATAGCCCACACATTCCCGTATCTTCAGTTGATCATATTACATTTGGCCTGAATTTTTTCCCTTAAAACAGAAAAAAAAGCACCCCATTACATCAAAAACAGCATTTTCAGGAGAAATACTAAAATATTAACTAAAACACAAATCAATAAATGTTTCTAAAGAATATATTTTTAAAGTAACTATATAGATCAAGATGGAATGGGGGTGGGCTGATACTCAGAAATCAAGTTAACCTTCTTAGTCAAACGATAGATATGTGGTGGGTTATTAAACATATGTGGGAATTTAGACTAAAGTTGTCTTCCCATTAAAATAATACCTGTAACCTTGACAATGAATAAGCACATATTGGTTTTTCTAATATAACAATGTCTCTCTTTCAGAATAGGATATTAATTTTCCCAGACTATTACAGCAGGATGTCAATGTCATCTTTCTAAAAGAGAAAAATACTTGTTTATAAACAGTTTTCATTGGGTACAAAATTCTGTGAGCAAATCCATGTTACTGAAGTGAATGTAAAATTGAGGGGGAATAGAGGACAATGAATTTTGGAGCTTATATATATTTATTATTTGTTTGTTTCAGCAATTTTCTAGAATTAAGGAATCAGAGTGGGGAAGTGGATTGTTTCTGTCTCATTTCTCCCCTCCTTATAGCTCCAGGGACATCAATTAGCCACAGGGTCCCCTGAAAAACAAACTGCCAATTTACACCAGGAGAGTTTCCTCTAAACCACTGTTGACCATTGCACAGTGAGACCAGCTGGTTCCTGATAAACCTCATTCTACATGTATTTGAACACACTCAGAATAATCACAATGTTGAGGGGGAAAAAAAACTATGAAAATTATAACTATTCTGAGATTTCTTCTTCAAGATTTATTTGAAAAATTTAAAATAAGTAGCTAGATAAATTGATTCATTACACTGAAGTTTTCTATATTATTAGAATAGTTCATAAACGGATAACCTTGATTATGAAAAAAACATATCTATATTTAAGCCAATATTTAAAACACTATGTAAAATTAGTGTACTATTATCTCTTAAATCCCAAAAGCCACTTTCTAAGTAAAGAGGAAGACTTAGTTTGACATCACAATATTGTAATTGCTGTTTCAAAAGATCACAAAATATTTCTCTGCTACTTTTGCAGTGAAATATCTTAATTTTTAATTTCTCATTAAAATATTTCACATCATCTAGGTTTAAATGTATATAAATTCAATATGATATACTGTATTTATTAATACAATAAATGTAACTACATATATAGCTTTCAACAGTAACATATAATTTTTCTAAATGTGTAGCTACTGTAAATAACTATTTATATTATCAACCCACTACAGAGCCTCACATAATGTATTTAGTTTCATGACATCATTTATTTGAAATCCCAAGTGGTATTTATTGACAATAATGTGGATAATAAAAACGTATGAAGCTAACATCCATAAATTAAGAACTATTTCGGTCTGTTCTCCTGGCATTATTTTTAATATCCTAATTTATAGAGGGAAGATGAATTGTCAAGTTAAATTTCTCTGGCCTGTTTGATTTGTTCCAGGACTTATATTACCACAGTTATATTGAGTCTCTGGTCATAAAGTATTATTATATTGCTCATGTTGCTTATGTGATGTTGCTTATAGCACTGATTATCTATGCTGCAAGGAAAATACTAATTTTAATCTTAATTTTGTACCTGTGGAGCATAGTAAATAATGAATATTCATGTTTCCATTTCTTGATATGTATTGTTTTCTACTTTTTTATTCTTCCTCTATTTGTTTGACCCTCTCCATTAAATTGTAAATGAAATGAGAAGTGCTTGATTCATCCCTATAACCCTGGTTCTGAGAAGTTTTTAGATGACATCATAAGGACTCAATAATGTTTGTTACATAAAAGAATGCCATAAATTTTTTATTGCATTGACCCGTATTAAGTTGTATATGGCATATATCCCATTCTTGAATACTCTTTTTACCAATACTTGATAGAATGTTCTCTCCATCATGAAAACCCAAAGTAAATACAATTTCATTTAATAAAGTGATCATTGATTCTTTTCAACTCTTCAGACCACCTGAAGTTAATCATCTTGCCTTTACCTCTAGAGTACTTTGCTGGTATGTTTCATATGGCAATCATTATCTATTAGATTTTTATCATAATTATTTGCATATATATAATATCTTTTCCAGTAGGGTTCAAATTCTTGAAGATAGACATGAAACCATTTTATTCCTTGCATTTTATTATTTTTTTTGAGAGAGAGAGAGGAGGAGCAGAGGAGGGGCAGAGGGAGAAGCCAACTCCCCGATGAACAGGGAGCCCAAAATGGGACTCAGTCCCAGGACCCTGGGATCATGACCTGAGCCAAAGGCAGAGGGTTAACCAACTGAGCTACCCAGGCACCCTTCCTTGCATTTTTAATATAAGGCTTGACACAGCAAGTATTTGAATCATCTGTTTGAATTTACCTTTTTTTTCACTCATCTATACATTCACTCAAGTCCTATTTTTGACATTTTTGCCAGCCATATAATTAAATGTTTTGGATTATAAACGAAGAATATATTTTTCTGATTTTTATTAGTAAAATCTCTGTCATTCTCATTCCCACAATATATGTCTTAATATTCAGGCCAGTTCCATCTTCAACTGTTTGTACTTAAGCAATGAATAAGGGTGTTTTTTTTTTTTTTCTTTCTGAATATCATGCAATAGACATCTACTTTTATTACATTAGCATCTCTTCCTTTTGAAAACAGCTTCCCCACTGCATGTCAACTTGTTTCACCTTCCTTGCTACCGGTATAAGAATATAGTTGAACCAACAGAAATCATTTTTAGACATTGGTATGGATGCTAGAGGAGAGATACTTAATCTTTCTTTCTCTAGAAGCAAACACTGGTGGTAAAAGTTACAGAATCCTAAACAACCAGAGTCACCCCATTGATATATGGAGAAAATATGCTTGAGATAAAGGATAATGAAGCAAAGCAAACAGGGGGACAGTGAAGATGGAAATATTACTTCTTAAAAAAATCAAAAAGAAAGAAGCGTATTAGTGACTAGGAAAAAAATACATGTCCATTCCTTAAAGGTTCTGTACTTTTTTAGTACACCACACTATATAATTGCTCTTAGAATTTACCCATGTTCTTATATTGTTTGTTTAAACTACTTGATAATCTATTCTAGACTTCTTTAACATTTTCAGTATTCTGCCAAAAGTTATTTGACTATTCACATTGCATCTTAAATCAAATCCAAATTTCCCTGCCTAGTTTTAAAAAAACCTCTATCAGGCGTTATTAGTAGTTTATTAGGTGTTATTAGTAACACCTGAACTAATTGTTAGCCTATAAGCTCAATGATACTTACGTTGTGATCATTCCATTATAGCATGTACATACTTTAAAGAATGTTTAGTCAGTGGTTGGTGAATGATTGACATGAATCGTTACTTAGATAATATGGGGAAATTATTAATTTTAAATGATTAAAGCACTGAAAAAAATTAAGAGTACCAGGAAGATAATCTTTGTAAACAGAACACCTTGTCTACATGGCTTATTTCATTGGGTCATATGAAGACTCTATTATAGATATTTAGATCCTAAATCATGGGTGGTAAGTAGTTGACATTGGTTTTAATGACCTCTTTTGTAACATTTATTTGGAGACATATCATTATGCTTTGTAGCAATTAGTGTATATAAATATTTTTAGTCTATTTTGTATAGCTCATATGATAGGAACTATTAGTTTTCTACTTGGCATCCTTTCCTTCTCTCTTCCTTACAGAATCTAGACTATTCATGTCTACATCTCTCCCCTCTGCAGGCTTATATGGGGGGTAGGCTGAAAACCTAGTCACTGTCGTATCAGGCCTCAGGGTAATCCCATTTATGTTGTCGGGGATCATTTCAGAAGTGGGCACATTTCATTCTGTCCAACGAAATATGAGGGGAAATTTGACATGGGAAGACAGTCTAACTTCTTCACCTGGGTATGATGAGGCCTTGTTTTGCTAAAGTCACCCTAACACCACTGTGATGATGAAGCCAACACAGAGGATGGATAAGGAGATATTTGGAAGGAAAACAACAACAACAACAACAGCAACAACAAAACACCTAGGTCTTTGGTTTCAGTTCTGTGCATAGGTACATCGACTTCCTGTAATAAGTTTCCATCTAAAATATAGCATGCTTGGTAGGCACTTTTATAGCATTTATATTTATCAAGTGTCGGAATAAAACAAATTCGTCTCTGACTTAAAGTGAAGGTAAAAGAAAAATAAACTAGATTGCAAAGATTTCTAACTCATGATGCCTTTTCACAAAAATATGACTTATTTTATAAAAATAGTTCCCTAATTACTCTCTTCTCAATGAAAACATGTTTTGATGATTTGCATGGGCAACAGGGACTCATAACATTCCTGCTGACTAGAGCCATGTGAACATAACTGTCAGTAGACAACTGTTCCTTCTGTTTTATTTGGTAAAAGTATTATTTCTATAAAATATGGTAGCTTTGGGAAATTTCTTTATTCTCTAAGTATCCAGATTGGGCTTATATTTATGATTCCTCTAATACCTGAATTCTTTGCTTTTTCAAAAAACATTTTGATTTAAAGAAATAAAGACTTTTTTAAAGATTGCACATCTTGTATAATAAAACATAAGAATGTGGTTAATAGGTGGTTTAATTTTTCTTCTGAGATTCATAAAATCTTACCTAAACTCTTCATAATATGGTTCACAATAAAATGTAATGCCGTTATGATACAGAAATGAATGATACAATTTAGTTATAGAAATGTGAATGAGAATATTTGCTAAACATTATGACTTAATAGCTTTCCTCAGATATATTTAGAAATATAGAAACGTGGCATGTAAAATATAATGAAAAGTATATTGAAGATATTAACCAAAGATTACAGACCAAATTTGGTTTGCTAGGCAAACAGAACATTAACTTTCTCATCAATACTATAGATTTACTCTGATCTTCTCTAAGAGAAATTTTCTAATACAGAAACACAATTAAGCTGTCTTTGCTTAATGATTCCAAATCATTTTGATTTTTAAGGCATATCTCACATAAACCATGTCTTAGAATTTCTGGTTCTACTACTCTGTGAGTAATTTAACACATTTTGGCAAATAGCATGAATCAAGTCTTGCACATTTTCTAACTAGACATGACTTTCAGTGATGTTTTTGTTCTTAGGACAAGCATGAGTTTACACATTTCCATTAGTATATTCTTAAAATTAATAATTTCACTGATAAATAACTAAAGCGTATAAAATATACGTAAAGTAACAACCTATTTCTATTTTCCAGTTTTTATATTTGCCTTCCTTATATGTAAAGACTTAATCTCTTCTTTTTTTTCTTTAAATTTTTTATTGTTATGTTGATCACCATACATTACATCATTAGTTTGTGATTTAATCTCTTCTTTAAATGTATAATTAGAGTAATGGCTACTGTAATATCCCTTAAATAAAAATATCTTTAAGCATGATGGATTTGAATGGGTTTATAGAAAGTAAAAAATATGTGATATGCTCCTATTACTTTCATAATTGAATGAAATGACAGTAAAGTTTTATGTAATTATTTTGAGTATATGTATTAAAATAAAAATATTACCTCCTTAAATATCAGTAAAGAATATTTATTTATTATCAAAATCTTTCCTTTAGAGCTAGTGTCTCTACTAACAATTCGCATTCCATAGTGTTATAGCCAATATCCAACCACCTTTTGCTCTGAAGCCACTTTTTTGCACTCTTTTTTTCTATGAAATTCAGAGAGTTAAATATATGATTTATGTGCTTTAATGTAGAATAATTTACAAAAGCCAGCCTCAGGGTAATAATGCATCTAGAATAAGAAAGTATTCTTTGTATCTTTCTACTTTTAAATATTTGTGATGCCACATACAGCTAGCTACATGTTTAATTACTCTCTTTCTGTTCAGTGTTTCTAGTATCATGTGTACCCTGAAAAATCAGGAATAAGTAATCTGTTTGACCTAATAGCTTATGAAATGCTGTTTGATATGACTTAAAATTCTGACTGAATGTTTCAGTTAAAGTAAAAATGAATGGCAGTGGTAATCCAAAATGCATCCTTATGCTTGTGTTCACAAAATTGAATAGTTGGTGAAAAAGTATTTGCTTTTTAATATTACTAGTTTCTTTATTCACTAAGACATACTACAAGGCAACTTAAAGAGTTCTCACTGTGCCTGAGATGATTTATACACACTATATAATAATGAGCTAAATTTATTGAATAACAATGCATAATTAATAATCTTGACATCACCAGGAAATCTAACCATGCAAAATACTATTGAAGCTTTCTAATAGTTGTTTAAATATTAAACTACTTTATTAACAGGCCGATTATTGAAATCCTCACCATTTGGGAGGGCTGGGCTAGGTTAGCAGGTGACCCGGTGCTGGTAGCTTCTGCCTTGGAAACACCTTGGTCTTTTTACTACTACTAATATTTATAATTACCTGAAGAGTTTGTATGATGAAAATTCTAGTTTACTGATGTCAAATTACTTCAAGGGCATAATATTCCACTTGGTATTATACATTTTGTGAGAATCTCAGATCAGATATGAATGATTTTGCTAACATGCTCTAATATATTCCATCAATTTAGGACACATTCAAGATTTAGCATAATTTATATGATACTCATTCTTGAATCATGGTCTAGAGTCATCAAAAGGTCTAGTTTTGTGGCAAAATCAATTGTAAAGCTGTTCCAAATGCAACCTGCTTTCTCCTGTCTACTAAGTATCTAAATGCTTATGACAATCTCCTAATACTTTAGAAAATTTAATAGATGAGGTGGGGATCAAAATGGTTATTAGAATATTTTTATGTTCTTCAAAAGACAAAAAATGTATTATTTGTTAGAATCTTCTTGTATATTCAAGCACTGAAAGTATAATCATCACCTTTATTTTATTATTGAAATCATATATATCTCCAATCCTATCATGAAATTTTTTTGTTCCATTAATATTTTCTAGTATAGTGTGCCTAATTGAGATGATTTTGAGAGGATGTGATGTTTACACTCTGCAATTTTTTTTTTTAAGAAAAAATGTGTTGGAATGCACTCTAACACATGATTTGGGAAACTATTTACACTTACATAATGAGTTATTAGTTAAAATGATATACAGGAGCCATAAAATGTTTTTGATTTCCTTTGTATTTTAATTAGTTCTTAACAATGTTTGGATTTTCAAAAAATTAAATTAAAATTAAAATTAAAAAAATTAAGAATTATAATAACCCACATCTAATATCTGCCATGCTTTGTTTTAAACTCTTATGTGGGTTATCCCTTTTCCCTCAAAACTGTGCCATAAGACAGGTAATAATTATTAGGTTCTGATGGACTCCAATAATAAATAAAATAACACCTCTATTCAAATGTGGTTCTAAGCTAATTGAGACAGAAAATGAAAAAAAGATCACCTAAGAAATGTAATATCACTTTTCTTACTAATAAAGATGAAGGTAAGTGTTATGGTGGCTAAAATATAAGAATAAGATTGCTGACTCCCAACCTGCCACCTGAGGTAAAATTTAAGTTTACATGGAGGTACAAATAATTAATATGAAAGATTTAGGATATTTGATAGATTAGCAACAGCCAGTTGAGGATTTTTTATTAAAGTTTGTCTTCCACCTATCAAGTATCCATAGGCAGTAGTTAAGTATAGGTCCAATGGCCAGAGGTATAGAGAGAAATACCTTTTCCCAGAAACAGTGGAATGGAGGAAGATGTTTTCCCTCCATAATAACAAGACAAGCTAACAATAATTCAGTTCTATAGGTAGTTCATGATCCGTGCAAAGTCCTTCACTTGTTTTATTTCATTTTTAAAACACTCTATTGTAAATGAGACAATTGAGATATATAAAGTTAACTTCATTCTAAGCAAACAAATAACAAATTGCTGGGCCAGGATTCAAACCTTGGTTTTCTTATTTTAAATTTGTATTTTTCTTTTTTCTTTTCTTTCTTTTCTTTTCTTTTCTTTTCTTTTCTTTCTTTCTCTCTTTCTCTTTTTTTTTGTGATGAGTAGTAATTAAGTGAATTGGCTACTACAAAGCTTCTTAAATGGGTTGAATTATTGCTTCAACATAATCTGTGCTTTGAGAGAATGTGTATCAATATTTTTGGTAATTTATCCTATTACTTCACAGATTTGCCATTATGTTGATAATCACCAGAGATACCAACATTGTTTACCAGCTGCTCATATTATAGTTTTGGCTCAAATTTGAGAACCTGAATTGGAAACTCAAAACAATGTAGATAATTCTTCCACTATGATTCCTGCAATAAAGAGATTTAGGGCTCATTTACCATCTAATATTCAAATAATTCCAAGTCAAAATCATATGCCATGAATCCTTTCTTCAAAACACAACGTAAATAGAGCAATGGTGGTCTGAATTTTTGCCTTAACAAAACTGAGATACCCTTCACGGATAAATGTGTTATAGACTTGAAAATCTAAATTAAAAAAATTAAAGAAATTCGAACATAAAGATCTTATACTTAATTTATATTTTAAATTTATGCATTTCAGTGTCAAGCTATGAATACATTTGATTGTTCTAGAATTTTGTGTGACAATTCCGTTGGTGAACTGTAGGGGCAATTCCACAATGAACTTTCACTACCTCTTTATGTAACGAACTTTTTGTTTTTCTGCTATTAGTTGGTAACATTTTATTTACATAGTATAACAAGCCTGGTGTTGTAGGCTTATGTGTGGCTTAAATCTGAAGATTAATGAAATTCCTATGGTAAGGCTGGTTTTGGGTTTTGGTTAGGTCATATATTTACAGAGACTTGCTTCATAATCTTTAACAAAAACTTGGTATAGCAAAAAGAAAAATAAAATATATTAAATAAAAATAGTATACTTTATATTAGTCATAGATTATATTCTAAACTTAAAGGCAAAGTTACTTTATTTACCTTGATAATAATATATACCTTACGACTTAGCCATTACATGTCAGGAATCATTTGGTTTTGCTTTCAGAACTTCTAGAATCCATTTTTCAATAGCCCTAAAGAAAGAAAAAAGGGGGATGTGTTATGTAGTGATTTTCTTTTCTCTGAAGCAGTCTTTTCTTTGAAATATAGTATGTTAAAGGAAGCAGCATAGTGCCAGTGCTCAGTGAGCTCTTGATATGTATCATCCTCATTTAGTTATATATAATTTTTCTCTTCTTAGGGAGAACGAGAACAGAGAACATTTTTTTGTGTGTGAATTATTAAAAAGGTACTTTTTTCTTCTGTTATAAATAGCCATAGGCCAAAATTCCTGGCTTGGGAAAGGGAGCTCTAGAGTTTGTAATAGTGTAAACTTGTGTCTGCTAATAAGCATAAAAACCTATATTAAAACATTAAAACCATTCGTGGGATGTTGAAACAAGACTGCACCTAGTTTGGTCAACTGTAAACTGCTGTATATTAAGACTGTTGCAGATCATGAATTAGACATGCAAAACTTCACAAATAGCAAAGAATCAAAGTTCTGCCACAATCATCCTACATTCTCACCACATATTGTACACCACCAAACTACTCATCTGGTGCATATCCCCATTTCTATCTGGACCACGCCCTAGGAGATTTGATGAAGTTGAAATTGATTCTGCAGTTCTACATTTCAAACTAAAGTGTTTGGGCTGGTGTTATATCCTGGACCACCTGCAGAAAATGGATGAGGAATATTTACTTAAATGCTCAATTTATTACTCAGTATACCAAGCCTCACTGGAAAAAAAAAATAGATGCCTAATATATGTGATCATCACTGTACAAAACTTCAGATTTATAAATTTAGAAACTGAATTTAAGAATACACTTATTTACTAAAGTTTCTATTCACGTTTATCAAGATAAGGTAAGGTAATATAGAGGAAATAGCATGGGCTTTCTTGTGTGTAGGTGTGGGGGTGGGTGGGTGTGTGTACTTACCTTGTGTATGCAGCTCCTATATCCACATGCAAACCCACACTTGGCCTTGGGCAGTTGGTTCAACGGTGAAGCTGAATTCTTCCTTCCTGCCCCATTGTCCTCCTGTGGCTACAGTTGAGCCAGTGCCCATATCCGTTCTCCTCTCTGAGGCACCTGTCTCTTCTTAAGATTTCATACTACCTGGTTGCTCTGTGACATATGATAATATGGATTATCCAAATTTTTCCTATTAGAGTGCAAGAGAAACCCTTTCTAGCTTTCTACATAGGGGGATGTCAGGAAGGTCTAGAGTCACATCGTTTCAATCAGATTTCCTTCAAGCTTCCTTGAAAGCCAGAGGCTATATGTATATCTGGTTTCTAACTATAACATAGGAAACTGACAGAGCCATGTATTTATTTAGAAAGATATTATATTTATTTGTTTAATAACACATTATTATACTAAATATTCTATTAATTCAATTGTAAATGGTCTTACCTTGTGCCTTATTTTTTCACCACTGTTGAACTGTGTGTTTAGTGTGTTTCCAACATAGCACACTTTTCCAGCTAATTGCCTGTTTCAGTTAACAACTGATGCCAAACAAACTCATAAAACTCAGTGGTTTGAAACAGCAATGATTTAATATTTGTTACACTTCTTTTGTGTAAATGTGATGGGTCCTTTGCTCCATGTGTCAGCTGGATCATTCATCTGCCCTCATGTAAATGGGGGTGAGAAGAGCTGGGTTCTCAGGTTTCTTCCACAGGTCCCTCTCTCTTCATCTGGTATCTCACACTCACACTTCTCTAGGAAGCCTTTCTATACAGGAGGATAGTCTACACTTCAATAATTGTCTGGCTGGGCACCAGATTTCATATTCCAAATCATGTGAAAATGCATGTCTTTGTCAGTTTGGACTACCATAACTAAATAGCACACACTACATGACTTAAACAAAAGGAATTTATTTCTTATGGTTCTGGAGGCTAGAAGTCCAAGATCAAGGTTGCAGCTGATTCAGTTTCTGCTGAGAGCTCTCTCTTCCTGGTTTACAAATGGCTGCATTCTTTCTTCATTGTCATATGGCCTTCCCTTGGTGTTTGCATGCAGAGAGAGAAAGTTTAGGGTTTCAACATATGAATTTGGATGGGGACACAAACTTCCTAAATAGTGCATATAAACTTTTGGTGACATCGCAAAGACCTCATTGGTTATAGTTAGAAACCATATAGCTAAGGTCAGATCAATGTGAGCAGGATTCCACAAGGGTGTGAATAAAGGACGGTGTGGTTCATTAAGGCTTGCCAATGTGACTTCCCAGCATAGTGCCACTGAAAATGAAGACCATCCTTTCTTTGCTTAGAGTACTACCGTTTTTCAGGAAGATTTATCTTATCACCTCCATGAAAAAGACTTCTTTAATCAATGCTGTTAAAGATTCCTCTTCTTTGACCCCATTCCTTAGTATAGTGAGACTAGCACAAAGCCTGGTACACAGTAGCCTCCGGAATGAATAAAAAACTCCAAAACCAACATTTTTATTCATAAGAATAATAAATATAGAGGTTGAAAACAATGTCTCATGCTTTTGTGTTTTTCCTATTCACACCTTGCCAGTATCCATGTACTCATAAAAAGGGTGACAGCAAATTGCAATAATTCTTGCATTGATAGTAGTCTGCTCACTCTAAGAAGAGATCTCAGAATCAGTTTCTCCTATCCATTTAAAAAGCTATCTCTATGATAGCCATTTGTATGTCTTCTTCAGAGAAGTGTCTTTTCATATCTTCTGCCCATTTTTTGACTTGATTATTTGTTTTTTGGGTGTTGAGTTTGAGAAGTTCTTTATAGATCTTGGATACCAGCCCTTTATCTGTAGTGTCATTTGCAAATATCTTCTCCCATTCGGTGGGTTGCCTCTTTGTTTTGTGGACTGTTTCCTTTGCTGTGCAGAAGCTTTTTATCTTGATGAAGTCCCAAAAGTTCATTTTTGCTTTCGTTTCACTAGCGTTTGGAGATGTATCTTGAAAGAAGTTGCGTGGGCGATGTCAAAGAGGTTACTGCCTATGTTCTCCTCTAGAATTTTGATGGATTCCTGACTCATACTGAGGTCTTTCATCCACTTTGAGTTTATCTTTGTGAATGGTGTTAGAGAATGGTTGAGTTTCATTCTTCTCCATGTGGCTGTCCAATTTTCCCAGCACCATTTATTGAAGAGACTGTCTTTTTTCCATTGCATGTTTTTTCCTGCTTTGTCAAAGATTATTTGATCATAGAGTTGAGGGTCCATATCTGGGTTCTCTATTCTGTTCCATTGGTCTATATGTCTGTTTGTGTGCCAGTACCATGCTGTCTTGGTGATCACAGCTTTGTAATATAGCTTGAAATCGGGCAACGTGATGCCCCCAGCTTTGTTTTTCTTTTTCAACATTTCCTTGGTGATTCAGGGTCTTTTCTGATTCCATACATATTTTAGGATTGTTTGTTCCAGCACTTTGAAAAATGTCATTGGAATTTTGATCAGGATGGCATTGAAGGTATAGATTGCTCTGGGTAGCATAGACATTTTAACAATGTTTATTCTTCTGATCCATGAGCATGGAATATTTTTCCATCTTTTTGTGTCTTCTTCAGTTTCTTTCGTGAGTGTTCTGTAGTTCCTAGAGTATAGATCCTTTACCTCTTTGGTTAGGTTTATTCCGAGGTATCTTATGGTTTTTGGTGCTATTGTAAATGGAATCATTTCTCTAATTTCTCTTTCTACAGTTGTGTTGTTAATGTATAAGAAAGCAACTGATTTCTGTGCATTGATTTTGTATCCTGCCACATTATTGAATTGCTGTATGAGTTCTAGTAATTTGGGGGTGGAGTCTTTTGGGTTTTCCACATAAAGTATCATGTCGTCTGTGAAAAGAGAGAGCTTGACTTCTTCTTTGCCAATTTGTATATGTTTTATTTCTTTTTGTTGTCTGATTGCTGTTGCCAGGACTTCTAGTACTATGTTGAACAATTGTGGCGAGAGTGGGGATCCTTGATGTGTTCCTGATCTTAAGGGAAAGGCTTTCAGCTTTTCCCCATTGAGGATGATATTCGCTGTGGGTTTTTCATAGATGGATTTTATGAACTTGAGGAATGTTCCCTCTGTCCCTATACTCTGAAGAGTTTTAATCAGGAAAGGATGTTGTATTTTGTCAAACGCTTTTTCTGCATCAATTGAAAGGACCATATGGTTCTTCTCCCTCCTCTTATTAATGTGTTCTATCACACTGATTGATTTGCGAATGTTGAACCACACTTGCATCCTGGGGAAAAATCCCACTTGGTTGTGGTGGATGATCCTTTTAATGTATTGTTGGATCTTATTACTTAGGATTTTGTTGAGGATTTTGGAATCCATATTCATCAGGGATATCAGTCTGAAATTCTCCTTTCTGATGGGGTCTTTGCCTGATAGCAATGTCTGCAATAGCCAAACTGTGGAAAGAGCCGAGATGTCCTTCAACAGATGAATGGATAAAGAAGATGTGGTCCATACATACAATGGAATATTACTCAGCCATCAGAAAGGATGAATACCCAACTTTTACATCCACATGGATGGGACTGGAGGAGATTATGCTAAGTGAAGTAAGTCAAGCAGAGAAAGTCAATTATCATATGGCTTCACTTATTTGTGGAACATAAGGAATACCATTGAGGACACTAGGAGAAGGAAGGGAAAAATGAAGGGGGGCAGAATCGGAGGGAGAGATGAACCATGAGAGACTATGGACTCTGAGAAACAAACTGAGGGTTTTAGAGGGGAGGGGGTGGGGGGATGGGTTAGCCCGGTGATGGGTATTAAGGAGGGCACGTGCTGCATGGAGCACTGGGTGTTCTATGAAAACAATGGATCGTGGATCACCACATCAAAACTAATGATGTATTGTATGGTGACTAACATAACATAATAAAAATTTTTTAAAAAAAGCTATTTGTAAAAATACCCAAAGCTATTCTTCAACTGGGCAATGTATAAAGACTATAGATGAGTATGTTCAGAAATATACAAATAATGTACAGGTAATACCATAGTGTGAGCCTGATCTAACCCTTGGTGTCCCTTAATCAAGATTAGGTGGTACTTCTATATATAGAAGTATTCTATATGCTTGACTAAAGCCTCCTATGCTCCTTATATTAGATACTATCTTACTCTCCATTTCATTCTAATCTGGTATTTTCTGCTATTGCACTTAATAACCTAATTATGCTGGGTTTTTCCTTTTATTTCCCATCAGTCTTAATATGCAGAAATATTCTGACTTACTTGCTCAGAATTCAGCAACAGTGTACTTTTCTCATCTTGAGGGTTGCTGCTTATATCTGTATATTAGTCAGCATTTGAGATGACATGATTTTCTGTGCTACTTTGGAATACAAATGTATTCTTCAGATGCCCTCTGCCTGTGAATGGCCTTGGCAAGTTGCCTGGTATTACTGTAGATGATGGGGCATTTAGGGAAGGCGGTGGGGTTCATAAGCATGCCAGCCTTTATGTGACTAAAAAAAAAATAACCGACAGATGGATAATTGCATGTAGAAGAACATGACTCAAAAGGCTTCTCATTTTTGGTTGTTTCCTGAATCTCAAAATTTAAAGTGTACTTGCCTCTTCATATTACTTTCACCGTTCATTTCCTCCCATCTTGTGGCAACCTCTCACCTTTAGTAAAAACTGCTACTTGCAGCCAGAAAGTTACCCCTCTAAGACTGCATGATTTAATGCTTCCATCATGTGGGTTGTAATATACTGCAATGGTCTTTATTTGAATAAAGTTCTGTTCGGAGGCATTCTAAGTGGCATGGTAGAAGTTTGTTTTATTGGCTGATCAATACAGATAGGAATTCCTGGAATAATTAAATCATCCTCCATCTGTGAAGTAGTTACATCACTGTAATCCAGATGTCTGTTTCCCCTTTTCTAAACTCAGTTTTCTCATTGTATTTGAGAAAAGGCGGCCAGCCCATGTAATGTCCTGAATTATTCCCAAACTGCATCTTCATTACAGTGCTTTAGCTCAGTTGTAGATAACTGTTCACCTTGATGATGGTCATCAACCGAACCTTCAGGATCCACTTCTATGGATAAAGGGATGCTGCATATGCATAAGCATGGGTAGAGGGCTTAATACACAACTGTTCACTTGTCCTCTTATTGCCTTATTCCTTTATGCCCCAAATCACTAAGGGTGTCAGACTTACTGGGAGTTCAGAGAATTGCAGTTTACAGGCAATGCAGCAAATTAAAGTCGCCTATTAGACATCTGGAAATCTCCTTAGATTTTAACTCCCAGCAAATCACCTTATCCCCAAATTTAATTACAGCTTTTAAAGGTTTCTACTCTTTTTTAAATCTCACCTTTTTAATGTATTCTTTTAGAGATTACTTTTAAGATGGAATAAAAATATTTTCATCAGAAAAAAGTTTTAACTTTTCAAACAATTGTACAGATGTTTCATTTGTTTATTTAATGGATAAAAGAACTCCCAAAGACATTATTCAGAGTTATATGTGTAGATGGAGCATTAAGTTCAGGCTTCGGTGTTAATTTTTTTTCCTTTTTTTTAGCAAAAATAAAGTAAACGGTATGATTCGGTTTTTAAAAAGTCATATGGTATTATTTCATAGGAATAATTTCCTTTTATTAATATTATTTTTATATACAGAATATAGTATTTATATTTCCTAGAAAAGAGAAATATTTTTTCTTGGAAGTATTTTTTAGTTGTTTCTTTAGAAAATTTAAGTTGTGTAAACATTTGAATAGCTCATGACATTAAGCACTAATTAATTATTATCTTTAATAAATGCAATTTATTTACTCTTTTACATTTAAGAAAGTACTTATTTTTTAAAATATATATCATAAGGCCATAATCCTTAGAAATTGGGAATTGTTCTGAAAATATTTGCCTAATTTTTTTGTTTCTTTTTTTCTACTTTGTATTATGTGGGTTAATTACATATTCATGATATCCTGATTCGTGGGACCCTAATCCGTTCATAGTCTACTTTCATTTATTCAGTAAGTTATTTAATTATTTGTAGTAGTGTCACAAACTACCAAGGCTTTAATTTTATCAATCGAAATAAAAAGCTAAGAGCTAGACAATAATATTAATCATATTATGTGGCTTCCCAATCCCAACCTCTTTATTTCCAGACCTGAGATAAATGATTATTTAAATTCCATATTCATCATTCCTTTGCTTCATTTCCTAAAAACTGTGAAATTGTGTGTGTGTGTGTGTTTAGCTGCTTCTAATTTTATAAGTATATCATGCTGCATACAGATCCTTAGGTTTTATTTCACTGATATTATGATATTGTTGCAAGTCACTGGATTTCATTTTGTTTCTTATTTTTTAAGCCACTTTACTGAAGTATGATTGAAATGTAAAAAAAGCTATATATGCTTAACATATGTAAAACTTGATGAGTTTGGGGATAAGTATACACCCATGTAACTATCACCACCATCAAAGCCATAGATGTACCCATAACCTCCCCAAATTTCCTCCTGTCACCATTATTATAATTATAACTATTATTAATATTGTTGGGTAAGAATACTTAACATAAGAAGCACCTTCTTAGCAAACTTTAAGTATACAAAGTGGTATTGTTAGCCACAGCAATTATGCTATATAGTAGATCTCCAGAACTTATTTCTTTTGCATAAATATAACTTTGTAGCCTTCAACTATCACCTCGTTTCCACCCCCCAACTCCTGCCAGTCACCATTCCACTCTCTGCTTCTATGAGTTTGATTATTCTATATTCCTCATATAAGGGATATCATGCAGTATTTGTCCTTCTATGACTGGCTTATTTCACTTAGTATAACATCCTCAGGTCCCTGCATGTGGTCACAAATGGCAGGATTTCATTCTTTTTTAAAACTGAATACTCCATTGTATATATATACCACATTTTTAAAAATTCATTCATCTACTGATGGACATTAAAGTTGTTTTCATATTGTGAATAGTGCTGCAATGAATATAGGAATGTAGGTATCTCTTCAAGATCCTGATTTTAATTCCTTTGAATAAATACTTAGATGTGGGATTGCTGGATCTTATGGTATCTCTAGTTTTAATTTTTTGACAAACTGCCATACTATTTTCATAGCAGTTGTACTAATTTACAGATCCACTAACAGCATACCAAGCTTCATTTTTCTCCACATCCTTGCCAACACTTTCTCTCATCTTTTTGATAATAGCCATCTCAACAGGTGTGAGGTGACACCTTACTATGGTTTTGATTTGTATTTCCCTGATGATTAGTAATGTTGAGCACACTTTCACATATCTGTGAGTGATTGGTATGTCTTCTTTGGAGAAATTTCTATTCAAGTCATTTGTCCATTTTAAAATCAGGTTGTCTTTTTGCTATTGACTTATGTGAGTTACTTATTATTTTAGATATAAGCTTCTTATCAGATATATGGTTTGCAACATTTGAAATCTGGTTTAAAGCAAATTAAAAATTAACAAAAACCTGTACTCATGAGTTGTTTTCCAATTAGGTATATAAACAAAAGTTGCAATATAAAGTCTTTACCTTCATGCACCTTCTACAGCAGTGGGGGAGATAGGCAATCAACAAGTTAAAATACAATATGTAACATACTTACAGATTGTGATAAGTATAGAGAAGGAAATCAATAATGATGAGACTGAAATTCACTGCAGGAAGCTGTTTTAGATAGGATGATCATAGATGTTATCTTTGGAAATATGATATTTGAACTGAGTCCTTATAGAGGATATGGTAGTCACTGTCTCTCTCACTTGGAAAATACTCTGATTTGTATTTTCATAACCACAATTCATATGTATTGAGGGATGCTAACAGCACCTAGGAATGAGGCAGATGTTTTGGACTAATTAAAACAGTTCCTGGTATTTCCTGTTCTATAGGCATTGATTTGGGAAAGATTGTGAACTCTAGTTTTGTAGAATAAAGTTGCTTTTCTGAGTATATTAAGAATAGCTGCATCTTGACATAAAAGTAGCAGAAATGAAACTTTCTCTTATGTGTGATACTATGGTATGTGGCAATGAAGCCTGGAGATGCTGAAGCCATCTGAAATACTATTGAGATCAAAGCCACCGCACAGAAGTAACCCTGAGAGAATCACAGAGACATACAGCTGATGCCATCGGATTAAAATAACCTGAAGTCTGCATTCCATGTGTATTTCCAGTACATGGGCCAATACATTTTCTTATTTTATAGGCCATCTTGAATAAAGTTTATATTATTTGCAGGGGAGAACAGATTAAATGACAGACACTTCAAGGAGAAAAATGAGACGATTTTGTGAAGAGCTGGAGGAAGAACAATGGCATTAGAGGAAACACTATGCAAATGCCCTAAATTCAAAAATGTCTTGGCATGTTCAAAGAAAAAAGAATCTCCCAGTGGTAGAGGATAGCAGGTCAAGAGAGATGTGGGATTACATGGGGTTGGAGAGGGTGTCGCCACATCATGCAAGCAAGAATTTGTAATATATGATAAAGAGTTTGGATTTTATCAATTATAAGTTATGAGGTTTAATGGTGAAGATTTATGGTGTGTTTTTGTTTTAATAGATTGCTTTGTGCAGAATCTATAGATTATAGAGAAGTATAAAATAACTTGAAGCATAAAATAACTGAATAAAATGATAAATTTTGGGGAATAATAGTTAATAGTGGCTTGGGTTAAAGTTAATGTCAGTGGAAATCAATAGAAATGGTCAGAGTCAAAATATATGCTGGAGACAGAAGGAACAGAACTTTATAAAGAAGTAGAGGTAGGAGGAAAAGAAATGGAAAGAATCTCTTTATGAGCTGAGTCAGGAGAGTTGGTGGTGCCATTTTCAACTGTGGGAATCAGGAACATTGTTTTGGATATATTACCTTTGCAATTTTCTTCACAGTTCCAAGTAGAAATAGATATTGGATGGATAGTTGGATTTAAAAATGTATGCAACTAAAGTGAGAGATATTGTCTATAGATGCATTTGAGAAATACCAGTTTTTAACACCATTTCAAGTTATGGCATTTATAGTAATCTCATTAGGGAAGATTTTGGACAAAACAAAGGAATTGTCCCGAGACAATCCTTGAAGAGCTTCGGTATATAGAATTAATAATACATGAAAGATCTAATAATGGGGCAAAAAATGAGAGGCAACTGTGAGAAAATGAACCCCAGAAGAATATGGTTCCAAAGGAAGAAGACTTTCAATAGAAAGAAGTGGCCACTAATCCTAAAAGCTACAGAATATTCTAAGAAGCTGAGGGTCCAATTTATATATATATTTAGCACTGTGGAAATGGTTGGGTGCTTGGAATAGAGAATTTTAGTGATGAAAAGCAAAAAAAAGTGAAAAAAGAGACCAGTCTGTGTTTTTTGAAGCAATGCATGTATGTGAAAAAGTAGAGACTGCCAGTACAGAAAATTTCATTGAAAATTGTCTGGAATGGGAGCCAAATTAATGAGTAAGTAACAGGAGATATGTGGGATGAAATTTTTCTGTTTTGTTGTCCAGGATGAGATTTAGTAGAGCATGATGGCATGTTTTTTTTTTTTTTTTAAAGATTTTATTTATTTAATTGACAGAGAGAGAGAGAGACAGAGAGAGAGGGAACACAAGTGGGGGGAGTGGGAGAGGGAGAAGCAGGCTTCCCGCCAAGCAGGGAGCCCGATGCGGGGCTCGATCCCAGGACCCTGGGATCATGACCTGAGCCGAAGGCAGTCGCTTAACCAACTGAGCCACCCAGGCGCCCCTGATGGCATGTTTATAAGAATATTGGTGTACAGAAGAGATTGGCTATGTGTGGGGACAGAGAAGCTGGGGGAGGAGGTTGTTGAGAGAATAAGAGTGGGTGAGATCAGGCTCAAGGACCAGTCCCATCGTAACAAGAGGGAAGGCAGAGAAACCAATAAAGAAAAAGTAGGTATTTTTGCATATGATATTAGGAATATGTGGCTAAGTCTATCTGATAGCTTCTATTAATCAAATATGAGGAGAGGTTATTGGAGAAATATATGTAATTGGAAATTTGAAAAAACAAAGAAGTTATAACGTAGATAGTCATAGGAAAGTCAGCATATCAGGCAACCAACATAGAATTGATGTTGTTGAGATAATTAATTTAAAATAAAATCACTGGACCCTTATTGTGAGAACTACTTCACAAAGATCATCCCCTAAGGAAAATTCATGAAGAATGCATAGACAATTTTATCCAGGATTGGAGTTTCATCCTGTGAATTAAATGAAAAAGACTTGAGAGGTGAGAAAAAGGGAGAGAGACAAAGAGAGAAGATGATTGAGGATATTTGCTAGGGCATGTTTCTACTTATATGCTCTGAAATCTAAACTTGATAAATAGAATGAAAACAAAAGTAAAGTACTAGATACTAAAAGGATATAGAGCAAATGTAACTGAAGTCCCAATCAGGTTAATTATATGTCAGGGGAGTACTACAGAGAATACTGAGATGATGATCAGAAAACAGGAGTTTGAAATTATTTCAGAGGTAGTGTAGTTTTGGGGGAGAAAGCAAGGTCTTGGGTGTTATCACAGACATAGAAATATTTCTGTGGTTAAGGAGTTAATCTCTTTCTTCCCCATGTCCTTTCTCCATATTAGTGAAAGCAAACACTCCTTTTTATTATATAATATTCCATTGTATGATCTTATTATAATTTATTTCACTAATCCACTATTTTGCTGCTTCCAGTTTTTTTCTACTACACACAGTGTAACTCTTGTTAAAATATCATGACAGTTTGCTATTTTATCTAAAAGAAATCTTTTTTTATTATGTTATGTTAATCACCATACATTACATCATTAGTTTTTGATGTCGTGTTCATAAAAGAAATCTTTTTAAAGATATATTTTAGCAGTACATTTTGGTTTCCAAAAGTGTCCTCCAGACAATTGAATCAAATTATACTCCCCAAAATATTATGTTAGAGTGCAGGTTTCTCAAGACCCTCACCTACAAAGAGTATCACAAAATTTTAAAATATTTCAACTGAAAAGTGATACATCACTTTGTTTCAACTTGCATATCTTCAATCATGAAAGATTTGGGACATTTACACTCTCTTCTTTACAGTGAGATTATTTATAATCTTTGTCCATTTATTCTTTTAAGTTATTCTTAGTTTTCTTATATTATTTTTTAAAGAGTTTATTTATTTATTTATTTTAGAGAGAGAGAGAGTGCAAGAGTGCGAGTGGGGGGAGGGGTAGAGGAGGAGGGAGAGGGACAATCGGACTCTGTGCTGAGCTCAGAGCCCCACAGAAGCTCAATCCCAGGACCCATGAGATCATGACCTGAGCTGAAATCAAGAGTCCGCTGCTTAACAGACAGCCACACAGGCACCCTTATTCTTAGTTTTCTTATTGATTTCTAAATGCATTAGGATAGTTTTCACTTGCAATATACATTGTTGGCAACATTGAAAGGTTGTCATGCCTTAGAAATTTATCCCATGATTTAGGATTTAGATGAGCAACCATTTTTGTATACCATCACTTCTGTTGGATAATTTCAATCTTTATGTTTTCCTATCCAATAACAAAATATATTCTATCATCATTTAGGGTTTGTCTCTTTGGCATTTAAAATTCTGAGAAAATGTACACTCTTTTCTATATGGTTGATTGCCAAATAGAAATAATATTTTATGTAAAATGAACCTACCTCTAACAACAGTTTCTTGGTACAGGGGGAGAAACTGGACACAGCTAAGATGGGCAGAGCTCTTTGCTGATATATGTACATATATATTTTTTCTTCTAGATAATTGGTTCAGCTTCAGGTTAATGACTGAAACTCGAGACTGTGGTATTTTCAACTATGTAGACATATCAGAATCACACAGAAAATCAGAGAAGGGAGAAGAAAATGCCCTGATAACTTTCAAATCTCTTGTTCCAGGTCTTATTGACTTCCAGCAGAACTGATGCCCTTTCCTCAGTTGAGTATGTCCTTTGAGAAAAACCAGCAACCTTCTAAGAAACTCCCCAATTTACTAAGGCATCTCTGCAGTCAATAAAAATAACCCTAACATAGAAATAGAAATATCCTTCTAACATATACACTATAAACTGAATTCCTGGCTGGGTACCTTGATTGACAAACTGGTAGATCAAATGGAATAGGGGATTTGTAATGGTTGAAAAGGTCTTTTCTGAGACAGTATAAAATCTTAAGCTCTCCTATGTTTCCTAAATTGTGCAAGATATATCTATGACATATCATTCTACCAGTTTTTCTAGAATCTAATTATATTTTATATTCTGTGAAGCAGGAGTCATTGAATTTGTTTCTGTTCACCTTTATTTCTTAAGTTCCAAATTATCCCCCCTTTTTATTTTACTAGATTTTGCATAAGCAATATACCTGGAGTTTTTTTTTTTAATTATTTTCTAAACTTCAAACTTGCCTTCCTTCAGTTTTGCCTTTCTACATATAAGTTTTATGTAATCATGTCTCCTCTAAAAAATAAACTCTTTCATGTCTTTTACTACCCTCTTTGATTTTTACAGTTATCTTTGATTTTTATTACTCCATATGTCTCATGAAAGGTCTATCATCAACTGTATTAATAATTCTATTACTGTCAATGTTTTTGCCTTGATTTGCAATATTGCTTAGCCTAGAAACAAATGAGTTCACATGCTCAGAGATAATATGGACACCTAATTATAATATGTACAGGAAGGACATAGTCCTATATACAAATATAGGCAGATTTATATATGGGCTTTTTGACAAGCGAAAGCCTGTTTTATGGGTGCATACCACAAAGCAAAATATAAAAGAGGAAAATATAAAAATAATTTAATTATAGTATCCTAGAACTTCATAACTGTTCGGACTACTAGGGATGATACCCTCTGGGAAAATCAACAATAATTTAGCTCTTATTATCAGACTACTAGAGATCCAGTGCTATAAGCATGATTTGCAATTTAAGTAAATTAGCCTCAGTGCTGTAGACAAACATCCCTTTAAGATAAAAAACCTCCTTTCTGGCTGTTTTTAACTGAGCATGGTTAATAAGGAAAATGTAGCATTGCCCATGCAGCTGTTCTCTTTCCAATACTTGGATTCATAGAAGGACAAGTTAAAGCAATGAGCTACAATCTGGCCACAGCTGGATATAAATCTTTTTGTTTGTTTGTTTGTTTGTTTGTTTGTTTTTGTTTCTGCTTTGAATTTGTATTAAGTATGTTGCTGGCTGAGTTATAGGAGTCCTACAGAGACTCTATGGATGGAACTCTACAGATCATTGTCCAGACTGAATAGAGATTTTTAAAGATTACTTACTCCAAGCCAGTAACTAGTGATAAATCCATGTTAAACAGATGGTAGAATGATGAATTAGACACAATCAAGAGCTTTGCCTCAATCTTAGAAAATGTGCATGTTCTAGCATGACACTCATTATTTCCCAGCACATGAGCTTCTGTAGAATGGCAGCTACAAACAACATATATAATCTATGAAGATGTCAAAATGCCTAGGTGACTATCATCATTAATTCTTGGAAAACTGTCCACCCCCAAATCTTAATTCATTTTCATTATCTTAAAATTTGGATTTGTTAAACAGTTCAGCTGCCACCTAGTAAATGAACTTTGAAACTTGGAAATTTATCTTTTTTTCCCCCCAGAATCCCTCTAGATACTTCACGGGGCTATTGACACAAAGTATCCACCAGCCGCTTCTCTAAATATATACTAGAGGAAGCTGCTTACAAGATGGAAGGGCAAAAAGTAAGACAGGCATGAATCTGGGGAAAGCTTTGTATTTTTAATCCTAAACTTCCGTTTCTTCCATCAGCAGTAGAGAAACTGACTTGTATCTTGAGCTTTTATAAGAAATCCTATGCTGTAATGCTACACTCATATTGAAACACCCTGCTTACCCTCTATGATAACTTAAAATTATGAAGTCAGGTGACACTTTCATTATCATTTAATATGTGTATGAATGTTCAAAGTGTACTGAACCGTTCATGCTGAAAAGCTTTTGCTGTCCATCTTCAGAAAAATGCTATTGTATTTCAAGCTGCTTCCATGACGCTGGTATTGGAAATAACCCTGTGTTAACTGAATTTAGATAAGAATTTACTAGTACCATTTTTTTCCACCCCAAAAATACTTTGAGAGATAAGGAAGCTATTGGGGAAGACAGAGAAATATTTAAAAAAATCTAGAAAATAAAATCAATACATTACAATATTTTTGTTCTTTAGACAGCAGTTGAAATGTCCATGGGAAATCCGGGAATGTAGTAATAAAATCAATTAAGGAAGCTACTTAACAATCTCTCAAAAATTAATGGCAGTTAATAGTTCTACTGAAATATCAGAACTTCTCATCTTCAAGCAGAAATAAATAACAGGTATATTTTGGAGTAGGATTTCGTCTGGCATAGGTTTAGAATAGGGATTTACAAAGATAGCAAATAAAGATTTTCTAGCATTGGGATTATTGGCAATGAGGTGTTAAATTATAGCTTTGCTAACACTTTTTCCTAGTGTTGTTATGTGGAAACTGAGGTTACCGATTTCAGATTTTTTTCCTAATGTAGGCATTTAATGCTACAGTTTTCCCCCAAAGGACTGCTTTAGCAATGCCTCACGAAGTTTGACATGTTGCATTTTCATTTTTATTTAGTTCAAATATTGTTTTAAAATTTCCCTTGTATTCTACTTGGACTCAGATTGTTTATAAATGTGTTGTTTAATTTCCAGAATCTTGGAAATTTTCCAAATATTTTTCTATTATTGATTTCTAGTTTAATTTCATTGTAGTCGAAGAACATACTTGTTGTTATATCTGTTCTTTTAAATTTCCTAGAATTTGTTTTATGGCCCAGAATATAATGTATCATTGTGAATACTCTATTTGCACTTGAGAACAATGTATATACTGCAAATGATGGATTGAGAGGCCTATAGATGTCCATTAGGTCATGGTGGTTGATGGTGTGATTCATGTTATTTATCTTCTTGGATAATTGACCTCTTTATCAGTATATAATGTCCCTTCTTATCTCTAGCAATATTTCTTATTCAGAATATACTTTTTTAGAGATTAATATTACCATCCCAGCTTTCTTTTGATTAGCTGGCATCCTACAAGATAAAAGCACTTGAATTATTCAAAAGTTTGAATAGGTATTTGCAGTCATTTATCTATTCTGGTCTGAATTGTTCAGTTTTGGAGAAAATATCTAAATGAAGTACCCATAAGATTTAAGCTGAGCCCTTTAGCAATAGACAAGGCCATTAGACTATGCTGATCCTAATATTTTTGAAAATTGTCTAGCTAAGTACAGTGAGATGATGAAAATTCAAAATACAACCCTGAGTAAACAAGTAAAGATTGAGTTATGCTTAATATCTTAGATTTAAAAGAAATTTAAGTTATATAGTATATTTTTAATAGTATTTTATTACTCATTCTCAAATAAGTTGTTTTTTTGTTTTTCCCTAGAAAAAGCAAACTACGATTTTTGGAAAGCTTATGCTGACAAAATACTTTCCTTGACCAAATCTAGTCAGGCTCCTCTGAGCTCTCTTTCACCTAAGCCCTATCACTGGGTATGTTCAATTTTAGCAAGAATTCTGCTAAGTTGGTTTAGCCACAATCTCCGCCCCTTGATATCTAATCACCCTCAATATCTGACCAAATCCCTCACCCCCAACTAACCCCGAGGTGATACCTGATCACCCTGGCATGCCTTCAGCAAGCACTGTTAGGTCAGTTTAGCCAGAATTCCCTGTTACCCATGATGTTTCCTCTTAGTAATTTTCCATCCACAAACCCTCTCCACCCTGTTCCTTGGCTATAAATTCCCACTTTCCTTGCTGTTTTCAGAGTCAAGTCTAATCTCTCCCTCCTACTTCAAAATCCCATTGCAGTGGTCCCTCTACCTATCCCTACAGTCCTGAATAAAGTCTGCCTTACCAATCTTCAACAAGTATCATGAGTAAGTTTTTTTCTTTAACAATATAAAACCATTTTATCCTATGATAGATATTGCCGGTATTTCTTACATTTTGGCTGGTTTCATCCTGCCATGGTATGTGAAGTAGAGGCAAACAACCTGAATGCAATGAGGTAGAAGCTACATTCTACCCCATGCTGAGTACACAAGTTGAGAAATTCACCTCGTATGTGCAATATGAAGGCAATTATATGAAATGCAAATGTGACACAAAACGTATTCTAAATTTCTACCACTGCAAAAGATGACAGGAAATGTAGACTTTCCTTGTTAAATTAAACAGGATGAAATACTTAGCAGACATCATCTCCCTATGCTTTCTCTTTGTTCCTCCATAGCTACATACTCCTTTAAACACCATGATTGAGCTTAACCAATATTTCTCTATCCTTCTCTCTTCTCCCCACGCTGTTCTCTCTTCTCTGCTTAAGCTACTTGGAGTAAATTCTCAGCATTCTGTGAGGAGGAATTGCATGCTCGCAAGAATAGATATTTGTACAAAAGTTGAAGTAATTGCTGTGACTCTTAATCAGTTTGAATATTTTCTCAATGAGTTTTAAGGTTAGTTATCTCAAAATTATTCACATTGGGAAGCAAAACCTAAAACAAGAGAAGTACAAAATTTTTGTAAAGTTTAGAAACATCGCTTTATAATTAAAAGTTATTCTCTATGAATTCTTCACACTTTTTAATTTTATTAATATTGGTAGGTAATATCCAATCTCTGTGTTCTCATTTATAATTGATTATTAAAAAGTCCTATTTTTTTCATCTTTTAAAAAGTAGTTAAAGATAAATTAAAAAGAAAATCCCTGCATATAATACAAATTTCCTCTAGCTAAAGGAAATTCCACAAAAAGGTATATCAATTAGTAAAAAATTATTTGTGATAAGTTATAATTAATAGGGTGATTAGATTCTGCTAAATATTTTTGTGACAGTCATCATTAACATGGAAAAAATATGGTTATCCAGAATATTCTCAAAGGATATCACTGTGTGCTTCTTGCTCCTGAAAAAGAAAGAAAAAGAGTGAGGAGAAATATAAAAATGATTATGAAATTATTTATTATCCTTTAAATATCGACAGGAAAATATTAGTATCCAAAATCTACGAAAATGTGTCAAACTAAACATCCAAAAATTGAGTAATCCAGTCAAGAAATGGGCAGAAGACATGAACAGACATTTTTCCAAAGAAGACATCCAGATGGCCAACAGACACATGAAAAGATGCTCACCATCACTCATCATCAGGGAAATACAAATCAAAACCACAGTAAGATACTACCTCACACCTGTCAGAATGGCTAAAATTACCAACACGGAAAACAACAGATATTGGTGAGGATGCGGAGAAAGGGGAACCCTCTTACACTGTTGGTGGGAATGCAAACTGGGTGCAGCCACTCTGGAAAACAGTATGGAGGTTCCTCAAAAAGTTAAAAATAGAACTATGCTATGATCCAGCAATTGCACTACTAGGCATTTACCCAAAGGATACAAAAATACTGGTTTGAAGGGGCACCCACACCCCGATATTTATAGCAGCATTATCAACAATAGCCAAACTATGGAAAGAGCCTAAAAGTCTATCGACTGATGAATGGATAAAGAAGAAGTGGTACAATGAATACAACACAATGAAATATTACTCATTCATAAAAAAAGAATGAAATCTTGCCATTTACAATGAAGTGACTGGAGCTAGAGTGTATTATGCTAAGTAAAATAAGTCAGAGAAAGACAAATACCATATATTTCATTCATATGTGTGATTTAAGAAACAGAACAGATGAACATAGGGGAAGGGGAAAAAAGAAAGAGAGAGAGAGGGAAGCAAGCCATTAGAGACTCTTAACCATAGAGAACAAACTGAGGGTTGATGAAGGGAGGTGAGCAGGGGATGGGCTAAATGGGTGATGAGTATTAAGGAGGGCACTTGTGATGAGCACTTGGTGTTACATGTAAGTGATGAATCACTAAATTCTATTCCTAAAACCAATTTTACCATATATATTAACTAAATAGAATTTAAATACAAACTTGAAATCAAAATAAAAATCTGCAGGAACTCAAGTTTTATCAACTATTCTCTTTTCAAATCAAAAGGACTTTATCAGTGTTAAACAAATTCAAGTGAGTAAATTTTAAAGATCTTAATTGGCTTTATTCAGTGATTTATGAATCAGGCAGCATCCAATCTATAGATATAAAGGTACTCCACGGGGGCACCTGGGTGGCTCAGTCAGTTAAGAGTCTGCCTTTGGCTCAGGTCGTGATCCCAGGGTCCTGGAATCCAGCCCCATGTTGGGCTCCCCGCTCAGCCAGGAGTCTGCCTCTCCTTCTCTCTCTGCCCCCTCCCCCACTTGTGCTCTTATTCTCTCTCTCTCTCAAATAAATAAATAAAATCTTGAAAACAAATTTAAAAAATGGTATTCCACAGAGTTACACAAGGCAAGAGATTTTATAGGCAGAAAGAAGCAGGAACAAGGAAGTTATTCTAGGCAGAAAGTAGATCCCTTAGTGCAAGGTTACTTTCCCTACAGGGATGACAGAGGTCTGTCAGGCAAGATTACCTTACTAAGGCTGATCAGGCCATTCCTGATTGCTTGGTTTAATATTCCATTTCTGGGAGACCCAAACTGTAATTGAGTAAATCTGTTTTGTGACATGGGACTTAGCATATAAGTGACTCGATTTGGGGCCTTATTGTCTTGTCTTTAACACAGGCCAAGGGCAAGAGAAATAAAATAACATTATCATTATATGGAAACAGTAAAGGCCTCAGGTATCCAAAAGGAAAGTTTTTAATAAAAATAGCTCTGGATACTACCTTGATTTATGTCAGACATTGGATCATCAGATGTGACTTCTAATTTTCACACAACCCTCAATTATCACTCTTTTACATGTGAGGACATTGAGATGTCATGATTAATTGACTCCCTGGATAGTTCACAGCTTGGAAGTATCTGAGTGAGATTCAAATTAGCGTGTCTGTAACACTAAAGTCTCTTATCTTTCTGCCTTATCATCATAAACTCTCATTATCTGTGTAAAAAAATTCCCTTAAGCCATTCATCCTGGAGCCAAACTATCTGTCTTCAACAATCTGCTCTGCCTTTGCTTGTTGTGTGACCTCGGGCAAATTGCTGTGCTTCTCTGCAGTCCTGTTTCATCATCTCTAAAATGGGGATGACAATGATAGCAATTGACTTACACAGTTTCTTTGAGATTTAAATGAGTTTATTCAGCAAAGACTGAGCAAATGTATATAAAGAATATAGAACTGTGGTTGGAGCATGTTAAGTGCTATGTAGGTGTTGCTATTACTCTAACCTCTCTCTTTGGGCCTGGATTTCCTTACACAGTTTGGTTAATGAAGGTAATAATAACAGAATTTTAATACTAGTTAGTGATACCATCAGATTTTAATAACCTTGAAAACATTAAGGGAACAGTTCCTGCATAAAAATAATATATAGTGTTCAAAGCAGGAAGTGTGTATGTGTGTATGTGTGTGTACATGTGTGTGTTCTGATATCCAGGATCAGGACAATAATTTGGATAGTGAATATTGAATTTTGAGATAGATAACTGAAAATTTAGAAGAGGCAATAAATAAGGAGAAGCTCCCTTTTCTTTGTGAGGATTAAGTCAATTAATAGAAGCAAAGGACTTAGAAGGGTACCTGGCATGTAGTAAATACTCAGTAAATTTTAGCTATTATTTTTGTGCATTATTCATCATTATACTACTCCAGTGTCTAATAAAACACCTATTATTAGGCCCTCAATATAAATTTGTTAGGTTGTGTTACAAAGAGGTAGCATTAAACCTATCTGAGGGATAAATAAATCAATGTCTACATCTTTGCATTTTCTAATCTAATGTAAAAGAATGGAAATCTACCTAGGATAATTATTTTAATTTGGAATTTGTCACAGATATGGGCATCTTCCTGACACTAGATAATAAACCGAAACACAGATTTTGCCAAGAATTAGAATCCCTGGAGCAGTGAGGCTTTAGTGATTTTCATGGGTATAAACTTTTGCTTTCAGGTAGGTAAATCTCAATATCTAAAGCCATTGAATTATTCTTTTAGTAATAATAACCGTCAATATAGTGTCTCATACTCAATATTACAAAAGTTTCATGACAGCAAGCATAAAAAAAATTAACAGGAAGATACAGTTGACTGCACCGAAAAATAGTTGTTTATTGTGTCATACGAAATATTTTAGAGTATTTATTTTTATCTAATATACAGGGGATTAGCAGATAAATGAGAGATTGTTTTTGTTTTTGGCTTTTTTTTAACTTTCAACTTAGGCAAGAAGTTAATTTTCCCATAAAAAACAAAGAATATAAAAAGTCTTGATTGCTAGGTTTAGGCCTTATTTGCTGTTATTTCCCCAGCTCCCTTAGGTGTAAGTTTAGGTTGTGTATTTTAGACCTTTCTTGTTTCTTAAGAAAGGCATGTATTACTATATACTTCCCTCTTAGGACCCCCTTTGCAGCATCACAAAGGTTTGAACAGTTGCATTTTCATTTTCATTTGTCTCCATTATTTTTTAATTCTTCTTTAATTTCCTTGTTGACACATTCATTCTTTAGTAGGATGCTCTTTAGCCTCCATGTATTTGAGTTCTTTCCAAATTCCCTCTTGTGACTGAGTTCCAGTTTCTAGGCATTGTCATCTGAAAATATGCAGGGAATGATCCCAATCTTTTGGTATTGGTTGAGACCTGATTTGTGACCCAGGATGTGATCTATTCTGGAGAATGTTCCATGTGCACTGGAGAAGAATGTATATTCTGTTGCTTTAGGACGGAATGCTCTGAATATATATGTGAAGTCCATCTGTTTCAGTGTGTCATTTTAAAGTCTTTATTTCCTTGTTGATCTTCTGCTTAGATGATCTGTCCATTGCAGTGAGTGGGGTCTTGAAGTCCCCCACTATTATTGTATTGTTGTCGATGTGTTTATTTAATTTTGTTATTAACTGGTTTATATAATTGGTTGCTCCCATGTTAGGGGCATAAATATTTACAATTATTAGATTTTCTTGTAGATAAACCCTTTAATTTGGTGCAGTGTCTTTCCTCATCTTTTATTACAGTCTTTGGTTTAAAATCTGTTTTGTCTGAAATAAGGGTTGCCACCCCAGCTTTCTTTTGATGTCCATCAGCATGGTATATTATTTTCCACCCCCTCACTTTCAATCTGGAGGTGTCTTTGGGTCTAAAATGAGTCTCTTGCAGACAGCATACTGATGAGTCTTGTTTTTTATCCAATCTGATACCTTGTGTCTTTTGATTGGGGCATTTAGCCCATTTACATTCAGAGTAACAATTGAAAGATATGAATTTAGTACCATTGTATTACCTGTAAAGCCACTGTGTCTGTAAATTGTCTCTGTTCCTTTCTGGTCTATCTTACTTTTGGGCTCTCTCTTCACTTAAAAGATCCCTTTTAATATTTCTTGTAGGGCTGGTTTAGTGATCACAAATTCTTTTAGATTTTGTTTATCCTGGAAGCTTTTTATCTTTCCTATTTTGATTTACATCCTAGCTGGATTAAGTATTCTTGGCTGCATAATTTTCTCATTTAGCACCCTGAATGTATCATGCCAGTCCTTTCTGGCCTGCCAGGTCTCCATGGATAGGTCTGCTGACAGTCTAATGTTTCTACCCTTGTAGGTTACCCTCTTGTCCTGAGCTGCTTTCAGGATTTTCTCTTTGTCTCTGAGATTTGCAAGTTTCACTCTTATATGTTGGGGTGTTGACCTATTCTTATTGCTTTTGAGGGGGTTCTCTGTGTCTCCTGGACTTGAATGCCTGTTTCCTTCCCAAGGTTAGGGAAGTTCTCAGTTATAATTTGCTCAAATATACTTTCTGCCCACCCCCTTTTTTCTTTGTCCTTTTCTTCGGGGATCCCAATTATTCTAATATTGTTTCACCTTATGGTATCACTTATCTCTCGAATTCTCCCCTTGTGATCCAGTAGTTGTTTATCTCTCTTTTTCTCAGCTTTTTTATTCTCCATCATTTTGTCTTCTATATCATTAATTCTATCTTCTGCCTCATTTATCCTAACAATTAGAGCCTCCACTTTTTATTGCATCTCATTAATAGTCTTTTTTATTTCAACTTGATTGCATTTTAGTTATTTTATATTTCCAGAAAGGGATTCTCTAGTGTCTTCTATGCTTTCTTTCAAGCCCAGCTAGTATCTTTATGAATTGTTATTCTTTTTTTTTTTTATATATGCATACTGATTAGGTCTCTGGCAGTCAGTATGCCCTCTTGTTCTCTTTTTTGAGGTGAGTTTTTCTGTTTTGTCATTCTGTCCAGAAAAGAATAGATGAATGAGAGAACCAAATACTAAAATGGCAACAAGCAGAGAAATATACAGTAAACAAATCAGAAGAGACCTGAAACCAGAAAAAAAAATAATGAAATAAATAAAAATTTAAAAAAAAGAGGGAATACAATCAGACAGGAATCACTGACCTCTACTTCTGAAACTAATAATACATTATTTGTTAATTATTGAATTTAAATCTAAAAAAGGATTAAGTAAAAAAAAAAATCTTTATTGCTTCAACAGTACAAAGAGTCAAAAGATGTCCAGCATGAGAGATGAAGAAAATGTGAAAATGGGATAAGAAGGGTAGGTCAGAATATCTCTGGGTTCTCTCCAAAATGGTATATATCTCTTGGTTAAAAAGTATTTTGCAGATCACATTAGGGGAAAGAAAATTTTCCTTCCTGCCTGCCTTCCTGCCTTCCTGCTTTCCTACCTTCCTCCCTTCCTCTCTTCCTTCCTTCTTTTCTCTTTCAACAATCTGTTTCAACAATTTGTTGAGCAGCTATTACTTTCCAGATGCTCCTTAAGCATGAAGAATACTGTGAAGAACAAAACAAAAATCTCAGCTCCCATGGAGCTCACATTCTAGTAGGAGAGGAAAAAAAATAGAGAACACTTAACAAATAAAATAATGTCCATTTGGGATGCGTGATACCAATAAATATGTCAGACAAATAGGACAGAGAAAGATAGGGGAAAATAGTAGTATTGATGAAGCATGGTCTGAAAAAAGTCCTTAAAGATAACATTTGAGCAGAGGAATATGAAGAATAACAATATGAAAATCTAGGGCAAAGTTATGCGAGATGGAGGGAAAAGGCAAGTGTAAGTGCCTTTAGCGAGGTCTGATATTTTCCAGGAACAGGAAGGAAGCCAGTGTTGCTAGAGAAGTGCTAGAGAGGAGAGTTGCTAGAGAAGGATGGGGAACGCACAGAGATAGGAGTGGCATATTAAGGAGTACAGACTTTATTCTAAACATTAGGAGGAGCCACTAAAGGAATTTGAGCAGAACCTTCTTATCTGCTATATAGTTTTAGAGTGAACAGGCAAAGATTTGTTATTTTAGATGATTCATTTTTCCTAAGTGCTGCTCAGTTTCCAGAAGGCAGTGAGTCTTCCTATCTTGGAGTGGGTCCAAACTCTTAAGTGGCAAATTATTCTTATAACAGCTCTATATCATTTTTAAGTTTAAATTTGATGTCTCCATATTAAATCAAATCTCAAAATCTTATTTTTAATAACCCAAGTCAAAGGATAGAAATATTTCAGTCACTGTTTAAGTCAACATTCTCTGGATTTAAGTGTGCTTAAAGTCATCTTTTGCTATCCTTTCTGAACAGATTCATTTCCCAATGATTGATAGCCCAAGGAGATGAACTTAACTCTGATGTTGAACATTATATTAACCCTATATAAAGATTGTGTATAAATTTTTAATTAATGGGTAATATTTACTTAAATTTATGTGACATTTATTTTTATAATTTATAGCAGATATTTTTAAAAGAAATATTTAAAAATATTTCTCCCATACAGTGATGGGCTAATAAATGTTTCCTCTGTGAGGAAAAAAATAGGTGATAGGTGTATATAAACTTACACAAATTTGTTATAAATTTTACCAATATAAGGAATATGTAGTACACAATTTATAAATAAGAATAAAATATACAGTACTTTTCCTTGTAAATTCCATATAGCCATTGATTCTCACAGAATGTTTTCACTGTTTTTTGCTATGCTCTTAATCTTAACCAACCTACTCTTATACCTACCTACTGTTAACCAACATGTGGTTGGTTGCAACTCAACCATGATTTGACATTAGTGTAGTCCAATCAACTCACTCTTTTTTCAGATTTATTGTCACTAAATCTGACATGATCTACTATGATTTACTATTTAGCTATTTTTCCCCATCATAAAAATTATATTAAACTAAAGCCTCTTTCAACTTTCTACATACATAGAAATTTACTCATCCATTAATGATGGGAGAATTTTTCCTGTCAAGTCAAGTAACACTGGAAGAATATTGCCTCATTTTTTCTGCTATAGACCATCTACATTGTGCTATATATCTGACACACTTTTATCTTTAATCTACATTGTTAATGTTTTTTCATCACTTTGTTAACTTTGTACCAGAAGTTGGTAAACTTTTTTTTATAAAGGGCCAGAGAGGAAGTATTTTAGGTTTTGTAGATCATAAAGTTATAACTCAACTCTGTCTTTGTATTTCCAAAACAACCCTAGGCAATATGTAAGTGAATGGGTTCAGACATGTTAAAAAGATATGTACCAGAAGAGGCACTGGGATAGGTTTGATCCACAGAATGTTTTTTATCAGCCTCTATTTTTGTCAGTAAGACAATAAATCATGTCCTGACTTATAGTTTCTGCCAATTTCTGAGGTGTAAATTATGTCACCATAGCTGAGTTCAATCTATGAACTTGACATTGCTGAACACAGAATTGAGAAGAGACATGCAGTAGCACATCATTATAATTCTACCATACAGATATAATAGGCATAAATATCTCAAGAGCATAGATAACTATAATATATAGTCAGGTAGAAAGTAATGAGTATTTATTACTTTAAGTTTTAACATGATTTATTTAATTGCAAGTTTAAATAATTTCACCATTAATAATGGCTGAGTTTAACATGTCCTGAAAATTTAACAGTCATAACTTGGAAGCCACTTGCAAGATGGTTCTAGAACACTATTCTGTAAGTAAGCATTTTGTGTATTTTTTGGATGGAAATATGAATTGATAACTTACATACTTGGTCTGATTTAAAAAATAAGACACTAAGACTGGTAAAAAAAAAAGTATGAATAGAATGATTTGATTTTTATGACCTATGAAATAAAAGCTTAATGTTTTAATTTCCTACCTTATGCAAATTACATAACCTTCCAAGGGTTAGGTGTGCTATTAATTAAAATGGAGATACAATATATATCTTTCCTGAAAGAAGTAGGAAAGACCAAATTTGTTCTTGCGAATTTTTTCAGGCTTGTGAAAAATGATTCCATATGTTAGGCGTTGATTACAGAGTAGGCTTGAGGAGGCCAGTTTATAGTACTAACCAACTGCCACACAATTCACATTAGAGCCTTTAGAATTAGCATGGAGAGAAGATCAAATACAAATTACCTCTCAGTAAATTCAATTTTGTTAACTCTCTTGATTTAAGTTGTACTTGAGATATTCTGTAGAGCTCTTACCATTTTGAAATTTTATCTTTGGATTATTTCCTTATGGTCTGGAAAGCCAAGATTCAGCCTCGGACTTTGAGCAGGTGAGATGATTGAGTTCCACTATCTGGCATGTACTTGATATAACACGTGCTGCCAAAATTTCCAACATTCGTTCTTTCATTGATGGAGAGGAAAGTTATTGCTACTTCAGTGCATGCAGAAAGAATACAAAGTTCTTGGACTTTATCTGTTTTCTTTGTGCATTAAATCACTCATATTGCTATGATATATTAGTTATTAAGTTATGGCTTCTCAACTCCAAACACAACCTTCTATACTCATCTTGAGAGTTTGCAACTGAAATTCTGCAAACCACTTTTCTGTTTTGCCAGCTGTGTCCTCTTAGCCTTTGCCAATAGGGATGCTAAGAGGAAATGGAAAAGCTAAGGAAGGAGGAGAGTACATTTTTTTTTGTTTGCTTCTGATTGACTTCCTGTTTGTTTTCTGTTCCTGGAAGCATTACTCTGGCAATGCTTCTTCACTCTGGCATTGACAGTTTGTACCTGTCACAATAGCTAAATCCAGTTTTTGTTTTGTTTTGTTTAAAGAGAGAGAGAGTGTCACATGCACATATATGAGCAGGTGGGGGAGAGGGGCAGAGGGAAAGGGAAAGAAAGTATCTTAAGCAGGCTCCATGCTCAGCACAGAGGCCCATGCTGGGCATGATCTCACAACCCTGAGATCACGACCTGAGCCAAAATCAAGATTTGGATGCTTAACCAACTGAGCCACCCAGGCATCCCAATAGTTAAATCCAGTTTGTGCTAAAACTACTTCATGCTCTCTAGGAGATACCAGCCCCAGCCAGTGAGCACATTCCCGACAGAGTTTGATGTTCTTGTCCCCCACAGGATTCCTCCTCTCAACATGGAGACATCATTTGTAGCTGAGTTCTTCCCCTTCTCACCTGTTCTAGCCTCAGCTCTGTGAGGCTTCTCCAAACTTCTAAGTTGTAATAATTCCAATGTTTCTTCCTCCCTTTATTCCCTAGCCATAGGAGTGGAAACTGTTTTCTATACTTGTTAACTCTATGACATGTTAGTGTTCTTTGTATTTTCGGTTATGTAAGTATCACTTATTTGATTCTCATTAATCATTTTAATATTAAATTTTCTTTTTAAGAATAATAACGGTGGGATTTCTATTTTCCGGAGGGACACTGATAGAAAAGAATCACACACCATGATCTAGTATGATTTATCACTCTGATGCTAGTATTATTCAACATATGCAAATAAATAAATGTGATACACCACACTAACAAAGTAAAGGATAAAAATCATATGATAGTCCTGATAGATGCAGAAAATCATTTGACAGAATTCAAAATTTTTCATGCGATCAAGCCCCGCATTAGGCTCCCTGCTCCCTGGGGAACCTGCTTCTCCCTCTCCCTCTGCTCCCCTGCTCCTGCTCTTTTGCTCCCTCTCTCTATCTCAGATAAATAAATAAAACCTTTAAGATCAGCAACAAGACAAGCTTGCCTACTTTTGCCAGTTTTATTCAACATAGTACTGGTAGTCATAGCTAGAGCAATTGGATAAGAAAAATAAATAAAAAGGCATCTGAATTGGAAAGGAAGAACTATATTTGTTTCTCTTTGAGAAGATCAATCTTATATATAAAAATCCCTCAGACTCCATGAAAAAAACTGTTAGAAATAATGAATGAATTCAGTAAACTTGCAGGATACAAAATCAACATACAAAAATCAGTTACATTTCTTTTTAAAAAAATATTTTATTTATTTATTTGTCAGAGAGGGGGCACAAAACAGGGGGAGTGGCAGGAAGAGGGAGAAGCAGTCTCCCCGATGAGCAAAGAGTCCAATAAAGGACTTGATCCCAGGACTCTGGGATCATGACTTGAACTTAAGGCAGATGCTTAACCAACTGAACAACCCAGGCGTCTCAAAAATCAGTTACATTTCTATACACTAATTATGAACAACTGAAAAGAAGTTAAGAAAAAAATCCCATTTACAATAGCATCAGAAATTATAAAATATTAGGAATAAATTTAACCAAGGAGGTGAAAAATCTGTACACTGGAAACTATGTCATTGATGAAAGAAGTTAAAGAAAACATGAATAAATGAAAAGACATCCTGTGTTCATGGGTTGTAAGACTTTATATTGTTAAACTTCCATATTACCCCATGTGATCCACAGTTCAATGCAAGTGCTATCAAAATCCCATGGTATCTTTTACAGAAATAAAAAAAAATATCCTAAAATTCATATGGAGCTACGGAGGACCCCAAATAATCAAAATAAAGCTGAGAAAGCAAAACAAAGCTCTGATACCTGGAGATATCAAACTTCCTAATTTTAAAATATATTACGAAGCTACTGTTACTAAAACAGTATGGTACTGGAATGTAAATAGACATATAGACCAATGGAAGAGAATAGAAAGCCCAGAAACAACCCCACATGTAAACATTAAACTATTCTTTGACAAGGGTATCAAGAACACAATGGGGAAAGAATGATCTCTTCAATAAAAGGTCCTGGGAAAACCAGATATCCACAGTCAGAAGAATAAAACTGGACCTCTATTATATAGCAGTCACAATAATTAACTGTAAGTGTATGATCTGAAGTCTTAAAATTCCTAGAGAAAGGGGAATTCTCCTTGTTATTGGTCTTGGCAATGATTTCTGTTTTTTTCTTTTTTGGGCAAAGATTTCTTGACTATAGTATCAAAAGCACATACAACAAAAGCAAATACATAAGTGGAACTAAAGCAAATTAAGAAGTTTCTGCACAGCAAAGGAAACAATACACACAATGAAAAGGCAACCTATTGAATGGGAGAAAATACTTGCAAACTATACATCTAATAAGGGATTAATATCTAAAACATGTAAAATATTCACATACATGAACTCATACAACTCAATATCAAAGACCAAACAATGCAATTAAAAAATTTGCCTTCAGGATAAAGACCTGAATAGACATTTTTCTAAAGACATATAAATAGCCAACAAACACATAAAAAGATGCTTAACATCATTGATCCTCAGGGAAATGCAAATCCAAATTGCAAAGAAATATCATTTCACATTTGGTAGGATAGCTATTACCAAAAAGGTGTGGTATAACAAGAGTTAGTGAAGGTGAGGAAAAAAGGAAACCCTTGTACACTGTTGACAGGAATGAAAATTCAGACAGCTATTATGGAAAACAACATGGAGTTTCTCCAAGAAATTAAAAATAGAACTACCATATGACCCAGCATTCCCACTTATGGGTATAGATCTTAAGGAGACAAAATCAGTATCTGGAAGAAATATCTGCACTCCCATATTCATTGCAGCATTACTCACAATAGCTGAGATATGAAAACAACCTAAGTGTTCCTCTACAGATGAAGGAATAAAGAAAATGCAATATATATATGATATATATGACATACAGTTACATAATATTGATGAACATTATATATACATATATATGCAATAAAATAGTCCTCAGTCATAAGAAATAAGGAAATCCTGCCATTGGTGACAACATGAATGAAGCTGGAGGACAATATACTAAGTGAAATAAGCCAGACAGATAAAGACAAATACTGTATGTTCTCACTCAGATGCAGAATCTAAAAGAACAGGTATAGTCAAATTCAATGAAACAGAGTAGAATGGTGGTTGGTAGGGTTTGTGGGGTGGGGGAAATAGGGCCATGTTATTCGAATGGTATAAACTTTCAGTTATAAGATGAATAAGTTTGGGGGTATCTAAAATACATCATGGTCACTATGGTTGATAATACTGTATTGTATACTTGAAATTAGCTGAGACTAGATGTTAAGCATTCTTAACACACACACAGACACAGACATACACACAAATGGCATGTGAGGTGATGGATGTATTAAGTAGTTGTGGTAAATATTTCACAATGTATATGTATATCAAAGCATCACATTGTACATTCTAAATAGATAGTTTGTCAATTATATTTCAATATAGTGGGAAAAATTACTGGTTCATCAATATTATGTGTCACTGTAATCTATAATTTTGCTTATTTTGAACCATATTTAACTTATCTATACCATATGATAAGATGTTCTTTTATTTGTAGATTATTTATTTATTTATTTTTGTGAGAGAGAGAGAGAGTACACACAAGTGGGGGGGAGGAGCAGAGCAGGAGAAGCAGACTTCCCACTGAGCAGGAAGCCTAACGTGAGGCTTGATCTCAGGACCCTGGGATCATGACCTGAGCCAAAGGAAGATGCTTAACTGACTGAGCCACCCAGGTACCCATGATATTCTATAATAAATAGTTCTTTAATGATAGAGTTGAATGAGTAGTACCTCAAACTCATAACCAGCCCCTCCAAAATCTTTCAGATCGTTATGTATTCCTCCTGATGACTTCCAGAAGCTCCCAGTACTGTTTGTGAAGGCACCTATGATTGATATCCCAGAAGTGAATTTGAAATTGGAAAATTTGAGTTGAAATCAAAATACGCCTTCACTTTGATAAAAGAGAAAACTCAAAACATTATCAATCAATAAATGCTTTAATATTTTTGCCTCAAACTTGAAGATAATTATGTTAAAGGTACTTTAGTTTTTCTTAAAATAACATAGATGATTTCCACATTTTTTACCTTACTTTGTTTAAATTCAACTCTTGTCATAGAAAACATGTCCTGGTTTTTGTATGTATGTATTTATTTATTGTTAACAGGGCTTTTCCTCTACATTCAAAAAAGTTTTAATTTTAATTTCTTTTTGAGTTTTCAATTTTTATTATTTAATTAGTTGGCTCCCAGTCACTGACACCATATATTTTGTGAACTGCTAACTACATAGTCAGATTATACAAATGTTTCACAAAAATGTGACAATAATTTTAGTAAAATTGTTATTTTCAAGCTAAAACTATGATTCATGCATAGCAAAATTGACCCTATTGATTTAGATTTTTTTGACACTTTAGCTCTCTGGGGGACCAGGGATATTGGACTTTTACTGGTATGAGTAAACTCAAAAAACAAAAAGCTTACCTATTCATTTACATAGGGCACTCACATTTTGACTCTGAAATCTGGATTTTGGTTTTATTATATTCATGTGAAGTACTACAAAATAGTCACTTACATTTTGGTTTTTGTCATATCTTATTTTGAACTTGGTATTGGTATAATATCTGCAGACGTATTATAGTTACTGATGAAATAATCATTATATGTATCGCCTTATAAAGGCTAACAAGTTTATTTTCTCACTGAACCTTTCTGAACCTGTTTTATTTATTTATTTTTTGATTTTTTTGTTTGTTACTATAGGGCTTGTCCTAAACATGAGATGTGTTTTCATGACCTATGTTCGGTATGTTCAATTACGTGGTTCACATTCACATATCACCCAGTTTTGTGCTTGTCATGTTAAATTAGGAATACAGTAACACCCCAATGCTATTGGATCACAAAGATAAATGTACTGTCATCTAGCAATGAAGGTGCTTTACATGTGCTTTATTGCACAGAGTATTAATGTAATTCATCAGAATTTATAGAACATAATAACCATTAAAAAACTTTTAAGTGAACAAGCACAAAAATAAATTTCTAAAACACTTGAATTCATATAAATGGCCTTATGATTTAAATTGATCTATTTGTGATGCCCTGCTTGACATTCTTCATTTCTGCATCACCATTTTCTCTTTTTTTTAAATCTATTTTATGTTTTTTAAATGCAGTTTTATGTTCACAGCAAAATTGAGAGGGAGGTACAGGTTTCCCATATTCATAGCCTCACTATTTGTTATGATTGATGAACCTATGTTGAAATATGATTATCTCCCCAAATCCATAGTTTATATTAAGGTTTGCTTTCAGTGTTGTACATACTATGAGTTTGGACAAATTTACAATGATATTTATCACCATTATAGTATCATACAGAATAGTTTTACTGCCATAAAAATTCCCTGTGCTCTATCATCATTCCTTTCAACATTAGTGATTGTCAATTCTCTTGGAAGTTTTGGTACAAAAATGAAGACTTCAGCCTTCTGTGTCATCACTGAATAGTCTTGGAGAGTCTCAACATTTCTTCTCTGATGCAACATTACTTAAGCATTATCTACTGATTTTGATGATTATAGTATATTTTATTGATAAATTAATGTTATCCTTTTCAAAATGTAATATGTCAATTATACCTATAAAATTTTGGGAAATATAGAATCATAAAGAATATTACCCATAATCTCTAATACAGAAAGAACTACTGCTAATATATTGGTATCATGTATTGTCCTCTCCAGACTGAATGTTCTTCATAAACACTATTTTTGTTAAGTGAATAATAATTCACTATTAAAATATTCATTTCCTGTTTCTAGCTTTATGGTAATGACTACCTTTAGATATACATCTTCCACACATTCTTGCTTTTTTTTTTTTTTAAACTTAGAGCTAATTCCTACAAGTGAAATTTCTAAATCATAGGTTTAAACCAGTTTTAGGTTTCTGGATGGATAAATTTGTATTCTGTAGTATTTTTGAATTTAAGATAATGCCTTGATGGAAGGGGAGAAAGTCATTTATAATAAATGACTCTGGGCACTATTTTATTTTATTTTTTTTTTTGCTTCACAGTTTAATGTGAAGGCACAAGGTTATCTCAGCTTCTCTGACAGACTTGAATATCTAAAACTGATTCATTGGTGAGATATACTCCATTTTCTTCAGAGAAATATTTTCAAATTTTAGTTAGTGTATAAGATATGTATAAATAAAATAGGTTTAAAATAAAATTAAAAAATAAAATAAAATAAAAAAGAGCAAGGAAATGGTCTACTGCTCTTCTTAATGGATTCAACAATGGCTCTGATGTTTTCTCCATGACCTATACCTGTTTATAATTTTATTCTGAACTAGTTCTCATTTTTGAATTCAGTGAGAAAGCCTTCTTTTTCCTTTGGTATGTTAGGCTACAGGCCTCTCTGCTCTTGAGGTCAGAGAATATAATTCACACTATTTAAGTCATTTGAAAATTCTAGAACTTGTCTTATAGCCCAGAATTTGGTATTTTTAATAAAATTTCTCCGTGCAAAAAAATGAATATTGTCCATCAACAGATGAATGGATAAAGAAGATGTGGTGTATACATACAATTGAATATTATGCAGCCATCAAAAATGAAATCTTGTCATTTGCAATGACATGGATGGAACTAGAGGGTATAATGTTAAGCAAAATAAGTCAATCAGAGAAAGACAAGTATTTTATGATATCACTGATATGAGGAATTTGAGAAACAAGACAGAGGATCATAGGGGAAGGGAGGGAAAAATGAAACAAGAGAAACCAGAGAGAGAGTGTGTGCATGAGTGGGGGGAGGGGCAGAGGGAAAGAAAGAAGGGAAGCAGACTCCCACTGAGCATCTGGGGGGGCTCATGGGGCTCAATCTTAGGACCCCACCCTGAGATCATAACCTGAGCTGAAATCAAGAATCAGATGCTTAATTAAACAACTGACCACCCAGGCACCCCTCTTTGCTTCCATATTTATTTGATTATTTCTATGCATTTGGCTACAATCAACTTTTCTCCTGAAATTCTTGGGGCATTTATAAAAAACAAAAAAACAGGTCATTTCTGTTTTTCATTTTCCTGTCTCTATCTGTCCTTCATTCCAAATACATTACACTGGAAAAGAATGATAGATAAATCAAAAAGCTCAGATATTTCTTGTCCTAATATTAGAAAGTTCCAAAACAAATTTGGTATCAAATCAGTTATGTTAAGTAGTAGGTGAGCTCAAGGTGTTGATTGCTTTCACTTTTGAAGTCCTTATAATACTTATTTTTCTAAATTTATATTTACTTGAATCTTTTTGGGGGGATGTACAAAATATTTTGGAATACTCTGTAATCATATTGACTATAGAAAATAAATTATTGTAGGCTATATTAATATTATATACTATAATATTATTTGAAACTTTCTTTGTGAACTAAAATAACTAAATTATATCAGTTTTAGTTACATTATGCTGTGTTGTGAGTGATGAGGGCACATGGAAGTTAGTGGAGACATTCTAACTATGGAGTTCCATAGACCTGGGTTCCAATTTTATCCTCCACCACTTACTGGCTCTTTCAAATTGAGTCTTAGCCTTCTTATGTACAAAATAGGATAAGAATATTTATTACATCAAATAGTTGTTATATTAATGAAATAAGGTAATTGTTAACTACATAAGTTTACCCTACCAATTATTTGACATAATATACAGGTGACATATTTAATGTAATTTAATGATAAAGATATGTTCAGTTTATAACACGCATAAATCAATTAAATTAAAAATCAGATTCATCTTTCACTAGAAAATTATATTTTTTCCTTGAAGTTTTCATAATGTCAGAAGTGTATGCTTATATAATAATATTTTCTATTTGTGGTATTTTAATATTTAGCAGAAATTCAATCAAACTTGAAGTAGGCTTGTTGTACTAATTACAGCTTTTAGGAGAAAGGAGTTTAAGACCCAACACCATTTTAGTATATCGGAAGAGAGTCAATTCTAGTGGAATGTAAAATGTTTGCTAATGCCTACTGCCAAGATGATAAGACATCTAATTTTGCAAGGCTTAGTTCGCTAGGATAAATATTTGGGGTATCTGTCTTGAAGTTAAAATATTTATTTTTCTACTTTAATTTTAAAACCACATTAGATGTGTTCAATAAGTATCTGAGAGACTTTCTTTTGGTACACAAAGGGAAATCCATCAATTAGTGTGTCTCATTTGCAGTAAATGAAAGTGGAAGAAAATCCTAATTACTGTATATTGTACGAAAACCTTCAAACCACAGCTGTATCCTACCAATGATTCATTAAAAAAAATCTCTAAGTAACCAAATCTGTTCTTGCTAGTATTTTAAAACCTTAATATGCACAACACATGCCTCTCTCTGGGGATTGGTAAACATAGTTAGAGATTACTGTATATTAAATCATCATCGGAGTCATCAGAGATATTTATGAAGTTCTTATCTGTGAATGGTGAAATTTCCATGATACCACATAAACAAGGTCACTTGACTGAAGGATAGCTCTATTCCAGGTGATTATAATCCTTTATTTGCATTACCTCATTTTTTCTTCATAAAAACATTTTAAGACAGGTGTCCTTAATGCCACCATTTACAGATGATGGAATTGAGAAAGAAATAAGTAAGTTAACTTGCCCCAAATCCCAGAGTGTTACCATAGCTACAGACAATTCCAGCCAGCTATTTTGATTCCACAGACCCAAGTGCTTGACCATTTACCTTATTAATAATAAATAATTATTATAAACTTTCTTAATTATTTTTTAACTTAGGAAGAAAGAAAATATGATTAAAAATAATTTAAATATTATACATGTTTTCTCACCAAGCCTAAGGCAAGATAGTGTGATACTTAAAAGAGAGCTCAATTATCAACTTCATCGGGAAAGGTCTCTGAATAAAGTGATATGAGAGGAAGGAAGGGACTGAAGAGTTGATCTAATATATGTGGACTGTAGGACTGGTACAACTTCTTCTTGTAGAGATAGCAGGTGTGAAAGAATGATAGGGTACTTGCAACTCAGCAATTTGGCCTTATGATCTTTAAAACCTTGATAGGAATTGCAGAAATCAGGGGGGAAAAGATGTTATAAAGCTAGAAAGTAGAGGTCATAACTCAATACCCAAGGAACCATAAAGTAAAGAAATAAACCATTGTGTAAGAAATGATGGAGTCATATATAAAGTGGGACTTTAAAGAACAAAATTGTTGTGTGATTATTTCAAAAGCCATGTGCATACAGCAAAATTGAAATTCTGCAAACAACATATTTTTGGAGAAATGTTTTTTCTACAATGTTTTCTATAATGTGGACAAAAAATTTACAGTGTTTCATGTATCTTGATTATTCTTGGTGAATGTGTGTATGTATACAGTCATTGCAACAAAGAACACTGGATAATCTTTATCTGATGCTGGAAGAAGAATCACTAAATGGAATTGAATTGGTCTTGGTAAAGCTTAAATGTGTCTCCGATAGTATTCTTGTTAGACTTGTTGAAAACTGAACAACTGAGACGTGGGTGGGAATAAATGGCTACTCTTACAAGAGTACAGTCCAGGAAGTAGATATGAAAACAGGCATGTTTAAAACAGGGCAACATATAAGTGAACCCAAGGGAAGGATCAATGAAAAGCCATATTCTGTATGCAGAATTTTTTGGTTTTGTTTCTTTAGTTTCATTAGTTTTTATTAGTTTTGAATGATTTGTAAAATCTAGAGAGAAGTTTTATCCATGCTGTGGATTTTCTTGTTGTTCATTTTGAGTTAGAAAATTAGGGTAAACAGTACCCCCCCAAATCTAGTATTATACATTGGCAGTAATCTGTGTTGAGGACAGAAATCTGTAGTATGGTGCTAAGTATCAGTGATACCTGAGTCATTATCCAAGACTGATACAAGAGCAAAGGCAAGGGAATCTATGAGGAGAGATTGTGTCGTCCTGTTTTTTAGGGGCATGCTATATTTCCTGGTGATAGGGGCTTATCCATTAAGGTAGATTTATTATCTGTAATATATAAGCTGCTGCACCATGGAGGGAATTTATGTAATATAAATATATATCATATACAATCTACAGGTCAGGGGGTAACATAAAGCTATGATTTTTAGATGCTTGCTTAGTGGAATGCAAAAATCCTAATCAGGTAACAATTCTCAGAAAATGGAATACAAATCTTGCAGATTTCAGACAGAAAGCGGACAGAACACTAAGTTTCTATGATAATAAATATACAAAAAAGTAGTAACTTTATCCTTGTTAACATATTTCCGAGAGAAATGTAACAACAAACCTAATTTTTCGTAGGAAGAAGTCAAATTTAAGTAATCTATTATTCCTGTAACCTGTTAGTTGACAGTTTGTGATAAATAGTTGATAAAAGGTTTGAGTGAATGTGAGGAAAAAACTGAAATGATCCTCAGGCCATTCTAACAGGGGTTAGGTCTATTATTAACTAATTCATTGAAAACGTATTTACTGATTCATGTACTAGACCACATGGATTTGGTTCTAGGGACACTAAGAATAAACAAATTTGATGACAAATACCCATGCAAAAATCAATAAGAAATTTTTTCATAGGAACAAAAAGAAAGCTAATATTAGGATATTAAAAATAAGTGTCATGAAGATATAATTCACAGCATGGTGACTATAGTTAATAATACAATATTGCATATTTGAAAGATGCTAAGAGAGTAGATCTCAAAAGTCCTATCATAAGAAAAAAAAACTGTAGCTGTGTATGGGGATGGATGTTAACTAGATTAACTGTGGCGATCATTCCATAATATATATACACAAACATCGAATCATTATGTTGTACACCCGAAACTAATACAATGTTATATGTCAATTTTACCTCAATATTAAGAAAAAAACAAGGCAAATTTGAAAACTGTCACAGCCAAGAGAAGCCTAAGGAAGGGGGGGGAAGATATGTGGTGTTATGGGAGTATAAAGATAGCCAGTTAAAAGGGTGACAGGGAATTATTCTCAAGGAAATCACACCTCAGGTAAATTTTGAAGATCAAAGAGAAGTTAACTAGCTATAAATCTAGGCTTAAAGGAGTGAGATGACAGAAGACAGTGAAGGCAGACAGAATAGCTCATGAATATACTGAAAAATGAGAGAGAATATTATCAAGAACTGAGAGGAGTGTGAGATTTTACCCTGCCTGCAAGGCAACAAGTGAGCCCTCCATGGTTTTCTGGATGTTGATATAAGATATGAGACCACAGAGTCAGAGACAAAAATCTATTTCTCATTCCCAGCATTATCAGTAACCAGGGTATCAACATTTTTGCACTGGATCTCCAAGCCCCAATTCCCACAAGATAAAGTAAAGAGAGTCTGGTGATACCTATAAACACAGTGGGTTTCATTACAGGAAAGAAACACTGACTTGAGAGAACAAGAACCTATTTTAATGAATCATGCCTATCCTTTGCTCCATAGGGAGATGCCATCTCTATCTTCCATTACTATAGGCAAACCTTCCCTTTGATCCTAAGGGGCATATTAACTCTGCCTTCAATGGGGTTCAATTTTTTTCTCCTGGTGGAGTATCCTTGTATACTGATGGTTCAAGTGTCCAAATAGGGATTTTTCCATTCTTTTCTGTTGGGGCCCTATAGTTTTCTTTCTTTAAGATTTATTTATTTATTTGAGAGAGAGAGAGAGTGCGAGAGCACAAGTTGGGGAAGGGGTAGAGAGAGAAGAGAGAGAGAATCTCAAGCACACTCCCCTCTGAATGGGGAGCCCTACAAGGCACTCAATCCCATGACCATGAGATCATGACCTGAGCCCAAATCAAGAATTGGCTACTTAACTGAGCCACCCAGGTCCCCCTGGACCCTATAGTTTTCAGTGATAGTGGACAATTTTAATTATTTCTGGGTTTTAAAATTCGGCAACTTGCAGGAAGTATTAATTCAGCTCCAAAACTCCCATACAGTGTGGGTATAGAATTTTTATTGCTCCTGGGTGATTTCTCCCTAATAAAGAGATGAGGCAGATGGTACATAATCTTGTGATATTGCAGGAAATACGAACAGAGTTTTCCTAGTTCCCTTTTCATAGATGAAGCCTTTTTAGAATAAACAATCTTTATACAAGAGTCTCGGTTCCAACTGACTCCATTCTGAGCACTCAGCAACCTGTTTCATATTTATATGTGTATGTTACATATTCAGCCCCTAACTTTTAGAACCCATATCAGGATCTAGACCTTCAACTGTTTGTTTCAGCATGAAATTATACTTACAGTCTGACATCATTTTTTCCTTTTACTTCTGGTAATTAGAGCACTTAATCTCATTCTTTCAAACCCAGATATATTTTCTGTGGTGGTATTGGTATGGTTTACTTTATATGTTCATTTCCTAGATGATTTCATTCAATTTTATGAGTTCAAATGCTATGTATGTGCTGCTAAGTTCCTAATTTGCATACCTCATCCAAATGTAGCCCCTCAATTCTATTTGTACAGCTAGATGCTATCTTGAAACAACTAAGAGATTTGCCTAAGCGATTTCTCAAAATTATCTAGAACTCAACTGTCTAAAATCAGATTTCTGCTCCTAGATGAAATTTTGTACTCTTGTTTTTTCCCATATTAGTATACAATGCTCCAATTCTTCAATTTGCTTAGGCAGAAGACTTTGGAGGCATACTTGACTCCCCCTTTTCTCTCACGTTCATATTAAACTGCCCAAAAATATTTGTTGACAATTCCTCCTAAACATATCCAGAACCCAAAGACTTCTCAACACATCTGACACTGGTCCAAAGTCCAAGAATTTTTATTGTAATAGTTTACAAATTTTTCTTCCTACTTTCACTTTATCCTTCTGTTATCAAGAACTGAGAAGAGTGTGAGATTTTACCTTACCTGCAAGGCAAGGTAATCCAACAGGGATTTGACATGGTGGTCTCTGGGGCCTTTTTAAAATCCAAATCATATAATGTTACTCCTTTTCTTCAAATCTCTAATAGCGTCCCAGTTCCCTCAGAATGAACTCAAACATACATCTCAGGATTTACAAGGTGCTAAATGGTCTATTTCAAAACCCTATCTTTCTGAACATTTCACTTACCATTGTTCACATTTACAGGCCTCTTCACAGTTCCTTGAAGGTTGTAAGGTTGAATTGTGACATAGGGATTTAGATAGGCAAAAAATGGTCAATTTTTGGCCATTTTATATGACAATTTAATAAGAAAACTGTCACCCTAGGGTATTTGTACTCAACACTGTCTTTTTTCCCTCAAATATCATGTGAATCCCTCATTCTCTTCTTTCAAGCCTAGCTTAAATGTTATTTTAAAAGACTTGTCTTCACTGATCTCCTTTTAACAGAGTAGTACTGCCCATTTTTCTTTATTCTTACTCTGCTTTATTTTTCTTCATCTAGACATATCACCTCCTAACACTATATATTTATTAGTTTATTCAGTCTTCTTCCTCTAGAATATAAGCTTCTTGAGGGAAATATCTATTTACCACATCAACTGTAATGTCTATAAAAGTGTTTACCTTGGTGACATCAGCAAGATGGCCTTACAAGACATTCCTCATTGTATTCGCCCCACAACAACAACAATTTGGCATCTATCTTTGGAAAAAAGTGCCTTTGTAGGAGGTGTGGGATCTGGCACCATATGCCAAGGGACCAGGGGAAGATTCTCAGCCACCTGTGTGAGATTAGGTACAGATTGCTTAAATATGACACTAAATGTGTAATTAATAAAAAATAAATTGATAAATCAGACTTCATTATAATTAAAAACTGCTCTTTGAAAGACATTATTGAAAGAATGAAAAGACAAGCCAAAGAGTGAGTCAATATATTTGCAAATAACATATCTGATAAAAATATTATACCATAGCTAATACAAGTGATTCAAAATTCAGTAATACCAATACAAATAATACACAAATTATATATTCATATCACTGCATGGATATAAAACCAATAAAAATAAAAGCATATGCTCAAAGACTTTTATAATTAATGTCCCTAGTAGCTTTATTTGCAAGAGTGTAAAACTGGGAATAATCCAAATATTCATCAATGCTATGGTATGGTCATATGGTGCAATCTTACTCATCAGTAAGAAGGTATTCATTGTTGATATATGCTACACTATAGATGAATCTTAAAATAATTATTTTTACTGAAAGTATACAGAGAAAAAAAAGACTACAAAGTACATGATTCTATTAATATTGAATTGTAGAAAATTCAAACTTATCTGTATAGGGATAAAATAGATCAATAGTTGTTTGGGGATAAAGGGAAGAGTGGTTGTGCCAGGAGTGGCAGAAGGAGAGGGAGAATAAATGGGCACTAGGAAACTTTCTGGTGGTGATGGATATGTTCTTTAATCTTGATTCTGGTGGGCGCCCGGCTAGCTCAGTCGGTAGAGCATGAGACTCTTAATCTTGATTCTGGTAATATTTTCCTAAGTATATACATATAGGAAAATTTATCACTTTGAAGTATCTTAAAATTTGCAGTTTATTGTAAGACAATTATATCTCATCAAAACTCTTTTTAAAAAAGAAAGTTAAACAGAATAAACAAAAGGAATAAGATGTAGAAGAAACTGTTACCTGATTTCTGGTAGTTAATATTGTTAAACAAGGTGCTAATGCTGCATAAATGGAAGCATATTTCATTATAAGTGTTCTCCATCTGATGAAAGAAAGTAAGTATGTTTATGGGCATGAACAAACTTCTTCCAGTCACAACTGAAAGTTTATTATGTGGACTGTTATGTAAATGTCAATGTCTGCAACTACAGATGTGCAACAGACCAAAAACATTTTTTACAATCTAAAATTCTCATATTAGATTCCTATTAAAACTGAATGGCTAGGAATTACTTGGAATTTGGTAAAGGAATTACTGCAAGAAAATGAGTTAGGTATATTATTTCCATTCTAATTAAAGTGATTTTTAGGAAGGAAAGAACATAAATGAATACTTAGCATGTCCAACAGGTCAATTATCTCAAACATTAAATGTCTTAGGCAATTGTCTGTGAACTGTTGCATTAGAATCACTTTCTAGTTGTAATTATTCACAATTTTGGGAGTGTGCATATTTTCTGACATTGCTTGAAAAATCCTTATAGCGTAGATATCCAAAGTAAGAGTGTGTAGGTATTTATTTTTTTTTAAAGATTTTATTTATTGATTTGAGAGAGAGAATGAGATAGAGAGAGAGAGCATGAGAGGAGGGAGGATCCGAGGGAGAAGCAGACTCACTGCTGAGCAGGGAGCCCGATGCGGGACTCGATTCCGGGACTCCAGGATCATGACCTGAGCGGAAGGCAGTCGCTTAACCAACTGAGCCACCCAGGCGCTCAAGTGTGAAGGTCTTTAGAAATGCAACTTATATTCTTGCTCATGCTGTATGCTATCATATATATGCATAGCATATAGTTTCCTTGGATACAATTTAAGACAGTTATCGGGAACTTTGATCATGAAAGAATTTTTGTGAAGCTTATATAGATTGGATTTAATATGAGATAATACTGTTATATGGAGTAAAATAAAATATTAAACTCTTTTTTTAAAAGATTTTATTTATTTATTTGTCAGAGAAAGAGAAAGAGAGAGAACACAAGCAGGGGCACCCGTAGGCAGAGGGAGAAGCAGGCTTCCCCCTGAGCAGGGAGCCCAATGTGGGACTCAATTCCAGGACCCTGGGATCATGACCTGAGCAAAAGGCAGATGCTTAAGCAACTGAGCCACCAAGGCATCTCTAAAATATTAAGTACTTATTAAAAATATAAGACTGATATATAAGAAATCAAGTTTCTACTGAAAAGCAGAATGAAAAGTACTAACAATTATGAAAATATGAAGACAGACAATGTATATTAAGGCTTGGAAGTAAACTTCTAGCTCCATTTATTAAAATGACTTACTAATTTACTGTCACTAACCCTGGGAACTTTTAAGGATAAGAGGACTATTAAATTCCTCTGATTTTTAATCTGTTAGAATTAAGCTCCTTAAAAACAGAGCTTTGTTTTATCCACTTATATATTTGAAGTACTTATCATAGAGTTTGATATATAATAGATGCTAAACAAATATCTATATAGCTTATTTATCTGTTTATATGTTTGTTATCTCGGTTTTACAAAATATTATCAATTAAAAATATGGTTTCTTTTCACATAAATGATTGATGCAGTGACCCCAAATTCATAAAATATTTTTAAAACTGTAGTGATAAATAAGAACATTTTATTATTTGAAATACCTACAACAATAAATCTATTAACAATAAGAAGACATTTTAAGCAAACCAAGATTTTGTCATTTTCAAATGACAGCAATGAACTAGAAAATTATTCTACTATTGAAAAGACTATGCATCAGATATTATAATAAATCATTTACTGAAAACTATTGGAGTTTAAATTAAATTCATTTATAATTAAGTTCAAAGGAATCTTGAACATACTGCTTGGTTTAAAAAAATATGTTTGATATAAATTCCAGTATTTTTAATAGCATTAACACTTCAAAAAAGTGTCACACAAAGATTTGTATACTGTGTACAAGAACTGAACGAATTTAGCCAATTTACCTTGATTAAATCATTTAATGAAATTGGAAAGTAAGAGTTTTATTCTTCTTTTTCATAAGATTACTGATGTAAACAAATTGTAGTAATGAATCTAAAGATTATTGATATCTTTGCTGTGGAATGATACCATAAAATGAAAGAGCAAATAACCAAAAATCATTTAGATAAATCTCCAGTTTAGAAATGAGATTTTGTTTATACCTCCACTTCTTACACGGAAACTCTTTTTTCACATAGAGTTTCAGGGTTTGTGACCTACACAACACCAAGCAATTCTCAGACACCAGTACAATGTCCAAGACTTTAACTCAATTCTGACACCATCTGTTGGAGATAGTATCAGATTCCACAGGGTAAGGGTTCGGTCCTACAAGTCAGCCCCTCACCCTCTAACTTTGGATGCTAATCACAAGCCCAGACTTTTATCTCCATTCGTGGCTCAATAGCTACAGATTAGAGGTTCCAATGACCTCCTCCTTAGGTTTGATTAATTTCTAGAAGGGATCACAGAACTCAAGGAAAGACTTACATTTACCAGTTTATTAAAGGATATGATAAAGACACAAATCAACAGCCAAATGAAAATGAAGCTTAAACAAAGGAGAGCTTCTGTCCTCATGGAGCTGGGAGCCTGGCTTGGTGCCATGTAGAAGTATTCTTGTTTCCCAAGAGTGGAAGCTCTCCAGAAATACCAAAAAGCTCCCCCCTTGGGTTTTAATGGAGACTTCATTACATAGTCATGATTAACTAAGTCATTGGCCACAGGCTGATTCAAACTAGAGCCCCTTCCCCTCCCCAGAGATCTGGGGATGGGGAGTACTGAAAGTTCCAGTCCTCTAATCATATGGTTGGTTCTCCTGGGAACCAGCCCCAATTCTTCAGTGGGATCCAAAAGTCACCTTGTTAACATAAGAAATACACCTTTATCACTTTCAACACAGGAAATTCCAAGAGTTTGGGGAGCTGTGAGATAGGATCTGTGGATAAAGACTAGATATATATGAGAAATTAAAATATGTATGAATTATAAATCACAAATAGCACCAGAGAGTAAATAAGCAAATATATGATATTAGAGAAAATAAAGACACAAAGCTTTCTCATGTAGACATTGATCCATGGAATTCTTGTAACCATGGAACAAGCCTTCCATTCCCCAACCATTGAAGGCACCAATCATCTATACTGGAAGAGTGTGATCACTGATATATATTTTAATATATTAGAAATAATCAGTATCTGATTTTATTCTGAAGCAGGTTTTGGTGAGAGAAGGGGTGTGGGTACTTGAAGTGGAAAAATGCTAAGTCAAGCGATGGACTGGGAAAATAAGCTCCCAGTCCAGCATTTAAACACCTTAGAATAACAACTTACTTAAACCATATAATTAAATTAAGAGTATAGTCGAAAATTCAAGGGCGCCTGGGTGGCTCAGTTGGTTAAGCGACTGCCTTCGGCTCAGGTCATGATCCTGGAGTCCCTGGATCGAGTCCCGCATCGGGCTCCCCGCTCAGCAGGGAGTCTGCTTCTCCCTCTGACCCTCTTCCTTCTCGTGCTTTCTATCTCTCATTCTCTCTCTCAAATAAATAAATAAAATCTTTAAAAAAAAAAAAAGAAAATTCAAGGCTTATATTTGGTCAATAATAAAAAGAAGAAAAAATCACAAATGATTTATGAAATGAGGAAGAGAACTTTGGCAGCTTTATTTATTTACTTAATTTTAAGAAAAGATTATGTACTATATGTTTGGCTAACTGAACACAAAAAAAATTTTAAAAAATTATGTAAAATAATTTGAATAATTTCATACAAATTTTAAAAGGATGAAAACACAAAAGGATTTATATAAAGTCAATCAATTAAGAAGAATGAATGAGTACTTACTCTAATATATTCAGAAATTTTTTAGAGAATACTAAACAGCCTGAAACAAGCACAGGTTTTGGAGCAGGTAGATCTGATTTCAAACCTTAGGTCCTTCATTTAGTAGTGAAATATTGTATGAACAATGTCTAAGAGCATCTGTGATGTGGTAATTCCATGAATTACTTTATAAATACTACTTCTATTGCTGCTACTACTACTACTGCTATTAATTATATTCTTACTAACATTAGCTTTCATAAGTGTGAAACAAGGATCTTAGATTTTGCTGGAGAAGAAAGCGTAGCGGGTATAAAGCAAAGAGATCAGAAGAATATTGAGTGAACAGTTTAGGGCTACTTTGAAACTAGGAATGATACATTTTAGGGAAAACAAAGGGAGAATGAAAATAAGAAGGCTTTATTGAAAATCTGGGGCCTGACTACTTTAGAATCAGCAAGATCCAGTTGGTGAAGGAAATATGCAATTATTCTAATGATAAAATTATGTAGGAGTGAAGACACAGTGAGAGTTAAGATATTGTCCTAATTGGAGTGGCTCTAGAAAATACAGGCTCATTTTGATGATTCATTGTGATCATGCATCATATCATAGACAACATATTTTTGGTATTTTAATTGTGATAATGTATGTATAACATAAAGCTTACCACTTAACCATTTTATTTATTTTTCATTTTAACCATTTTAAATTGTACAATTTAGTGGAATCATATTCACAATGTTGTACAACCATCTGCCAGTATCAATTTTCAAACTTTTTCATTAGAAACTTTTTAATCATTAAGCAGTTACTCCCTATGCCCCCTCCCCACAACCTTGGTAACCTCTAATCTATTTTCTGTCTCTATGAATTTGCCTATTCTAGGTAATTCATATGAGTGGCAGCATAGGTTATTGTCCTTTTGTGTATGATTTACTTCACTTAACCATGATGTCTTCAAACATCATCCATATTATACCGTGTATTAGGGTAATATCCCATTATATATTATATACACCACATTTTTTTATTCATTCATAGGTTGTTTCTACTTTTTGACTATTGAGAATTATATGGTAATGAACAGTGGCACCCAAATGTATGTTCAAGACCCTGCTTTCAATTCCCTTGGATATATACTTAGACATAAAATTGCTGGATCATACAGTAATTCTATTTAGCTTTTGAGGAGGAGCTAAACTTTTTTTCATAGTGTACATCATTTTATATTCCCATCAGCAGTGTACAGGAATACCAATTTCTGCACATCCTTGCCAATATTTGTTATTTTTCATTTTTTTATTTGATAATAGCCACCTTAATAGATGTGAAGTGGTATCTCATTGGGTTTGATTTGCATTTACCTAATGACTAGTAAAGTTCAACATCTTTTCACGTGCCTGTTGGCCATCTGTATGTTCTCTTTGGAAAAATGTCTATTCAGATCCTCTGTCAATTTTTTAAAAATATGTATTTATTTGAGAGAGAGAGAGAGAAAGTGCAGGAGGAGAGGAGCAGAGAGAGTCTTAAACAGATTCCACACTGAGCATGAAGTCTGACATTGGGCTTGATCTCATGACCCTGAGAGCACAACCAGAGTGGAAACCAAGAGTCGGACGCCCAACCAACTGTGCCACCCTGGTGCCCTGTTCTCTGTCAATTTTTTAAATGGATTATTTTTTTTTTTGTTACTGGGTTGTACAGATTCTTTATATATTTTGAATATTACCCCATTATCAGATACAAGATTTGAAAACATAATATTTTTTAAATAGGACACAAAAAGGACTAACCATCCCTAAAAACATTGAGAAGATGGACTACTTAAAAATTAAGAAATTCTGTTCATTAAAAGACACTATTAAATTATAGATACTGAGAATATATTTGTAAAACACAAAGTATCCAGGACATATGATGAATTTTGTAAATCTATAAGAAGAAAGAAGAATAGAAAAGTGAGCAAGAGAGTTAACTAAGCATTTCACAAAGGAAATAAGCTAACATCTAGTAAACAACTTAAAAGCTACCAAGCTCATTATAATATAAAAGAAAGTATAAAATAAAGCCAAAGTGTAAATTAAATCACGCCAGAGGTAAAAATTAGATTAAAAATGACCTGATAATGCTAACTGTGGAAATAACTGTGGCATGTTCATAGTTTGAGATGAATAAATAAACAGTACTTGACACACAATATATAAGAGGGTGAAGGGAACACAGAAGCCATGTAATTCATGATTCCATTTAGATAAAAAATGGCCAAAATTAATGTATAAAAGCTGCACAAAATTTATAAAACAAAAGGCTTACAGGTATAGGAAACAATCGGTTGGAAAATTCCATTCTTGAGAGAAAGAAAACATGTGACAGAAGCCTCACATTCACCTCAGCCTTTTTCTTCAGGGTAATTTTCAAACTGTAGCAAAAGGCTGTTGATCCCAAGCAAGGAGAGCCAGCCTTACTGAGAAGAGAAGGAAGGGAAAGACATGTAGGGAAAGACACTGAAATACAGGCAAATGCATTTAAGGAGCCTTAGGATTCTGTGTAAAAATGTACTTCAGATTACTTGGCTGACTTCTGAGGTGTCCATGTACAAGGTGGGATAATGCAGTTCTGGGAGAAAGGCACTAAAAATAAAGAGAATTAAAGAAAATATGGACAAAATAGCTTAACTTATGGAGCATTTCAACAGGTATTTAACATCTACAAAAATTATTCAAACAAACATTCTATTAAATAGTGTGACTAAAATTAAGAATCATTGGATGTAATTAATAACTAACTATAGAGGATAAAGAGTAGTAAACACAATGCTGAACAATAGAAAATGTGTAAACAGAAACACAGAGGGAAACGATGAGAAATGAGACATTGAAAAAAAGTCTAATATGTTTAATTAGAAGACAGAGATGATGGAGTGATGGGAAAGGTCTATATGTCCACCTGGATGGAAGTTTACCGGGGTGTTTAAATGCATAAAATATCATTGAATTGTACTGCTAAGCTTTGTGCACTTTATTAAATGTAATTTATAACCAATAAAAATGAATTACATAGCAAAGCAATGATAGTTAATATTATCATTGAATATGACCCATCAGCTAATGACATAAAGCAGGGGGAAGCTTTTTACTGGAAAATAAAATAATTTCTAAAAGTTTTGAGTTTACGAGGCCATTAACAATGATAGCTAATATAAATATTTGGGTCAATTTTCCTTTTTATGGGGTACAGTTGGGACATAAATTTTACAGCATCTCATATAAAACCTTACCATCTAGAAGCTGAAAAGGAGATAGACAACAGTAAGGTAAATTTTCTAGAGTAAGAAAAGTAGAATAGAACTGTGGCCTTTGACAGATGAATGGATAAAGAAGATGTGGTATATATACACAATGGAATATTATGCAGCCATCAAAGGGAATGAGATCTTGCCCTTTGCAACGATGTGGATGGAACTGGAGGGTGTTATGCTGAGTGAAATAAGTCTATCAGAGAAAGACATGTATCATATGACCTCACTGATATGAGGAATTCTTAATCTCAGGAAACAAACTGAGGGTTGCTGGAGTGGTGGGGGTTGGGAGGGATGGGGTGGCTGGGTGATAGACATTGGGGAGGGTATGTGCTATGGTGAGCACTGTGAATTGTACAAGACTGATGAATCACGGATCTGTACTTCTGAAACAAATAATGCAATATATGTTAAGAATAAAAAAGAAGAAGAAGATAGCAGGAGGGGAAGAATGAAGGGGAGTAAGTCAGAGGGGGAGACGAACCATGAGAGACAATGGACTCTGAAAAACAAACTGAGGGTTCTAGAGGGGAGGGGGGTGGGGAGATGGGTTAGCCTGGTGATGGGTATTAAAGAGGGCACATTCTGCGTGGAGCACTGGGTGTTATGCACAAACAATGAATCATGGAACACTACATCAAAAACTAATGATGTAATGTATGGTGATTAACATAACAATAAAAAAATTATTAAAAAAAAAGAACTGTGGAACAAATTAAATATTTACTATGCCCAGTACTCATAAGCAAACTTATTGGCTAATGACATAGAGCATTTTATATGATTAATGAAGCCTGCATTTGAATTGCAAAATACTGAAGTTGGTTCATTTGGTGGACAAACTCACTGAATTAAAGAATGAACCTAACCACAGATATTAATACATCTCCTGGTGCTATTCTTTTATTGCCCTTATACATGCATAAATTTTCATGGAGGAACATTAATACTGTTTATGTATGAAAATGTCATAGGTGAAAGATAAACACATATGGGTGATGAAATGGCAAGTATTGCAAAATGAAGGTAAATAAATAAAATCTTATGATTTCAACAAAACTGTGACTTGTAGAAAAGACGAAGGTCTGTTTAAACATATTGTATTTGCCCACTTGGGGAAATGTAAAGATCTTGTAAATGGCTCTCCTGGAAGGCAACAATCTGTCCTAATACAAAATTCCAGCATGCCAACAAATTGGGCAATCTGGAAGAAATGGATAAATTCCTAAAAACATATAAACTATTAAAACTGAAACAGGAAGAAATAGAAAACTTGAACAGACACATAACCAGCAAAATATTGAATCAGTAATCAAAAATCTCCCAACAAAGAAGAGTTTAGGGCTGGATGGCTTCCCAGGGAAATTCTACCAAACATTTAAAGAAGAGTTAATACCTATTCTTCTCAAACTGTTCCAAAAAATAGAAATGGAAGGAAAACTTCCAAACTCATTCTAGGATGCCAGCCTTACCTCGATTCCAAAACTACACAGAGACTCCATTAAAAAGGAGAATTACAGACCAATATCCCTGATGAACACAGATGCAAAAATTCTCAACAAGTTACTATCAAATTGAATCCAACAGTACATTAAAAGAATTATTCACCACAATCAACTGGATTTATTCCTGGGCTGCAGGGGTGATTCAATATCTGCAAATCAGTCAATGTGATATACCACATTAATAAAAGAAAGTGTAAGAACCATATGATCCACTCCACAGATGCAGAAAAAGCATTTGACAAATGCAGCATCCTTTCTTAATAAAAACCCTCAAGAAAATAGGGATAGAAGGAACATACCTCAACTTCATAAAGGGTGTATATGAAAGACCCACAGTGAGTATCATCCTCAATGGGGAAAAGTTGAGAGCTTTTCTCCTAAGGTCAGGAACATGACAGGGACATACACTCTCACCACTGTTGTTCAACATAGTACTAGAAGTCCTAGCCTCAGCAATCAGACAACAAAAAGAAATAATAGGCATCTAAATCAGCAAAGAAGAAGCCAAACTTTCATTCTTCACAGATGACATGATACTCCATGTTGAAAACCTGAGAGTCCACCAAAAAATTGCTAGAACTGATAGATGAATTCAGTAAAGTCACAGGATATAAAATCAACATACAGAAATCTATTGCATTTCTATACACCAATAATGAAGCAGGAGAAACAGAAATTAAGCAATCAATCCCATTGACAATTGCACCAAAAACCATAAGATATCTAGGAATAAATCTAACAGAAGAGGTAAAAGATCTGTACTCTGAAAACTAGAGAACACTTATGAAAGAAATTGAAGAAGACACAAAGAAATGGAAAGACATTCCATGCACATGGATTGGAAGAGCAAATATTGTTAAAATGACTGTACTACTCAAAGCAATCTATACATGCAATGAAGTCCCTATTAAAATAGCACCAGCATTTTTCACAGAGCTAGAACAAACAATTCTAAAATTTTTATGGAACCAGCCAAAATAATGCTGAAAAGGAAAAGCAAAGTGGGAGGCATCACAATTCTGGACTTCAAGCTGTATTACAAAGCTGTAATCATCAAGACAGTATGGTATCGGCTCAAAAACAGACACATAGATCAATGGAACAGAATAGAGAACCCAAAGATGGACCTACAAAGATGGACCTTTGACAAAGCAGGAAAGAATATCTAATGGAAAAAAGACAGTCGCTTCAGCAAACGGTGTTGGGAAAACTGGACAGTGACTTGCAGAAGAATGAAACCGGACCACTTTCTTACACCATATACAAAAATAAATTCAAAATAGATGAAAGACCTAAATGTGAGATAGGAAACCCTCAAAATCCTAGAGGAGACCATAGGCAGCAACCTCTTTGACATTGGCCATAGCAACTTCTTACTAGACACATCTCCAGAGGCAAGCGAAACAAAGGCAAAAATGAACTATTGCGACTTCATCAAGATAAAAAGCTTTTGCACAGCAAAAAAAGTCAACGAAACCAAAAGACTACCGACCGAATGGAAGAAGATATTTGCAAATGACATATCAGATAAAGGGCTAGTATCCAAAATCTATAAAGAATTTATCAAACTCAACACCCAAAGAACAAATAATCCAATCAAGAAATGGGCAGAAGACATGAACAGACATTTCTGCAAAGAAGACATGTATCTATATATAATGGAATATTACTCAGCCATAAAAAAAAGAATGAAATCTGGCCACTTCAATGATGTGTATGGAACTGGAGAGTATTATACTAAGTGAAATAAATCAGTCAGAGAAAAACAAATACCATACGATTTCACTCATTTGTGGAATTTAAGAAATGAAACAGATGAACAAGGGGAAGGGAAGAAAAAAATATAGAAACAGAGAGAGAGGAATACCATAAGATACTCTTAACTATAGAGAACAATCTGAGGGTTTCTGGAGGAGAGGAAGGTGGGGGCATGTGCTAAATAGGTGATGGGCATTAAGGAGTGCACTTATTGGAATGAGCACTGGGTGTTATATGTGAGGAATCACTAAATTCTACTCCTGAAACCAGGACTATGGTATATGTTAACTAACTTGAATGTAAATAAAAACTTAGGGGAAAAAATCCAGCACAATGCAGGGACAATAAATAAATAAATAAATAAATAAATAAATAAATAAATAAATAAATAAAACAAGTCATGAATACATTAAGAATCTGAGAGATGAGGATATAGACAGGGAGTAGTCAGAAAAAACTTCAAAGGGGTGATAATATTCAATTTGAATATAAGAGGTTCAAGGTAGAGGCTGGTATGTAAGTAGAAAGGTAGAAGATTAGTTTGAAGGACAATGGTGAGCATTAGTTTATAACATAGCTTAGATTATACATATAGTACCAAATTTATTATCTAGAAATTATGGCAATGAAAAAAATGAGGTATTCATTATGAGACATTTTGTAGTACTTAACATAGATTACTGGAACTATTCATTTATTGCCCTCAATGTCTCAAAATATGGAACACTAATTTGTTTTATATTTTGTTTTATTTTTTGTGTATAAATCTTGAGTGTTCTTTCTGCATTAGAGATAAGTATTTGTGATTTTATGCATGTGAATTTGGCTGGCTCTGTCTCAAACCAAATTACTTGATAGGAATATTGACACTTTTTTTTCCAATAATGTTTAATTTTCCCTTACAGCTAAGCAATTTTAGAGTTGGTTTTGTGTTTGTTTCCTCAGATAGGCAGAACAAATACACTAATCAGTTTTGAATGCGAATTGTGAATGATGTTCAGCTAAACTGGAGGTTTTTATCCTGATATTATTTCTAAAGATAATCAGTTGGCTTCAAATGAGTGGCTATCCGTTAACTCAATTACTTATGTAGGAAGTATAAAAGATGGAAAAGTGGGGGGCCACTAGAAAGTACTCCACATAAAGCAGAGGAAATCTTTTTACTGGAAAATGAAAAAATTTCAAAAAATCTTGAATTTATGAGACCACTCATTTCACCATTAGGAAACCACTTATCCTAAACTAGTACTTTTACCTTGGAGGAAAGAAAGGAGATCAAAACAAAACAAACATGGATTTGTTGAACTCTTACCATGTGCCAGGAATTGGGATTGTAATATAGTTCAAAATCGTAAAACATTTCATTCAGTTCTATCTCTTTGAGAAGGGGGGTTATCGTTCCCATTTTATACATGAGAATAAAGAACTTCAATAGAAGTAAAGCTGCTTGGACAACTAATACGGTTTGAATGTCTATGTGACCAGGTGTCAGAATTCACCTGGGAGAAGCCTGCCATTACATAATCTAGTAGCTTTTCTGATTCTTGCCCAGAGGAAATCTATTCTAAAACCCCTAAAATAATTGGAAGAATAACTGAAACACAACATATCTCTGCATCATCTTTATATTTTAATAATTCACACATGCGTGGATATTTCCAATTGATTTATCTTCTATTTCACTAATTTCTCACCTCTTCTTGTGACTATGTATGCCTAATATGATTTCTAACTAGTCTCTTGAATTGTTATTTTCAGTTCTAGAATATTCTATTGACTCATATTTTATTGATTCTGGCTTCTTCTGTAATTATCCATGTTTACCTCTGTTTTTCTGAATATACATATTGTAATATACCTCTCTAAAATTCCATACCTGAATCCCCTTTGGATTTATTTCTTTTGCCAAATATTCTTTTTTTTTTAAGATTTTATTTATTTATTTGACAGAGAAAGACACAGCGAGAGAGGGAACACAAGCAGAGGGAGTGTGAGAGGGAGAAGCAGGCTTCCCGTGGAGCAGGGAGCCCGATGCGGGGCTCGATCCCAGGAACCTGGGATCATGACCTGAGCCGAAGGCAGACATTTAATGACTGAGCCACCCAGGCGTCCCCTTTTGCCAAATTTTCTTGCTGGATCATTTTTTAGCAAGCCATTTTAAATTGAAAACAGAATATTGAGTACAAAACTTGGTTAAGTTTCTAGAAGATATTGTCTTCCTCTATGGAAGATTATTTTTTCTTCTGCCATGCAGAAAGAACATAGGTATGTCATTTCTTCCTATGAAAGTCTGGTTTTATACTTTTCAATGGTTGTCATATTTAATTTTGATCCTTTTTTCTTAATTCTTTGTTATATTTCGTCTTAATCCATTACTTCTAAGATATGGCCCTTCCTGGATTTCAGCTGACAAATTGGGGTATTAATCAATGCCTCTACCTTGGGTGAGCTCTGAACTCAGCTCTTTCCACTGGCATCCCATAGTAGCTAAAATTTCTGCTCAGCACTTTAGTCCTTCAGTGCCACTTTCTATGAGAGTTTTTGTTTTTACCAGTTTGGTTATGCACATTTGCATTCTAGGGATCAGTAAAAACCTTGAGGGAGAATTTGAACACAGAGTTTGGGGCTCATGTTTCTGAGTTCCCTCTTCCCTGTGATATGACCCTTCAAATCACAGACTAGCAGCCCTGAACTCCTGTCTTTCTTCTTAATTAAATGAGACTACAGTTTTCTGCTGTAACTCTGCTTTCCAGAACTATCAGCAATAATTACCTTATGGGGAAAAAAAAACTAGGTTGAATGTGGAGCTAATCTTCCCTTCCCTTAGGGATTGCAGCTTGTCCCCTTTTGCCTCTGCTGGTTTCTCTCCACTGTTTTCAAATACTTGGGGTGTGTGTGTGTGTGTGCGTGTGTGTGTGTGTGTGTGTGTATGTGTGTGTGTGTGTAGTCGTTTCTATAAAAAGTCCAATACCACCTACTCAGCCCTGGCTGACTATTATATATATTTCAATTATTAGAAAATGTGTAAGACTGTTGAATCACAGACCTGTACCTCTGAAACAAATAATACATTATATGTTAAAAAAAGAAGAAGAAGAAGAAGAAGATAGCAGGAGGAGAAGAATGAAGGGGGGGAAATCGGAGGGGGAGACAAACCATGAGAGACTATGGTCTGAGCAACAAATTGAGGGTTCTAGAGGGGAGGGGTTGGGGGGATGGGTTAGCCTGGTGATGGGTATTAAAGAGGGCATGTTCTGCATGGAGCACTGGGTGTTATGCGCAAACAATGAATCACGGAACACTACATCAAAAACTAATGATGTAATATATGGTGATTAACATAACATAATAATAAAAAAAGATTCAATTACTAGAAAAATGATTAAAAACAGAAATAATAAACAGGAATAATAGCATTTAAGAAAAAAATATATTAATTTTGGAGGTGAACATATTCTGTTTGTGGAGACTAAATTAGAAGTTGAGAGATGTATGTCATTCCTGTTTTAGTTAAATCAATTTTGTTCTGGTCCTTATGACATTGGTGTTCTATACTCAGAAGAGAACTGACTGTGTGTCAAAAAATCATCCTCATTTCCTTCTTAATGCTCATTAGATCTGGGGCTAGTCATTAATCATTGGTTTTCTAATCTATTAAGTATTCATACTTTACAGTTTTGTTTTAAAAAAATGTGCATTGATTTATTCAATAATGCTACGTATTATGTGCCAGGCTTCTTTCTAATTGTGAAGGATAGAGAAGGTAGCAAAGAGATAAAGCCCTTAATTTCATAAAGCTCAAGTTTTTGAAAAGGAGACAGAGCATAAATAAGTTAAATACATAAATATGAGTACTTCATATTTTAAATAAGATAATTTGATAGAAAATGACAGGTCAATGTGGAAGGGAGAGTAACATTAGATAAGCAAGCCTTACCTAAGCTTGGAATTTGAATTAAGACAAAAAACATGCAAAAATTGAAGACATTTCAGGGAGAGAGAATGCCAATGACAAAGGTTTTAAGAAAAACTTTCTCTTAAAAGAGAAAAAAAAAGTCAGTATGTCTAAAATATAATAAAGTAGAAAGAAAGTGGAAGAATTAAAAAAAAAAAGAGGGGCGCCTGGGTGGATCAGTCAGTTAAGCATCTGCCTTCAGCTCAGGTCATGATCCCAGGGTCCCGGGATAGAGCCTCACATCAGCTCCCTGCTCAGCAGGGAGCCTGCTTCTCTCTCTCTCTCCCTCTGTCTACTTGTGCTCTCTTTCTGTCAAATAAATAAATAAAATCTTAAAAAAAAAGAGGCAAAATGAGATCTAGTAAGATATTGCAGACCATTTGAGGGTTTCTTGTTTGTTTGTTTTTTATATAAAGTATAATGGAACCCATAGTGCAGTTACAGACAGGTGAATGTCATTATGTGATTTGTGTAAAGACAAATTAAATAAAAATCACCTTTACTGCTGCTGTGTGAAGGAGATGGAGCTGGTAATGTGGACCAGAATGAGTAGGAGAACCATTAGGAAAATCTAATAGTTTTTGTGAGATCTGATGCTGGTTTAGATTAGACTGAAGAGATTAGAGATGGAAAAATACAGATAATCCGGGATACATTTTGGATTTAGAACTCACCTTTGTGGTGCAAGTAAATATAAGGGGTAGGGATAAAAAGGGAAAACAAGAAGAATTTTTAGTTTTTATTCATAAAATTATATTTAACACCACAAAACCACACTCAAAAATATAGCAATTTAATAACATTTCTAAGGGGTCGTAGAAATGACATTGGAAAAAATCTTTACACTTGTGTCATTGAACTGTAGAGATAAGCTAATACTATTTTTTTATTTAGTTTTATTTAGTTTATTTATTTAGTTTTGTATATTTAGACTTCAAAATTACTCTCATTAAACTACACTAATATAAAAATATGCAAGCACTTCACATTAGTGGTTAACTGTTGGTCAATATAGCCAAACAAAACTGATGCAAACTTATAACTTGAAATGGAAAGCATGAAATTTAAATTAGGTATCAATCAAGTACAATTAATCATAAAGTGCAGTTTTCAACAGCCTTCCAAGTTTGGATTTCATTGATGATAACTGCATCAGTTGAAAAGATCTACATCTTTCTTTGAAAAAAATAAAATATTTCTAATATCATGTTATAAAATGTGAATTACATAGTGTTCCAACAATTAAAAAATTTCTTCTTGATTTAAGGTGTTTGAACAATTTTGAGAAATTCAAGTCTTGAAAAGTTCAGAACCAATTAAGTAAACTTGATCTATTTTTAAACTAATCTGTATAATGGAAAACAACTAAGTTAACAGGTTCAAAATCATACTAATAATAAATGCATTATTCCCCAAGAGTTTCTCATGAATTTCCTTTACTCCCTAGGTTTTATATACTCATTTGATTCTAAATGATCTTTTCCTCTCTAGTTCTCTCATACTCCTTTGATTCTAAATTAGTACAAGAATGTCACAGAATCCCCTGAGTCATTTGGATATACAATGCTGGAAATGTGTTCTGCATAATCTTTTTTTTTTTTTTTTAATGCAGAACTCATTAGTCATAGGACACACAGACTCACAGAAATGCTTGCTTCCAGCCTGAGAACCAAGTAGGTTAAAGGCAGACAGCGGGCTACCAGTAGAAGGGCCCTAGACATCTAGAAATTATGGCTAGGATCCAAATGGCAAGATACCACTTATAGTCCATGGAATATTGGAATACTGGTCAAATCAGCAAAACCAAGACTCAGAGACAGGAACAAACATAGGGATCCAGTTCCCACAGCTAAAACATGGAAAAAGCTGTCGATCTCTGAGAATCGGGGACCTGGGGCGGCGAAGGAACTGAGAAAAAGAGACGACAGTATAGCGAGGCACAGGGGACCCCGATACATCCTCTTATATACCTTCTACAACGATATAGATCTATAATGATTTACAGCAGGGGCGTAGTAAGGTACATTCTTCCACGTACCCAGGATTAGTCAAGCACATAAGAATCTTTAAAACAGAATAAAGGAACAAAGAGGGGAGTGCCCAGTGTGCTGTTTACAGGATAAGGGAACAAAGCGGGGAGTGCACAATGTGCTGTTTACAGCTGGCTTCCTATCTACTAAACATCTTCTACTGTGTACTTTAGAACTGACCACACAAGTCCCAAGGGCATTTCACTCTGATCCTTTCAGGTTATTTTTAACCCTGCAATCCTGAGTTTTCTCAGAGATCTCGGAATCTGAGCGAACATGCACCAGTGGTCATTGTGGCGTTCTGTTTCCCACAGAAATCAACTTGGGATCTAGAAGAAAGCCCAGTTATAATAATTAGAAAAACAATGAGGGCCAAATAGAGATAAGGGGTTGTGTAAGATGTGCTTAATTAGCCCTTAGTGTAGGGTTAGGCTAGCAACAAGCTTATGACTTGTAGATGAGAATTAAGCCATCCCAGTTATGAAAGGAAGAAGAGGATTCCAGATAGAGTCTTCCATGTTGTCTTTCAAGGAGCAAATGAAACTCAGAAATAATGCCTAAGAACACATGTTCACAAATATATAAATATTAAAATTGTCAACAAAAAATTTTTAAAAATGTTTCCTAAATAATTAAAGAATTTTTCAATGTTTGCAACCTGTGAATGTTAGACCATTTTGTTTCCAGTAACATGCCTGGCTAGATATCTTAAGACCTCCCTTTGAAAAATAACGTAAAATTCTGGCTAAAATATTTTATGCAATTTTGTCAAACACATAAAAGAGCTAGATTGAGAATAAGTGAATGTTGGAACACAAGGAGGAATGGACAGTGGTGAACACAGAGGTCAGCAGCATACTAAAGTTACTGTTGCTTTGATGGTGGTTGCAAAACTTGTGAATCTTGAGCTTTGAGCTTTGGTTTGTAGAACAAAATGCCCAGACACTACGCTACTAGGGGAGTCATATAGGAAGCTGTCTTCCTTAAAGTTGGGACTCCAAATGCCTACAACCTCAATGTGAGGTCCAACCAGGAGTAAACCCACTCTGAATCCTTACCCTGCAGACAATATCTTCAAAGTACTACAGAGGTCAAATGCCAAGCTGGAATCCTGCACTCAGTGAAATATATTTCAAAAACAAGTATGAAATAAAGACAATATTAGGTTAAAAATTTGGAGACTAAAATTGGCAGACCTTATTAAAGAAATTCTACAGGATGTACTTTAGGCAGAAGGAACGTGTTCCTAGCAGAAAGGTCTGAGAGAGAAATGAGAAGGAATAGCTAAAAATGGGGTATTTTAACATATCTAAATGCATGTTAACTATACACAAAATTAACAATTGTTGCATTGTATATGGACATGAATTATATTATTTTAAAAATAGAATTAATAAATAAAACAAAAAAAGAAGAATCAAGTGAAGACCAATGCCAAGAGTAGACTATGAAACAAGGATTAATTATGATTAATCAGTTCTCGTCTCCAGAATGAAAATAATGAAAATCAACATACTTTATGTTAAAAAAATCCATTTTAAAAGGATTATATATTTTATATATATATTATTTACAATAGTATGTAAATGTGATTGTTTAGTAATAAGTTCAATAATTTACTGAATTTTTATAATTTTATATTTCAATAATTATAGAACAAATTATGTTATCACGCATAAATAAGGAATCAAGAAGGAACACATAAATAGATATACAGTGTTCAAGACTGGAAAAATAACAAAGAGGATAATTTCCACCCAAGCATAATCATGTACAGTGATTCTGTGGACATTGACAAAAAAGATCTAAAATTCTTCTTGAATAAAAACAAGATATCACTAACTCTAACAGATATCAAGACTATCTATCAATGCATAGAGGTAAACAGGACATTAGGATAGAATAAAAAAACCCAAAATAGACCCAGTTGCGATATGAACACTTATTTGTATAGATCAGTGAGTAAAGGATTAATTCCTCAATGAATGACACTGAAACAACTGGGCATTTGTTTTTTGTTTTTTTTTTTCTTTAAAGATTTTATTTATTTACTTGACAGAGAGCGACATAGTGAGAGCAGGAACACAAGCAGGGGGAATGGGAGAGGGCGAAGCAGGCTCCCCGCAGAGCAGGGAGCCCAATGCGGGGCTCCATCCCAGGACCCTGGGATCATAACCTGAGCCGAAGGCAGACGCTTAATGACTGAGCCACCCAGGCGCCCCACAACTGGGCATTTGTAAGAAAAAAAAAATGGTACTGCATACCCACTCCATTACTAGACATAGGAACAGTCTCAGATGAAATAAAAATAATAATGGAAAATGTTTATGCATTCAAGTTATTGATATATTTTAAAAGACATTTGGACTAACAATAAAGGAAAATTTTGATAAATTTGAGGACATTAAGATGAGAACATCTGCTCATCAAATAGCAGCATTACAACTGTAGAAACAAATCCACAATTAGAGATTTTGGCTTCAAAAATGCTAATATAGAACTGGTATGTATGCTATATGAAAACTCTAATAAAGCATAATGAAAAATATAAATTGTGGGTGCCTGGGTGGCTCAGTTGGTTAAGCATTTGCCTTCACCTCAGGTCATGAGCCCACAGTCCTGGGACTGAGCCTGGCATCTGGCTCCCTGTTCAGTGGGGAGTACGCTTCTCCCTCTGCCCCTCCCCCGAATCGTGCTCTCTCTCTCTCTCTCTCTCAAAAATAAATCAATAAAGTCTTAAAAAAAAGAAAACTACAAATTCATATGTTTATAAACATAGGGGCACCTGGGTGGCTCAGTCAGTTAAATGTCCAACTTGATCTCAGATCAAGCCTTGATCTCAGGGTCATGTGTTCAAGCCCCAAATTGGACTCTGCACTGAGCATGGAGTCTACTTAAAATAAATAAATAATAAATAAATAAAAAAATAAAAGAGTATATAGCAATGTAGATGGATGAACTATAGCTGCATATGTCAACATGGATGAATCGCAAACAGAATAGTGAAAAAACAGGTCACAAAATAATTCATACAGTGTTCTTTTAATTGTGCAACATTTAGAGTCACAATGAAATTATATTGTGTAAGCCTGAACCCTTGGATTTTAAAACTCTAAAGTAAAGCAATGGTATAATTATCACAAAAATGGGGATACTGGCTAACTCAGGGGCAGAAGAAAATGTTCTGAGTTGCACTATGCAACTTGGCAGGTTCTTCTTATACCAACAGGGGTACATATTAACAACTACCTAAGATATATTTGACTATAGTATAAAAAATGCTAAACCTACTTACATATTAAATGCTATGCTATATTAACTTGGGTTACTGTTTTCAATTGTCCAATCCCTTCTGCCTTGTGCAGATGGGCACAATATTTCTTTCCAATATTTATACTGGTCTTGGCCATGACTTATTTGTCCAAAGGAATATGGAAAAGAAGTTACAGTATATTAGTTCTGAGCTCAAGTCACAAGAGGTATTATGTCTTTCTGTGCAACTATTTGTGGTCCTGTGATCTGCCATGAGAAGAGTGTGTTTCAGATTTTTGTTGATTCAAGGGGAATGTGGAACGGTAAAGCAGAACTAAACCAGATCCACAGTCTGGATCCAAAGCAGGTCTGATAGATCATGAGTGAGAAATAAGTACCTATTGTAAAAGCCACAGAGTGTGGGTGATTTGTTTCAAAAGGTCATTGCAGGAATCGTTAAGACGTATTGGAACATTCAGATGGAAATAATTCTGCATTAGAGGAAACTGTTAAGCAAAGCATGACAGAGATGACATTTCACCTGGACCTTGAAAGATGAGTTGACTTTGAACTGAATTGCCTAGCACCTTATCTTATATCTATCAATTCAATCAGTGTAATGGAGTATGAAAATGTATTGACTGGTAACTTAAATAATGTTTACCAACACAGGTAATGAAATTGGAGAAAAGCTTTGGGTAAAGCATTTTCAAAACAATTATCAGTGTGGTGATGGGTGATACAATAAAGTTTACTGTGTGTTTTTAAAAGATAAAAACTTCACTTTGCAAAATAGTTATTACAAATGATGTAGTAGCTCCCTATATCAGTTTGTAATCTCTGTTGTTAATCTCTGGAATATTATGATCTTATATATTTTTATGTCAGACTGTCTGGATAACCTCCTTTCCCTCACTGTCAACAACTAGGTTATATCCCTCTGTAACACATTCTCAAAGCCCTCTTCACTCCTCTTTACATCGGCAACCACTGTAATGACAAAATAATTTTTGTAAGTATTTGTTAAGTGTTTTTCTCTCCTTCCCTAATGAGTCCTAAATGGGGCCAGAGACTGTGTCTGTTTTGATCCCTATCATAGAATGCCCGGGACATGAATGCCACTCAATAAATATTTACTAAAGATGCACATCAATAAGGGCTCCTGGGTGGCTCAGTCCTTAAGCGCCTGCATTCAGTCAGCTCAAGTCATGATCCCAGGGTCCTGAGATCAGGCCCCGCATCGGGCTCCCTGCTCGGTGGGAAGCCTGCTTCTCCCTCTCCCACTCCCCCTGCTTGTGTTCCTGCTCTCGCTATCTCTCTCTCTGTCAAATAAATAAATAAAATCATAAAAAAAAGCACATCAATAAATGAAAAGACATGAGCTTTGATGTCAGATGAAGCTAGATATGAAAACCAATTATATCTTTCACTAAATTTGGATCTTAGATAATTTATTCATATTTTCAATATTCTCAGTTTTGTCATATGCAAATTGGATATAGCAAGGATTGGAGAAATAGATGTAAATGGTAGTTCTCATTATTATTTAAATGCTTTATGGTACATGTAGGAGTTTAGGTAAGAGATATTCATATACAGTTTTTTTTCCCAATTCAATTTACTGTAGAAGCTCATAGGAAAAAATTCCCCCTGCAGAAATAAGGACATTTGAATGAACAATATGTCTTTCCTGGGTCTTCTGCTGCATAAATAATTGGTTTCTGCATTGCAAGTGTAGATCTAACAGCAGATTTATATAATTGGCCTATGTATTCATTGTCTGTATTACCTAAACATCACCTTTCTGAGGTTATTTATTTTGCTTACTTGAAGCATTAACAAAGAACAGAAATGGGAGCAAATGAGTTCAGAAAGAACTTTCTTTCAAATGATTGAATTCACCTTCAGAAATATGATTTTGTATTTCATTCTATAATTACAGCATGTAAAGTTTGTCCTGAGAATTAAACATTTGGCTGCATCTTCCCATTTATTTCCTGGAAAGTGAGTTTTCCTAGATTTTCACCTCTGCCCTCTCATGATCACCCTTCATTATAAAATAGTTTTCTCATCGTCTTCAAGCTGCCTGACAATTTAGGAATCAGTAATGAGAAGGCTGGAGTTTATTTGTTAAATTGTTTGCTTGAATTATGCAGAAGTGCCTTGCTGTGCTTTAATTTAAACTAATAGCATTTCTTCTAATGCTATTACACAAATAAAATGCTAATAATTTAGCCCTTGTCTGCCCCCCACTTGTTTTCCAAATATGAGATTATATATTTCAGGTGAAAAAAGAAATTTACATGTTTTCTTTAGCTAAGTAATATTATGCATCTTGGAAATAATTGCTATTCTTCCTCAATATCTTCAGGCTACTTCACATGCAAGAAATCTCTAAACAGTGTTTTCTTGTTCACGGAGAATACAACTAGGGGGTTATGCTAGTGTGATCTTAAAATAGCTATGCTTGCACTCCTACAAGTGAATGTAATTCAAAGACAGTTTTATCCCCCTAAAACAGAATTGCATTCATTTATATATTTATTTATTTGTAACTTATAAACCATACTCATGTTAGTTTACAGTTCTGCAAGTTCTGACAAATACATATTAGAGGTATGTTACCACCACTACAAACAAGATATAGAATTACCCTACTCCCCAAATACATCCCTCATGCTGTCTTTTCTACTCAACTGTTTACAACTTCAAAAAACACTGATATGTTCTTCTTAATTCAAAGAAACATATTTTTTAAGATTTTATTTATTTATTTGACAGAGAGAAAGAGAGACAGCGAGCGAGAGAGGGAACACAAGCAGTGGGAGTGGGAGAGAGAGAAGCAGGCTTCCCGCTGAGCAGGGAGCCCAATGCAGGGCTCTGGGATCATGACCTGAGCAGAAGGCAGAAGGCAGATGCTTAACGACTGAGCCACACAGGCGCCCCTTATGTAGCTAATTTTTAAAGACTTTATTTTTTAAAAGAAGTTTAAGATTCACAAAAAATTGAGAGAACGGTAAAAAGATTTCCCATAAAGTTCCTGCTCTCACACATGCGTAGCTTCCCACATTACCAAAATCCCCTATGAGAGTGATACATTTGTTACAATTGATGACCCCCCACAATGACACATCATAATCACCCAAAGTCCATAGTTTACATTACTGTTCACACTAGGTGTTACATATTCTATATTTACTGGCTCTGACACAGGAGACCAAAGAGTATAGAGAATGCTGAATTTAAGGCATTATGTCTCAAAGAATAGAAAAAGCAAGATCAGTCCATGCTCAGACAAGTGGAAATTTACCTAATCAGAGGAAGGAAATGAAATATGGAAAGAAAGCAATAAGTTATATTCTTAGGAAAGATTCTCCCTGTTACCAGTCACCCTATGATGATAGGGCCAAATTCCAGAAGAGAGAACAAAAATCTTGACCAGCTTGGTGTGGCAGGCTAATTAAGGTCCTTTCCAAAGACACCCACATTATAATCCCTGGACCATGTGAATATATTATTTTATATTGTAAAAGAGGCTTTTTGATGTGATTAAGGGTCTTAAAATGGGGATATTATCTTGGGTTATCTGGATGAGCCAAATGTAATCTGAAGACTACAGACTCCTCATAAGGGGGAGGCAAGAAGATCAGTCAGAAGTAGATATGACAACAGAAATAAGTGTTGGAGTGATTTGAGAAACAGCCATGAACCAAGGAATGCAGGTGATCTCTTAAAGTGGAAAAAGACAGCATAATGGAGTCTTCTCTGAGCCTCCAGAAAGAACTCAGCCCTGTTAACATCTTGGTTTTAGTTTTCTGACCACCAAAATGGTAAGAGAATAAATTTGTGTTGTTTTAAGCCACCAAATTTGCCATATGTTGTTACATGACCAATAGGAGCTAATTCATTTGGCAAAGACAAGCTGTACCCTGATTCCAAGTAGAACCTGTTGAGGAGACGAGCTTAGAGATTTCCCAATAAATGGATGTGGGTGGGAAAAGTACAGTAGAAAACTGTAATTACAGAAAAACTGTGTTTTGAGATTGTTTCTGCCAGCTGGCTGAATGGATGCTAATAAGAGAAAAGAAATTTAATTATAGACAAAGAACTGATACATTATTTAAACAGCATTTTCATTCCTACTAAGCAGACTTATTCTTTGGATTGGTTAATTTAAGTTTGAATTTGGAGAAAACAGATTCTTTATCTCATTGTCAGGTTTCTTTCAGACATTAAAAATAAAAATGTTGAAATATTTAAACTGAAACAGGTTTTTCTAACAGTGAAACTTTCATCTCTCGTAAGTAGACTCAGGTAATTTAGTGCGTTTTGGTAAATAAGACACAGAGTTTGTCATTCAATTTCCAATTAAGAGTAAAATCCCCATGAGTTCCCTGAATGTCTTGTTAAGATTAAATCTTCAGTGGCTGTATTTGCTCATTACTGTGTTATAGAAAGCGTAAGATTGTTTGCCATAGCAGAGTGGTAATTTCTAAACTGATATAAAGAAAACAAACAGCTATAAATAACAATCTTTCTTGACTCAGCACCAGAAACCAATCAATATACATAAACATTATTAAGTAATTAATAGCCATTTTAATTTATTTTAACTTTTATAAAATCCATATAAGGTAATATATGAAATATTCAGTTGTGAATGTCTTAATGCCATTTTTATTCCCCTCACTAAAAAGATATACTATCCAAATCATCCAAAACTTATACTTACCAGTGTTATTTGTTTTAAACTTTAATTTCAATTTTCTGTATAAAATGTTTTAGTTCCTATCAAATAAATGTGAGGCAAATAAATGAGTGTAGATTATCTAGAAAAGCAGAAATGGGTAAAGGAGGTTTTTAATACCTCCAAAACAATAATGCTCTATAATTTGTTAATGATACTAATATTTGTTAATTTATCCCACCCCCCCCAGCAAACCTAAAGTCTATTTTCTAAAAAAAAGGGATATTTTAAAAGCAAAATCATAAATCCTCTAATCATTTTCCAATTAATAAGATTCTAAATTACTTGCTCTTTGCCTGAAAACCACCTCATCTGGTAGTACTTAACTAGTTTTCTAAACTTTAGCCACACTCAACTTCTATCTACTAATTTTTAACTCATGGTGACATTTTCAACTTTCCTGTTGAGAGTATTAAACTCTTTTGTTTTACACCAACTTTTTAATAGGTTATTTAGATATTAATTACTTAATTTTGGATAACATGAATAGCAATAAATATAATGTATACTGGAAGAAGAGTTTTGAAGTATTTCAAATATGCAATCTCAATTTATGTTTTATTTTGCTTAAAACACTATAAAATAACATTCCATCTATATCTTAAGAGTTTGGTAGTATTCTTTCTCTGAGGGTACTATTATCTTAATGTAGATTCCTATGGAAAGGCATAATTTAAAAAAATCAGGTCTGATCTTTATGTAGGAATATATATTTAAATATTTGTTTTAATAATATAAACAGTTAATTGCCAGAGGTTAGCAAGCATTTCTTTTGGAATCAAAACTTTCTATACATTTTAGGTTTAATTATTTTGCCCAGATTTGTAGACAGTATGCCAGGAAATATCTGAACAGGATTGTGTCTTATGTTTCTTCAGGTATCAGTTAACAAATTCCCAGAAAATGTCTAATTTATAGCTTATAATTAAAATATGAAATATTGTAATAAGCCTTTTTCCAGATATTTTAATAATTTTATTTGGGCTTCAAATTGTGGATATATTCTAAATCAAAACAAAATGATATAGACAAAATGTCTTTGCATTAACTCTTTGTGAATAAATTAAATATGTTTGCAGGAATCTAAATAATTTGCTTCAATTTTTCACTTGAAATTTTCTAAAACTTCATGTTGAATAGCCAAATATTTTTAAAATGTAGTAAATAATAATTTAAATTTTTAAGAGGTTTAAAGCTTTAAAAATCACAAAGATAAATGTTGGAGACCATTATAACAAGTATCAGTAGAAATAAAAGAAGTAATAATCCTTCAAGAAATATGCATTTTAACAAAACTTCTATTTATGTACCACAATCCATATCAAGTCAGATGTACAATTAACAAACTTGCTTCATTGGTCATTTGGATTATATTTGTATAGTCTGCATGCATTTATACCATTTAAATATTACCTACACATCTTTTTGAAAGTGCTATTCATTTTAAGCATGTACCATGTGAAATAAAAGGAAAATATAAGTGGTTTATCTAATTTTAAATATTCTCCATGTTGCTTCTTTGTCATTTTCTTTTTGGTCTTCATACAAATTAAAACATCATTGTGTATGAGATTTTATTTGAGCATAATACTTTGAATACAATAAATAATAATAAAGTTGGGAGCAATTTCCATTTGGGTGAATTGCATTTGCTCTTTGCCATATATTTAAAGTATGTAATAACAAACACCTTTAATCACAGAACATAGGATGTTACAAATAAAGGAGAGATAAAACAAAATATAAAAATATAAATAAAGAATGTAAACCAGCAAAAATATATTGAAGCACCCAGAAGTAGTCATATATCACTTCCAAATACAAAAATCAGCACCAATGACTGATATGATAGAATATTTATCAGAAACCTTCCCAAAAGTCAAAAGTACAAATAACCTCAATCTGTATGCTTAGTGTAATCATTGCTAAGTCATATATAGTTTAGTAAAAGTAATTTAAAACCATATAATTTAATTGTAAAGCATCTTTGGATAGAAATGAAGACAAGCAAAATCTATGTTTGAGATCACAATAGATTCCAGATGGTCTTATTAAGTGACAAAAATGTTAACTGAATGAAGGATAATAACTATAATAAGAAGCTGGATTCTAACGTCAGATTTAAATTTCTCTTGGATGTGCTATCTTCCCTGTGGTTTTCTGCTTGGAAGTCACAATTAGTTTATTATTGCTTAACAGCAGGAAGCCTTCTGAAGTTCAATTTTGTGAAGGTCTGAAATTCTCTTTGATTATCCTCCAGGACCTTAGGACTATTTTAAAAAACTTTGAGTTTTACTATTTTTGTCTTGATTCAATTTTACAAATTAAACTACATATTAAGCACACCAAGAAGTTCACTCTTTAAACAACTCTTCAAAAGACCCTTTCAGGAGACATGTATTTTTCCATAGCTATTTACATGGTCCCAAGCCAAATTGCAGATGGTGAATGTGTATTACCTATGTTTGCATTCTTGCCTTTTAAAATCTCTACATCAGATAGTCTTTAAAATAGTACACAATCCATAATCAGAGTTTGAATTACAATACTAATGGAGCTTTTTGCTTCTACCCCTAACATAAAATATAAAATAATTGGTTTAACAGGAGTCAAAATGTTGCTGTGAAAATGAAATCAGCAGACTATTTTCTGTTTGTACTTATGCACTATACTGTTGTGTGATGGTCAGTATTATGTGTCAACTTGTGTAGTCTATACTACTGTTTTTTAAGGTATTTTGTAGATGTGGTTAACATCTACAATGAGGGACTTTAAGTAAAGATTATCTTCAATAATGGAAGTGGTCTCATCAAAGCAGTTGAAAACCTTAAGAACAAAACCTGAGGTTTCCCAGAGAAGAAATCCTGCCTGTAGCTTCCAATCTACCTGCCAGGCCTACCATTTTAAGGTCAAGACTGGACTGTCAACCTTCTCTGGGTTTTGGTCTCAGTCTGCCTACAGATTTTGGACTTGCCATGCCTTAGAATTGCATAAGCCAATTCCTTAAAATAAATCTCTCTTCTAGTTCTCTCACCCCACCTCTCTCTCAAGATATATATCCTATTATATTATACATACATATATCATACATTATAATTCTTTATGTATGTTTATACATTTATGTAATACATATATATTATATATACTATACTTACTTCTTATATAGATCCTATATTTAATTTCATATCTACATATATATGTTTCTCTGGAGACCCCTAACATAATCTGGCAACCACTAATCTGTTCTCTACTTTCATTGTTTTATAACTTTATCATTTCAAGAATTTTATATGAATGGAATCATACTATATGTAGCCTTTGAGTCTGGGGGGGTGTTGTTTTTGTTGTTTTTGTTTTGATTTTTTTGTTTTTTTACTCATTACAATTATCTAGAGATTCATACAGTTATGCCTATCAATAGTTTGTTCCTTTTTATTGCTGAGTAGTATGCCATGGTATAGACATACCACAGTTTATCATTTTACCCACTGAAGGGCATCTGGGTGGTTTTCAGTTTGAGACTATCACGAATAAATTAGTTATGGACATTACTGTACAAATATCTGTGTGAATATAAATCATTATTTCTCTGAGATAAATGTTTAAGACCCCAATTATGGACTCATATGGTAGCTGCATGTTTAGTTGAGTAATAAACTGCCTACCTGTTTTCCAGAGTAGACTTCTCATGTTATATTTGCATGGTCAATATAAAAGTGATCCCATTTCTCAGTATCTTTGCCAGTACTTGGTATTGTCAGTATTTTCTTCAGTTTTATTGTAGCTGCTCTGATTAGTTTGTCAGAATTTGAATATAATTTTCAAATTTTCCCAATTGCTAATGATGATGAACATCTCTTTATGTTCTGATTTGTCATCTCTATGTCTTCTCAACTGAGGGAGACTGATTCCACCCACTTGTACTTTGTCAAAACATTTTAGCTATTCTAGTTCTTTCATGCTCCATATAAATTCTAGAATGATCTTGTCTAATCTACAAAGTATCTGGCTGGGATTTTGATAGTAATTACAGGAAACCTATATGTGAATGTGGAAAGAATTGACATATTTGTTCTGTTGAATCTTCCAATCCTTGAACACAGTCCATATTTCCATTTATTTAGATTTTCTTTGATTTCTTTCATCAGAACATTTTGGTTTCAGCATGAAAGTTCTATATATGTTTTATTAAATTTACAACTGTTTTTTATGATAGTACATAGTATTCTAATTTCCATTTTTGTGTCCATGTACTTATTGCTAGTATATAGAAATATGATTGGTTTTGTATGTTGATCTTGAAGTACACTGAAACCTTACTAAACAGACATAAATTCTAGGATTTTAAAACAGATTTTTTGAGGCTGTCTACATAGGCAATCATTTCAATTGCAAATATACTCAGTTTTATTTCCTCCTTTTCAATATGTATACCTTTCATGTCTTTTTTGTCCCCTTATTTAACTCAGCACTATGTGGAATAAAAGTTAAGGCAGTAGACATCCTTGCCTCGTTTCTGATCTTAGGGGAAAAAAACTTCGGTCTTTCACCATAAGTGTAATGTTAATTGTAAGGTTTTTTTTCCAGATGTTCTTTATCAAGTAGAGGAAGTTCTCTCTATAATTGTTTATGACTTTATCATGAGTGGTTGTTGAATTTTTGCCAAATGCGTTCTTTGCATATGTCTATGCATATGTCAAATACATATTGATTGATATGATTATGTGCTTTTTTCTTCTTTTGACTGTCCGTGTACATTACATTGATGTTTGAATACTGAACCAGCCTTGCGTAGCTGGAATAAACCCCACTTGCTATGCTGTATCATTCTTTTTATATATTACTGTTATATTTGCTAATATTTGTCCAGGATTTTTCTATCTACATATGTAGGTTTTCTGTTTGTTTTTCATACCACCTTTGTTAGGTTTTAGTATCAGGGAAATATTAAGTTCATAAAATATTAAGTTCATAAAAATCCCCTCCTCTTCCATTTTCTGGAAAAGATTGTGTAAAACTGATGTTCATTCTTTCTTAAGTATTTGGTAGAATTATTTAGTGAAAACCTCTGGGCCCCAGATAGTTTTGGGGGATAAATAAAGAAAGGACATCAGAAATCACAAGTAACTGGCAAATATAAGTAGACTATTTTATCCTCTTAAGTTATTTGAAAAATATTTCTCTGTTAAAAGCAAAAAAATATAGCATTGTATGACAGGGTCTTCAGTAGCTGAGAGTGCGATATATACAAAAACATCAGAGGGAGAGTAAAAAGACACATTGTGGTAAGGCTTCTACATTCCATTTCAAGTGGTAAAATGTTGATTCTAAACAGACCAAAAGCTTCAGTTCCTATATATAGTCCCTATAACAACAAATGGAAATAATACTATACATAGATATATACAAGAACACAATGTATAAATTAAAATGGAATGGTAAATATGATAAAGTAATCAAAATATAAAAGTGGAAATAAATGAAAAACAGAAGAAATAGAATAAAATGGTACATTTGATTTATGATACAATTATCAAAAATTACATTTAAATCATCTAAACACACAATTAAAGACAGTGTCAGTCTATATAAAGCATGGCCAAACTCAAGTAGTTTAAAGATTATTTATAATCCCATTTTTTAAATTTTTCTCATAGATTTTCCATGTTACTTAATCTATTTTTTTTTTAAGATTTTATTTTATTTATTTTAGAGAAAGAGAGCACACAAGGGAGCCAGCAAGGGGTGGAGGAGAGAGGGAGGGAGAGGGATAAGACTCGGCTGAGTGCAGAGACCATGCAGGGCTTGATCTCAGGACCCTGAGATCCTGACCTGAGCCAAAACCAAGTCAGATGCTTAACTGCCTGAGCCACCCAGGCACTCCAAGCTACGTTGTTTTATACCTTTCCCTGAATGCATTGTTTTTAAAACTATAAAGATTATTCCTAAGGAGATATTTGCATGCCAAAAAATTAAAGATTTTCTAATTAAAAATAACTTTGAAACATGGAAAGAAGAAAGGAAGGAAAAGAAGAAGGAAGGGAGGGATGGAGGAAGAAAGGAAAGATGGATATAAGTATATAAAGATGTAAGAAGAAGGAAGGTAGAAAAAAGGAGAGAAAAGTGAGGAAAGCTTCACCATCACTTTGATAGTTTTTGGATTACTTGCAGACACATTTATTTTTAGCTGATGAAGATTTCTATTTTCAGCTAATGAAAATTATTATTCTTTCTTTTTTAGAAAATAGACCTTTCCATCTCTTATGTCAGTAAGAAAAACAAAAAGTGTACAGAATATATTTTTTCATCACACATAAAGAACAGTGTCAATGTAGAAGTGTAGTATCCTTTGTGTAAAGAATTTGAGGGACAATTATTTTTAGAACAATTCTGCTGGAAATTTAGTCTCCTAATCTTTCTTCATCTGCTAATGTTTCTATGCCCTCATCCTGGAAAATATTTTAACTGGTTATAGAATTCTGGGTTTCTTATTTATTTTTCTTTAAGCATTCTAAAGATGTTATGTCATTTCCTCCTGGCTTCCATAGCTACTGATGAGCAATCTTCTGTTGTTCAAATCACTATTCCCTCTAAGTAAACAGTCATATTTCTCTGGCCACTTTCAAGATTTTGCATACTACTTTTTAGTAGTTTATGATGTGCCCATGTGTGGATTTCTTTGGTTTTGTTCTACTTGGGGATCACTGACCAGGGCGTTGATTTATCTGCTGGTTCACTACTCAGATTATTTGGTGTGCTCATTAGGATGAGATCCACATGGTGAGCCCAAGAGTTTATCCTTTTAAAACTGAATTGGGTTATTTTCCAAGTTCTTTGCTGTGATCTGCAAGGTAGTTTCTGTTCCTTGTGCCCCTCTTTTCAATTATATGACCAGAAAGTGAAGTCCCTTCTTTTTCCCAGGAGTGAAGTCTTTAGTCATACTACTCTTTATGAAATTATATGAGCTTGATGTCTCATCTGGGGCCAAGCAGCATGAAAACCAGAAAAAATTCACTGCATTATTACTAGCAAATAAATTATGTTGGTAACATATAAACAACCAAAGTATTCAAGAACTCTTTATTTTTTCCTCTATTTGCATTTCTGATAAACTTTTAATTATCTATCCTTAAAGAATTTGTCTAGAAAAACTCTAATTTATTTAACCCTTAACCCAATATGTGTCCAAATATCTGGCTCCAATATGATACATGGCAACTTACTGTATATTAAATGTACAAAGTGATGTTTCTATTATTATAATGTAGATTAAGGCTTACATTGGATTAATGCAAACCTAAACAACTTTGAAACAGATATTGAATGATAAAATTCTGAAATCTTTGGAAAAAATAGTAAGCTACATCAAAGAAATTATTTGGAAAAAGTTGTTTTGGAACTCAATCTGTGTCTTTAAACATTAGCAATTTTGAAGAATATATTAATGGTGAGTAGATACAGAAGGGTAGCAAAATATTCCAAGAAGAGTGAGTAGCATATTTAAAGGTACAGAGCCTTAAGAGAAAACCAGGAACTTGCAATCATTTGGTTTAGCTAGTGGGAAAAATCCTTAATGATTTTGTTGAGTGTGGTTGGGAAGGGACTATAGTTAGAAACTTCACAGAATTCTGGTCTTATTCTCCAGCCTAGGTCTGATCATCACATTTTCTATTATCTCAAGGACTTCTTTTGCACTTTGTTTCCTTTGTTTTGACCACTATTAATTTCTCTGGGACTTGGGGCTAATTTCTTCTCATCATTCAAGTCTTCACTCAGTTATCACCTATTGAGTAAAGTCTTCCCTGACTACCCTATCTAAAGGAATTTTCATTCCTATCATGTTGTTTTAATGTATTACTTTTAGAATACTTGCCCCCATTTTAAATTAACTTATTCATCATGGAATAATAGGTTTGGTGTCTCTCCTCACTGTGAAATGTGCATAATATGGGAGGGAGACCCTCGTCTAACTTAAGTTCTAGATCCCTAACCACATAAAAAACATCTAGCACAGTATATACTATTAAAAATAAATGGATAAGGGGCACCTGAGTGACTCAGTCCATTACACATCTGCTTTAGGCTCAGGTCATGATCCCAGGGTTCTGGGATCTAGCCCCAGAGTGGGACTTCTGTTCAGTGGGAAGCCTCCTTCTCCCTCTCCTTCTGCCCCTCCCCTAACTCATTCTCTCTCTCAAATGAATAAAATCTTTAAAAAAATAAAAAAATAAATGGATAAATTTGATATAATATAAATACATAAATTATGAGTGCCTTGTATATCCTATTAAGGAGTCTGGAATATTCTTTTTTATTAAATGGCAAATGATCATATAAAATTGCTTTGTAGATAATTATTTTTGTAGTGTGGAGCATGCAATAGAAAGAGCAAGTGTATGGTCAGGGAAATATAAGAAATGTTGCTTACATATATTTGCACAATTCCTGATGCTTAGGTAGTCCTCTATAATGGTTAGTTATCTTTATTAATATTTCTAGATAGCAAAATAGACTTTGCTTAAGCATTTACATGGGTATAATTTTCTCTGGAGAAGTAGTAACATCTATCATAGCTAATTATTTGTCTTTAATTAAATTGCCTTTAAGGACATTTCCCAAACTCATGTGTCTTGAGACACTGAAGGTATGGGGCAAAACTGAGTTTAAATCAATTTTTAAAAGTTCCTGTGGTTAAATATATTTCTAAAATATTAGTTTGGACAAAGATAAGCCACTTTTTTAAAGCTGACCATTATTGGTACTTTATATGCTAATATTTGGCACCCGGGTGGCTCAGTTGGTTAAGTGTCTGCCTTCGGCTCAGGTCACGATCCTGGAGTCCCAAGATCGAGTTCTGCATCGGGCTCCCTGCTCAGCAGGGAGTCTGCTTCTCCCTCTCACCCTCCCCCCCATGCTCTCTCTCTCTCTCTCTCAAATAAATAAATAAATAAATCTTTATATGCTAACATTTAATATAAATCTTCAGAAAGTGGTGCTTTGTAGAGAATTTCTTAAGTTCATTTGGCCATTAACCTCTCTCTACCTTTGACCTGTTATAACATTATCATTCTGTGGGATACCAGTAGTAGCTGGAGAAATGCTGCTTCAGAATTTTAAGTGTTTACATTTAGCTAAGATTATAAATCTTGGTTTTATCTTTCAGGGGAAAAATGTTTCTCTAGAATTTTGGAAATTTTGATTTAAGGTTTATTTCATCTTTTTCAGTCTTGATGTAATTTAACCCTTGTTATATAGGCTGGATTTTACTCAAATAGGTAACATAACATTATTAAAATAATACAACAGAGCACTTCATAAAATATCATATAAAAATTGATTTTTTTGGTTTTTAAAAGTGTTCAACTGAAACTTCTGTAGTATTTTATTTATTTAACTAGGCTTTTGTTATTTAAATAGGTTTTTGTTAAATTGCTACTCAACAGTACTCAAAATTTCTTCTCCTTTTACAACTGCTTCTCAATCTGGGAAATATATTTTAATATTCATCATTGAAACCATATTTATACTTGAAAATTGAATTTTTAAAAGGTTTATTTATTTTAGACAGACAGAGAAAGAACAAGCTGGGGAGGGCCAGAAGGAGAGAGAGAGAAGCTCAAGCAGACTTTCCGTTGAGTGTGGAGCCCCTTGTGGGGATTGAACTCACGACCCAGAGAGCATGACCTGAGCCAAACCAAGACTTGGACGCTCAGCCGACTAAGCCACCCAGGTGTCCTGAAAATTGAATTTTTAATGCTGAAAAAATCAAGTATAAGACAAATTCAGTTCATTTATTTTATTTTTTTAAAGATTTTATTTATTTGCGGGAGAGAGAGAACAAGTGGGAGCTTGTTCTGAGGGAACAGCTGAGGGAGAAGCAGACTCTCTGTGGAGCAAGGAGCCGTACTGGGCACTTGGTCCCAGGCCTCTGGGATCATGACCTGAGCCAAAGGCAGATGGTTAACCTACAGAGCCACCCAGGTGCCCAAAAATTCCATTAATTTTTAAACTTTTATTCAATTGTATTGCTATCACTCTAGAATCTTCTATTTAAATCAAATGGAATAATTAACCCATTCATAGGAATATAATACTATAATGCAAGGATGTTTTATTTCTCTCTGTTCACAAAAATAAAAGACTATTGAAATAGATGCAAGTGAACCCAGGTATATAATTTTAAAGACATCTTTGTGATCAATCCTTAGTGAGAAAGATTTTCAACCATACAGTTAACCATTTCTTCAGAAAGTAGATTTACTTGTTTTATATACTTTATTTAACATATGGAATAAGTTAGGCTATTACAGAGTCAAACTCATTAAGTATAAAGTTTAATGCTTCCTCTGTTTTTGTGAGATAATATTGAGTACATTAAAAACAAAGGGTAAAAAAAATAAAAAAAGTAAACAAACAAAAACACTGATTCAAAAAGATATATGCACCTCTACATTTATTGCAGAATTATTTACAAGAGCCAAGATATAGAAGCAACTCAAGCATCCATTCAATAGATGAATGGGTGAAGATCCAGTGTGTAGGTACACACACACACACACACACACACACACACACACACACACACACACACACACACACACCCCACACTGGACTATTACTCAGCCATACAAAAGAATGAAACCATGCTATTTGCAACAACATTGATAGACCTAGAGGGTATTATGCTAAGTAAAATAAGTCACACAGATGAAGACAAATATCAATGCTTTCACTTATATATGGAATCTAGATAAACAAGTGAATAACCAAACAAACAAAAAGCAGAAATGAATCTATAAATACACAGATAACGAGGGATGACTGAAGAAATAGAGTGGGTGGGGGCATGGGTAAAGGGGTGAAGGGCAGTGAGAGGTACAGGTTTCTAGTTATGGAATGAATAGGTGACAGGAATAAAAGGTACAGCGTAGGGAACATAGTCAATGATAGTGCAAGAGTGTTGTATGGTGACAGATGGTAGCTACACTTGTGGTGACTGTCAAATTATGATGTAATACACCTGAAACTATTGTAACATTATATGTCAATTATATTTCAATTTTAAAAAAAGTAAAACTTTCCATATTTAACAATTTAAATGTACATTATTTATTAAATTACATAAATAACTAAAATGTCAATTACAAAGGGATAGTTATGGCAAATGGTTACTAAAGCATAAGATAATTCAGAGAATAAATAAATTACTGTTTTCTCACATGATCTCAAAAGAAAATTGTGGAGGAAATGTGTATAGTTAACATTCCAAAAGAAAGAATTTAGCCTTTTAATTTTTCCTTTTACCTACTTTCCTACCTACTTACCTAGTTAGATATAAAGTTTAAATATAGAATGATACTCTTTATATTTACTAAATACTTAGTAAAACAGAGAGTGATACATTTGTTAAAGTGTTCAAGGCTCAAGTAATTTTGTTTAAAATCTTTTGATTGAAAACCAAAAACCAAGGTTTTATACCCAGATGATTTACCTTTATCACTATCACTTTAGAGGACAGATTTCTTTGAGGTACAATTTTTTTAAGTGAAACTGATATATTCAGTGTAGATACTGTCCATCTTTTGAACTACTTGGTCTTCAAGTAGTCTAGAATATACTGTAATCTCAGATCTTATAACATGAAAATGAGATAGCTATATAATAATGATATCTCTCACCAAATGGCACCAGTCTGGAAAACGTAGCTCAGATATGATTTTTGTCAAAGAATTACTTTTCTCTATGTGGGAAGAATATCTTCTTGGCAAAGTGGACATTTTCCAGAAAACACAAGTCGCATATTAAAAAAAGAAAAGTACAACATAAGTCAGACGACTGATCAACAGATGTAAACTTACTGATTAAAAGAGCCATTAATGACAGTTTTATTTTCTGTATATCTTATAAATGTATCCTATATGCTAAATATACAATCTAAAATAATTGAATATTCGTTATCTCTTGGCTCCTTTTTTTGATTATCAGATAGGAACTAGGCTAAAGTGCTAACTTTGTACTATATATTAAATATCTACTGAACAAATTTATAATTTTTTTTAAAGATTTTATTTATTTATCAGAGACAGAGAAAGAGAGAGCACAAGCAGGAGGAGCAGTAGGCAGAGGAAGAAGCAGGCTCCCTGCTGAGCAAGGAGACTGAGGCAGGACTCAATCCAAGGACCCTGGGATCATGATCTGAGCCAAAGGCAGACACTTAACCAACTGAGCCACCCAGGCATTCCCAAATTTATAGTTTAACCCTGACAGAAAATTACATTATAGCATGGATTAATATTTTAGTCTCAGTTATGAAAGATAAATTTTTGTGTGTTTAGTTTAATTATTATAAGTAATTGAAATGAATTTAAAGATCTGTATAAACTATAGCTCAGTAATTCTAATTAACACCCTGCATCATTTAACCAAATTTTCCAATATATATTTAACCAATATTTCCTTTATTTTGTTAAAGACTAGTCTGGTTGTTTAAAGATTAACTAAGATATATGAATACCTGTTTATGATTTCTTTTTCCTTGACTTTTCTTATAAAATTTCCATGTTAAATAACCACTTATATTATATTTTCTCCTGCATAGATTCCTTTTAAATTCCACAAGCTACTCATAAAGAGAAATTTGTATGTCAGAAAACAATGTTTTCCCAAAATAATAACTAGAAGAAACTGTAAAGAAGAAAGTTTAAGGAGGGGCGCCTGGGTGGCTCCGTCGTTGGGCATCTGCCCTTGGCTCAGGTCATGATCCTGGATTCCCTGGATCGAGTTCCGCTTTGGGCTCCCTGCTTGGCAGAGAGTCCGCTTCTCCCTCTGCCCCTCGCCCTGCTCATGCTTTCTCTCTCTCTCTCTCTCTCTCTCTCTCTAGTGCACTCTTTCTCTCAAATAAATAAGTAAAATTTAAAAAAAAGAAAAAAAAAGAAAGTTTAAGGAACTGAGTTCTTCAAGAGTGATACATTCAAAAACTGCCTGACCTAATATGCAAATTTCTGAGAAAGCAAGGAGTACTCAGATGTCCTGAGCTCAGTTTTATCCTAAGAAAGGGGTTTCGGTTATTAAAACATCTGAATATGAATTTAAGATTATTTAGAAGATTGAAAATTTTTGCATATCATGTCAGATTGTTATTTCAAACCGTGCTTACTAAGGAACTAATAAACATAATTTTATTCCATTATGCTATACTCTCTGTATTTTGGAAATGTCTGCCATAAATTTACGACTCTGGAGAAAATCCCATAATTTATAAAGTCCATGGTGTTGATAATGTCTTGTTTGTTTAGGAAATAAATGTAGTAGTAATAAAACAGTAGTAGGGGGATTGTTAGAATAACAATTATAATTTTGCAAATTTATTTGAAGCTACAGTATGTCTGGATGTAAGATATATAATATTTATATAACATACATATGCATACACTCATATTTGCATATATTGTATATACATACACATATGCTTATGTGTGTGTATTCAATTTATTATTTATGAGTAATATGTTAGATGTTATAGGCACAAAAGTCATCATTTTAAGCTTTCAGATAAAGAAGATTTTACCTCCTTATGGGAAGCATAATTCTGGAAATTTTATGATTGACATTATTAACATATGATTGAAAATCCAGATCACCTGAAAGAGGGTTTTTTTCTTTTAAGCCTTTTAAGTAAGAAGATCATAAGATTTAATCTTGATTTCTATCTATTATTCAACTTCTCTGCAAATTGCCTCATTATGTATAGTTTCTCTACTTAAAATTAAATGACCATGGGATCCAGGACAGTTTACTATTATGAAAGTAAAACTGGCACCAAAGTCATTTCCTTGATTTTATAAATGCTCAAAATGAATGACAGATGGTTATGTATTTTGATACTTGTAGCTACAAATAAAAGAAAATCCAACTCCAAATGGGCTTTCATCCTCACATATCTACAATTGTAGTGGGAGCAATGGCTCCAGAATTGTCTGATTTAACAGATCAACGATGTTATCCATGACCCAGTTTCATTCTTTCTTTCCATTTTGCTGTCTTAAGTTCTGGCTTTAGATCAAGATGGCTACAGCATTTTCAGAATTCATAACAAGCTTGACACTATCCAGAGAAAGAATAGAAAGTGTCTCTTTCTCTGAGACTCTCTTGCACCTCATTGGCCAGACCTTGATTATCTGCCCACCTCTGAACCAATTACTGTCATGGCAAATGAAAATATTCTTGGACAAATGAAACGCCCTGCTGAAACTGGGTTAGAACTTCCCCTAAGGCACAGGGAAGTTTAGATATCTGAACAAAATGGTTTCTATTGTGCAAAAGGAGAGAATAAATGCTGTGTAGACAACTTCCAAAATCCACTACTAAAAGATATTTGAGGTGCAATGCAAGTGAATTAAAGTGATACAATTGCTAATGGGTTCAGTAATTATATATTTTAAGGCACTTAGAGATAATTTGAAGAGATAACTGTGAACATCTATTGAAACATATGAGGATACAAAACAAGAACATGAAAATCATAAAATACTATATTATAGAAAGGTCATCAGATAACTAAAAATCTGGTTTTACAGATGTTATAAAAAAGTGCCTCATAACAAATTAATTGATTTTTGTTTTCTTGTGTGGAAGGATACTTGACACATTCTTTCAGATAGCACACATCCCCAAAGGAAACAAATCTTAGTGCATTACAGAAAATAGAAAGTGGAATCTGTATTAAAAACAAATAGCATAATAGTAAAATGTTATATTATCCTAAAAAATGTGAAATCTTTGAAAGAAAAAATTAATCTGGAGGTAGGAAAAATATCATACATAGGAACATAATTTATTTTCTGAGAAAGAAATTACGAACCTATTTTTTCATCAAATTCAGTCCCTTATTCCTTCCTCATGCACACAGTTCATATGTATTATGGAATCAGAATGGCAGGATCTTGTAGGTCAACTCTCCTGGTTTTATTTTCTATCAAATGAACCCTAAAAGTACCATGTAATGTCCTCTATATAAAATCCAAGGATATGCACAAGTCTGGCATTATATGCATAGATTTCATAGGATTTTAACATTTCCTTTGGGTGACTATTTTGAGTTTTCTGATTACATTGCAGTTCAGCCATGATGAGATAATCATCATGGTAGACTTCTGATATCTTATTAGTTACTACTAACAGATGTCAGGGCATAACATGTCTGTTGATAATTTGCTGTTCTGGTTGTATCTAGAACTGATAAAATGATGCAAGGCATTCTTGCAAAGTGTACTTTCTACTCTGCTTGGTTGAAATATTTCTTTGGATAGTTTTAGTCTATCAATTTTCAAAATATACAGTCTTTCTCACTCAAATTCTCATTTGTTCTTATTGAAATATGAAATAATAATTTTCTAATTTACTATGTATTTGTACACAATCAAAATTGTTTTAAATCACATAATAAAATGTAGTTACGAAGATTGCATGTGGTTCATTCTCTAAAGAGTGTGTATCAATATAGTATTTTTTTCTCACTGATCAGAAATTGAGATTTATCTAAAATCCCTACCCATCATTACTACGAACAAGATTTCAGAGAGACATATTTACAGAAAGCAAAGAAAAATTACATACAACTTCATTATAAGGTGGAAATTTAAATGGCTAATGCAAAATTCTAGTAAGTTATATTGGGCAAATGTGCAAGTTGGAAATTTATCTTCCTGCATAAAATGGGCCTAAACATCATGGAAAAGTATGAGACATCAGAGTTCTCTCTCTCTATATATAAATATCTGACATTTATATATTGTTATATATATATATTGTTATATATAATGTATGTAATAAGTACATAATATTTATATATTGTATATAATATATATACTTATATGATATATGATAGTCATATATAATAAATATGATAATATAAATAATAAATATATATAAATTTCTATTTGTATTTTCTATTCTACGTCTATTTAAATTTCTATTTATCTGGAGAATCCTAACTGGCACATTGAAATAAAGCAGATCAGAACACAAGAGGAGGAAAAGATGAGGGTATAAGGAATTTTGGGGGAGTGGTAAATATATTTTATCTTAAATGTGCTTCTGGTTTCACTGATGTATTAACTGTCAAATCTCATTTGTACACTTTAAATACATAGTGTATTTATATAAATTATTTCTTAATAAAGTTGATCAAGGAAATAAAAGGGTGCAAACCATGAAGTACTCATAACTCCTTGAAGAACAGTCTTTCTATGATGTGAGCCCTAGGGCATAAGCCATGTCTCAGTCATGTACCAATCCATGCCTTGAATTTTGATCAACCTTGGAAGTAGGAATAGGAAAAAACTGAGAGAAAAGAGAAATTATCCTCTGCCTCATTTTGCCAACATTACTAAAATAAAAAAAAATAGTTACTAAAATAAAAAAAAATAGTTTCTAAAATGTATATGTATCGATTATATTAACATTATTTGCAATCATAGCAATTGCATTTTTCATGGCCATTCAGAGTCCACCCTTGAAGTTTGAGGAGTGAACTTTAGGATTGATAGGAAATTTCTTTCTTTTTAATGTTGATACACAATTTTTAGATTTGGGATTGTCAGAGGCCACCATATGAAAATATCTTCACTGACAGTGAAACTAATTATAAAGAAATGGAAAGAGGGAGAAAGGGAGAGACTAGATCATCAGAAAAAAGAAAAAAAAAGAGGGGACTATTTTTGTAAATATCTAATAAAAATTCCATATATGCAAGCAATAATAACATCTAGAAATAATTTTAACTTGCACATATTTGTTACACATTTCTGTGAAAAAGAGCATGGATCTTTTTATCTGTAGCATCTAGCATAAAGTCTGATGCATAGCGATTGCTCTGAAAGCAAATGTTGAATAAAAGAACCAATTACATTGATATTCAAAATAGATTACTTACAATTGTGGGAGTGAAGAATGCTGTCATAATTACCAGTACATATACTCACTTGAAAATTTGTTCTTCACTTTTTCATTTTTTAATAGCCACATGTGTAGAAGCCAGAGTAACATGTTCTACTTCCATATAGTCACTCTCTCTTATTCTATTGAGTATAAATTCAACACAAACATGGGTATAGCACTTTTATGGGCTGCCACTCTTGTAAGAAGCACTAAATTCCCATAATTTTTCATTCTTAGGGGAATACATTCTAAGGAGTCCCAATATGTCTCTAGGATACTTGAGTTATGTTTCTGGAATCTATCCCATAGTATAGCAGTTAACAGATAAAACAAACAGACCAAAATATATATACCTCAAATACAATTTGGTTGTCTGCATAATACCAAAACGAGTTTGGGCTTCTATATATTGGTCCATAAATATGTTTACTAGCATGGTTACTGAAATAACAGATTTGCCATAAAGGAATTACTATCCAAAATTTTATCAATATAGTTCATTATAACATGTACTTGACATTTTCATTGAAATAACAAACATATATTTACTGGGCATCAGGATTTTGAGTGAGCTGAATATATAAGCAGCAATCAAGACAATTAGGTCTGTAGCCTGCATAACTGTATGTTAAACCTAAAGACATTGGTTTAATATCATTTAAATTTCTTTAATTAAATCATTTTTGGTTTAAAAAGTTTTGTTTATTTTATTATAAATCTAATAAAATTTTCAGACAGGTTCATGGACACAATCAATAAATTCATTGATCAGGGTTTCTACTTTTAGTATATCTGTGTAGGTCTACAGTAGTCCAGCCCCGCCACTGATAACAACTACATGCTCAAGATAAAATACAGAAAACAATTTTATGAGAATTTAGAGTGGGAAACAAATGCAGGCAGATTGTTGAAGGAATTTAATTATTGTAATTAGTGTAAAGTGAAACAGAACCTCCCCCATTATATCCTCAGAATATGACCCTTGCCTTCAGTTGCCAGCACACCATAGACCTTCAGATTTCTTATTTTAATTGAAAATAATCTGCCATTATTATATTATTACTAATTATTTAATACTTTTGGGTGATAATTAATTCTCTGTCCACAGTTGTAGGCATGTATACATGCTCTTATTTTAGTATTAAAATGACTTCATAAATCTTATTCTTTATAATAGTAAATGCAGGGAAGTTAAGTGACTGAGCTCAGACAGAAAGGAATACATAAGCATGTACTAGAAGAGCCCAGCCAGTTTTTCTTTTTCTTTTTCTTTTTTTGATGTGAAGTTCACTTAACTCATAATTGACAATTTTAAATTAATATTTTGAAGTGGCTTTTAGTGCATTTATAACATTGTGCTACCACCACCTCTCTCCAGTTTTAAAACTTTTTCATCATCTCAGAACATCCCATATGGTTTACTCCCCATTGCCCCCTTCCCCCAGTCTCTACAAACCACAAGTCTTCCTTTTGTCTCTAAGTATTTGCATAATCTAGATATGCCATACAAAAGGAATCATATAATATGCAATCTCTGTGTCTGTCTTCCTTCACTTAATATTTTTGATATTAATTTGAGTTGTAGGATGTAACAGTTTTTAATTACTGTTTAGGCCTGAGTAATATTCCACTGTATGCATAACCCATAGTTTGTTTATTTGCTCCTCCATTGATGGACCTTTGGGTTGGTTGAAACTTTTGGCTATCATGAATAATGCTGCTATAAACATTTGTGTACAAGTATCTGTGGGGACATATATTTTCATTTCAGAAAGTTTGTCTCTTTTAATAGTGTATGATGGAACAAATTAGCTGATAATGTATCAAACAGTCATTAAATTCCACTGTGCTTAGATCTTGGGGAAAATTAGTTACCATGGTTTGTAGCTAAACAGAATTACTTGAGTCAGTGAATCTGTGTGTGAAATATGAAGACACTTAATTTAGAAACATGAAATTTTAGCTCTGTTCACTGAGACTCATTACTTGGAGAAATTATAATTTGATTTAAGTATCCACGGGCTATTCATTTCAAATGTATATATGAAGTACTTCTTATGGCCAGGCACTATCTTAAGAGTTAGAGATTTAAAGATGAAAATTCATTATTCTTGTTCTCATGAAGTCTGCATTCCTAAGAAATAATAAAAAAATCTAAATACAATAAAATAATTGTTTAATGGATGTTTCTAAAAACTGCAGTGGAAGCATAAGGGAAAGAATAATGGAGTTTGCCTAGAGAAGGTAATATTTTGCTGAGACTTAAACAACAAATACAAATTTGCTAACTAGGCAATCAAATGGAGACTTCTTCTGGTAAATTAAATAACATAAAGGCAACAAGGCAAAAAGAACACTGTTCTGAAGATGATCAGCAGTTTCTTATTGTTGAAGTATAAAGAAAGGTCTAAATCATTAAGGTTCCAGAAAACCACAGAGACATATAAAATTTATTCTTTAAGTGATGAGGAATATGCAGACAGCCACATACAGATCTTTAGATTTCATTCCATATTTTACAAGGACTAACTTGGATATCTAAAAATATTACTCTGGCAACAATGCATTAAAAGGAGGAAAGGAGCTGGGGGTAGATGGCAGGAGAATATAAAAAGATCATCATCTAGTTGAGAAAGGAAGATGTCCTAAAGTAAGACCAGAGCAGTGTAGATATAGTAGAAGGAATGAATATAAAATATATTTAAAATCTAAATTAAAATTATTTAAGAATCAATTGTAACTTGGAAGTAACAAATAGGGTACCATATGCAAGAATTTTTGGTAATGCCTTTCACCATTCTAGAAAATACAGAATGATAAGAAATTCTGGAGAAAGAAGATGGTCTTAGTTTGATTATATTTAATTTCTCTTTTATGAGTATCATTGGGGTAAACACATGTTAGGCTATGGAATTTGTAGATCTGGATCTCAAAAGTAATCTAGTTTGGAGACATGTAGTTAGGAACAATGACCACATAGTGACTGGAGAAATATCATAATCACTATGAAAACTATTTCAAGCTATTCCTTCAAGCCATATTCCTGACTTTCTAATTCAAAGTCGCTTCAGGTGCTATAAGAATATTAGAATGTTGAAACAGAGCAAATTACACAAAACAATATAACTTTAAAATATAGTACAAATATTAAGAAAAGAATAAATTATTCAACAGGAAAATTATTTGGAACAGGTATTAATGATTTGGAATTCTACCTCAATATAAAACTGTAACCATAAAAGAGAGATAATTATGTTGGTATAGGTAGCCTTCTATTTTGAAAATCTTAACTCTACAAACAAAAGTATAAATCATGAAATAAAACCTCTCTCAATCTCTCTCTCTCTCTCTCTCTCTCTCTATATATATATATATATATATATATATATATATAAAACTGCTATAAATCAAAGTCATCATGAAATTCCAACTTCAAGATGGCAGCATAGGAAGATCCTAAACTCATGCCCTCCCAGAGACACAGCAAATCTATAACTACATGCGAAATAATTCCTTCTGAAAACTAGCTGGACAGTTCCACCAAAACAAAGGAGAAAAGGACCACATTGGGACAGGTAGAAAAGACAGAAACAAGATGTCACCAAAACCCCAACCCCGGGGCAGTGGCTCCCAATTGGGAAGGATCTCACAAATATGGAGTTTCTCCCTGAGGAGCAAGAAGCTTGTGCTCTATATCAGACACCTCACCACATGAGACCTTCACCAAAGAGATGAGCCCCCAAATGTTGGGTTTTGAAAACCAGTGGGGTTTCTATACAGAAACAAGAAGACAGGAGAAAAAGAAATTAAGGAGTCAATCCCATTTAGAGTTGCACCCAAAACCATAAGATATCTAGGAATAAATGTAACCAAAGAGGCAAAGAATCTGTACTCAGAAAACTATAGAATACTCACAAAGGAAATTGAGGAAGACACAAAGAAATGGAAAAACTTTCCATGCTCATGGATTGAGCAATCTACATCATAGAGCAATCCACACATTTAATGCAATCCCTACCAAAATACCATCAACTTTTTTTCACAGAAATGGAACAAATAATCCCAAAAATTTGTATGGAACCAGAAAAGACCCCAAATAGCCAGAAGACTGTTGAAAAAGAAAAGCAAAGCCAGTCGCATCACAATTCCAGACTTCAAGCTCTATTACAAGGCTCTCATTATCAAGACAGTATGGTACTGGCACAAAAACAGACACTTAGATCAATGGAACAGAATAGAGAGCCCAGAAATGGATCCTCAACTCCACGGTCAACTAATCTTTGACAAAGCAGGAAAGAATGGCCAATGGAAAAAAGTCTCTTCAACAAATGGTGTTGGGAAAATTGGACAGCCACATGCAGAAGAATGAAACTGGACCATTTCCTTACACCACACACAAAAATAGACTCAAGATGGATGAAAGACCTAAATGTGAGACAGGAGTCCATCAAAATCCTAGAGGAGAACACAGGCAGCAACCTCTTTGACCTCAGCTGCTGCAAATTCTTCCTACACACATCGCCAAAGGCAAGGGGAGCAAGGGCAAAAATGAACTATTGGGACTTCATCTAGATAAAAAGTTTTTGTATAGCAAAGGAAACAGTCAACAAAACCAAAAGACCAGTGACAGAATGGGAGAAGATATTTGCACATGACATATCAGATAAAGGGCTAGTATCCAAAATCTATAAAGAACTTATCAAACTCAACACCCAAAGAACAAGTAATCCAATCAAGAAATGGGCAGAAGGCATGAACAGACATTTCTGCAAAGAGGACATCCAAATGGCCAACAGACACATGCAAAAGTGTTCAAATTCACTGGGCATCAGGGAAATACAAATCAAAACCACAATGAGATACCACCTCACACCAGTCAGAATGGCTAAAATGAACAAGTCAGGAAACGACAGATGTTGGTTGGCAAGGATACAGAGAAAGGGGAACCCTCCTACATTGTTGGTGGGTATGCAAGCTGGTGCAGCTACTCTGGAAAACAGTATGGATGTTCTTCAAAAAGTTGAAAATAGAGCTACCCTATGACCCAGCAATTGCACTACTGGGTATTTACCCCAAAGATACAAATGTAGTGATCCGAAGGGGCACGTGCACCCCAATGTTTATAGCAGCAATGTCCACAATAGCCAAACTATGAAAAGAGCCTGGATGTCCATTGACAGATGAATGGATCAAGAAGTGGTGGTATATATATACAGTGGAATATTATGCATCCATCAAAAAATGAAATCTTGCCATTTGCAGTGATGTGGTTGGAACTAGAGGGTATTATGCTAAGCGAAATAAGTCAATCAGAGAAAGACAAGTATCATATGATCTTACTGATATGTGGAATTTGAGAAACAAGGCAGAGGATCAGAGGGGAAGAGAGGAAAAATGAGACAAGACAAAACCAGAGAGGGAGACAAACTATATGAGACTCTTAATCTCAGGAAACAAACTGAGGGTTGCTGGAGTGGAGGGGAGTAGAAGGGATGGGGTGGCTGGGTGATGGACACTGCGGAGGGTATGTGCTATGGTGAGTGCTGTTAATTGTATAAGATTGATGAATCACAGACCTGTACCCCTAAAACAAATGATACATTATATGTTAATTAAAAAATAAAAGAAGAAAACCAACGGGGTATATCCAGGAGAACCATGGGGCTGTAGGAACAAAAATATAGCTCTTAAAGGCCTCCCACCCAGACTGGCTTAGTCAATGATATCATATTGCAAATTTGAAGGATGCGAAGAAAGTAAATCTTCAAAGTTTTCATCACAAGAAAAGAAAAAAAACAATTTGTAACTCTGTATGGTGACAGATGGTGACTAGACTTATTGTGGTGATCATTTCATAATGTACACAAATTTGCATTGTTATGTTATACATCTGAAGCTAATATTATGTTGTATTGTCAATTATACTTCAATAAAAAATCATCATAAAATAAAATTTAGAGTGAAGTATGAGCCTGGGCAAAAATAAATGCAATAATCATTAACAGAATTTAACAGTCAATAAGTGAAATACAAAAAAGACTGACATTCTGATATGAAATTTATACATGAAGAAAAACAATTGAGCACCACAGATGTTAAGAACAATTTACTCTCACTACTAATTTAAAGAAATATCAGAATAGAAATAAGATACTCATAAATCCTTATATACAATGGCACCATTTCATTTTTATAATAAAATAAACTTTGAAAACATTAATGACCAATATTAAGAGAGTATTTAAGTACCAGTAGAAAATGGGTTTTATAAAAATTTTGAAAAGAGAGCATAGTAGTAATTGCAAATACCATTATATCCCATATGATGATGAGTAATATGCGACCATTTTATTTGTCAAATATGAAGGAACTGTAAAATTTGAGTGCTATATTGGCATGATTAAATTGAAAACCAGAATGCAATAAATTGAGGTGTACATAGTTGAAGACAGAGATCTGGTGACATCAACTTTGGTTCACTGAAATCGCAGACCTAAAGTCTAGCATAAAGTAGGCCTATAACAAACATTTGTCCAATTAATGAAATGATCAGACAAATAATATATAGTTAAAAATTTTCTGGAAAAATAATAAGAGGAGCATGAAGTTACTATGTTCTAAATTGAGTACGTTGTCTTAGTATGGATTTTCAGAAAAGCAGACTCTGACAAAAGATGTAAATGTAGAAGTTTATGTGGGAAGTCTCCCTAGGAAGCACAAAGGAGGAAGTGTAGAAAATGAGACAGAGAGTGGTAGGCAGACACATTTGATGGCCTCTAATTTCTGGACTCTAGTGTCACATCTTGTTTAATCCCTTCCCTTGAGGCTGTGAACGGTATGTGCAACTTGCTTCTGACCAACAGAATATGGCAAAGGTGGTGGGATGTCACACCATAATTATGTTGTTATATGGCAAAATAAACAAATCTTCATCTTTATTCATTCATTCATGCATCCTCCAAATAATTGTTACATGCTCATTATGTGCCAGGAATAGTAAATTGTGATATGGGCTAAACTGAGGGTACACAGTCCATTATAAACACTCAGGGACCTCTAGCCCGGCCTCCGTCTCACAGTTGTCACATGCAACAGGAACTTTTTTCTTCTTGGAAGGGTGAAGAATGCTTCTGGATTCCTCATAGGAAAAATGACATTTCTGGCCCTCTTACACACAGCCACCACACACAAATGTCCCTGTTTCCCCTACCTCAGACCTTTCATTTTTTTCTTTTGATGAAGACCAGAATCTCAAAGAGATATCTGCACTCCTGTGTTCATTGCAGCATTATTTATAATAGCTGAGATATGGAAACAACCAAACAACATAATGGCTATTGATGGATGTGAATGGATAAAGAAGATATAGTAGGTAGACAGGTAATAGGTAGGTAGGTAGGCAGGTAGATAGATGATAGATAGATAGATAGATAATAGATAAATAGATAATAGATCGATATAAAATCATTAAAAAATCCACAAAAATATTAGAGTTAAAAAACTAATTCAGCAAGGTTATAGATGATCAATATACAATAATGAATTGTATATCTATGCCTTCCCAATAAACAACTTGAACAGAAAATTAAGAAAATAATCTATTTATAGTTGCTACACAAATAAGACATGTAGCAGTAAAAGTAACCAAGAAGATGGAAAACGTGTACTGACAACTAGAAAATACTACTGAAAGTAAAGTATTTAGGTAAGTCCTAAGTAAATAGAAAGGTATTTGTGTTCAAAGATGTTAAGGTAATAGTACTTCTCAGAACAATCTACAAATTCAGTACATCCCTATCAAAATCCTAGTGGCCATTTTTACAAAAATGGAAGGCTAATTCTGACACTCACATGAAACTGCAAGGGACACCAAATAACAAAAATATCCTTGGGGGAAAAACAAACAAACAAACAAAAAACCCAAAAAAAACAAACTGGAAGGTTCATACTTCCCAATTCCAAAATTATTACAAAGCTATAGTAATCAAAAATATGTGGTACCAGTATAACAGTATTTATATATATAAATACATTAATAGCATATAATTGAGAGTCCATACGTAAACCCATAGATTTATGATCTGTTGGCTTTCTATAATGGTACGAAGACATTCCATGATGGAAAGAATAAGTCTCTTCAAAAACTGGTGCTGGGACACCTGGATATCTGCATGCAGAAAAATGAATATTAAACTTTAGCTCACACCATATACAAAAGTTAACTCAAAAAAGATCAAGGGCCTAAATATAAGGGTTAAAAGTATAAAACTAATAGAAAATGTAGGGATAAATCTTCATGAATTTCGATTTGGTAATGGTTTCTTACTTATGATACTAAAAATATAAACAGCGACAAGTACATAAATAGGATTTCCTAAAAATTAAAAATATGTGTGTCAAATGACAGTATCAATAGTAAAAAATATAATCCCACAAATGAAACAACATATTTGTAAATATATATGATAAAGGTCTAATATCTAGAATATACATAGAGCTCATATAATTCAATAACACAAAGACAAACTACCCAATTTTAAAAGGAGCAAAGGACTTCTTTCTCCAAAGAATATAAACAAATGGCCAACAGGAACATGAAAATATAGTCAACACAATTAGCTATGTGTAAAATGCAAATCAAATCACAATGAGATTCATTTCACAGTCACTAGAATGGCTATAAGTAATACAAGTGTTGGTGAAGATGTGAAGAAACTGAAACGTTTGTACATTACTAGTTGAAATGTGAAATGCTCAAGCTATGAAAAAGTTTGTCAGTTCCATAATAAATTAAACCCAGAATTTCTGTATGACCCAGCAATTCCATCTGTAGATATATACTCAAGAGTTCTGAAGACAGATGTTCAAACAAAACGTGCACATGAATGTTCATAGTAACACTCATCACCACACTCATCACCACTATAGTTGTAGCCAATTCAAGTTTCTATCAAATGATGAATGGATAAAAAAATGCTATACCCATATAATTGAATTCAGCCATAAATAGAAATTAAGTACTCATACATGCTACAACATGGATGAACCTTGAATATATTATGCTTAGCATAAAAAGCCAGACACAAAAGGGCACATATTGTATGATTACTTTTATATGATATTTCCACAATATGAAAATCCATAGAAACAGAAAATAGGTTAGTGGTTGCCAGATGCTAGAGGGAGGGAGGGATGGGAATGACTGCTAATGGGTATAGGGTTTCCTTTGGGATTATGAAAAAGTACTAGAATTATAAAATGGTAGTGATTACACACCATTGACAATATATTAAATGCTACAGAATTGTACACCTTAATATGATCAAAATGTTTAATTTTGTATGTATTTTACCATAATGAAAGTATATGAATAGTATAAAAGTATATGAATGCCTTACCAAAAAAAAAAATTCATGGATTTTGCATCCTTAAAAATGTATAACACCTAGTAAAGGTGTTTTTACTTTACAAAGAAGATAATTTACAAAGAAACAAATTCCTTAAATATGTCATAAGTAATAAAACAAAAAGATAATCAGATCATGTGGTCTGGCAGAAAATAGAAGTATTTTCAATTGAAGACAGAAAATAGTTTATGAATTTTGCACTGAACCAATAGTGTACGTATGGTTTAAACATGTAAATGAGTGGATATACAGCGTCAAGCCAGAGAATAGCATACAGCCAGGTTGTTATTTGAATAAATGAAAATTAGTGTATCTCACAAAGCCCCTTATCTCACAAAGCCCCAAAGTCAGTGTATTCACAACTTGAGCTCATTATCTTCTTCCAAGTAATTTCTGCTATTGTATTCTCAGGTTCACTTAGTGGCACAATCCAGAGATTTCAAAGCAGAAACTCAGCATTATCTTCCCTTTATACATGTATCTGATTTCTACCTATACAATGCCTTGTCAATTTTGTGTCTTGACTCTGGTTTTAAGATCTCTGGGATTCAGACTTAAGGCATGAAGATGTAAGAGTTGCATGACCTCTTCATCTACATAAGAAAACATTTTTAAGGAATATCTTCTTATACTCAATTAGCTACATAGTTTACTTGTTTCTCAATAATCTCTGCTCCTTAACTATATAAATTGTAGATTTTTTTTTTTAATAAGTCCCCAGTCAGGTGTACCTTTTTAAATTTTTTTTAATTTTTAATTCTTTAAAAAATGTATTTATTTGTTCTGGAGAGAAAGAGTGAGAGAGAGGGAGCATGAGCAGACAGAGGGGCAGAAGGAGAAGGAGAGAATTCTCCAGCAGACTCCCCACTAAGCACAGAGCCCGAAGCTGGGCTCAATTCTAGGACTCCAAGATCATGACCTGAGCCAAAATCAAGAGCTGAATGCTTAACCTACAACATTGTGTGGCACTTAGTAATCAATTTATAAATGTTTGTGAAATGGCAGGAGAGAAAAATGGTTTCATGAGAAATATTGCTGAACCAGGATTTATTGTAACTTCATAAGCAGTTATGAAATCACTCAACCAACTGAGTCACCTAGGCACCCCCGGAGAAGGTGTACTCTTATAAAAGTATTCTGTGCCCAGGGCTCTCCCTCTAGTAAATATTATTGCTTTTGCCCGTAAAATTTGTCAAATCACCATGTTTAAGAAGGTATTTGTCCTGGGGCGCCTGGGTGGCTCAGTTGGTTGAGCAACTGCCTTCGGCTCAGGTCATGGTCTCAGGGTCTTGGGATTGAGCCCCGCATCGGGCTCCCCGCTTGGCGGGGGGCCTCCTCTCCCACTCCCCCTGCTTGTGTTCCCTCTCTCGCTGTCTCTCTGTCAAATAAATAAATGGAATTAAAAAAAAAAAGAAGGTATTTGTCCTGAAAATAGCCTCCTTTCATTTTTAGGTATCTCTGGTAATAGAAGAAGATATAATAAGGCATAATGTTAATTCCTTCCCCAAAATATTTATTTTTTTATCCTCTGCACTTTATGTTTTATATAATTTAAAATGAAGACTTCCTCTATTACCTGAAGGAAAATTATACTCTCTCTTTTTACTTACGTTTAATCCATACACATTTATTTTAAGCATTCTAAGTCTAGATTGTAAGCCCCTCATGACATGGGATATGTATTATTTTTTCAGGTATAGAGCACTAAGTAGCCTACAACATTGTGTGGCACTTAGTAATCAATTTATAAATGTTTGTGAAATGGCAGGAGAGAAAAATGGTTTCATGAGAAATATTGCTGAACCAGGATTTATTGTAACTTCATAAAAATTAAAACAATGTTATAAATATGGTAGGTTCTCATGATAGCATCTGAGCCGTAGCAAATTAGGAATTGTTTCTCTTTACAAGTCATTTTTTACTTTAATTTAAATTAAAGAGAATTTATAAACAGTAAGTAATAACTTATTTTTAATTGAAATTTTATAGACATTATTATAGATTTACATGTAATTGTACAAAATAAAGCAAACAGATCTTATGTGCCTGCCCCTTACACAATTTACCCCAATGGTAACTTCTTTCAAAACTCCAATGCAACATGACATCAGGAGTTTACTTTTATACAATACACTAATCCTATTCAGATTTTCCCAATCTTAATTATACTGATCTGTGTGTGGCTATGTGTATTTAGTTTTACACAATCTTACCACGTGTAGGTTTGTGTATCTACTATCGGAGTAAAATATAGAACAGTTCTATCACTACAGAAAGCACGAGTGGGGAGGAGAGGGAGAAGCAGGCTCCCCGCTGAGCAGAGAGCCCTGACATGGGGCTCAATCCCAGGACCCCAGGATCATGATCTGAGCCAAAGGCAGACACTTAACCAACTGAGCCACCCAGGCACCCAGTACATTTTATTTTTTTAAAAGAGATACCACATTACTTACGAGACTGTATTTATGTGCACGTGCGGACATATTCATATAAAAAGGATCCTAAAGAAAGTATCCTCCAAATTATTCACTGCCTTCAAAATAACTCTAGCATGAGGAATGTAACCATCTTGGGAGAAAAATGGGTGAATAATAAATACAGTTGTAACACAAATTATGTACTTCTTTCACTTTGATTCTCCGACTGAGAACATCAACTTAAAATGTGATAAAATAAAATTGCCAACTTTTCTCTGAAGCCAGGCTTACGTAACTTCCATGTCAATATCTTTCAAGCCTGGTGTTCCCAGGAGTAGCTTTCATTAGAATAACACAGTAAAAGCTGGGAGGAAGGCTGAGCTGCCATTCAGTGTAAAATGTACCTTATGAGCTGGCTTCCATAATTGTTACTCACACATTACATGAGACAAGATGCAGGTTCATGAAGTGATTGGGAAAATGAAATAAAAAGAACAAAGAAGAATAAATCTGTCAAATATTTTTTGGTTTTATTGCTTAATTTACCCTCCTAGGAAAAGACGGTGTAGAACACTTTTTATTACCTCACATAGACAGTTTTAAGGATTAAAAACAAAAATTAACTACTGGAGATTTCTAATGGAGCTGTTAAAATTCTTAATCAGTGCTATTTTCAATAAAAAATATTATAAAGAGATATGAGAAGGTTTGCCAGATGTTATGCTTTTTATTATCAATTTCTATTTTCCCAAATACATGAAGATAGAAAATAGATTTGATCAAAATTAAAATAATATGTAATATCTGGCATTATTATAGTTACTTTCATTTCTATTACTCAAAAACCCCTTTTATATATATTACATGCCTAGGATATAGGTGAATCACTGCTATGATTGTAGTTAAAAGAACTGAGAAATAAAGAATGAAAAGTCATCCATTCAGTAACAGTGATATGATAGGATCAGAAGTTCTGTAACTAAAATATATATTAAATTCTTTAAAATGTATCTGCCACAGTGCTTTTAAGTGCTTGAAAAAAAAAATTCCACATCTTTCTTATTATTTTATTAGGAACCAACAAATCATTTTGGACTTTTCTACTAAAAATAAAAATTTATATAAACAATATTCAGTAAGCAACTCTAATAACTGACCTCCTTAATTCTCTAATTCTCAATAAAATCTATGGTTGGTATTGATATGGGATCATGCTAATATTTTCTTAGTGATGGTTTTGGTTGAATATCACTGCATATAAACCAACCCACAAACAGTGGGTTCTATGGGGTAACTGGGCTTAGCTTCATGGTTCTTTCCTGGTGTTTTTAATGAGATTGCCATTTGATACCAGCTAAAGGTACACTCATCTGAAGGTTCTACAGGACTAGATGTCCAAGAGAATTCACACACAATTCATTGTAAATTGGTGTTAGCTCAGGCTCTGAGCTTGGCTGTCAATGTCTATAGGATTACTCTTCCACTTGGACTTCTTATAGATGATGGATGGGTTTCATTAGGAATGTATTGAGAGAGAATTGCCAAAAAGTGAGCATTTATATACAAAAAAGAAAACATAGGATGGTGTTCTAATAAATATCAATATTTTTTAAAATGGGCACAAAAAAAAGAGTCTGAGAAAGAGAAGTAAACCAGAAGTATAGGAAGAAAACAAGAACATTATTTTGTCATGGAAGAAGAACTTTGATAAATGTTATTGAGAGGTCAAATAAGCATTATATTCCATGTCTAGTGCTTAGCAAGAGGCAGATTATTGCAGACTTGTGAAAGCAATTGGATCATATACACAAGAATGAGAAATAAATGGTAAAGTGTATAAAGGTATAGATGACTAAAATAGAGAGGGATAAGAAAGCAATGAGAGAGGAAGTATGCTAAAGAATTCCACCTTTTTTTATTTGTTTCATTTTATTTGTAGATTCTGTTTTGTTTCAAGAAAGAAGGGGCATGCTTGTAATACTAAAAGTAAACTAATAAATAGAAATGTTGAGGACACAAAGAAAAAAAATTGATTTAAAATATCTTAAAATCCTCCTAATAGTTTTCACATTATACTGTGAAAACATTGTTATGATAGTGATTGCAAGGAATTTTTGTTCAGGAACCATCAGTTCAACACAGTTGTTGAACTCTATATTCTTTGGGTTACAAGAAGAAATTCCCCATTTTATATATTTTTCCCTTTTACTTTTGGCTCAAATATAATTTTCCTTAGGAAATTTTTCCTGGGGCACCTGGGTGGCTCAGTCGTTAAGAATCTGCCTTTGGCTCAGGTCATGATCCCAGGAGCCCTGCATCAGACTCCCTGCTCAGCAGAAGCCTGCTTCTCCCTCTCCCACTCCCCCTGTTTGTGTTCCCTCTCTTGCTGTGTCTCTCTCTGTCAAATAAATAAATAAAATCTTTAAAAAATTTTTTTCCTGATGTTTATTTATTTGTCCTATTTTAAACTTATATACACATTCTCAGTTTTTTTGAAAGATTTTATTAGAAATAAAGGAAATATTTGGGGAGAAAAGCAGAATCTTATAAATTACATCAAAGCAATATATACAACTAAATTTCCTGAATGACACAGATATTGTACATCATGAAATACCATTTAGTTTATTAAAATAAATATAAAAAGTAGTAGTAAGATATATTCCATGTTGGGGCACCTGGGTAGCTCAGTCAAGTAAACATGATCTCACAGTCATCCAACCCTGCATGGGACTCCACGCTCAGCATGGAGTCTGCTTCAGTTTTTTTCTCCCTTTCCCTCCCATACACTCTCACTCTCTCTCAAATAAATAAATAAAATCTTAAAAAAAGATGCATTCCCTGTCAAAGATATAAAAAATCAATAATTTATAATATTAAATAATAATTAGCTTACATGACTTATTTTAAGACTATGTATGAACATGAACCAAAGTGAAACTTTTTATTTTGCTTATACTGTTGAGATACATGATGTTGGATGGTTTCCATTGATTAGCCTAAAGATAATCACTAATATTTATATAAATTTCCACTGACTCTTAATAGAGGCAGGCAATAGGCACATTTTCATTAATCAAACAAAAGTAAATTGGGAATCCACTATAGAATGAGGACATTAGAATCAATGAATTCTTAATGAGTTTATGAGTTGAACATTTTATATTACCTCTTATTGCATTTCTAAAGCCACTGTCCGTAGATTACAAATACTTTGCCTATATTATTTCCCTAGACTGAAGGATTGTGATTTCAGTGACTTTCTTCCAAGGATGTGTTAACAAGATTGATTTAGAGATCTGTCACACAGAGCTATAAAGCTTTTGTCAAATGTATTCATGATTATGAATAGTTTATTAATATAAGTATTTCAAATCAAAGTAGAGAGTTCACATTTTCTCATTTTAATACTACACTGTAAAATAAGTAATTAGTAATTGTTGGATCACCTATGTCATAGTTTATTTTATTTTAATTGTACCAAGAAAAATTAGTACATTTAAAAAAATGATATAAGCTTAAACTGCATAAGCATTAATTATATTGGTGGAACAAATGTGATAACAAATACATTTCAATTTCTGTTATAATGCTATTCTACTGCTGAATAATAGAATAAAAGAATGTATGAGGATAATTAATATCAGTTTCATATTTCTTGTAAGCATTATTTATTTATGTCAAGATCTGGATCATTTATATTAGATTGGTAAATAGATATACACATATAATCTATAAAATATCTGAAAATAAATACATACACATTTATGTTTTTTTCATATGTTGCTTATAGATTTCTGCCAAAATTTAATAATAGAAAACTCAATAGTTTTTCTAAATACAAAAGTATTTTCTTTTTTCTCTTATATTTATTCCCCCAAATAGCCTTCTCACCCTGTGACTAATTATGTCATACCTTTTGGATCTCTGCATAATTTATGTGCATTTTTCTTAGTTTTTCATTTCTTTCTTTTGTTACAAATAGTTCACAAAGTTATATTTTTTACCCAAAAGTCTTATAAATACCATCATTCTCCTTTATTCTCTTATATCCTTTTGATGATATATTATGGCAATACATCAGAAGGTTGCTATTGCAATACTATTATATTATTGTAATATATCAAAAAACACCAATATTCTAATATTACAGCACATTAATTAATCATAAGTGTAATTCCAGTAGATCCATAATAATGGCTTTACATTTTTTAAGTGTTCTATTAAAATTGAAGCAATAGAAATAATTTGAAATGTGGACAAAATAAAAACTAGCTACATATGCTACTGTATTAGCAATAAATTATACATTTACCGTCATATCTCAATAAAATGAGATTTTTGAGGTGGAGTTTAATCATGTATGTTGAGGTGAGTGAAATTTCATAAATTAAGGAATGTGACTCTTCCTTGGACTAATTACCCATTTTATAAATAAGACCTACAATCAAAGGAAATAATTGAAGAAAGATACTGATAGCTACTATTTTACTAATTAATCTACTCTTGCTATTACAAACTATCTTCATTTTTTTTTTAAAGACTTTATTTACAAGGCACCTAGGTGGCTCAGTCGGTTAGGCATCTGCCTTCAGCTCAGGTCCTGATCTCTGGGATTGAGCCCCATGTCCAGGCTCTCTGCTCAATGGGGAGTCTGCTTCTTCCTCTCCCTCTGTGATCTCTCTCTATTGTGCTCTCTTGCAATTATAATTGTATAATCACGATTATAATTATAAAATAAAGTTATTTATTTTATAAATAATTTTATTTAATTAGAGAGAGAGAGCAAGCCAGGGGAGGGGCAGAGAGAGAGGGAGAGAGAGAATCTCAAGCAGATTGTGTTGAGCATGGAGCACGATGCTGGGATTGATCTCATGGCCCTGAGATCATGACCTAAGCCAAAATCAAGAGTCTGATGCTTAACCAACCGCACCACCCAGGCGCCCCAAACTATCTTCATTTTTTTGTGCAGTTTTCTTGACACGTTGTCAGTAGGAGCAAAACATAAAATTATATTGATGTAATTGCATGTATAACCTCAATTTCAACATTCATTTATTTGTGTTCTTTATTTGTATGGATGTGATTTAAATTAATAATTTGAAGGATGAAGACAAGTTGTAAGTTGATGTGTAGTGATATAAAATGTAAAATTTATGGAAATAAAATTGGATAATGGAAATAATTACGGATAATTTCATCCCAGAAAACAAATTGGACCCTTGCAACCATACCATGATGGAATTTAACAAAAAGTGGTAAGTGATTATATTTGTCAGTCACTTATTATTATAACTGTTAGGATAGATTCTGAACTTTCCCAAGAGTAGCCTGAAAGTTTCTGATAGGGAAATCTAGAGAGCTATATGAATGTAAAGGAAGCATGATATTAAAATGTGATGAAATTAAAAATAAAAACATAAGTGATTTCAGTTTAGGTTTTAATTTAGCCTCTCTATTATTATGCATGCTAAATTTTTTGCAGTACTGACCCCTGATAATTCATTCCTCCTTATTCCATGCTCTTAAAGCCTCTGGGCCTAGCATATGACTTGCTTTAGCCAATAAAGCAAAAGTTAACATGAGCAGAAGTTTAAAACTTCTTAAGCATTGGGTTTATCCTCTCTTGATTCTTGGATCTCTTCTGCTGCCATGTGAACAAGTCTGGACTGATCTTGTAGAGGGTGGGGCCTCAGTAGTACACACCATCCCAGCCATCACAGTTGAGAACTGAGATGTGAATTAGTCTATCCTAGACCATAGAACTGCAGCTAATCCAGCTCACCCAGATGAATCAACCAGTGAATCTACAGAATAGTAAGACATAATAAATTTTTACTAATTTAATCTAGAAGATTTAGAGTGGTATGTTATGAATAAATTCAAGCTGATAATTTGGAAAGAGATACACAACATATATGTACTAATAATAACTTTGAATTATTTGAAAGCTTAATTGCAATGCATGTTTATTTTCTAATTTATGGTGATATAAAACAATCTATCTGTAAATCTCCTTATAAAATAACTGATGCCTACAACAGATAAAGTGTACCTTATTTAAAAGGCATGTTATTACATTTAAACATGATCAATGTCATTTTCTGCTATGTAATCAATTACAGAAGCAAACACTTAAATAAAACAACAGCAACATATACTATGTATTATAGGGATGGCTTTGAAATAAAATGGTAAAGGGAGAGCTTTATAAGTTTCACAGTAATAGAAAAGAAAAGCAGGTATGAAACAACTGATGTACATTCAGATGTTCATTTAAATTATTTATAAAATATGGGTAATAGAAAATATGACCAAGAACTGGATTTATGGCTTTAATGCAGAAAACTATACTAGAAGAGTAATGTGAAAGAAAATAGACTTTATGGTCGTATATATTTGCTGGAAAATACAAGAATGTAATAAAAGAATTGTACTAAAAGCTTTTGGGTATTGAAAAAATAAGGACAAAAATACTAAATTATAGACTCTACTAAATTCTACCCAAGAGATTGGCTAAGTACTTTTGCTTATCTAATTGCAGATTATAAAAATTAAAAATTAAAACAAAGTACAATATTGGGAAATTACAACATTTTAACTTATTTTTTGATGTGATATTTAAATACATTATCTGATAATAACTTAAATGGCTTTAAAATAATTTTCTCCATTATGTATATATGGTTACAAAAAAAATCAGTATTTTTTTTAAAGATTTTATTTATTTATTTGAAAGAGAGAGACACAGCAAGAGAGGGAATACAAGCAGGGGAATGGGAGAGGGAGAAGCAGGCTTCCCGCCAAGCAGGGAGCCCAATGCAGGGCTCAATCCCAGGACCCTGGGATCATGACCTGAGCCGAAGGCAGATGCTTAAGGACTGAGCCACCCAGGTGCCCCATCAATATGTTTTATATAACACTGTGCCATATGCTACTTTTGCCTTACAATGGTTATATGGAAAGTATTAAGGTCAACATCATCTTAATTTTATACAAAGGAACTGAGATTAAGAAAATCAAAATGATTAGAATAATGTCAAAACCAAAAATTTCGGGTTTGAATGAACATATTTTCCCATGAGATCCAGTAATTTTCCAACATATTATATAAAGCTATGGGTTAAGAATATTTTTCTAGACGTGGTATACACACACACACACACACACACACACACACACACACACACACACACACACACACAAAGGAATATTACTCAGCCATCAAAAAGGATGAAATCTTACCATTTACTTTGATGTGGATGAAACTGGAGGGTATTATGCTGAGTGAAATAAGTCAATCAGAAAGACAATTATCATATGGTTTCACTCATATGTGGAATTTAAGAAACAAAACAGGATCATAGGGGAAGGGAGGGAAAAATAAAATAAGTCAAAATCAGAAAGGGAGACAAACCATAAGAGACTCTTAACTATAGGAAACTATAGGATGGTTGCTGGAGGGGAGGTGGGGGAATTGGGTAACAGGGTGATGAGCATTAAAGAGGGTACATGATATAATGAGCACTGGGTGTTATATGCAACTGATGAATTACTGAACTCTACATCTGAAACTAATGATACACTATATGTTAACTAATTGAAATTAAATAACATAAATTAAAAATAATATTTTTCTACATGTAATTCTAAGTGTCTAGACTTTTTAATGGTACAAAATCATAAGATAATTAGTATGAATCACCATGTTATCTTGTCACTTATAACATAAGAGAATGGAAAATAGAGCATAGTTCAATTCTATGATTGGAAAAATAAAATGAATCTTTGTTATAATATTGGGCTTATGACTAGGAAGAATATGCATTTTGATTTTTTTAGGTTAGTAAGAAATCACCCATAGAAATAAATAACCCTTTAACATCTATGTAATAAGATCAGAAAATCCTTCTATAACTGAAAATTTTGAGCACTATACTGGAGAAACAGGATATAATTTATATGATTTTTATAACAGATGAGGAAAATTATATTCTAAGAGGATGATTTTCTCAAACCATGTCAACAGTATATTATAAGCTATAATATATAATATCGCTTTCCATGATACTCAATGCTCAGCATTATCATGACATCAAGGAAAAGTGAATATCCTAGTCTTTTCATCTTAAATTACTGCCTCTATATGTTCTAGGTTTATTTTGTCATTGCATTTTTAGTGGTAGTGTCAAGAGAGATATTGAGAAAATCCTGAAATAATTAAATGTACCATAATTCCAGGGGAACAATTTTATAGGTTTAAGTTTACATCATCAATGTAGGGATGTTATTTTCACTAAATAAAAAAAATAGTTTAACTACACTATATAATACAATACACAGTTTGGAAGTTTAACACATTTTCCCTAAAACTTAAGAGGAGGTAGTTTTCTATCTCTCTTAATGCTTACAGAAATGGGAGATTTGGGATGAAGCAAAAAATTATTTATGTGGTCTGAGTTTGAAGATGTTATGTGATAGGATGCTCTGCTTTGTTGTGAAAAAAGAAAGACAAGGAGAGGACTTCTGGAGAAGATGGTAGAATAGGAGGACTCTAAGCTCACCTCCTCCCACGGATACAACTAGATAATAGCCACATCATTGTCAATGGCCAGAAAAACCACCTGAGACTGACAGAACAAACTCTCCACACCTAAATGTAGACAAGAGGCCACATTTAAGAAGGTAGGAAGGGTGGAGTCATGGTCAGGAGTTATAGGACTGGTGGACAGTCCACAGGAGGGAAGAACACCATGGGAATGTAGAAAGGAGAGAAACAGGGTCTTGGCTCTGAAAACAAGAGGGGCTAAATTTTGCAAGTTCTTGCAAACAACAGGGCTTAACACCTGTAATATTAAAAATCAGCAGGCTCCTTGGAGAACCAGAGGGTGAGAGGAAACTGAGTCCCTACCCTTAGACCACACAACAAACAGCCCCTCAGACATTCAGCATAGAAGGAGAAAAACACCTGGGGAATACAGGAAGGAATTTATTTACTGATCTCAGAACACATATTGGAGGGGCAGGGATCACTGAGAAACCTCTCCAGGAACAAAGGAGCTGGTGGGCGCCATTTCCTTCTCCTGCTCCCTGGCATAAGTACAGGGACACCTGCAGGAACCAGCATGGCACCACCTCTCACTATGGAACTTGCTAACAGCATGCCACACCAATGTTTTCTCCTGAGGCTATGTCCCCTCCAGTGAGTCCTCAGCTCCAGGACCCCTCACACAGCAGACCCAGCAAAACTTGCTATCAACGTATGACTGAAATCTGGAGAAGGAAACAGAAATCCAGATCCAGGAGGCACAGAGATCCCCCAGCAAAATCAACCCAAGGAGGTCTGCACTAAGACACATAGTAATTCAATGGCAAAAAATTAAAGTAAATTAAAATGGCACCTGGGTGGCTCAGTCAATTAAGCATCCAACTCTTGATTTTGGCTCAGGTTATAATCTCAGGGTTGTGAGAACAAGCCCCTCCATCAGGCTTGATGTTGGGTATGGAGGCTGCTTAAGATTCTCTCTCTCCCTCTCCCGCTGCCCTTCCACCCTCCAAAAAAAAAAAAAAAAAAAAAACCTAAAATGGCAAAAAGTAGTGATAAAGAGAAAGTTTTAAACGTAGCAAAAGAAAACAGTTACATGCAAGGGAAACCCCATAAGGCTATCAGCAGATTTTTCAACAGAAACTTTGCACGCCAGACGAGAGCGCCAAAAGATAGAAAGAAAAAAACTGCAGCCAAGAATACTCTATCCAGCGACTATCATTCAGAATAGGAGAGCTAAAGATATTGCCAGACAAACAAAAGTTAAAGGAATTTGTCACCATTAAACCAGCCCTACAAGAAATATTAAAGGAACACTTTGAGTGGAAAGGAATGACCACAAGCAGGAGTAAAAAAAGTAGGAAGCACAAAAGCAGTAAAATTAAATCTATAAAAATCAGTCAAGGGATTAACAAAATAAAAGGAAATAAAGTATGACAACATATTCCTAAAATATGCGGGCAGAGGAATAAAGACTGGGTCAAACTTAAACAACCCTCAACTTAATATAGATAACTGTGTACGTAAGATGTTATTACAAACTTAATGGTAACCACAAATCAAAACCCAATAATAGATATGGAAAAAATAAAGAGAAAAAATCCAAGTAAATAGCTAAAGAAAGGCAACAAACCATGAGAGAATAGGCCGAGGAAAGAAAGGAACAGAGAACTCCAAAAACAATCATAAAACAAGTAATAAAATTGCAATGAGTACATCCCTATCAATAATTACTTTGATGTAAGTGGAGTAAGCACTCCAATCAAAAGACTTGGGGGCAGAAGAGATGAAAAAGCAAGACCCATTTGTATGCTGCCTATGAGAGATTCATTATAGCCATAAAGACACTGCAGATTTAAAGTAAAGGGATGGAAAAGCATTTATCATGCAAATGAAAGTTAAAAGAAATTCAGGGTAGCAATACTTAACACTGGACAAAATAGACTTTAAAACAAAGATGGTAAAAAGAGACAAAATAGGAAACTACATAATCATAAAGGGAACAATCCAACAAGATACAGTAATTGTAAATATTTATGCACCCAACATGGGAGTACCCAAATACATAAAACAATGACACAAATGAAGGAAGTAATTGATAGTTATACAATAATAGGGAACTTTAACACCCCACTTACATCAATGGATAGATCAAACAGAAAACATGGAACCGTGGATTTGAATAGCACACTGGACCAGATGGATCTAACAGACATATCCAGAACATTCCATCCCAAAACAGCATAGACATTCTTCTCAAGTGGACATGGAACATTCTCCACATTAGATCATATCAGGCCACAAAACAAGTCTCAATGAATTAAAAAAAAAAAAAAAAAAGTCATAGCATTCATCTTTTCTGACCATAATGTTATGAAATTAGATCACCACAAAAAAAAATCTGGAAAGAACACAAATACATGTAGGCTTAATAAAACCTACTAAACAATGAATTGGTCAACCAAGATATCAAAGAGGAAATTTAAAAATACCTGGAGACAAAGGAAAATAAAAAAAAAACAAAGATCCAAAATCTTTGAGATGCAGCACAAGCCATTCTAATGGGAGAGTTTAAAGTCTACCTCAAGAAGCAAGAAAAATCTCAAATAAATAACCTAACCTTACACCTAAAGGAGCTAGAAAACAAAGAATAAACAAAACCCAAAACCAATAAGGGGAAGGAAATAACCAAAGTACAAACAAAACAAAACCAATAGAACAAATCCATGAAACCAGGAGCTGGTCTTTGAAAAGATCAACAAAATTGATAAACATGTAGCTAGACTCAGAAAAAAAAAAAAAAGCAAGAGAGAGAGAGGGAGAAAATTAAATATCAAATAAAAATCAGAAATGAAAGAGGAGAAATAACAACTGATACCACAGAAATACAAAGGATTTTAAGAGAATACTATGGGGCTGCCAGGGTGGCTCAGTTGGTTAAGTGTCTGCCGTCAGCTTGGATCATGATCTCGGGGTCCCAGGATCAAGCTCCACATCAGGGTCCTGATATATGAAAAGATATATGCACCCCTATATTTATTGCAGCCTATTTATAACACCCAAATTATGGAAGCAGCCCAGGTGTCCATCAATTGATGAATGGATAAAGATGTGGTACATGCACACACACACTGGAATATTACTCATCCATATAAAGAATGAAATCTTGCCCGTTTGCAACAACATAAATGGATCTAGAGAGTATAATTCTAAGTGAAATAAGTCAGAGAAAGAAATACCATGTATTGTAGAATTTAAGGGGCATAAAAAAATGAACAAATAAAAAAAAGAAAGAAAAAAAAGAGATGACTCAACTAATAGAGAATAAATTGATGGTTACCAAGAGGAGGTCGGTGGAATGCGTTAACTATTTGAAGGGAATTAAGATTAAACATCACATTGAGCACTGAGTAAATTATAGAATTGCTGAATCACTATACTGTATATCTGAAACTAATATAATATTGTATGTTATCCTATACTGGAATTAAAGAAAAAAGAGAAAAAGAAGGATATGAATGTGAGTAATGATACACATTTGTGTACAGTGTGTATATACTCTATTGTTAATGATCTGTTGGCCTCAAGAAGTGGGTAGCACAGTGTAGTATTGTGGCAATGCACTGTGCTAATAAGGATTGGACTTTGTGGATAGGACCTCTCTGCAAGCAGGAAGAAGGAAGAAACTAACTGGTAGAAGAAAGGATAGACCATTATTTGAATGGACATATTAGATCTAAAGTTTTGCTTGACTTTTAAATAAAATTCCTATTATTATGTAAGGATCTAGATACCAGACGTTGCTCTTGACCAAGTATGTTCTTAAACACTTTTAGACATACACACATACCAAATAAACAAAAATATTATCCACATAAATTTAATTGATGTCCATTTGTGCATTTCTTATTATAACCAGAGGCCAAGGTCATCCCTAGTTCTTTTTGCATTCAGTGTTAAAGTTTTTCCTACGGTGCCTGTTTTATGTTGTTTTCCAAGTTACTTTTAAGTTTCTTTAATTTTCCAGAATTTTAAGATTATATTGAAACCTCTATATGAATAAACTAATTTACATACATGATAATGCCAAATCCTTTGACTACATAATGCTACAACAGTTAAACCATTTATAAACTAAGAAAGCTAATGTGATAAAGGAGAAAAACAGTAATCACTTATAAGCATATTCCATAAACCTGGAATGAATAGAATTCTGTTGAGAAATTTAAAAATTAAAGGATGGCTATTTCTATGAAAGATTATCTGCTTAAATGGATTGAAGTTTCAATCACAAAGTCAGTGTTACATTCTGAGTTATAACTGATATTTTTCATGTCATCTATTCTATTCCCTTGAGTAAAGGAAAAATAACCTGTAAAAGCAACAAGAGAAAAAGAAAGAAATCCAGTCAGATCACATTAGTCACTTCTCATCAGGTTGCCACTTTTCTTCGTAATTTTGTTGGTGTTGGAGGATACTATTATTAGTCTATTATTGTTTGCCTGTTATTGTGATGGATATGTTTAATCATATTAGAAGAGTTTACATCACATTAAGAATGACAAATATTTGTTATAAGTAGATTTTAAATATTAAAACACTTCCATAATGATTAATAAAGTTATTTTTAAATTCATTCTTCTCAGTTATAGTCAGATATTGTAAACTTCTTTTTTTCTAATTATACACAGTCAACTACTTGTAAGGTGATTTTGAAATCATACTTCTATTTTATTTCTTGGTAGAGTCTTAATAAGTGTTAACATGTACTTATGTACATGTATTCCTATCATGAACAATTAGGTATTTTTATCTCTCTCTAGGTATCAATAGATATTATTGGAACAATAATTTTTTTAAATGCAGGAATCAAGAGCAATGTAAAATAAAGAAGTGAACATGCTCTATCTTATATGCTCAGTAATAAATCTGTAAAATACATATATTGAAAAATCATATATTTTATAGATATATTGAGGTAGTGTTGAAATGTCTCACACATAGATATGTCGAGGTATATGTCTTGAATGTTAAAGCACTCTTTATGGTAAAAGATTACAATGATGAAAAGAAAAAAGTAAAAATCAGCATTATAGTTCTCTTGAGTCAACAACAACAAAAAGGACTTCTTGACTGAATCAAATTTAAAAAGCAAATATTAGAAACTTTAAGAATAAAATATTTATCTCATGTTTTCTTATCTTTATATTTATAATATGCTACAAGGAATTAGTTTATTTCTATATTTAGTATTTACCTCTGGATTTCTTTTGCAATAGATCATAGTTGTGGCAGATTTAACATTAAAGATTTTAATTAATCTAGTATTCCACTAAAGTTTTATAGCATACAATAAATTTTACATTTGCTGAGGCAGAGAAATCAGTTCACTTCCTCAGAAATTGGCAAAACAGTTTGTCAGGTAGTGATTGAGCCTACCAAACTACTCAACATATGAAATGCAATGAGGCTTTTTTAGTCTGCTGTATTTCTAGCAACTTTAGGAAGTCATAAAAATGGTTTGTTGGTTTTTTTTAATATAATTACCCTGAAATCAACCACTTGTTTGGCTGATGAAGCTGGTAATAAAATGAAGTGGCCCAGTATAAATAACTCTCAGCCTTTATACTAAGGGTGGGAAAACTAAAACAGTGACCATCTTATTTAGTAATTGCATCAATATGTGTTGTGAATAAATAAGCATATGCCTTTATAGCATTTTTTAAAAAGGAATTATGAAACTATTACCCTCAGTATTCCTGCCAATGCCTAAATCTCTCACTAAGAACAGCATTTGAAGAAGAATTGAGTTAATAAGAGTTAAGCACATTTGTAGAGAAAGAAAATTCTCAGGTGATTCTTTGTTCTGGAGAGAAGCTTTCTATTGTAGGGGAACTAATATGGTCAATAGTCTAAACTTCGAAAAGAATATTGGTTTAAATATTTTAAAAAGTAATCTTCTCTTTATAACTGTATATTAATGGAAAAGGAAGCTGTCCAAATTACTATAAAATAGTGTTCGCACATTGAAGAACCATATAAAAAGAATAGATTTTAACCTACTTTTGGAAGAAAATGCCTTCATAAACCTAGAAACCTGGGAGAAAAGAATATGTCAAGTTTAAGAAAAACTGGCCATCTCTATCAATGTGACATCAGATATCAGAATTTATGATTACATTATGCTTACCCTATCATTATGAAAAATATATGTGAGCTCCAAAAAAAAGAACTTATTTTTGTATAGGTCTACTCTAATTAAAAAATCTCTACTTCTAATGCACTTTTGGGATTGATTTTATATATACTGGAAATAGAGAAATATGTTTCTTCATAAGCATTTAGGTAAGGCTCTATTGATCACACATAATTTATTGTACCATTCACAAAAGTGGCCATTGTAATAATGATTATAAAGTAAATGTTATGTCTATTAATTTCATGGAGTTCAGCTCCATTGACACAAAATTTAAGGTACTTTTGAATTTAAACACATGGCACTTGGCAAAAATTTCATGAAATGGCTGGAAGTGAAATGAAAGAGATAACTAACTGGTGAATATAAATTAAAAATAAAGAGAAGAATTATTTTTGAGAAAAATTTCCTTTGAGACCATATTGAAATTTAGGGTGGATAAATTTTTTTAATTAACATATAATGCATTATTTGTTTCAGGGGTACCAGGGGTACAGGTCTGTGATTCATCAATCTTACACAATTAATAGGGCTCACCATAGCACATACCTTCCCCAATGTCCATCACCCAGCAACCCCATCCTTCCCATTCCCCTCCACTCCAGCAACCCTCAGTTTGTTTCCTGAGATTAAGAGTCTCTTATGGTTTGTCTCCCTCTCTAGTTTTGTCTTGTTTCATTTTTTCCTCTCTTCCCTTCTGATCCTCTGCCTTGTTTCTCAAATTCCACATATCAGTAAGATCATATGATACTTGTCTTTCTCTGATTGGCTTATTTCGCTTAGCATAATACCCTCTAGTTCCAACCACATCACTGCAAATGGCAAGATTTCATTTTTTGATGGATGCATAATATTCCACTGTATATATATACCACCTCTTCTTGATCCATTCATCTATCGATGGACATCCGGGCTCTTTTCATAGTTTGGCTATTGTGGACATTGCTGCTATAAACATTGGGGTGCACGTGCCCCTTTGGATCACTACATTTGTATCTTTGGGGTAAATACCCAGTAGTGCAATTGCTGGGTCATAGGGTAGCTCTATTTTCAACTTTTTGAAGAACATCCATACTGTTTTCCAGAGTAGCTGCACCAGCTTGCATACCCACCAACAATGTAGGAGGGTTCCCCTTTCTCTGTATCCTTGCCAACCAACATCTGTCGTTTCCTGACTTGTTCATTTTAGCCATTCTGACTGGTGTGAGGTGGTATCTCATTGTGGTTTTGATTTGTATTTCCCTGATGCCCAGTGAATTTGAACACTTTTGCATGTGTCTGTTGGCCATTTGGATGTCCTCTTTGCAGAAATGTCTGTTCATGCCTTCTGCCCATTTCTTGATTGGATTACTTGTTCTTTGGGTGTTGAGTTTGATAAGTTCTTTATAGATTTTGGATACTAGCCCTTTATCTGATATGTCATGTGCAAATATCTTCTCCCATTCTGTCACTGGTCTTTTGGTTTTGTTGACTGTTTCCTTTGCTATACAAAAACTTTTTATCTAGATGAAGTCCCAATAGTTCATTTTTGCCTTTGCTTCCTTTGCCTTTGGCGATGTGTGTAGGAAGAATTTGCAGCAGCTGAGGTCAAAGAGGTTGCTGCCTGTGTTCTCCTCCAGGATTTTGATGGATTCCACTCTCACATTTAGTTCTTTCATCCATTTTGAGTCTATTTTTGTGTGTGGTGTAAGAAAATGGTCCAGTTTCATTCTTCTGCGTGTGGCTGTCCAATTTTCCCAACACCATTTGTTGAAGAGACTGTCTTTTGTCCGTTGGACCTTCTTTCCTGCTTTGTCGAAGATTAGTTGACCATGGAGTTGAGGATCCATTTCTGGGCTCTCTATTCTGTTCCATTGCTCTATGTGTCAGTTTCTGTGCCAATACCATACTGTCTTGATGATGACAGCTTTGTAATAGTGCTTGAAGTCTAGAATTGTGATGCCACTGGCTTTGCTTTTTTTTTTCAACATTCCTCTGGCTATTCGGGGTCTTTTCTGGTTCTATACAAATTTTAGGATTATCTGTTCCATTTCTGTGAACAAAGTTGATGTTATTTTGATAGGGATTGCATTAAATGTGTAGTTTGCTCTAGGTAGCATTGATATTTTCACAATATTTGTTCTTCCAATCCATGAGCATGGGACATTTTTCCATTTCTTTGTGTCTTCCTCAATTTCCTTCCTGAGTATTTTATAGTTTTCTGAGTACCGATTCTTTGCCTCTTTGGTTAGGTTTATTCCTAGGTATCTTATGGTTTTGGGTGCAACTGTAAATGGGATCGCCTCTTAATTTCTCTTCCTTCTGTCTTGGTGTATAGAAATGCAACTGATTTCTGTGCATTGATTTTATATCCTGCCACTTACTGAATTTCTGTATGAGTTCTAGCAGGTTTGGGGTGGAGTCTTTTGGATTTTGCACATAAAGTATCATATCATCTCCAAAGAGTGACAGTTTGACTTCTTTGCCAATTTGGATGCTTTTTATTTCTTTTTGTTGTCTGATGCTGAGGCTAGGACTTCTAGTACTATGTTGAATAGCAGTGGTGATAGTGGACATCTCTGCTGTGTTCCTGACCTTAGGGGAAAAGCTCTCAGTTTTTCCCCATTGAGAATGAAATTCATTTTGGGTTTTGCATAGATGGCTCTTTATGATACTGAGGTATGTACCCTCTATCCCTACACGGTGAAGAGTTTTAATCAAGAAAGCATGCTGTACTTTGTCAATTGCTTTTTCTGTATCTATGAGAGGATTAAATGGTTCTTGTTCTTTCTTTTATTAATGTAGTGTATTACATTGTTTAATTTGCAGATGTTAAACCAACCTTGCAGCCCAGGAATGAATCCCACTTGGTTGTGGTGAATAATCCTTTTAATGTACTGTTGGATCCATGGTTAGTATTTTGGTGAGAATTTTGGTATCCTTGTTTATCAGGGATATTGTTCTGTAATTCTCCTTTTTGATGGGGTCTTTGTCTGGTTTTGGGATCAAGGTAATGCTGGCCTCATAGAACAGGTTTGGAAGTTTTCCTTCTATTTCTATTTGTTGGAACACTTTGAGAAGAATAAGTATTAATTCTTCTTTAAATGTTTGGTAGAATTACCCTGGGAAGCCATCTGAGCCTGGGCTCTTGTTTGTTGAAAGATTTTTTATTACAGCTTCAATTTCCTTGCTGGTTATGGGTCTGTTCAGGTTTTCTATTTCTTCCTTTTTCAGTTTTGGTAGTTTATACATCTCTAGGGATGCATCCATTTCTTCCAGATTGTCTAATTTGTTGGCATATGGTTGCACATATGTTCTTATAATTGTTTGTATTTCTTTGGTGTTGGTTGTGATCTCTCCTCTTTCATTCATTATTTTATTTATTTGGGTCCTTTCTCTTTTCTTTTGGATAATTCTGGCCAGGGGTTTATCAATCTTATTAATTCTTTCAAAGAACAAACTCCTAGTTTTGTTGATCTGTTCTACTGTTCTTTTGGTTTCTATTTCATTGATTTCTGTTCTGATCTTTATTATTTCTCTATTCCAGCTGGGCTTAGGCTTTACTTGCTGTTCTTTCTCCAGCTCCTTCACGTGTAGGGTTAGGTTGTGTATTTGAGAACTTTCTTGTTTCTTGAGAAAGACTTGTATTGCTATATACTTTTACTTTCCTCTTAGGACCACTTTTGCTGCATCCCAAAGGTTTTGAAAAGTTGTGTTTTCATTTTCATTTGTTTCCATGAATATTTTTAATTCCTCTTTAATTTCCTGGTTGATCCATTCATTCTTTAGTAAGATGCTCTTTAGGTTCCATGTATTTGAGCTCTTTCCGACTTTCCTCTTGTGATTGAGTTTGAGTTTCAAAGCACTGTGGTCTGAAAATATGCAGGGAATGATCCCAAACTTTTGGTACTAGTTGAGACCTGATTTGTGACCCAGAGTGTGATCTATTCTGGAGAATGTTCCATGTGCACCAGAGAAGAATGTGTATTCTGCTGCTTTGGGATGGAATGTTCTGAATATATATGCGAAGTCCATCTGGTCCAGTGTGTCATTTAAAGCCCTTATTTCATTGTTGGTCTTTCTTTAGATGGTCTGTCCATTGCAGTGAGAGGGGTGTTAAAGTCCTGTACTATTATTGTATTATTGTTGATGTGTTTCTTTGATTTTGTTATTAATTGGCTTATATAATTGGCTGCTCCCATGTTAGGGGCACAAATATTTACAATTGTTAGATCTTCTTGTTGCATAGACCCATTAAGTATGGTATAGTGTGTTTCCTCATGTCTTATTATAGTCTTTGGTTTAAAATCTGATTTGTCTTATACAAGGACTGCCACCCGAGCTTTTTTTGATGTCCATTAACATGGTAAATAGTTCTCCTCCATCATGTTAAATCTGGAGTTGTCTTGGGGTCTAAAATGAGTCTCTTGCAGACAGCACATCGATAGGTCTTTTTTTTTTTATCCAATCTGATATAGGGTGGTTAAATTTTTATAAAAACAATGATAAAAGTAGTATTAACTGACATTTGTTGGTTTTGTACTATGTGCTGGACACTAGGCATTTAACGTGAAGTATCTCAGTGAGTCTCCCACCTACGTTTAAAATTAGTCTGGAATTGTCAAAAATCTCCAAAATTTTGTTGGGTCATACTTGGTATTTTTACTGGTATATATTTTATGTTTATATTCAAGTTTTCATTTTTGTGCTGTTTAGTTTGAAATAAATGAATAAACATTTGTAAACTGTACGTATGTATATACAATATGTAATTTAAAATATTTAAAACATTTTTAAAAAATCTCTTAAGTTATATTTTAAAAAAATTATTTGGTAGGAAAGTATGCCCTTAATTTTTTCTTTTTTTGCTGTTTTTGTTTCTTTTCCTCCTAAGAATCCCAAAGCTCAAGAGATCCTGAGAATATTATCTCATTAATCTGTGAAACTTTTTGGTGACCTTGGTGACACATATTATAGTCCCCATTTCACAGATGAAGAAACTTGGTTAGAGAAAGGTTAATTTGTTTCTGTAAGTTGACACATCATGTCAATTGCTATGTTTTTAGAAGGATTTAGAATTCTTGCCTTGTTGGCTACTATATTATCTACTATATCATTTTGCAACATTGAGAGACAAATTAACTCAGAATAAAATAAAATACCTTATAATCACTTGGCCTCAACCACATTTTAGGCCTGTGGCTACAATCCCTCAACATAATACTGCTGATTCTAATATTCTTTATCCCACTCATCCCTAAAAACACACTACATATGAAACAAATAGACAAACAAAAACATATATATATATATATATATCCTTTAGTCATTATCTTAGCTGATATAATCACTTTCTTGAAAGGGAAGAGTCTAAAAGAAGAGGTCAGGGATAAAAAATAATTATCTGTCTTAAAAAGAGAGTAACAAATTGAATAGGATTAATTCTATCTATTTAGAAATAAGACTGAGTGGTCCATGGTGGATAAAATAAAGTATATCAAGTATATCTGTGCTTCTGCAGCCTAACTGACCATACAGATATCTATATAAACAAAAATATTATTTTATATACCTAAACCACATGGTAGTGAAATTTTTAAAAATTAAATTAAATTTTCCAAATATTTCAAAATATTTTCTACATCTCTGACAAAGCAGGGTAAAAGGAAATTTCAATGCCATCAAATATGATCAATGTAAACAGACTAAAATATGTTTTCCATCTGAAAAATCAAAGACCAAGTTTATAAAGCTTGTCATAAACTATATTATCAATCCATAATCAGACATCTTAAACAAAAGCATCAGTAATTTCATTTCCTTTTTTTAAATTTAATTTCATTATGTTATGTTAGTCACCATACAATACATCATTAGTTTTTCATGTAGTGATCCAGAATTCATTATTTTTGTATAACACCCAGTGCTCCATGCAGTATGTGTCCTCCTTAATACCCATCACTGGTTAACCCATCCCCCCAGCCCCTCCCCTCTAAAACCCTCAGGTTGTTTCTCAGAGTCCATAGTCTGTCATGGTATGTCTCCCCCTTTCATTTTTCCCTTCCTTTGCCTACTGTCCTCCATGTTATTCTTTATGTTCCACAAATAAGTGAAACCATATGATAATTGACTTTCTCTGCTTGACTTATTTCACCTAGCATAATCTCCTCCAGTCCCATCCATGTTGATGTAAAAGTTGGGTATTCATCCTTTTGATGGCTAATATTCCATCATGTATATGGACCACATCTTCTTTATCTATTCATCTGTTGAAGGGCATCTCAACTCTTTCCACAGTTTGGTATTGCGGACATTGCTGCTATGAACATTGGTGTGCATATGGCCTTTCTTTTCACTACATCTGTGTCTTTGGGGTAAATACCCAGGATTGCAATTGCTGGGTTATACAGTAGCTCTATTTCTAATTTTTTGAACCTCCACACTGTTTTCCAAAGTGGCTGTAGCAACTTGCAATCCCACCAACAGTGTAAGAGGGTTCCCTTTTCTCCACACCCTCTCCAACATTTGTTGTTTCTTGCCTTGTCCATTTTTGCCATTCTAACTGGTGTAAGTTGGTATCTCAATGCAGTTATGATTTGAATTTCCCTGATGGCTAATGATGATGAACATTTTTTCATGTGTCTGTTAGCCATTTGTATGTCTTCTTTTGAGAAGTGTCTGTTCATGTCTTCTGCCCATTTTTTGACTTTATTATTTGTTTTTTGGGTGTTGAGTTTGAGAAGTTCTTTATAGATCTTGGAAATCAGCGCTTTGTCTGTGGTGTCATTTGCAAATATTTTCAACCATTCTGTAGGTTGCCTCTTTGTTTTGTTGATGGTTTCCTTTGCTGTGCAGAAGCTTTTTATCTTGATGAAGTCCCATAATTTCATTTTTGCTTTTGTTTCACTAGCCTTTGGAGATGTATCATGAAAGAAGTTGCTGTGGGTTATGTCAAAGAGGTTACTGCCTATGTTCTCCTCTAGAATTTTGATGGATTCCTGTCTCACATTGAGGTCTTTCATCCATTTTGAGTTTATCTTTGTGTATGGTGTTAGAGAATGGCCGAGTTTCATTCTTCTGTATATAGATGTCCAATTTTCCCAGCAGTTTATTGAAGAGATTGTGTTTTCCATTGCACATTTTTTCCTGCTTTGTCAAAGATTATTTGACCATAGAGTTGAGGGTCCATATCTGGGCTCTCTGTTCTGTTCCATTGGTCTGTATGTCTGTTTTTGTGCCAGTACCATGCTATCTTGGTGATCACTGCTTTGTAATTTAGCTTGAGATCTGGCAACGTGATGCCCCCAGCTTTGTTTTTCTTTTTCAGCATTTCCTTGGCAATTTGGGGTCTCTCCTGATTCCATACAAATTTTAGGATTGTTCCAGCAGTTTGAAAAATCTCATTGGAACTTTGATCGGGATGGCATTGAAGGTATAGATTGCTCTGGGTAGCATAGACATTTTAACAATTTTATTCCTCTGATCCATGAGCATGGAATCTTTTTCCATCTTTTTGTGTCTTCTTCAATTTCTTTCTTGAGTGTTCTGTAGTTCCTAGAGTACAGATCCTTTACCTCTTTGGTTAGGTTTATTCCGAGGTATCTTATTGTGTTTGATGTTATTGTAAATGGAATCATTTCTCTAATTTCTCTTTCTACAGTTGCATCGTTAGTGTATAAGAAAGCAACTGATTTCTGTGCATAGATTTTGTATCCTGCCACATTCCTGAATTGCTATACAAGTTCTAGTAATTTGGAGGTGGAGTCTTTTGGGTTTTCCACATAAAGTATCATGTCATCTGCAAAAAGAGAGAGTTTGACTACCTCTTTGCCAATTTAAATACCCTTTATTTCTTTTTGTTGTCTGATTGCTCTTGCCAAGACTTCTAGTACTATGTTGAACAATAGTGGCAAGAGTGGGCATCCTTGACATGTTCCCAATCTTAAGGGAAAGGCTCTCATCTTTTCCCCATTGAGGAAGATATTTTCCGAATGTTGAACCACCCTTGCATCCCGGGGATAATCCCACTTGGTCATTGTGGATGATCCTTTTGGTATCGGTTGAGACCTGATTTATGACCCAGTATGTGGTCTTCCAGAGAAAGTTCTGTGTGTGCCCAAGAAGAATGAGTATTCTGTTGTTTTAGTGTGGAATGTTCTGTATATATCCATGTGGTCCATGTGGTCCAGTGTGTCATTCAAAGCTCTTGTTTCTTTGTTGATTTTCTGCTTAGATGATATGTCTATTGCTGAGAGTGGAGTATTGAGGTTTCCTACAATTAATGTATTGTTATCAATATGACTCTTTATTTTGGTTAACAGTTGGCTTATGTAGATGGCTGCTCCCATGTAGGGGGTGAAGATATTTACAATTGTTAGATCTTCTTGTCGGATAGACACTTAAAAATGATGTAGTGTCCTTCTGTTTCTCTACAGTCTTTAGTTTAAAATCTAATTTGTATGATATAAGAATTGCTACTCCAGCTTTCTTTTGAGGTCCGTTCGCATGGAAGATGGATCTCCATCCCTTCACTTTCAATCTGGATGTATCTATAGGTCAAAATAAGTCTCTTGTAGACAGCGTATGGATGGATTCTATCTTTTTATCCAATCTGCAACACTGTGCCATTTTATGGGAGCATTTAGGCCATTCACATTGAGAGTGATTTTGAAAGATATGAATATATTGTCATCATGTTGCCTGTGAAGATCTTGTTTTTATAGTCTGTCTCTTTAAATTTCTGTTCTATATCACTCTTGGGGGCTTTCTCCTTTTATAGAACCCCTCTTAATATTTCTTTTTTTTTTTTTTGTTAAAAGATGTTATTTATTTATTTGAGAGAGAGAGAATGAGAGATAGAGAGCATGAGAGGGAAGAGGGTCAGAGGGAGAAGCAGACTCCCTGCTCAGCAGGGAGCCCAATGTGGGACTCGATCCCGGGACTCCAGGATCATGACCTGAGCCGAAGGCAGTCGCTTAACCAACTGAACCACCCAGGCACCCCCCCCCTTAATATTTCTTTCAGGTCCAACTTGGTGGTCACATATTCTTTCGGTTTCTGCCTGTTTTGGAAGCTCTGCATCTCTCCATCCATTCTAAATGACAGCCTTCCCGGATAAAGTATTCTTGGCTGCATGTTCTTCTCATTTAGTACCCTGAATATGTCTTGCCAGCCCTTTCTGGCTTGCCAGGTCTCTGCGGATACGTCTGACATTATTCTGATGTTCCCCCCTCTGTACATAAGGAGTCTCTTCCCCCTAACTGCCTTTAAGATGGTTTCCTTGGTTCTAAGATTTGCGAATTTTACTATTACATGCCAGGGCATTGGCCTGCTTTCCTTGATCTTGGGAGAGGTCCTCTCTTCCTCTAGGAGACGAATGTTTGTTTCATTCCCCAGATTAGGGAAGTTCTCAGTTATGATTTGCTCAAATATATCTTCTAGTCCTCTTTCTCTCTCCACCCTCTCAAGGATCCTAATAATTTTGACATTGGAACGTTTCATGGTGTCCCTTATTTCTCTGATTCTATTTTCATGGATTTTGAGTTGTTTTTCCCTGGCTGCCTCTTTCTCCTTCGTGTTATTAATTGGTCTTCTAGATCACTAATTCATTCTTCTGCCTCATTTACCCTGTTAAATTATCTAGATTAGATTGGATCTCATTGATTGCATTTTTAAATTCTGCCAGTTCAGCTTTTATTTCTGCCCTTAGAGACTCTGTGTTGACATTAATTGATTTCTCCATTTCAGCTATTGTCTTCACAACTGCTATCCTTTTAAGTCCATTTCTGACATCTTGGTTATATCTGTATCTATTTGTAAATCTGTGGCAGATTCAGTTTCTGAGTCTTTCCTATTTGGGGGGTTCCTCCTCCTAGTCATTCTGTTGAGGGGTGGTTGAAGTAATGTACAGAGTCCAAATTATTGACCACAACCCAAGCAAGATGCACCTATTTTATAGGGAGCTTAGGGTTGCAGGCCTCTTGTTCTCCCAGCCTGTCTTCTGGGGGAGGGGCCTGCTGTGCTGTTACTCAGGCAACCCTGTTTGGGCTGAGTTACACTACCCCCTGTGGTCGGGGATGGGCTCAGTGGGAGCTCGTTTTTTGGGGCTTTTGTTCTCTGGCGGCTTTCCCTCGTGGCTTTCTGTGTCTCTTCTGAGAGTCAGAGCAGAAGAGATCCTTTCTAACCCTCTGCTTCAGAGCAGAGAGATAGCAGTCTGTACTTCACTGAGCTCTCCAGGCCACACTATCTCTGTGTCTTTCTGTGCTGCTATAAACTGCAGCATCCTGGGTTGTGTGCCGCTCAGAGTGCACCCAGTCCTCACCTCCAGGTCGGGGCACGTCCCTGCCCTTTGTGCTTCTAAAACTGCCAGCTGCCCCCAGTTCACATGTGTTGCGCTGCAGCTCCAGGTTTCAGTCCAGGGGGCTGCCCTAAAGTCCTTTCCCCACCGCTACATGTCTGCAAGTCTATGCCTGATCCCTAGCGCAGGAGGTTTGTACTCCTGTGCTATTTCACCTTTCCGGTGCCAGTGCTTAAGGCAGCTCCCTCCCCCTTCTGTGTATCTTCCAAAATCTGCCCACAGAATCATGGCTCCCTGCTCCATACCTCAAAAATAACTGCCTGTGATATTCTGTTTGTAGAGATCCAGATCTATCTTCTTACGTCTCAGGTTGAATTCGTGGGTGTTCAGAGTGGTCTGGTAGCTAACCAGCTCGATTCTGGGGACCGGTTGGAATAGGGCCCCCTACTCCTCTGCTATCTTTTCCTGAACCCCCAATAATTTCATTTCTAAAGTAATCTTTTTTTTTTTCTGATTGCAAAAATATTCATTTTACATTAAAAGAAGTCATGTTGCATAAACTTCGTCTGCGAATCTAATTGGGAATCAGGGCTATATGCCAGTTGATAAATTCACATGTAATTTACTTGTTTAAGTCCTGTTTTCTACATCTTTGTGAAATGGAACTGGGGATAGAATGGGTATCTGGCTATCAGATACCATCCCACTATCTTTAGCACAGCTTTAGTGTTGGAGTGGAATAGAGTGAGCCAACAAGGCTCAAGCTGTATATTCATAAGTCTAAGGCCGGGGAATATGGGAAAGATGGAAGTTGCTAATGCATAGGGATCACTGTCAAAGACAGTGTCTCAAGTTCTTTTCTACTACCAAGGCCCTCTAGATATTTTGCACATCTTCACTTGTGCTTTTAGCATCACCATAAAAAAGATATGACTGAGCAGGGGGAGGGATGAATAGGCAGAACACAGAGGATTTCGAGAGGATTTAAAATACTCTGTATGGTACCATAATGATAGATAGATGATATTATAAATTTGTCTAAATCCATAGAATGTTACACACCAAAAGTGAAATGCAATGCAAACTTTGGGAGATTATAATATGTCCATGTAGGTTTATCAGTTGTATCAAATGTATCACTCTGGTGGGGGATGTTGGTAATGGGAAAACTTATACATGTGTGGTGGCAGGGGTTATATAGGAAATTTCTGTAACTTCCCCTCAAATTTGTTTTGAACTGAAAACTGCTATAAAATATTTTAATTTAAAAAATTATGGCATACAAAATAACAAATGAAAGAAAGAAAGAGAGAGGGAGAAAGGATATCCTTGAAATAGTTCACTGGTCTCAAAAGGAGGATGAGAAATAGAGAAGAGCTCTTAGCCGACTCTCATATACATGAGTAAGAAGAACCAAAATCACCTAAGCTCAGCCTACGTCAGCTGACAACCAGTCAACTCAAAAGTACATAAGCTATAATGATAAATTTGGAATATTATTTATTTATTTATTTTTAAAGATTTTATTTATTTATTTGACAGAGAGAGACACAGCGAAAGAGGGAACATAAGCAGGGGAAGTGGGAGAGGGAGAAGTAGGCTTCTCGCTGAGCAGGGAGCCTGATGCAGGGCTCGATCCCAGAACCCTGGGATCATGACCTCAGCCGAAGGCAGTCACCCAATGACGGAGCCACCCTGTGCCCCTGGAATATTATTTAGAAAAATTAATTATTCTATTTCCTATGACATATTTGTTATGTGTTATGTGTTTGCAACTCCTTTCATTCCCCACTCCTTAAACCCTTGCTTTGAGCAATAGTATGTGGTAGCATTAACTTGTGCCTGTTGTTAGTTAGCCTAACCCACTTCTTTTCATTCTCTTGGAGTCCTGCCACATTATGTGACAAGCAAAAGGTACCCTCTTTCAGAACAAACCATGCAGTTGTGAATATAGTTAATGTATTCTTTCCAGCTGAGGCCCTAGAGGTGTAAGAAACCCAACCAAGATCATCACTTCCACTATCTGCTATGAGACCAACTTCAGTCTCATGGGGAGCCCAGATGAGGCCTGAAGTACCACTCAACCAGAACAGCCTAAATCACTGACTCACATATTTATAACTTATGGTTATAAGTCACTACATTTTGGGAACATTTGTTATGCTGCAATTGCCTTATCATATTATAAATAATTGTTGATTCATGTGCTTGAGTTTTAGGTTAGTTTGTTTGGCTTCAAAGATAACTATGATGGCATGTTTGTTAATGAATTTTCATCTTGTTTTAGAACAGAGAAAATTCTATACATCTCTAGCAAAATACTGGTTATATGGGAAAAGAAAAAATCACATTTACAAATTCCAAAGGGAGAAAATACATCTTATCAATATCTACAATGGGATCCAGAAGAAAATTTCAAGAAATGATAGCATCCTCAATAGGACATAGGAAAAAATAATGGAAATAAGTTTAAAACAATTTTTAAAAATGAGATATTAGACTAATCATTAATGGCAAAATAATGAGACTAAAGAAGGAGATGGATAATCTCAGTCAAGATAATCAAGGTATGCTGTCATGAAGCAACATTAAAATCTTAGTGTCTGCTAATAGGAGAGTTTTATTTCTCTCCCTCAATACAGATCTACTTTAGGTTAGTTTGAGAGGAGGAATTTTCTTCTATTTCCCTCCAGGTATCTAATGTATAGAACAAAAATTACAATGGTGACAGGGGCGGGGGTTGGAGAAGATCATGCACTCCCATTTCCACTGTTTTTGGTTTTGATATATAGTAATAATGGTCTCATCAAAATAATTGTGAAGTGATTTCCCCTGTTCCACTTTTTGGAAGAGGTGTGAAGGACTATTATTATTCTTTAAACATTTAGTAAAATTAAACGGTTAAGAAATCTGCATGATTTTCCTTTTTTATACCTTCTAATTTCTTGTTGAAAACTAGACACTTTTAATGGTATATGCGGCTACTTTGAAATCAGATTCATCCCTTTCTCCAGTGTTCATTGCTGTTGCTGTTTAGTGGCTCTCCTGATCTAATTCTCTAAAGACTATATTCTTTGTCATGTGTGACCAATGCAGCTTCTGATTGCTTAGCTTAATAGTGGCTAATGATTATAAAAATATCTCCTTATTCAACCCAGACGATTAAGTTTCCCAGTCTTTGCTGAGAGTCTCTGTGTACATATTGGGGAACATCCTCAACACTCACTTGAAAACTGTACTTTAGCTTTCTGTTCCTGCTTGAACAGAGCCTCAGATTCAGCTAAATGTGAGATATTTGGCCCTCCTCAGGTCTTTCCTGAACAGGTATATTGCCTTTGGCATGCACACAGCACTATATGTGTGTGGCTTTTTGGATCCCAGGAATATGTCAGAGTTTTAAAATTCCTATGGACATCACATTCTTCATCTTTTCTTTTTAAGCTTCCCATTTAATCTTTTCATTACCCCAACTGTTATGCACTGTTCAGGCAGTCACAAAGATAAATACACTCCTGTTATTGATTTCAATAAACATCTCTGAAGAAAAGACATTTTGCACTGGGTGAATTAGGTCAAATATAGATGGGCTTGCAAGTGTGACCTTCCAGGGAAATAACAGACAGTTTAAATCATGCTTATTTGTTGGAAATGTGGCTTTGAAGGGACTCTTCTCTTATTTTGTACCATGCTGGTAGGTGCCATGTTATTGTCTTTTAGTGTGATTGTTAGTTTTCAGGAGTACTATAAACTGGAGTAGGGAGGATGGGGCTAGTGCAAGTTAAAGCACCACAAAGCTCACACTGCTTACCAATATCCTACTATCCCCAGATTGTGGCAAGCTTTTGCTTGGTTTCCAGAGTTGGGGGAAAGTTGATTCTGATTTTGGGGGGCATTTTCCTTGTTTTATAGAGGTCTTTAATCTGTCATTGCTGCTAATATTCATGATCTCTAAAATTTTCCTCTCATATTCATTGGTAAAATAAGTCTCAGTGCACAAACTTTAAAGAATGCAGATATAAAACACCACCATGAGCCTAGAAGAAGAGAAAAAAATGGGAATACTTTTACAAAGTTCTAATTATTATTACAATCCTCTCTTCTGATCACTAAATATTTGGTTATTCTTTACACACACACACACACACACACATACACACACACACAAATATCCTTACCCCCTCACTGAGAGAGATAATCCAAAGTACCGTAAATCTTGGCATCAGATTCCAAGTTCAGAATACCTAAGGCCTATACAGTTTTCTCTACATTACATCCATATATGGATACTTCTAATGTAATGAATTTGAACTAAAAGAGCAAATTATATACCCTCAATGCCAATATCCAGTGGTGGGAGATCAAAATCTAAGTGACACCTCACACCTTTACCCCTATTTAGAAAGAATAACACAGATGCCATACCACAGTCATTGTCCATGTTAATTGTGGGAACTTGCTGAGCAGTTTTTTTGTCCTCTGCCAAGGATTAAGAAGTATTCTTTGGTTATATCCATTTTTTTTCCCTGAATGGGGTTTCCTAGGTTATTCTCGTATTTGTTCTTGGCTCCACCTTACCCTCTATTTCTACTCCCATTATTTCCTTAGCCCTGAAAAAGTGATCGCTGTTCTTCTGAGAACTATCACAAAGATAACACAGTAAAAAATAACAAATATTTGAAGGCAAGGAGCTTACAAGGCAATGAAAGATTATGGACCCCAAAATAAGGAATACAAGGGAAACCTGTAAGTATTAACTCAAACCGTGGGGTCACGTTGCCCCCAGAAGAAGACAGAGTGGATGAAAAAGCTAGATGAAACTTCTAAGAGGACACAATTAGAATCAAGGGTCCACTGTTTTTAAAAATCTGTCCTTAGTACAACTTAGCCAGACTCATCTGAGCCTTCTTCTTGATTGGCTTCAGTGTAAAAAACAAGGAAGATGATAGAAAATTAAGCAAAAATTATAAATAAGCAATTGAAGGAAGATAAACAAATTAATATTAAATATATTTTATAAAAAGCTTAAAATCATGAGAGGCAAGAATTAGAAGTTAAAGGCAAAGTGTAACAATTTATATTTATATACGATTGTCAATATTTTAAAATGTGACAATACAAAATGCTGGTGAATGTGTAGAGCAAGGGAGATATTTACAATTGCTGGTGGGATAGGTTGGTACAAACAACCTCTGGAGACTATTTTATCAATATCAATAAATGTGAATGAATTCAAAATATACTTCTCATTGGGCGCCTGGGTGGCTCAGTTGGTTAGGCGACTGCCTTCGGCTCAGGTCATGATCCTGGAGTCCCGGGATCGAGTCCCACATCGGGCTCCCTGCTTGGCGGGGAGTCTGCTTCAAAAAAAAAAAAAAAAATATATATATATATATATATATACTTCTCATCAACTTTACTGCAAAGCATAAACACCTGATAATCTTTCATACACATGTATCAGGAGATATGTATGCCCATACTTGTCATAGGAAATGGTTACAATCTACCTTAAGGCCCATCAACAGGATAATGGATAAATAAAATTTAATAATATCATAAGTTAACACTAATCATTAATGAATATGAAATAAATTCAAAAATATAATACAAAAAATAGAACAATTATTTCAATATGATGCCAATACAAAGTTACTTTTTATTTTATCAATGGTAGAAGCAATGTTTAATGAATGGTTACTCTGTACCTAGAACTATAAATTTTATACAATGCCTTAAAATAGTCCATGAAGCTAAGTATATTTGTGATCATAAGAAATTTGAGGAGTGCCTGGGTGGCTCAGTCAGTTAAGCATCTGCCTTCCGCTCAGGCCATGATCCAGAGGTCCTAGGATTGAGCCCTGTGTTGGGCTCCCTGGTCAGCGAGGAACCTGCTTCTCCTCTGCTGCTCTCTTGCTCTCTCTCAGATAAATAAATAAAATCTTTAAAAGAAAGAAAAAAAGGAAATTTGAGGGTAAGAGAACAAAGGAGTAATTTTTCTGATGTTGGCCAAAGTGACATTTTTCTAGACATATCTCCTAAGGTGAGAGAAACAAAAGCAAAAATAAAGTATTGGGACTCCATCAAAATAAAAAGCTTTTGCACAGTAAAGGAAACCATCAAGAAAACAAAAAGACAACCCATTGATTGGGAGAAGATATTTGTAAATGATGTATCTGATAAGAGGTTAATATCCACAATATGTAAAGAACTTACACAACTCAACACCCACCAAAACACAAACAATCCAATTAAAAAATGGGCAGAAGATCTGAATAGATATTTCTCCAAAGACAACACACAGATGGCCAACAGAAAATTGAAGTGATGCTCAGAATCACCAATCATCACGGAAATGCAAATCAAAACCACAATAAGATAGCATACACATGTGAAGAATGGCTAAAAAAAAGACAAGAAACAAGGGTTACTGTGGATGTGGAGAAAAAAGAAACCTTATGCATTGTTGATGGGAATGTAAATTAGTATAGCGACTATGGAAAACAGTATGAGTGTTCTTCAAGCAAAAACAGAATTACCATATGATCCTATAATTCCACTACTGGGTATTTACCCAAAGAAAATGAAAATACTAATTCAAAAAGATATATGTACCCCTATGTTTATTGCTACATTATTTACAATAATCAAGATATGGAAGCAACCTAAGTGTCCACTAACTGACAAATGGATAAGAAAGATGTGATATACATATATTGGAATATTATACAGCCATAAGAAAGGATGAGATCTTGCCATTTGCAACAACATGGATGGAGTATTATGCTAAGTGAAATAAGTCAGAATGAGAAAGACAAATACCATATAATTTCACTCAAATGTGGAATCTAATACTTTTTTTTTTAAAGGTTTTATTTATTTATTTGACAGAGAGAGAGAGAGAGAGAGAGCAGGAACACAAGCAGGGGGAGTGGGAGAGGGAGAAGCAGGTTGCCGAGCAGGGAGCCCGATGTGGGGCTCGATCCCAGGACCCCGTGATCATGACCTGAGCCGAAGGCAGACGCTTAATGACTGAGCCACCCAGGTGCCCTCAAATGTGGAATCTAAAAAAAATAAAACAAATCAATAAACAAACAAAATGCAGAATCAGACCTATGAATACAGAGAACAAGGTGGTGAAGGCTGCCAAAGGGAAGGGTAGTGGAAGGATGGGCTAAATGGATGCAGGGGAATGGGAGATACAGACTTCCAGCTATGGAATGAATAAGTATTGGGAATAAAGGCACAGCATAAGGAATATTGTTAATGAAACTGTAATAGTGTTGTATGGTGACAGATGCTAGCTAAACTGATGGTGAGCACTGAATAACATATACAGAATTTGAATCACTATGTTATATACTTGAAGTGAACATAACATTGTGTGTCAATTATACTGAAAAAAATTTTAAATAAAAAGGAATTTGAGGGGGCCCTTAGATGGCTCAGTCAGTTAATTGTCTGCTTTTGGCCCAGATCATGATACCAGGGTCCTGGGATAGATCCTCGCTTCAGGCTCCTTGCTCAGCAAGGAGTCTTCTGCTTTTCCCTCTCCCTCAGCCCCTCCTTCTGCTCATGCTCTTTCTCTTTCTCTTTCTCTCAAATAAATAAAAATCTTTAAAAAAAATGTGAGGGTAAGAAAGCTTAAAAACAAAGATAAGAAAGTGTAAGCAGCTTTTCTAAGTTATATCATTATCATATAACAGATTTACAATCAAATCTGAGGTCTAATCCCTGAACCTATGCTCTTGATCACTTTGGTATGGTGCTTGCAAGTAAAAAAGTATTGTGATGTCTTTTATTATTTGTTTTTATCATATATAAATTATTTATATGCTCAGAGTCATAACCTTGCATTAGTTTTATGTGTTGAGAGTATCTTTACACTATTTGTGATATGTTCGTACGTGTGTAGTTTGTTCTAAAATTATATATGTATGCATAGATATATGAAATATATACTTATGTATTGATATATATGTATATTGTATATATGTACATATGTATATTGACATAGTTATAGATGAGAATAGAGGGAGGAGAAAGAGAGCTAATATGATGTTGACTGCACCCTGGACCTGAATTTTACTGGTTTTGTTTTGCTTTGGTTTTTTATTACATCAAATCATGAACATGTAGATATGTACTTTCTTTACTTCCCTGAAAAGGAAATATGTAAATATCAGGGTTGAAGGTCAGGTAAAATATGTTAGGTAAATATATTGAATTTTCAGTGAAGTCCAATATTTCCTGAAGTTTGGATGGTAAGAGTGTTGACGGTGGTCAGAGAGTGGGACATTTGAAACTAACATTGTGGAGGCATTGAACTTCAGGGTGATGATAAATCTGAGTATCTGACAACAAGCAGAGGGCCTCATATAAGGTGGAAGATGAAACCATGGAATAAGAGGAGGTAATGGAAATGAAGTTCTAGAAGGATCATCTTCATGGGTATTAAATCACAAAATTCAATGACAAAGCTAAGATCTTCAAGGTTCAAAGAATGAGAGTGTGTCACAGAGAGTACATAACTGTAAAAGGTATATTGGGAAATATAATCTGATAATATGGGATCAAAAGTTGGGAGGAGAAATGAAAAATAGAATGGAAACAGCAATAAATACATAGAGCTTATTTTGACCTTCTCCATGCTGTGGTATGCATATTATGGCAGAAAAATAATGGCCTTACTTAAAAGTCTACAAGGAATGCTTAGCGTAGAGCCAAGTTTAACTTCTAGTAAAAAAGAGAATTCAGCATTCACAGAATTTGAGACTATAAAGACTTGTTGAAGACTGAAGCTTTAGGGTAAAGTGAGAAAGTCTAAAGAGTGGTATGAGAAAAGTAAATGTAAAAAAAAATGTATGAGGACTACAGTTGGATGAAAGAGATGCCTTGGGAGTTCTGAGAGTTTTCTTACAATTTATGTGGAAGGAATGGAAGGCATAGATTACAGCAGAGGTTCCCAAAGCAGTTATACTGATGGAAAGCCTGTAATTATTGCTTTGGAAAAGGATAGGAGTTTTCTTGTCAGGCGCATTCAGCACTGTGAGATTTCGTCAGTGAAAGGACAAGCTTCTTCATGAGAGTAGTTAGTCCTTCTCTTTCTTCCATTCTAGAAATATTTTTGAAGATGTATATTGTGCCTCATATCACCTTAGCTGATGAGTACAGAGTGGTAAACCATTTTAGGTCTTCTTTATAAATGGTGAAAGAGAATGAGAAATGCATGGGGATTGAAGATAAAATTTTTAAGAAAACTGTCACTGTTAGTTTTTGTTAATATTAGATTTTTTTTTAATAAATTCAAAGTAAAGAGAATACGATCAGAATAAAGACTATTTTGGTCTTAAAGCTAGGTTCAAAAATGCCAACTTCCTCTTTTAGGTGTTGGAAACTCTATGACAAATCCTCTTAAAGCTTACACTGGCAGTGATGTGGAATGGATTGAAAAGGGAAGAGACCGGAAGTAGGAGGGAGGCTGAGGACAGCTGTGTTTGAAGTAAATTAAGTGGTTGCAGTGGCAGTGAAATAGAGAAAACATTAGCAAAACATTGTGAAGAACTGATAGGACATGGTGAGAAAATTTCATATGGACATAAAATCACGAGAGCTGTGAAGATGCGATGTTCTACAATTTCCAAAGTTGTTCAGAATATATTTGTTTAACAATAATGGAAAATTTGTATCTGTATTCTGAAGAGACCAAATGATTTTTTAATTGGCTAAAGCTTTGCATTAGGTTTTAAAAACTTGGCAAACATTTATTTTATTAAAAATAAAAGTTGTAGTAAGATTTGGTAAGACAGAAAGTGGTTTTTGTGAAGTATGTTATTATTGCCACCATTTAGCAGCTTGTTAGATCATAATTCTAAAAATAAAAAAATTCAAATTTGGAGTGCATTACTCAGTCCTAAAGGATATTTTACTGGGAAAAATATGGTATTGTGCTGTTCAAATAGGACTTTTTAATGAGCTCTTTTTTATTTTACTTTGGTTTTATAGTTATTGAAAACATTGATTTTATGAGGGTTTCAAAATTATTATTCCTGCTGCTATATTATAAATAGAAAGTGCATTAGTCTGAGTCACAGAGCTAACTTTGTTAAATTGGTTAATTGTGATATAGTATGCACAGCTTGAATGTGAAAATAATTATAATTTGCATATACATGTTAACACAAAAATAAACCCAACAATTCTTAGTAGCTAAAGGAAAATATATTTATTACAGGGCATCTATACAAGATTTATTCTAACATAGAAATTAGTTATCCTATATACACAGTATTTAACTCAGGTTTTCCCTGTGAATTATGGACATGGTGAATTTATTTGTAAATTAATACCTACTAAGCAAATCTGAAGAGCTAAGTCAAACTTATGTGGGGGGTGTGTTACTGAAATTTTTTTTTAAATTAGAACAGTCTCAGCTAATCTTTGGAAGGCAGCTATGCTCACCACTATACCACCAACGCTCAGCTAATCTTTGGATATATACTAGTACAGCAGAAAATATTTTGAAAGGGGGTGGTTTTATAAATCAATTCAAAATCTGGTTCCACCACTTTCTAATTACTAGACCTCTTGTAGTTATTTCTTTTTTCCAGTCTCATTTGTAAAATAATGATAAGCCACATGTCCTACAAGGTTGAATTCAAAATCAGTAGTGACAGTTATAAAACAGAGATCACAGAGCCTGGGAGATTGTGACTGATGATAGTAATCTTATTAATGATACAATAGATAATATTTATTGAGCATTTATGTGTCAGTGATAACAAAAAGTGTTTTATGTATATTTTTGTCAAAATTTCTTCAAGAAAACCCTATGTAGAATGTATTATTTTACTTTTCACTTTAGAGATGAGGAAATTGAAACAAAATTTTGCATAACCAATTTAAAGCTACACTAAGTAAAAAAAAAAAAAAGTGAAGCTAGAATATAAAATCAAGCCTGAATCAATCTGAGATTTAATAAAGTTGATAAGTTGCCATGCTAATAAAATACATTCTCTCCATCTTCCATCACTCTAAATTTTATATCCTAATTTTGGCTAAGACATATATTCTACTTACCATGCTTAGCTGAAAATATGTTTTGAAAGTCCCATAGTTAGAAGAAGCAGATTTGGGATCTAACCCAAGTAGCTTTAAATGCTAAATGCTATCTTGACTCTCCATGGAATTATAGGTTTCATTTTGTTCATACTTTTAGGTAACTTGCTAATGTTTCATAGTTCTCAGTATTTTAGTTCCTGCCTTCGAAAACACTTTTCCTTTATGCTTTCCATATTTTCTTTAATTAAAATCTATATTCCTTTTGATAAGATGCAAACACTGTCACCCTCTAGTGTCTACCTTAAAAGTCCAATCTCAAGCACTGCAGCAACAATGGAGTCATATCAAACTACTTTTATTTTCTTTAATATGCTTGTTGCTGTATGCTTCATTGTTTGCGTTATTATTGTCACTTAACCAATGATTAAACACTTCTTGAATTAACTGAAAGAATAAAAATGAGGAAAGTATATAAAATTACCGACATCATGCTTAGTATATATTACCAGCTTATTACATATTTATATTTTAGCTTGTACTACTACAGCAGGCCAAAATTTTGTTGGCATCTTTGCCTCCGTGCTTTCTCTAACTTAAAAATTTGTCCAGAATCTGGTCATTCACCACATCCACTGTTACGACATTAGTCCAAGCCAAGATAATTCTCTTTCATTGAATTAAAGTGGGTACCTCAGCTAATCTGCCTTACTCAATATCTATAGTCTTTCACTTTTTCAAATGAGAGCAAGAGTGATCCTGTTAAAATTGATAGGTAACTTCCTTCCTCAACATACTAATGCTCCCTTGACTTCCCATCTCATGGACTATATTTTTTTCTCTCTCTCTCTGCCCTCCCCACTGCCTGTCTCTATCTCTTTCACTCTGTTCCTGCTGTACCTATACTAATATTCCTTATTGTTCCTTGCATATACTGGGCATAATCCTAATTCAGGGTGGTGGACAGGCAGCTTTATCTTCCCAAAACACTCTTCCCCTGATATTTGTGTGGTTCACTTGTCATTATCTTTTAAGTCTTTCCCAAAAAGTCAGATCTTTGATGAGGTTTTGTTTGTTTTTATCATCATCTAACATGCTATAGGCTCACTTATTTATAGTGCATATTACCTAACTTCCCAGCAGACCATGAAAGACTAGAATTTTGTTTGTTTTTATATCAACAGAGCTGGACACATAAAAAACATCCAACAATATTTGTTAAATGAATATATTAACTTCATTTCACTGAAGATTAAATAATGAGCAATTCCCTAGATTATCATAACCTCTTCCCAAACATAATGATAGCAAGTGATACTCAAATTATTCTGGCTTCATGAACAGATATCCAATTTACACTACCTAGGGAGAAAGAAATGCATTTGTTTAATTAATCTGCAGTTAGGGCTCTGTAGTTATGCCATCCACAGTCAGGGGCTCTGACCCATCAAAGCTCTTTACTTCTCTATTTTAGTTATATTCTTTCCCACTGTCAAGAGTCTATCTCGAAATGGGAGAAACAGGGTCATCTTCAAGGGCATGAAAGCCATGTAGTTGCACAGAGCTCTGTGCTCAGAAGAGCCCTGTGTTTGGTTTAAAATTCTCCGGTTACTGTCTTGAGATTTGAAAAATGAGCCCTCCATTTGTATTTTGCCCTAGGCACTCAACATTAGGTAGCTAGTACTCAGTAAACGCCATGGTCCATTCAGCTACGGACTCTATTTACACAACTTATCAATTTCCAAGAAAAAGGTTTTCTTCTTCCTCTTTTGTCTGCCACTAGTGTCCATTCAAGATATGTGGGGACTCTACTGGCCCACATTGAGACCCTTCTCATTTCTCTACAAAGAATTGTATTTGGAAAGGGAGAGACATTTAAGGAGATGAAAGTTTCTTCCAGAAAAGAGGGAGATCCTAGATGTAAATGAGGATATATCCACAAGATAAAATTTGAGAAGTGATGTTAATCAAATAAAAACATTATATGTACATTACCTTATATAAATGTTGGCATCTGAGGAGGCATCAATTTTGTTAACAATTCTTCTCTTGTTTACACATTTAATCTGATCTCATTTTTCAAAATTATAAACAACCACTATGAGTGGTACAGTTTTCCATGATGATTTATGTGTACTTCTTTTATGTTTGATTTACAATGAACCTTTGATGTGTTGCTTTTTGGTGTGGAGGGGTGAAAATGTGAGTGACTACGTTATACTGTGACTTCTGTAATACTCCAAATGTAAAATTTCAAACTTGAGTTTATAAAATAATTCTAATAAATCAATTTCATTAAAAAACCATTAACTATCCATCTGAATCCTGACTCCCACAAAGTTATATATCAATCTCATGAATTGGTAAAGGAATGGATTAAATATGTCATGATTCTAACCCAGTTTCCATGCACAAAGCACATGATCTTCATTTCTCTTTGTCTTTTCTTTTACTCTCTTCTAAATAATGTTATTGAATATGAATCATTTGAATTTGAAAAGCAAATTACCAATGAGAAAGGAAGTACATGGACATAAGCTCCACAGGTGTGATGCCTTGAAATTCTTCTGGAGTCATTAGCAATCTCCTAAATTGCATATAGACACTCCATGAAACTACACAAGAACCTCTCTGCCCTCCACACAAAAACAAACAAAACAAAACAAAAACAGTAAAGGGGGAACAAAAATAAGATTCACTATTTCTACATTTATTTATTTAATATCCTGGCTGATTCAACAAAGAATAGTACAAGAAAGAGAAATAGGTGGAATAAGATTGGAGAAGATAAGAAAATAAGGAAGTAAATAGGGGATAGTAAAAATAATTTTTTGCAGGTAATTATTTGCAGGTAATGACTCTTTAGCTAGAAAATAAAAAGTTTTACATATTATTAGAAATAAATGAATTTAGCAAGGTTGTTAAAAGTAAATATACAAAAATCAATTGTATATTACATATACTAGCAACAAACAAAGAAACTTAAAAATAAACTTCAGAGAAATGTAATTAGAATCTAATGGGAAACACACACTAGAAAGTCTAAAATTAAGAAGAATTTCAAAGCTAAGTGTTGGTGATAATGTGCAGCACCTGGAATTCACTTGTTTCTGATGGAAGTCTAAAATAGTAAAATTAATGCTTTAGAATATTGATTGACCATATTAAAGCTAAGTATATGCAAACACAATAAATCAACTGTTCCCTCTCTGAATCAGAAATGATTACTTCTGTCCACCAAAAAAAATTCACAAATATCTGTAATGGTTTTTATTTGTAATAGTCACAATTGGAAAAACTGCCCATCAAAAATGGAATAGTTAAATATATTGTGATATATTTGTATATAAGAATATTACAGAGCAATAGAGAAAAATGAATTCCTGATATGCAGCTTGGATAAACTCATAGGCAGAACTTCTAGGGAAAGAATTAGTAAAATGATTTGTAATTTATAATGTCAGTTATATTAAGTTCAAAAACAGACTAACCTGTGGTGGCAGTCAGAAGAACAATTACCATTGTAGGGTTTACTGTTTAACTATCTGGTGTAGAAATACTCCATATTTTTATCTGGGTGGTAGCTGCACATGTAAATGCTTACATGAATGTTTTCTAAATGTGAGCTTAAGATTATTAAAATTTATTTTTTAAGGTTTATCACAATAAAATAATTATTATCTAAAATAAGTTATGTAGTATTGCTTTCTTTTTTCCTTATTCAGCAATACATATTCACCTACATTCTCATTCTGAGGAAACATCCAGGGAAGCAGAATGCTGTTATTATGTCACTATGGTACCAAGTTAGTTTTATCAAGAATATGAAGAAAAAATGGTGGTTGATTCAAACTAACAAATATATACAATTTACTAGAATAATCCTGCTAGAATCCTTGAACTCCAGCCTACTCATAGATCACTAAATATTTTCTCTTTTTTTTTAAGATTTTATTTTTTTGTCAGAGAGAGAGAGAGAGCACAAGCAGGGGTAGTGGCAGGCAGAGCAGGTAGAGGGAGAAGCAGGCTATCTGCCAAGCAAGGAGCCCGATGCAGGACTCAATCCCAGGACCCTGGGATCATGACCTGAGCCTAAGGCAGACACTTAACTGACTGCACCACCCAGGCGTCCCGGTCACTAAATATTTTCAATAGAGAAGTGACCCTGAACTTCTCAGTTTGACTCTTCATGAAGATATCTTTTTGATCCTCTCTACCTCCAGATACTGGAGTATCCGAGGGCTTTTCTCAAGATCCTCTAAAAATGGGACAAATGAATTATTTTGTAAAAATCAAATTACGAATACAAACAACTCATTTTGCTTATATTTCCCCCTAAAAGTAGTGAGGGAATACATCTACATAAATTTTCCTTTAACTCTGAAAAGGTCATTGTATTTTTATAGTCCCCTGAAGATTTTAACTAAAACATGTAAGACCATTCAACTGAATAAAATGTGTGCATATTAAAAAAGAAAGAAAGTACATGATCCCTGTTCCAATCGATGTTATTTTAGAAGGAATGAACACGGTGCTTACGAAAGATGAGCAAAACTGACACAAAATACAAGAAACTATAAAGGACCTTACTCATGCACTAAGAATTTGCACTCTATATCTTTGCATTTTTTCCCTATTATATTATAGGCTTTTTTGGTAAGTTATCCTGTCATTTTTCCTGTATTTTATTTATAAATGAAAATGCTTATTCGCATCATTTACTGAGCTGGTATAGTCTTTGGCTATTGGCAAAGAGCAATTAACTACGGCTCAAACAAATTTTAACCTGATATCATTAGCACTGCCGTTATCGTTCACCAAACAACTCAGGCAATAAGATGATGCCAAATTCAGCCAAGGGATATTCACATTATGAGTTCATACTACTGGAGAACTAGAGTATTTAGTTTTTTAGATGGAAAATAGTATATGGAGACAGATTATTCATTTGTTTGAGAAAGAAATTGAAACTCCTATAGATTACATAAAGGAAGGAATGAAGTGAAAAATACTGGTGTAATTATAAAATAAAGATCTTCCTAATTGGGGATTAGTCTAAAATGTTTGTTGGGGAAAAAAAGAGACCTAAATGGAATTCTAATGACTACCCATAATAGATTTAGTGGTAATAAGCAAGGAGGATATAGAAAAGAGTGGTAAAGTCCTATAGCATGGCTGATGGTCGGGGGAAAGAAATTTACATTTATTGACCACTTTCTATTATATAGGTGTGATAAAAGCATTAATCAAGTACAGAAGAGTGATTTTTACGAAACATGGCAATGCCCTTTACCTCATTAGAATAAAAATAATATAAACTTCTAATGTGAAGAAAGTCTTTCTCCTTCTTCCTCTCTCTTTCTCTTGTTTATTTTTGTCTCACCATGTTGGGTCTATTTGAGTTCACTTATTTCTGGTATGTATATATTGATATTTCATTAAAAGTGGGAAATTTTCAGGCCCCTGTGTGGCTCAGTTGGTTAAGTGTGTGCCTTCAGCTCAGGTTATGATCCCAACATCAGGCTCCCTGCTCAGCGGAAAGTCTGCTTCTCCCTCTGCCCCTCCCCCCTGCTCATGATCTCTCTATCTCTCAAATAAATAAATAAAATCTTAAAAAAAAAAGTGGGGAATTTTCAGCAATTGTGTCTTTAAATATTTTTTCCTGTCTTTTTCTCCATTCTCTTATTCTGGGACATGAACACCAGACCACTCAGTATATTCCTACATATCACTGCAACCTTTCATCAATTATTTTATCACATCAGAAAGATTTATTTGAAGTTCTTTGACTTTCTTTCCCCATCTGGATTATATTAGGGATCTGGCTTATACTGTCTTTCTTTTAACAATGTTGAATTTTTTCCTGCAAAATTTTAATTCACAGACAACTTTCCTTCTTTCCATGTCATTAGTTTTTACTAAGGTTTATAGTAGTCTTAGTCCTAGTATGTGGTATTTCTAGTGCCTGTTTTGAATGTCTTAGGAATTGATAAAATTTCTCACCTCTGGTTGGGCCAGAATTTCATCACTCTTTCACATTCAGTACCTTTTTCTACTTTCATCACTTTAAAAGTCTGACAGAATTTTATCCTGTTCATGTGCAGTTCAACTCTTAGCCAAACAAACCTTGGGAAAGCTGGCCCCTACCCTGAATTTGGGGGCCTTCTCCTGTGCTGTTTCTTCCTCTCTGGAATTCTGCCTGTGAGTTTCACTTAGTTCTCCGTTTGGGCTCTACCTCTCAATGATACTGTCAGGAAACTTTTATGGATAAAGGGCCAATGTGAATTTAGTGGTACTTTTACTTCTTTTCTTTCAGTTACTGAGAATTTTCTTGTTTGAAGGGAACCACCTTGACCAGTTATGCTTCTAACAGAGGCACACAATTACTTCTCTGGTGGAGATACAAAGACTTTATCACTTATCCCGAGGATAGGGTTATGAAATGCCATTGCAGCATTAGAGCTTCTCACAGCAAATACTGAGGATCTCAGCTCAAATTCTCCCCCTACTCATTCCTACTTCCTGTCTGCTTTCTTATAGGTGTTTTCTTCTTACCCCCAACAACACTATTATACTTCCTACATGTTAATCTAGTGGGAAACCCATCTGTGGCAAGTACTTACCTCAAAGAATTGTTGTAAAGAACGAAGCAAGTTAAGTACATATATTATCATAGCTTGTAAAATACTCAGTCATTATTACTTTTGTATGCTTCTTAACTTTCCCAGTTGTTCCTGTATTTTTATTAACTGCCCTGTAATTCATACCTTTCATTTATAGAACATATATTTTTAAGTATAGAGAAACTTTGGCTGTATCCTTAGGGCATTTATTATTTGAATTAGATACTTTATTATTTTATATTTAAATTTTCTTTATCCACTATCCACTTAGTATTTAAATTTTCTAGTTGTATTTTCTAATAGTAAATATAGTCTAACCACAAAAAATATAATTAAAAGAAAACTTAGTTAATAAGCCCATTGTAAATAAAAAATGTAATAAAGAGGGCGCCTGCATGGCTCAGTTGGTTGAGCGACTGCCTTCGGCTCAGGTCATGATCCCGGAGTCCTGGGATCAAGTCCCACATCAGGCTCCCGGCTCAGCAGGGAGCCTGCTTCTCCCTCTGACCTTCTCCCCTCTCATGCTGTTTCTCTCTCTCTCTCTCTCTCAAATAAATAAAAAAAAGTAATAAAGAGCTAATTTATAAAATGATAAAATAAAAATAAATAATAAAAATAAGGTGGAACAGAGAAATAAAACCAAGTTGGGCAAAAAAGAAAAAAAACTAGCAATATAGTACATTAACGTCAACACCCATCAGAGACCAAATTAAGTGATATCAAATAAATAACTTAATTAAAATAAATCAATTCAAAATGTAGTACAACCATTTTATAAATCTTTAGGTAGCTTCTAAACAATTCAAATGTAGATCTATCCAATTACCCAGAAATTCTACTTCTATGTGTATACTGAAGATAATAGATTACACGTATCCACAAACTTTTTTTTTTTTAGATTTTATTTATTTATTTGATAGAGAGTGAGAGAGAGAGTATAGGCAGGGGGAGTGGCAGGCAGAAGGAGAGGGAGAGTCAGGGTCCCCGCTGAGCAGAGAGTCCGATGTGGGGCTGGATCCAGGACCCTGGGACCATGACCCAAGCCAAAGGTAGACACTTAACCAACTGAGCCACCCAGTTGCCCTTCCACAAAATTATTTAAACAAGAATGTTCACAGCAGCTTTATTCATAACCAAAGACGCAAAATAATCTGAATGTCTCTCAATAGACAGAATATGGTATATCCATATAATAGCTTAGTAAAGAGCATTAAATTAAAAGAATAAACTACAGATATACATCAACATGGATGGATTTTAGAGCATTATACTAAATAAGTGAAAAAGTATATAATTGTGTTTCCCTTTATATGAATTTCAGTAATGGACAGATGTCATATATGCTGGTAAAATTAAGAATGGTTATTTCTGGGGAGGAGATGTTTAATAAGGAAGTGTCATAGAACACTCTGGAGTTATCTGGGTTATCTGGGTGCTGGCATATGTGTAATTCAGTTGAATTTTTCCTATCAAATTGTGGATGATTTATATTTAGTTACTAGCATTTGGTGTTTTTTTTTTTTTTAAGATTTTATTTATTTATTTGACAGAGAGAGACACAGCAAGAGAGGGAGCACAAGCAGGGGGAGTGGGAGAGGGAGAAGCAGGCTTCCCGCGGAGCAGGGAGCCCAAGGGGCTGGATCCCAGGACCCTGGGATCATGACCTGAGCTGAGGGCAGACGCTTAACGACTGAGCCACCCAGGCGCTCTGCAGGTAGTGTTTTTAACCTTTTGCCTATCTTAAGTGTTTATTTTCCATCCTAACATTCGTTTTTCTACTTTGTTATACTGTTTTTTTTTTCCAAAAAGAAATAATACACTGTCATTTAAATCAAATTTGCTGATATTTCCTATGCTATATATATATATATATATATATATATATATATATAATATTTCTTAAATGCTTTTGTTATACAAACCATTCTAAGTATTTTTTAAAATTTGGTTTGATTTCAATTTTTAATCCATTTAATTTTTTTAAATATAGTATTAGGTCACAATATGATGTTTATAATTTTTCTGTTCACTAGTTTAATGGCTTACTTCTTAGCTTGCCATAATATTATGACACTATCTGGAGTGATCAATATTATATTGACAGTGCTATCAGAGTAGCTGTAGATACTCCACATTATTCTGACTGAAAAAGGGAACTGATAATTTTTGCAGACCCAATGTGAATAACTTCATTAGAGTTTTATAGAACAATTGTGTTTCTCATATTTCCAAATAACTATAAACCAAAATACTGAATAATGTTTTTATTTAGACAATGAATGCATGTTTACCTGTTGCTTTTTTCCCTATGTACAGTAACTAGGCTGAGAAATAACAAGACAAGGAATTGCTTTTAAATTACGTCTTCATCATTGAAATAACTGGAAAATTAACAGGCACTTGTAATCTTCTTATACTGGAACAGTTGTTTTAACGGTGAAGACTTCCTGCTGTGGCTATTTGAATGCCTGCTGAGTTCCTGAGACATTTTTATGCCATATTCACTACGAAGAAGATATGGAGACTGAAGCTATGGAGAAACCATTTCTAAGTTAATCACTTTTCGTCAATAAAACAACAGTTGGGCTCTAAAGGACTGTAATGTAGTTTTAGGAAATTGAATTTCATGAAATAAATTTTTAAGAATTATGCAACATGTTTTTCACTTAACATTACCCCAAAACTACATTTTTAAAGATTCATGGTACTGAAGTTTAGAACCTATCATGAGGCAAACATCACATTCATGGTGTGATCCCTATGGCAGTGAACGCTGAACATTTGTTGATTAATCCATTAAACTCACTTAATCCACCACCACTGATACTCCTTTGTGAACATAATCATCCTATATTACTAGGACTAACTTCTATAACACATTTGTATAAAGCTTTGCAAATAGGTATCATCACATGGAGGATTATTTTTCTAATTTCATATGACAAAATGCTGGATCCCATTCCCACATTAAAGTGATATAGGAAAATATGCATATACATATGACTAATAAAACTAGAAAGATTGTTCTGTTACTGTAGATAATATGTAAATATTAATCTCTATATTTTCTGTAAAATATTCTGGAAATATTAGAGAACTCTGTGGCGTAGAAATAAAGGTTGAATAATTAGAAAAGACTCAAGTTAAATATTTCATTATATTAACTTTAGAATATATAGAAATAAATAGTATTTCATCCATAACAGTTATATATTAGAAGACAATTTGAGATATTTAAGAATCTACATGGTAGGCATATTTGTACAATCGACTGAAACACCCCAAAAAACTTGAGCCAAATCATTTTCAGATAATGGTTATGACTATTTCAAAATTGGTATGAAGAGATAGGTTGGCACTCAGAACATTTTAATGTTTCAGAGATTACTATTGGACTTGGGATCAGATACTAGGAGAAAGCAAAGGAAGGAATAAAAGGCAAAAATCAATCTTATTAGACTTCACTAGTGATATTAATTCTTTTTTAAAAAAAAAGATTTATTTATTTATTTTAGAGATAAAGAGTGCTTGCACGAGGCCGGGGGGGAGGGCAGAGGGAGACAATATTCAAGTTGATCCATGCTGAGAACGGAGCCCACTGGGGCTTACCTAACCCACGCCCCATCTCAGACTCAAAAACTCTGGGACCCTCCAAGAAGCTAACATTACATGAGAACACTATTATAGGCATAATAATATCAAAAGTAGTAGAATTATTTCTATTTGTATATTACATGATAGTATATCTAGAAAATTTAAGAGAATAATAAAAAGTGAATATTGTAGCAAACTATAAAGCATACTTAAAAAATCAATTGCTGTCATTAACGAAAACCAGAATCTGAAGAGTCAATGTATGATAAACTTCTATTTGTAATAGCAAAAAAGATAAAATGCTAAGAAATAAATTCAACAAGAAATTTGAAAAAAATCTATTGGAGCAAACAGACTTTTTGAACCAATCTTTACAGATACAAAAATAACTATAAACACCTTTTATATTTGGATATGAATTATCATTCTCAAAAGGTTATTAATGCTGCTTGTTAAGTTCAAACCATCCTTAAAAAGTCTGTTTTAAACCTGGAGTTAAAAAATTTGATTCAGATTTCACATGGAAAAATATTCAAAAAGAACAAGAAAATACAGGAAAATAAAAATTCAGATGATTAACACCACACTTATTTGGAATTATGACTATGGCATATAAACATTCATTTACAGCTTTAATAAAAGTAATGATACAGGGACACCTGGGTGGCTCAGTTGGTTAAGTGTCTGCCTTTGGCTCAGGTCATGATCCCAGGGTCCTGGGATCAAGTCCCACATCAGGCTCCCTGCTCAGTGGGGAGCTTGCTTCTCCCTCTATCTGCCACTTCCCCTGCTTGTGCTCTTTCTCTTTCTCTCTCTGACAAATAAATAAAATCTTAAAAAAAATAGTAATGATACAATAATGATATAATTACAACAAAATAACATCAACAAAAAATAACTTTAAAAATAATTAATATAGGCCACCTGGGTGGCTCAGTCGTTAAGCCTCTGCCTTCGGCTCAGGTCATGGTCCCAGGGTCCTGGGATTGAGTCCCACATCAGGTTCCCTGCTCCATGGGAAGACTGCTTCTCCCTCTCCCACTCCCCCCGCTTGTGTTCCCTCTCTCACTGTGTCTCTCTCTGTCGAATAAATAAATAAAATCTTTAAAAAATATTGAGATAGGACAATAAAGTTTTTTCTGGAATATAACCCAATATTGTTAAAGAATAAAGTATACATAGATAAAATTATAATAGTTCCTGCTGGGATAATAAATTATTTGACTATAAGATCCAAAGGAAAAAAAAATATCTCAAAATACAAAGCAAATGCTAAGCTAAAGTCAGGGTATCTAAAAACAATAAGAGTTTCAGAAAGAGAAAAAAAGGCAAAAAGGAAGGATATAAACTAATAAAGGAATGTTTTTTGAGCTGGAGAATGACTTAAGTCTTCAAAAGAAAAGGGAACACTCTGGTCTACAGAGAACTGATGAATAAAGACATGGGTTTTTTGTTGTTGTTTTGTTTTTAGTTTATGTTTTCTAAATTTATAATCCTGAATACCAAGTCCAAAGAGAAAAAAAGTTCAGGAAAGAGCATGTTATCTTCCATGAATTAGGGTCAGTCAGGCTGACTTCTTGGCATATCTGAAATATAGAAAATAGTATTCTTTTTCTCATAAAATTTGCCTCAATGAAAAACTCTTTATAGTCATGAATATGTAAAATGTTCACTATTTTTTGGCTGCCAAATTTTAGACAAAGAAAATAAGTCAATGGTTTAACTGATATTAATCCTGACAATTTGTAGAATTAACAAAGCTAGAGAGAGAGAAGAAAAGTAGACAAGAGATAGAATTAAGTGTGAAATGACTAATAGTTTCATATTGTAAGAAAATCTAAAAGTTCATTTATCTATAGCTGATGGGACAAAAATTTAAAAAAATATAGCAATAGCTCTTTAGAAATACAGAGTTAACAAAAAAAGGAAAGAAAACAGTGATGAAACTCTACTAGGAGTTCAGACATGAAAAATCAGTGGATACTATGTGGTGACATTTTATTTAAAGATGTAAAGGAAGCTATGATCAGAACTAAAAACAGAAATAAAATCATTATATATTCTTAGCAGGAGTGAAACCAGGTGGCTGGTTTGGACAGGGAAGATACCTGCTCTTTCTTATAAGATCTTTGGTACGGTTCGATAGGTTTTATTTGTAAATTTAAAGACACAATGAGAATACCCAGAATAGTAATCAGATAGGAGCCTAAGAAAAAGCAATCAATAAATTCCCAATATAAAAACAAAAATATTTAGAAACTAGAAAGGAATACAATATACGATTTATGAAAGTAACATGAATAATAAAATTCTAAGGAAAAAACAAATGTATAAAATAGTAAGAAATGTATAAAATGGGAAGGATGTAAAAAAATGTTCTGTTTTTTTTTTTTATGGATAGGAAGACAAAGTATTTTTTCAGATGTTAATTCTTCCTTAATATTCTATAAAATTAAAGTTATAGTAATGAATGCCAGCAGCCTATTTAGGGTAAACTTTACAAATAATATCAACATATAATATAGAAAAATTAATATATAATATCTGTCAGAAAACTATATATAAAATATAAAGAGATGGTACTAATTTATCAATTATTTTAAAGCGAAAATGATGAAGATAGGGAACATGTAGACACAACAAATAAGATTTTATTCCAAAGCATATGGAAATTCAGGATATCATGAAAGAACTGCCTCAAAGATTGTTGGATTTTCTAGAGGTATGTGGAAGATAAAGCAGTCATTTGAAAATATCAAATCTGAAGGTTCAATTTAGTTCTTAAAACAAAAGCCATCATAAATAATCAAAAAATTAAGTTAAAAATCATAAAAGTTAGTGTAGAATTAAGAATTATAAAGTGGAAAGCATGAAAGCCTTTCTTTAGAAAGCATAAATACAAAGCAAAACAAAAATTACTAATTGACAGTCCAATTTATACATGAGAAAATCAGGGTAAAGTGAAGTTAATTTGCCTAAGGACATAGAATTAAGTATTAGCGTAGCTTGAATCCTAAGTCATTCTTTGAATTTATTTACTATAAGCTTGTGTTATTATCATAATTAAAATGATGCCCTATTAGTATTAGCTAAATGCAGGTCTCCAAATAACATTACAGTTATTAAATAGTCCTTAATCTAGAAAATGTTTTTGATTTGTTTAGGTTCATTAGGTGGCTGTAAGTGGTTTAATTCAAACATAGTAACAAAACAAGATCATGGATCTTCTCTTCTCAGTATTAAGTGATTCCTCTTCTACATCCACATAGTATTCAGACTGAATTTTCATCAGAAGGTTTATTTCATCATATTTTACATTTTAGGGACCTGAGACCACAAGTGATTCAGTCCATGGTAAGCCTGTAGACTGTAGCTTATTCATCATTATATCCCCATAGTAGATGAAGAAAACTTTAAGTTGAATTATTTTATACATAAAAATACTTATTATACAAGTATTTTACTTACTATGCTGGATGTATATTATTTTAATCAAAGGAAAATTTGAGCATAGGTGTGCATGATAAAGCTTATATAAGGTTTGCTTTTGTCTATGAATATACTTCATGTGTAGACTATGAAAGACTTCATGAGTAGGGAAGTTTACACCATAAGTATTGATAGGTTATAGAATGATAAGTGAATGTTTAGGAATGAATTAAGAAGTGAATAAATATAATTACTAGACTAGGGGCATTTATACTGTTCCTTAACAACAGATGGCTATTTTTACACTGCCAGTGGTCTTGTAAACACTTTATTCAATATCTAAAGTGGTAATTAATTTCTACTCATATGTATCTTAACTCATAGTGGGTGAAATTAATTTAAATATATCTATATATTGGGCGCCTGGGTGGCTCAGTTGGTTAAGCGACTGCCTTCGGCTCAGGTCATGATCCTGGAGTCCCGGGATCGAGTCCCACATCGGGCTCCCTGCTCAGCAGGGAGTCTGCTTCTCCCTCTGACCCTCTTCCCTCTCGTGCTCTCTATCTCTCTCTCACTCTCAAATAAATAAATAAAATCTTAAAAAAAATATATATATATATATATTTATGAATAATATAAGTATATAAATAATGCTTTCAGTGCATATCGACCCCAAAGAAGGAACACCTAAGAGACATCTTTTACGTATTAATATAGTACATACATACAAAAGTTTTACTAAACACTCTTACCTCTTGGGCATATTTTATTTTCTTCTATTTCATTTTTTAAACCTTTTTTTTTTCATTTTTTAAACCTTCTGATTATGATGCAGTAAACTGATCTCCAAACTCAATGTGTTACTGCTCATAGGGTGGAAAACATTCTAACACGTAAAATAGTTTAAATATATACTACATGCACAGATTTTGTTCAGCTTTTTGCTTCGAATTCCTTAAATTGTAAGGCACATTCAGGATGAAAAATATATCAGATATAGAAAAAATGTTTAGAAATGAATGTGAAAATGTAGTTGTTTATCTTGTTTATTTATGTATTTTCTTAGTTTTAGATTTATATGAACCCATTAGTTTTCCATACTAAAAGAAAGTTAACAATTGAAATATTTAATTCTTTCCTGTACTCCCTACCTCCTATTTGCTTTTTGTTTTGTAAAGTTTCTAACCCGGTTCTATAGTTCTATAAATATTTACAACACATTGTAATACTGATAGAGTTATAAAAACAGACATGATGTTGGTTTGTTTTCCTGATTACTTGGACTGTATTTTTCAATACTTTTTTAAAATAAATGCCTTGTCAAAATGCTGTTAAAATTTCCCTTTACATAGACAAGTGTAAGGTTCAATTCTGTAAATTAGCTGCTTAAAAGAGTCTTATGTCATACAGACTTCAAATAAACTTCAAAGAGGTTTGGAAAAGATGTTCTCTAAAACCACCAAGAAAGACAATATTCCACAATGAGAAATAGCTAGGTAAAAAGAATGCTGTGAAGTCACAGAAGCACAGACCAGCCTAATGTCCAGTTATCAGCTATGACCCTTTTCAAGAAAATGCATTGAGTCATTTGAAAATGTCAGTTCCAGAAATGGAGCAAAGTTGTGCAAATCGCAGCCATAGTTTGAATCAAATGCTCCATCTGAAAATACTGTTGATCTCTTTTATCATAATTAAAATGATGCCATTCCCATTTTGTCCCGCTCTACCACCACTACTTCTTTAAATATTAACCAACTGAGGTGCCTGGGTGGCTCAGTCGTTAAGCGTCTGCCTTCGGCTCAGGTCATGATCTCAGGATTGAGCTCCGCATCGGGCTCCCTGCTCCGCAGAAAGCCTGCTTCTCCCTCTCCCACTCCCCCTGCTTGTGTTCCCTCTCGCTGTGTCTCTCTGTCAAATAAATAAATAAAATCTTTAATAAAAAAAATAAATATTAACCAACTAAAGATCATGATTGGATTATCAACATACCAATAAATAGAAAAAATATGGAATTAAACACAAAATTAACATAATGCTAGTAAATAAGGCACTGTGTCAAGGAGGGTGGCAAATTATATAATGAGTATCATTACTCACTGGGGAGGCTAAATGTAGGTATACCTTGTGACAGAGAGAAAACATGTTCTAGAAATGTCTTTGGCAATCAAGAAAGGCGTTAAGCCTATCTTTTAATGGCTTTCAAATGAAGGGGAAAGATATGCTTAAGGAGAGAAGAGTTTTATTTGAAGCTAAGAAGCAAACAATATATTCATTGAAGAAATAACGTAATAACAGTTTGAAAGCATTACAACAGGAAGCATGGAAAATTTGGACTATTGCTATTTTTTTGTCATTTTGGATTTTTCTATACAAATGTAAGTGCACGTAGATATTAACATATTTGTTTACACTTAATCATTTTTTCCCCAGTTGCACTTCATTAGCAGTTCATCCCACATTTCTCTCTTTGGAGCACCACTCCCTGAAGACTGCAGGAAGTCCTACTGCTCGTATAGTTCAGAAAGGGTCAGTCCAGGACTAAACACCAAACCAAGACTAACAAAAGTCTAAAAGACCCAGAGTATTATGAAAACTTCTCACCATTCATCAGTGCACCTTGATGCCAGTTTGTGTGCCCTGCTCTAGGACCTTGTGTTGTCATCTGGTTTTTATCCCACACTCATTCTATCTTCCTGGTAGATTCTGTTTTAGGGGCATTTTCTATACTGAGAGAAGAATGTAGGCAGAACCATGCGGGACTTTCTCACTGAGCTTTTCCTCATTGGGAGGCTATTTGGAATCTCTTTTTCTCCCTGAAGTGCTGGGTTTCTTTGCAAAGTGCTCTTCCTCACATCAGGGAAGAGTTCTGTGCAACATCCCAATAGTTTCTATTAGATTTTCCTCCCTCCCGGTACAACGTCCTTGACCCATGAAGACAACTGATAATGCACATTCAAATATGTAAAACAATTATGTAAAAACAAAGAGGAAAGTTTATATGATGTTTCTTGAACAAAATAAGGTATATTCAAAAGCAGTTAAAGACTCCATGCCATGTATTTTAAGTAATTACTTTAACAAGTGCATTGTTACTAAATTAAAATTATACTGTAGTCTTGCTAACTGCTTATTTTCCCTGCTTTTGTGTAATTGCCAATTCAAAGAATATGAACATTTAAAAATCACATTATACATTGCTATATCACCTGCAAACTGTCTATGAATGTTCATTTTACTTTGTATTTAGCAACAATTATATTTTTGTTCATATTTTTAAAATTTGCTAGATTAAAAACAAACTGTATCTCACAGCTTACAAGCAGAAAGTAATCATCAATTAGGGTGAGCTTATCTAAAAAGAAACATAAAATTAAAGAGCAAACCCAGGCATAGAAATAAATATCTACTTTTGTTTCACTGTTTCCAGTTTCCGGAGTAATTGATTTTGCCTTCGAAAGAAAATTATACGTTTACAAAACCCCATGGTTATGATACACTTTGAATTATAAATCCAAATAAAAACTGGTAGATGAAAAATAGAATGTGCATATACTTTCCAGTAAAAATATAAGAATATGTGTATTTCTTTAGAACAACCCTCAAAAGCTTTATATTAGGTGGTATATTTAAGTTTAAAATGAATTCCACCACAATATCAGTATGCTGTAGGCACTAAAGTAGACTGTGATTGTACAATTTGCGAGGCACAAGTTTTCTTAAGACACCTGGTTACAGAAATCTAATACTGCTATCCTGATTTCCTAATCATGCATTATATTTATTTATTCTCATGTAATCATGCCTAAAACTCAGACCTTGCAAACAAACCAACTAATATATTTAATATCTATCCTAATGGAAAATAGCCAAAGTTACATATATTTTCTCAGTAGTTAATGCTTCAATTATGTACATTTCTTCCTGTTTTAACTCTGGATTTAATTTTCCTTTTGGACTCTACCAATTTACATTCTTTTGCCCTCCTCACTATTCCAGTGAAATTGCCCTCTCTCACTCTCTTATATAGTAATATAGTTTCTATCAACTATTTTTTTCCTTCTTAAAGTATGACTAAACATAGTGAAATGGACAGAAGTGTATAGTTTTATGAATTTTGAGAAATGCATACAGCCATGTAACCCAATCAACCCAACACAATCAAGGTAGAGAAATTTATATCACTATAGAAAATCCTCTCATTCTACTTCAAAAGCCCTCCTCCAATGACTAGCTCAATAAACTTCATTTTTTTTGCCATTTGATAACTTCATATAAATGGAAACATAATGTATGTGCTATTTTGCACTTTTTCATTCACATGCTTTTGAGATCCAACCATGCTATTTAATAGATCAATGGTTCTCTTTATTGTTCAGTAGTATTCCATGTTATAAAAATACCAAAATCTGTGGACCTGTTCTCTGTCAAAATCATTTGGATTATTTCCAGTTTTTTGTTGATATATAAAAAAGCTGCTATGGCACATTCTTGTACAGGATTTTTGTTGATATACATTTTTATTTCTCTTTGGTAGTACTTAGGAGTAGAGCTCTTAGGCCAAGGGTAGATGAATTCTTGCTTTTATAAGAAACTGCTAAGCAGTTCTCCAGAGCAGTTGCATCATTTTACATTTCCATCAGAAATATGGCAGAGTTCATGTGGTTCCCCATCCTTGCCAAAATTGGATGGTTTTGATATTTTAAATTTAAATTATTCCAGCATATGTGAGGTGGTAAATTGTTGTGCTTTTACATTGCACTTTCTAGATGACTATTTTTGGGCATTATTTTGTGTGGTAACTGGTCTTTCATGTATCCTTTTTTTGGAAGAGTATTTTCAAGTGCATATATTCTTAATTTTCTATTAAATAGCTTGATACTTTTTTGTATTGAGTTATAAGAGTTCATGTATATAGATACAAGCTCTTTGTCAGAAATAAGTATCATAAATATTTTCTCTTAGTCTGTGGTTTGCAAATTTTTTTCCTTAACAGTGTTTTTAAGTGAGGAGAAGTTACTAATTTTCATGAGGTTTAATTTATTAATTTTTCTTTTATAGCTAGTGTTTCAATTGTTCTATGGAATCTTATGTCAAAGTTTCAATGATATTCTCCTTTGTTTTCTTATAGAAGCTATTTTTCTTAGATTTATGTATAATAAATTGATCTGTTTCAAATCATTGCTTCCAGTTATGGCTGTAATTCCAGCAACATTTTTTGAAAAGACTTGTTTTCTTCACTGAATTTTTTTTGGCACCTATTTCTGGACTCTATGCTGATCTATTTCTTTTAAAATCCCAATGCCTTTATACTTTCCTGATGACTGTAATTTTCTGCTAAGTTTTTAAAACAGGTAATGTAAACTCTGCAACTTTATTCTTTTTTTCAATATTGTTTTGCTAATCTAAATATTTTGCAAACAATCTGAGTTGTACTTAGGTGAAAGAATAAACAAACTGCATTATATTTATACTGGGGAATTGTACTCATCAATACAAGAATGAATCTCAAAAGTAATATGCTGAACAAAAATGTCAAAAAATACTAAATTATCCCATTCATAATATCTTTCAGAACAGTCTACAAATCTGTAGTAAAATATAGAATATTGGTTGTTTTCAGAGCTGACGTGTAGAGATCTACAACAAAGTGGCATAACGAAATTTTCTTGGGTAACAAAGTGCTATATTTTGATGGAGTGATAGTAATATGACAATATTAATTTGTGAAATTCATTAAACTGTACACACAAAATATGTGCATTTGTTGTTTATAAACTGTATGACAATGAGGTTGGCTTTTAAAATTTACCAACTATAATTTGGATTTGTTTTATATTTCCCTTTATTTCTAACAGTTTTCATTTCATCTATTTGGAAGTTCTTTAAGTACATTCACAATTACATTCCTGTTTTATTAATGAATCATCATGTAATATTGCTCATGTAATATTGCTCTTTATCTCTGGTCTTTAAGCCACTGTTTGGTGATGACTGTTGCTTGCCTTGTTTTTAAGATTTTATTTATTTATTTGAGAGAGAGAGAGAGAGCACAAGAGGGGGGAGTGGGAGAGGGAAAAGCAGACTCCCCGCCGAGCAGGGAGCCCGATGCGGGACTCGATCCTGGGACTCCAGGGTCATGACCTGAGCCAAAGGCAGTCGCCCAACCAACTGAGCCACCCAGGTGCTCTGCTTATCTTTTTTTTACACATTAGCAAGCTGTATCTTTTCCTCTCAGCACCACTTTATTTAACTTCTGTTCCTTGTGGACAGCATTCGGTTGTGTCTTGCTTTTTTATCTTCTCAGTTTTAGCCTTTAGAGTATTTAGTCCATTCATATATTTTTCAGCTCTTTGAGATAATTGCAGATTCACATAGGGTTGTAAGAAATAATAAAGAAATATAATATACACACTTCATTTAGTTTTCCCCAAAGATAACATCTCCCACAACTATATCACAACCAGGAAATTGACATTAATAAAATCTATTGAATTTTTTACAATTTTACTAGTTTTTCACACACTTATGTGAGTGTTGTATGTTTATATTTAGTTCTATATAGTTTATTACATGTATTGATTTATATGACTACCACCATAGTCAAGTCATAGAACAATTACATTACAAAGATCCTTAATGTTACTGCTCTTAACATCCTCGCTACTCCTTCCTTCCCTAACTCCATACTACCTGTCAACCAATAACCTGTTCTCCATATCCATACTTTTGTCATTTCATGCATTTTATATAAGTGGACATGTATAGTAGGCAAGTTTTTTATACTGACATTTCTACTCAGCATGATACCCTTGAGACCTATCCAAGTTGTCACAAATATTGATTGTGTCCCTTTTTAATTCTGAGTAGTATTCTATAGTAGATTGGGCTATTATTTTGTTTTTTTCCCCATCAAAGGATATTTGGATTGTTTTCAGGTTTTTCAAATTATGAATAAATAATATTCATGTACAGGTTTTTGTATGAAAATAAGTTTTCATTTCTGAGAGATAAATATCCAAGAGTACAATGGTAAGCACATATTTAGTTTTGTAAGAAACTTCCATGATCGTTTCTAAAGTAACTAACATTTTACTTCCCTGCCAATTATATATGGATAGTCCAGTTTCTCTGAGCTTTCACTAGTATTTAGTGTCATCACTGTTTATTAATTGATTGATTTATTCATTCATTCAAGCCGTGCTGATTAATGTGGTGATATTTTACTGTGATTTCACTTTCATTCTCCTTATGGCTAATTACACTGAATATCCTTTAATGTGCTTATTTGCCATCTATATAACTTTGGTGAAATGTCTGTTCAAGTATTTTCCCATTTTCCGACTGGACAGTTTGTTATTTACTATTAGGTTTTGAGAATTCTTTTTGTGATCTAGATCAAAGTCTGTCATATGTGTGACAAATAATTTGCCCCATTATGCAGCTTATTTTTGCATCCTTTTCACAGGGTCCTTTGTGGAGTTTTTAATTTTTACAATGTCCAAGTTATCACCTCTCCCTTCTTATTTATTTTATTTTGGTGCCTACCCTAAGTGCTCCAGCACTATTTATTGAAAGACTATCCTTGAATTGCTACTGCATCTTTGTCAAAGGTCAGTTGTGTGGTCTACTTATGGGTTCTCTAGTCTATTCCACTGATCTTTGTGCTTACCCCTCTGCCAATACCACACTCCTTTGGTTGCTGTAGCTATTTAGTAAACTCGTTAGGTCTTGTTAATTACTCAGATGAAGTGATTCCTCCCACTTCTTACACTTCTTCCAAAATTATTTGGCTATTTTTGACCCTCTGTGTTTCCATAGATGTCAGAATAAATGTTGGGGAAAAAAAAACTTGGGATTTTTATAAAATTGCAATCAACTTATAGATCTATTTGGAGGGATTTAACATCTTTACTATACTGAGACTTCCAATCCACAAACAAGGTATGTCTCTAAAATATTTCATTCTTCTTGATTTCTTTCATTGGCATTTTGTAAATTTCAGCATACAGTTCTTATACATATTTTGTTTAGTATATAACAAAGTGTTTAATTTTTTGAGTGATTATAAATGCTACTGTGTTTTTAATTTTGGTTTCCATAAAATTGTCTGTTCTTTAACATAATTCTATTTTGAGTAAATTAAGAAATGTAAAACTCATTTATTATATTTACCCACATATTTGACATATTCTGTTTTTTTTTTTTTTGTAAATTCGTGTTTGACTCTAACGTCATTGTATTTAAGCCTTAAGCATTTCCTTTAGCATTTTTGAATTGCAGTCCTCTTGTTGATGAATTCTCTCAACCTCTATATATCTGAAAATCTTTATTTTCCTTTCATTTCTGAAGGATAGTTTTTAGTAGTTATAGTATTCCAGAAAAATAAACTTCTCCTCTTCCTTCTCCTCCTTGTTGTCTTCATTATATTCTTTTACCACTTTATAGGCTCTCACTGGTTTTGGTGAGAAATCTGTGGTTATTTGTATTCTTGCCCCCAACATGTAATATGTGCCTCCACCAGCTGTTTTTGAGAATTTTTCTTTATATTTGTTTTCAAATATATTTCAAATATATCATATCATATATGATATGCCCCAGAATATTTACTTCGTGTTTATCCTGCTTGAGGTTCATTGAGCTTCCTAATTTCTGAATTACTATTTTTCAAAACATTTAAAAGGTTTAATTACTTTTTTATTAAATCATTTAACACCCTATTCCAATTTGCTTCTCCCTCTGGGACTCTAATTCAACATACTTTCCATTAAATGTTATTACATACACCACTGAAGTTCTGCATATTTCTTTTTTGTCCTTCATATTCTCTCTGTACTTCATAATGGAGAAGAGGAAAAACTAAACAAACTATATCATTAGTTATAATATAAAATCAGTAGATGTCATCTAAAATGAATGAGGATTATGCAAGTTCTATTTATAAGAAAAACAATACATTGTAATCATGAAAAAAAACAAAAAACACAAAGAATGAACTACAAGTGGAATATTAGCAAAAAATCCATTAAACAGTAAGCATAACATAAAATGACCTAAGAAAATTAAGAATATATTTGCCTTTATAAAAATGGCATTTGATTATTAAAAGAAACTTGTAGAGAAAAGAGTTATAAGAAGATTAATTCATTAATGTTGCAAATGCCTGGGTGTTTGAATCAGAGCTCTTGCCAATGACTTTTCTTTTTAAGAAACAGGTGTGTAAACATTAAACACAGATACTAAATGCAAGTGCTCCTGTATTTCTTCAACAAATTTTATGTAAATACCTATTAACCAGATTGTTCTTTGACTCTCCATAGTTTGGTTCCAATAGTTTTACATTATTTTCTACACCAGAATTAGGAATAGACATTATTTTTAAATCACTCTAAGTTCCATTAGGAGGATTTCCTAAAATAACTAATATGAAAATGATGATTAAGTTATAAAATCCTATACCAGAATTATGTAGTGGTTTTCAATAATAGAGATGTCCAATCTATTTTTGTTTTCCATAATTACATAGACATGCATTATCTAAGTAGAAGAAAAGGTGATTCTACAAGTATAATCGATACTAGAATGGATATCTGAGAAAAGATGCAGAATACTTGGCCTTGGCAATTTTAAAAAATATGGTAGGAAAAGTCCAACTCAATTGGTTGCATGCTTTGAACTCTGCTTTTATATTTAACAGTAATGGAACTGTGTTTTTGAGAAACAGACTTTTTTTTAGGAATACAATTTCCTCTACCAAAGAATACTTCTCTGAACAGTATTCACCAAGAATTTTGACTGATCTAATTAAAGCTGTAATAATCCAGTCACACTTCTCATATAGTGCCCCTTATTAGCCTTTCAGGTAGTTTCTTCTGCAATATAGCAAGCCATGGCCAGGTCTGGGTTAAGGAAAATTGGATTCATTGTGGCAGTGATGACAAATTATCTTCTGCAAGAATTAACACAATGGGTCAAGAGAGAGAAAAAAGAAACTAAACAAAAGAAAGGAATGGGATGGGAATGAATAAAGAATAAGACTTCATATTAAAAAACCAAAGCAATAGAAGAAATTTTAAAAACTGAATAAAAAGGTAATGCAAAACTGGCATAATGGGCTTTTCTTGTCATTAGAGATTATTACATTCTCATTTCTTTTATGATCAAATGTGGCATATTCTAGTCTTTAAGGGCCTCCAACATATTCAGTAAAAGCAATATATGCAAAATTACAGGAAACTCTTAGCTTTGAAATAATGGCTTGTAGGCCATAATGAACCACTAATTTTCTTCGGCACAAGCTGATCGCAGTTAGTATGGGTTAAAAGTTCAATTTGACCCAGTATTTGATTTGCTCAAAGTAAGCATTATTATAAAAGCACTTTCCTATCTTCCTGTGATATATTTTGCCAATATCAAAAACTGGAAAAGGGATTTTAATATTTTTTGACATTTTTGTGTTATTCATGCACTAACAATTTTGTTAAATACAGCTTAGGATAAAATCATCCCAGGCATACTTAATATAAAATGGATTTCAGCTGATATTTGGATTCAGTACAAAGTAATAATACAGTATTAAATAAATTATTCAAATGCTAATATAATAAATCGTGTAGTGCTTTTACAATGCCTTAAAAATGGGCACATTCAATACTGCTGATTTTGCTGCAAAATTGTCTGTGGAGCTTCTAAAATTTCATTTGACTTTTGTAAAAAATACTGTGATATAGATCATAGAGATGCAATTATACCTATATTAAATAAAAGGAAACTAAATCTTTGAGAAGGTGAAACAAATTTCTGATATTCTATAACTATTTCATAATTTGGCAAGGATTTAAGGTTACTTTTATGAATAACACCTCTGTGCTTTTACCCACGACTATTATAATACATATTAATATATGATACATGTGTATCTGTAATATATAATATGGACTATGGAACACATTAAAAATAGTTTTACATTTAGTTTTCTACATAGGTGTTGAATTTTAGAAAAAACTAACAATATCTTTGTCTAATATTATTTTTAAACTAAATGTAATAGGTCAGGATGGTCAATAATATGTACTTTGGTAGACTCAGCAGCAGGCTCATTCTTTATGATGTCCCTTATTAAAGGAATAACATTGGGGCACCTGGGTGGCTCAATTAAGCATGTGCCTTAGACTCAGGTCATGATCCCAGGGTCCCTGGGATTGAGTCCTGTGTCACACTCCCTGCTCAGCAGGGAGTCTACTTCTCCCTCTCCTTCTCCCTGCAACTCCCCCTGCTTGTGCTTACTCTCTCTCTCTCTCTCTGTCAAATAAATAAAATCTCTAAAAAAAAGGAATAATATTTATAAACGGCAATTTGAATATTTACTCAACAAATACTACTGTGAGCATTGCATTTGAGAGTTTCTATAAAGAGCCACACAGGTAAAGAAAATGAGGCCATGTGAGTATGAATAAGTTTTCACGTCAGAAAGATAAATCATGGGGTGCCTGGGTGGCTCAGTCGGTTGGGCATCTGCCTTCAGCTCAGGTCATGATCCCAGGGTCCTGGGATCGAGCCCCACATCAGGCTCCCTGCTCAGCGGGAAGTCTGCTTCTCCTTCTGTCTGTTGCTCCCCCTGTTCATGCTCTCTCTCTGACAAATAAATAAAATCTAAAAAAAAGAAAGATAAATCATGTACACATATACCTAAAATTCAAGATATACTTTCTGTGCTTTATGAGAGAAATGTTAGGTAAATTGTGAGGATAAAATTTATAAAATAAAAGGCTTTGTGGAATATGTAGATTTTGTACATGCTTTAGTAGGATGGATAGGTTTTGAATAAGTGGAAAAAAGAGAAAGAAGCATTTCTTTGAGAAAGTAGTATGGACAGAAAGCAAGAAGTAGACACTACTGGTAATTCTGAGTCATGTATAAAGAAGAGTCTGGAACTGGGGATATTACTTAAAGGAATACAAGGTAGTATTTGAGAAATGGAACAAAGCTAGGTTATGGATGGTACTAAATGAATGATAAATGGTTTGGGATTTATAGGCTGAGGATTTTCGATACAGAAATTCCATGATAATAACTTTTGCTCTTGAAGGTAGATCTGGGTTTTTGTTTTGTTTTGTTAAATAAATTGGAAGTGAAACCAACTGCTATATGGAATTCATTTAGGGACAATAGAACAGATGAGAGTCAATGCTGACCTAACAGGTTGGCCTTCGCAGAAATGAGGTTATTGGAAGAAATTACGCATATGGAAGAAATATGAGGAATTAGATTATTTGAATGGCAAGAAACATAAAAAAGAAAAAGAAATCAAAGACACTTATATTTTAAGCCTGAGTGGCTAACCTGCTGACAGCAATGGCAGTAAGGAAGGCATTAATATTTATATAATGAGAATTGATTTGACTTCTTATTCTATTTCAAGCCCATGGTAAGTCTTGGGATAACAGCCACAGACACTGATCCCATATTCAAAGAACTCACAAAAGGGTAATACTGAGTAGTAAATACTTTCTGATTATTTACTAT